>NC_088379.1:6335000-6952500 GCF_037993035.2 Macaca fascicularis | reverse complement strand
TAAGAGCAGGGTCTTGAAGAAATATTTGTGCACTGTGTTCACTGCAGCATTATTCACAATATCCAAGAGGTAGAAACAACCTATATTTGTGTGCTAGGCTGCCACAACAAACCACTACACACTGGGTGGCTTAAATATCAGAATTTTTTTCCTCACAGTTCTGGAGGCTGGGCATCTAAGATCGTGGTATTGGCAGGGCTGGTTTTAGTGTAAGACCCTCCTTGGTTTGTAGACCTTGTCTTCTTCCTGTGTCTTCATGTGGTCATCCCTCTGTGTATGTCCATGTCCTAATAGCTCCTCATAATCACACCAGTCATACTGAATTAGGGACCATCCTAATGACCTCAATTTAACATAACCACCTCTTTACCAGTTGTATCTCCAAATACTGTCACACTCTGAGGTACTGAGGATGAAGGCTTCAACTTAGGAATTTTGGGGGAGGACACATTTCAGCCCATAACACATTGCAAGTGTCTCTCAACAGACGAATAGACAAATAAACTGTGGTCTATACATTCAGTGGAATATTCAGCTTTAAAAAGGAAGGAAATCCTGACACACGGTATAAGATGCATGAACCTTGAGGATATTATGCTCAATGAAATAAACAGTCACAAAAATACCGGAGAAGTCAAACTCATAGAGACAGAAAGTCAAATGGTAGCTGCCAGGGGCTAGGGGGGCGGGAAATGAGGAGTTGTTGTTTAAGAGTATAGTTTCTGTTTTGCTTAATGAAAAAGTTATTTATTTTGAAACAGGGTCTCACTCTGTTGCTCAGGCTGGAGAGCAGTGACACAATCATGGCTCACCGCAGCCTTGACCCTTAGGGCTCAAGTGATCCTCCCACATCAGCCTCCCAAGTAGTTGGGACTACAGGAGTGTGTCAACACTCCCAGCTAATTTTTTATTTTTTGTAGAGACAGGTTTTCACCATGTTGCCCAGGCTGATCTTGAACTTCTGGCCTCAAGTGATCCTCCCACCTCAGCCTCCCAAAATGTGGGGACTACAGGCATGAGCCATTGTACCCAGCTGAAGAAGTCCTGATAATAAATAGACTGTGGTGATGGTTGCACGACAATGTGAATGTACTTATCACTACTGGACTGTACACTGAAAAGCGGTTAAGATGGTCAATGTTATGTTACATGTAGAGGATCTGAGGTAGGGTGGTCTGGTCTGTGGTGGGGCACGAATGTTGGTATTTTTCTAAAGCAGCCAAGGTGATTCCAGTGGTGGAACAGGATTTGAACGTGGGTCTGAACTCCAAAGTCCTCACTCTCCCTACCACACACTTAAGGTGACATGAGGAGATGACATAAGAAACTTCTCTACTTCATTAAAGGATGAGAATTTTTAAAAGACCAGCTATCGAAATACCATCGCTTAAGAGCCTAACTCAGTTTTTTGTTGTTGTTTTTTGGGATGGAGTTTTGCTCTTGTTGCCCCGGCTGGAGTGCAATGGCATGATCTCGGCTCACTGCAACCTCTGCCTCCTAGGTTCAGGTGATTTTCTCCTGCGTCAGCCTCCCGAGTAACTGGGATTACAGGCACCCACCACTATGCCTGGCTAATTTTTTTTGTATTTTTAGTAAAGACAGGGTTTCACCATGTTGGCCAGGCTGGTCTCAAACTCCTAACCTCGGGTGATCCACCTGCCTCAGCCTCCCAAAGTGCTGGGATTACAGGTGTGAGCCACGGCACCAAGGCTTAACTCAGTTGTGTTTTTTGTTTGTTTTTGTTTTGTTTTGTTTTGTTTTAAAGGCACACATCAGTAAGTAACAAGGAAATAGTGACTGGCTGTCCATGCAGAATACATCTGTGCCAGTCATGGAAACATGAGAGAATGTCTGGGCAGTGGCCTGGTGAATTAAGAGCTGAGGCCAGGCTGGGCTCTGACTGACAGCCTCGTCTGTCTCCCGGGCTCTGCTGGCCCAACTGTCTTCCATGTGGTCCTCAAGAGCTTCCCATTGTGTCACTCCTGTGACTAGATGGCTCCAAACGGTCCCCCAGGCTCAGGATCCAGCTCAAGCCCGCTGGCCAGGCAAACAAAGCCCTAACCATCTGCATCCACGGCCCCTGAACACTCACTCTCCCCCACCGGCTCCACACCAACTCTCAGGCCACCTAGGTGTGGGTTCTGTCTCTGCGCCTCCCTATGCCCAGAGGGCCTGGCCTGGGTCCTCACGCTCTCTCCTCAGCTCACAAGTCTCTCCCATCATCTGCTGCAGGGCACCCAAGCTCTTGTGCTTCCCTCTGACATGGCCACCCTGGCCCCACGGGGCTGGCATCAGACGTGTTCCCATCCAACTGTTCATTCATTCAACAAATATTCATTGAGCTTCCCCTCTGTGTGGAGGATGCTGTTCTCAGCATTGGAAACACAAAACAGACAGAAATCCCTATCAGCCTTGAGCTTATATTCTCTGAATTTTCATTCCTTAGGAGCAAGGACCATGTCTTAGTCATCTTTGTGCTCCTGGGACCAACCACAGTGTCTGATACTAAGTAGGTGCTCAGAGAATAGCGAGTGCGGCAGTGAAAATTAGACCCGATCTCCACTGCTAAGCAGCTTTCTGAAGATGTCCTGGGTTGGGTAACACGTACCTGCTAACTGGACTCTCGTGCACCCCCAAGTTGAATACCAGCTGGAGTGGGGTGATGTGATGGCTGTGGTGTACCTGTTTCAGACCAAGAGCAGGGCAACTGCATTTCCCGGTGAGATGCCCCAGGAGAGCAATTTACCTACAGTCTTGAAGGCTGGCTCATGCCCAGAACATTTTCCTAGCACAGAAGAATCACCATTTTGCATTTCTTTCTCCCTAAGCAAATGAGGACTTCAAACCTCAGCCTCAGGGCTCCAGGAAATGCTTACACTCATTAGTGTTCCCCGCAGCCCTTCAAGATACATGGGACGCCACCAGGAATCGGAATGCTTTGTGTGGACTCAGACTCTGCATCGGGCGCGTCCTCCTTTTCAAGATGGCAGGAGCCAATTTCTTTTGCTTTTTCACCCAGTTCCATTCACCAGCACTTCCTGGTGCCCTCTACTTGTGAGAAACAGGAGCGGGGGAAGAAGGGAGGCTGCAGGCTGAGCCTGCAGGAGCTCCAAGTAATGGCAGCCTTGCGTTCTTGTTTATTTTTACTTGTTTATCACCATGCCTCCAACTCCCGCCCACACACCCATCACATCTGAGGCTGCAACGCCCAGGCAGCCAGGACCTCGTCTGCCAGCATGACCACAGTGTCTTCAGGCCTAGCTTAGAAGAAGCACCCATTTTATTTATGGATGGACATCCCGGCAGACATGTAGAAACAAAAAGGAGTATTTTCTAGCCAGGGCATGGGGACTGGGTGTGGTGAGAGGGGGAGGAGTCAAGGAAGACATCTGGGTTTCTGGCCCAGGTGACAAGGTGGTGCCACGGATGCTTTAGGTTTGCAGCAGGGTGGTGGGAGTTGAATTCCAAGAGGCCATGTAACCGGCAAGAACACACCCGCAGGAAACGGTGGCCGGGTTTGCACTGACTTCGGCCATGGCCTTAGGAAAGGGCTGCTGAGGCTGGACAGCTGGGCAGGACTGAGCTGAATGCTTTGTCGGGTCTTTTTAAAATAAGTAATCTTTTTAACTACATACAGTTAAAATGAGTAATTTTAATAAAAGTAAAATCATGCTAATCAAATAAAAAGTGTGAGAGTTTCAGAAGAGAAGACAAAATAAGTGTCTCCTCTCCCCACAGGCCACCGCTAAGGGCTTTTCCCAGAAGGAAAAGACAAGCAGGGAAGGAGTGCTTGGCGCAGGCCCGCCCAGGCCACCCACAGCTGACCCTCGCCATCTGTGGTGGGAGAATGACCTCACCAGATCCAGGTGAGAAAGTGGAGTCCCAGTGAAATGTAGGGATGTGGCCCGAGACCAGCAAGCAAGAAATACTGAATTTGGGACCTGAAACCAACTCAGACTCATAACCCCAGTTTGCTACACACATGCTCACGATAGAAAGGATATCCATTTCATCTCTCTTCTGAAGATTAAACAAACAGGGCAAAAAGTTCCTGATTTAACTTTTAATATTTATATCGGCTCATGAAGTCCAAAGTATATCAAGTTCCCTTTCTCCCTGCAGGGTTTTTTTCTCCTGATCTGGCCAGGGCCCTGCACCTCTTGACCCCCCACCAGCACAGAGCAGCCCTCCTTTGCTATCGGCCTGGGGAAGATGAGGCCGAACACTTTCCACCCAGGATCAAAAGCATCTCAGCAACTGCATCAGGCTGATGGTCAAGATCCTAGAATGCTGCCCCAGTGACCTCTCCCATCCAACTCCCAGCTCTCCCCACCCATGGCCCACCCTCCCGCCAGGCTTCTCCTCCTACCTCTCCTCTGCACCCTCCACTGCCCCTGCTTACCGGGAGTGTCACCCACCAATTCCAAATCTCCCCTTGCCTAAATCTCACATCCTCCAAGGTAAATTACACACTCATTCTTCCAACAAACATGCCTGCAAGTTTGCAGAGCACCTGCCGTTTGCCAAGCTCTGGGGAAGAAAGTGAATGACACAGGTAGTGCCTCAGCTACAGAGCACAGAACATTCTCCTCCATCAGAGAGAGAGAGAGAGACAGAAGTGCTGGCACAGGCCCCATGCTCTGGGCTTATGTGTATTAGCTCAGTAATCTTCATAATTCTTTGAAGGAGGTGCCAGCTTCCCTCCCACCCAACCTCCCAGTACAGAGAAGGAGAAACACCTCAGAGAAAGCAAGCAGCCCGCGGAGACCAGGGGCTGGGGCTGGCCCCTGGTGTCAGCTTTTATCTAAAACCCTTACTGTGCAGCGGGCTTCTCAAGGACAGTGTCCGCGGCTCATCCGCCTCTACGTCCCCAGGGCCCTGCCCTGGGCCTGACACAGCAGGTACACAGCCCTGTTTGCTGAACTGAGTGGTTTCTGCATCCAGGAATAGACACCCGCTTCTTAATCCCTGCCTCAGAGGCAGCTCCCCCGGCGCTCAACCGACTCCTGACCTTCATGAACAGACCACGGGGACGGCAGCACCTGCATCAGCGTCTGTCTGGCTTCCTCTTCGAAACCCAACAGACTCCATCTGGGCCCCAGAAAACTGCCCTGATGCTACAGGTGGGAAGAAAAATCTTTTAAAAGCATGTTAAAAGGCAGGCCTCTAAAATCAGCTTCCTAGACCATGGCAGGAAGAAAAAAAATGGGCATGAAATTTCCGCATCCCAGCCTCAAACTCCTCCACTTGAGCAAGACAGCAATAATGTCTCCCCCAGAAGACACCCAGTGCGACACCTGAAGCAGTCAGCATTGAGTGTGCCCAGATGACACATGTTTACAGCCCCGCCAGAGGGTCTCTGTCATCCACCAAAAGCAAAACACCTGGTGAAGGCTGCTGGGCATAGCAGCTCTTTCTCCCCAAGCTTTGGCTTCTACGTGACCTTGTGCAGCCCCACCCCCAATACCTTCCCCAGTCCCCCACTGTCTCCAGGCTGTGGCCCAAGTATTGGGCCTGGCATTCGAGCTCCTGAGCTTGTCTCCTGCCACCCTCCCAACTATGACACGGCCATGCCACCCTACACGCCAAAAATGAAAACAATGGCCACCGCGTCTATGCTCCATACAGGACCTCATTTAATCCTCTCAACAACCCTCTGCAGTGACTTGTATAATTATTCCCATTTTCCCTATGGGAAAACTAAAGGAATGTCTGCAACTTTCTCAAGATCTCAAGCCCAGCAATGGCAGAGCCAAGGATGAAAGACGAGATCAGACTCCCATATTCTTCCTCACTGCACCAAGAAATACTGCCTCCAAATCCCTAAATGCTCAGCGCCCTCTCTGGTGTGCCTCCAGCCTCTGCCCAAGCTGTTCTCTCTGCCCAGAAGGCCCTCCACTCACTCACCCACCATCCTCACCACCCTAGACCTGGCCAAGTCTAGCCTCAATGTCACCTCCCCTAAGTCTTCCTAGAGCTTCCCACCGCCCACCTAGTTGCACTCACAGCACTGTGACCATCACAGCCGCATTTAAGCTCAGAGTCCTCCAGTCCTCTTGGCTGGAACCACCTGTTCTCCTGTCTGCTGTTCAAGTTCTTTGAAACTTAGAGGTGAAGGTGGATCTCAATAGAGATTGAAGCTGGATGGCAAAGTGGCTAAGGGTATGGAGTGAGACCTTAGGCTAGTGAGTCCTTCCACCTGTCTAGATGTCAGTTTCTTCATTCGTAAAATGGGATTATTCAAAAACCATACCAAACTCATAGTGTTGTTATGAGAATTCAAGGAGACAATATAAGTAAAAGCAGTGAGCACAGTGCCAGGTGCATGACATTGACCTCCCCTGAACATTAGCTGCTGTTGTTATGATGACTTACTTGGTAACCACTGCCGGGTTCACCACTATGCCTGAGATATTGTAACCACTTAATAAAGGTCTCAGGGTTGGAAGGGAGAAAGGAAGCGGGGGAAGGAGGAAGGAAGGGAAGGAAGAAGAAAGAGAGGGGGGAAGAAGAAGGGAGAGAGGAAGGAAGGCGAGAGGGAGGGTGGGAAAAGAGGAGAAAGAGAGTAAGAGAGAGCAGGGAGGGAGGAAGTCGAATCAGCTCGGAATAAAACTAACCAGCAAACACTGCTCTAAATGGGAGTAAAAAGGTGAAATTTCTTCCACTTGGGGTCATGACCTCCCACTGGGACTGTGATCGAGAGTCCTCACTCATCCAAGCCTTCCTTTCTTCCTCTTTGGTGGAGGCTGCATTACCTAAGCCTGCAGCCCCGACTCCTAGAGCCGCCCTCACCCAGCCCTGCCACCAACTGGCTGGGGAGCTGCCTGCTGCTCTGCATCCTACGATCAGAGATAAGGCATCGGAAGAATGTGTCCACATGAATAAAAGGCAGGCAGTCTCTAAGAGAAAACCCGACCTCTGATCCTGATGCCGGGGAGTATTTATGTGACCCTTTAACTCCTGTATTTAAATACTAGTTCTTTGATCTCAATAGTCAACACTTCACTCTTGCAGTAGATCTTTGCAATATTCTCACAGAAGTGGGCATCCTGACCAAGTGTGGTGCCTCATGCCTGTAATCCCAGCATTTTTGGAGGCTGAGGGTAGCGGATCACCTGAGGTCAGGAGTTCGAGACCAGCCTGGCCAACATGGCAAAACTCTGTCTCTACTAAAAATAGAAAAAAAAAAAATAGCTGGGCATGGTGGTAGGTGCCTACAGTGCCAGCTGCTCAGGAGGCTGAGGCAGGAGAATCGCTTGAACCAAGGAGGCAAGATTACAGTGAGCCGAGATCACGCCACTGCACTTCAGCCTGGGCAACAAGAGTGAGACTCCGTCTCAAAACAACAGAAGATAGTGGGCATCGCTTAGCCCCAATTCTAGCAAACCCTCATCACCTACCTTTTATCCTGAGCTCAGTCTGTTCTTCTGTGATCGGCCCCACCCACGCACATCCCCCTCCCCTACCTGCCTGAAGACTGCACAGGCAGATTCACACTTCCCAGCCAAGGCTTCAAAATCAAGCTCCACCAGACGCTCCTAGTGCCCGGCTCACCAGAGGCCGACACCTGCTCACCATTCCACAGCACCCTGATTCCTGCTCAGAGGCCCCGCCGTCCCTGTCCCTCAGCCTCAGCTCCAGGGGTCGTCCCCGAGCCTGGCCTCCTTCACACAGGCCTTGGTCACAGGCGGGTGTGGGTGGGAAGAGGAGCCACGCTGAACATCAGGAGACCTGGAATTTGAAGCCCCTTCTCTCCACAGCCTCGTGACCCTGGCCCTGTCTAGGCTTCAATTTCGTGTTTTGAAAAATGAGCACTGGGGCCGATGGTGTTTCTCAAACCTCAGTCATCAGTTGCCGCTGCTGTGACTTCTGGCATAAAACGCAGGGTCCTTCTTTTCTTAAAGTCAGCTTTCCAGAGGTGTCATCCGCACTGTAAGAGTGTGCACCTCAGAGAGCCCTGACAATCTGGAGACAGAATATTTTGGGGAAGGCCATCACATTCCCGTGTGCCCCTCGGCACCTCACCTTTATGTGCTTAGTACTTTTCTTTAACACTACTGACTTTTGAGAAACTTATACACTACTTCAGTCTTATTCTAAGCAAACATATCCCCCAAATCATAGGCTTCATGTGCTGTAGTTTATAACTATAAAATACAGTTGTATTTTCCCTAATGGACACTAAAGTATTATTAAAATAAATTGTTTTGCTACTTTCACCTAAAATCTCACGTTGCAACACTGGCGAGCACTCTCACTGAGAAATGCGGAACCAGCTACCCGCTCCCTGAGGCTCCTTTCGTCTGGGAAAGTCTGGATCCTCCTTCTTACTTGTCACAGAGTCTGCCCAGGCCTTGTATGCAGCAGATGCTTACTAAATACTGGCTGCTGAACCACAGTGAGAGTTCAAGGCCATCTCTGCAGCCCCCAGACCATCTCTGGCTGACGACATCCTGCTGCCCGTGGTGAGAAAGCATGCGCTTGTGTCCCGCACAGCTGATAAACACTGCACTCAGGGAGACACTGGCCCTCGCAGGAGGGAAGACAGAGCGGAGCTGGACACAGGCGGAGGCTGAAGCAAGCAGCAAACCGCTGGATGTGCAGAGAGGCTGCACTGGGGAGTTGCTCCTATTTTAGGCCATTGAGCTACTTTAATAATTCAGTCATTTTCACATCAAAACCATTGCAAGGAAAACCCTCTAGGATGCTAAATCTGTGTGCCCAGAAGGGATTTACCACAGACAGTGTGAACAGACCCGTCCCCTTCCAAGTCCCCGTTTCACCACAAGCTAAAAACCAAACAGAAGCCTTTAGTTCCCTGAGCGATTGGACAAGGAATTTGTCAGATGTCTATAGTCCTTTAAAAAAAAAAAAAAAGCAGGGGGATATAAAAGGAAGAGGGTGCATTTCAGCCTTGTAAAAGACAATACTGAAAAGGCAGACACCAAGAAACTTAGTAAGGCTTCCAAGAGCCCTACACGCACAGCCCACTGCACGCAGGGACCATGCCCAACTCTGCAGCCCTGGCAAATGGAGCTCCTTTCAACCCGGCCCACTGAACCCCTCTTTCAGTTTACTCACCACCCAGCCCACTCCTAACTCCCCAGCCCCAGCCATCATGAACTACAGACAGTGCCCTAAACATCCTGTTCTGTCTTCGTTTCCAGTGGACAGTCCTTCCTTCCTCCTCCACTTGGGAAGCTCCTATTCATCCTTCAAAGGTCTATGCATCCATCGCCTCCCACAGGAAGCCCCCCAGAGACCCTCTCACTCCACAAACCAACGCGAGGACCCAGGGAAAGATGTGGGGTTGGGGCAGGGGAGTCTTAGGTGGGGTGGAGTCTGAGCCTCAGAGGCTTCCTTCCTTGTCCTGTGGATAAAAGAATTTAAAGCTCATTCCCGAGCAGTGGGAAGACAGGTGGGAGACGCCAGCCCAGCCTGCTGGGAAGATACTTCTGGTGACAGTGTTGTGGTGTGCTGAAATTGGATCTGTGAAAATGCAGTCGACTCTCCGGCATCAAAAGGCCTATACATGAATGCCTGGCTGGAGCTTCCCTCCACAGTGCCCCTGGTGTGCCCAAGAGGACGACGCATGCTCCTCCTGAGGGGGAAACAGCATTCCCTGCTCTGCGCTCAACGCCTTTTAATACCAGCAACCACCACCCAACCATCACCACCGCCAATGTTTACCCAGCCCGTATCCTGTGTCAGCTCCGCTCCGAGAACTTTACATTTAACCCTCACAAGAACCCTAAAATGTAGGTATTGTAGAGATTTAAAAACTATGGAAAGGCTAAAACGCTTGTCCAAAACTGCACAGCTACTAAGCAGGACTCATATCCAGACAGTTTGGTTCCAGGGCGGGTTATGGTGGTTGGAAAAATGACAGCAAACTCCTAACTCATTCTGAAAACTTCCAAACGCCCAGCACTGCTACCTGATTTCCCCTAAAGAACTCACGGAGGATTTACGTGCAGGGACATGCATAGATGTGCTGTTTACAACAAGGAAAATAAGCAGCCAACTAAATATTTGCTAAATATTCACCAACGACTGCGTGCCCCATGGCACATTTACAGAATGGGAGAGTATGGAGTCCTTTAAGCTGAAGCTCTGTCATCTCAAATTTTGGTGTGAAGACCTGTGAATCCCGATTCCCGAGTGTGCTTGCTAAAATGCAGGCTTCCTGGGGCCCGCCCTAGACCTCACGAATGGCACTGTCTAGAAGCGGGGTCTGGCAATCTTAAGTTAGCACATACATTTTTTCTGCGCAGTAATGTGTGAGAACCGCTGCTGGGCATGAATACTGCCATGGAAAGGGTCAGCTCTGTGACTTCTGTCCATGATGGGGTCCTCAGTGCCTAGAACAGTGACCAGCACAATAATGGATCTTCAATAAATATTTGGTGGTCCAGAGAACCCATCAATCAACAAACTCTTCTGAAATAATCTATTGGCGTTTCTAAATACCTGACCCATCTATGGGTTTCTTGGGAGCAGAGACCAGGAACATCTTCTCACCGTACCACGCCCAGCACAGAGCCAGCCAGCCACGCGCAAAGCCAGCCCTCAGAAGTGGCCCACCAACACTGGAACAACTGAATGCCACTGTATTACACTGATCCTAAGTTAACATTTCTGAAATCAAGATTCATCTCACATTCAATGTCCATCATCATTTAACAAACAGCACTTTTTCCCATGTCTTTAGTGGTACAAAAATAATGATGCATGTCCCAATTGACAGCAGCTTAGATTTAATAAAATACAGTACCTAACAGAGTCCAGAATTCTGATTTGAAAGTTTAAATTAGCTGCCAACATAGCTAACAGATTGTTGTGCATTTCCTTTCTTATAATTTGCAGAAATAAATCCAGAGCCATCTGTTCTGAGCATTCGGCTTCAGCCCCCAGTTGTCCTGGTGACCCAGGGCTTAGCTGCTGAGATGCAACTCAAAGATCTGATGCACGTCCAAGGCTTTCATCTATCTTCACCCAGGACACGTCTGACAGCATCCACTGGGATGTGGGAGCTAAAATATCTCCTTCATTGAAGGCTGTAGGATGTACAAGAAAGGTCAGTTCTGGGCTAGACCTTGGTTACATCCCAGCTCCACTGTTCCCAGATGTCTGGTCTTGGGAATTTCATGGCCACACCTGGCACATGGGCATGGTCTGCCCATGACAGGTGCTGGTCACGTTACAATTGTTCAGTGGACCCACACCCTGTCAGCCAACAGCCACAGCCCTGAATTTTCTATAACAAGTTCCATGGCTGGTGGTGTGAATGTGTCCCTCAAAGTTCGCTGTTAATCCCCAATGCAACAGAGTTAAGAGGGGGGATCTTTAAGAGGTAATTGGGTCATGAGGGCTCTAACCTCATGAATGGATTAATGCCATTATTGCAGGAGTGGATCTCTGATAAAAAGCTGAGTTCAACCCCCTTCTTGGCTCTCTCTCTGGAACTCTCTTGCCCTGCTGCCTTCTGCCATGGGATGCAGCAAGAAGGCCCTCGCCAGATGCAGGCCCCTCGACCGTGGACTTTCCAGCCTCCAGAACTGTAAGAAACACATTTGTTTTTTTATAAACTACCCAGGAGGTGATATTGTGTTATAGCAACACATAATGGACTAAGACGAGTGCACCTGGGCAGGTTACTCCCTGTACAAAAAGGTGCACGGAATGGGAAGCTGGCCCACAACACAGGGTTGTTCGAAGAACCAAATGAGATTAAATTGAAAACTCTCTGAAAAGCAGCAATTTATATGGTAATTCAGGTAATTCGTGATGTTTAGGAAGCTACAAATTATAGATATAAGAATCTTCAAATTTTCAAATCACACTTCAGTGTACACTTTCCATAACACTTACCTTTTTTGACTGAGAATCCATCATTTTCCTAATCTTTTCATGAGCCACTGGCACAGACCATCACAACTCAGAACCGGGATCTCTGAGCTACAATCCTGCTAGAGTCCCAGCTCAGACATGTTCCCCAGCATAGCCCTGGCCATGCTACCTAACCCCTGCTTTCTCCTGTTTAAACTGGCACCAGTTGTCCGTGGTTTCACATTCCCTGCGAAGGTTAGATCTCCCTCTCCGTAAGCACCAGCCATGAAGCAGCATACCAAGTAGGGTGTGAGTGAGGGACCGTAGAGTCAAGAATTCTGATGAAAAAATTTAAATTAGACGCCAACACAGCTACCAGATTGTTGTCTATTTCCTTTCCTTGGGCTCTGTTAGAACCAAGGGCATCTTGGTTTGCATCAGCAGCACTAACTCCTGATGCAACAGCTTTCTTTCTATGGATTACTTCATTATCCCAAAGAACACAGCTTCTACAACTTCAGAAGAGTTATCCGGGCCACATGTCCAGGGCTATGTGCTATGAGGTAGGGCTCAAGCTGTCGGCCAGCGCTGTCCCTTTCCCCGTGTGAGATGCTGGTCAAGTTACTCCCGCTCTCTCTACCTCCTCTCCTGACCTGGAACACAAGGAAGGGGAGAACAGATCCCCTCACAGTGTGGAGGGCAGACCATGCTGTAGGTCACGCAGTGCACACTCCATACATCCCAGCTTTGCCCTGTGGACACTACAGGCTTCTCACCAGGGGTCACAAGCTCAGATATGAAGCACTTGAAAGTCCAGAACCTTCCATCATAGGGATGGTAGTGGGATGGGGTGGTGTCTGCCTCCCAGTCTGTATCCATGTAGGACTCTCAGTGATGGCCACAGGTGAACGTGGCTCCAGGAAGGCTTCCAGAGGCAGGACCCCTGTGATGTTCACCTGGTCACCCACAGCACAGGGCCTGGCTGGATGAGATGGAGAGCAAATTTTGGAGTAAAATAAAGGGCTGGGGTTTGGGTTTGAAGTCACAGATGGAACATGATTCACTGGAAAGAAAGGATGAGGATATTCCAGAGGGCCTGGGGGAGTGCTCAACCCCATCCCATAGGGCCATTTCTCCACTCCCCCACCCCCACCAGCCCCAGCTAGTAGTCATCATTTCCACAAAGGAAGTCCATCTTTTTAGGTTAGGAAAGAAAATTTGGTTTGAAAATGTATTGGATAAAAATCAGGCTATTTGATGGATCAATGAGACAGAAGAGAAAGTCCAAAAACAGATCCAAGGATGTACACAGGAATTTAAAACACATAATGGGCCAGGCATGGTGACTCACACCTGTAATCCCATCACTTTGGGAGGTTGAAGCAGGAGGATCGCTTGAGCTCAGGAGTTCGAGACCAGCCTGGTCAACATGGTGAAACCCCATCTCTACAAGAAATACAAAAGTTAGCTAGCCGTGGTGGAATGCCCCGGTAGTCACAGCTATTCAAGAGGCTGAGGTAGGAAGATAGCTTGAGCCCGGGAGGTCTAGGCTGCATTGAGCCATGATGGTGCCACTGCACTCCAGCTTGGGTAACAGAGCAAAACCCTGTCTCAAAAATATATATGTATTTTTAAATTTAAACATACACACACACACACACACACACACACACACACACACACACACAATGGTGAAGAAATGATAGCCGACCAATAAACACTGGATTAACATTGGACAAAAGGCTAGCTATTTTTTTTTTTTTTTTTTTTTTTTTTTGAGACAGAGTCTCGCTCTGCCACCCAGGCTGGAGTGCGGTGGCGTGATCTTGGCTCACTGCAAGCTCCACCTCCCGGGTTCACGCCATTCTCCTGCCTCAGCCTCCCGAGTAGCTGGGACTACAGGCGCCCGCCACCTCGCCCGGCTAGTTTTTTTGTATTTTTTAGTAGAGACGGGGTTTCACTGTGTCAGCCAGGATGGTCTCGATCTCCTGACCTCGTGATCCACCCGTCTCGGCCTCCCAAAGTGCTGGGATTACAGGCTTGAGCCACCGCGCCCGGCCCAAGGCTAGCTATTTAGGAACAAATAAAACTGGGTAGGCACCTACAGCCTCACAGCAAAACAACTTTCATGTGGATTACAAGTTTAAATACAAACAAAGAAACCACAAATCTGCTTAAAAAAATACTTAAAGACTCTTGAGGAGGAGAGAAAAGGTCTAAGCATTCACAAAAGGCAAACATTTTAAATCTCTGTACAGCAAAAGCATCATCATAGAGCAAAAACATCAAACCACAAGTTGGAAGAAAAAATCTGTGGCCGGGCACGGTGGCTCACGTCTGTATTCCCAACACTTTGGGAGGCCGAGGCGGGCGGATCACGAGGTCAGGAGATCGAGACCATCCTGGCTAACATGGTGAAACCCCATCTCTACTAAAAATACAACAACAACAACAACAACAAAATTAGCCAGGCGTGGTGGTGGGCACCTGTAGTCCCAGCTACTCGGGAGACTGAGGCAAGAGAATGGCGTGAACCCAGGAGGCAGAGGTTGCAGTGAGCCGAGATCATGCCACTGCACTCCAGCCTAGGCAACAGAGCGAGACTCCGTCTCAAAAAAAAAAAAGTCTGTGACATAACAAACCCCAGGTTCATATTCTTAATAGATTAAGAGGTTTCAGAAGTCAAATTTGCTTTAAGCAACACACAGGTGGAAAAAAATAGTATACATAATGGAGAAACAATTCTCAAAAGAAGAAACGCAAATGGCCAATACACAGACAAGATGTTCGGCCTCCCTGGTAACTAAAGAAACGAGAACCAAGATACAAATTTTCACTCATCATATTGGCAAAGATTTTAAAGATTTGCTGTTGGCAAGGTTCTGGGAAAGTGCTATTCTCCTTCAATCTTGGGTACAAACTGGCACATGTTTTCTAGGGTGCTGCTGGGCAATTTCTGTTTAATGTGGACTGCTTTTGCTCATAGCTTCACTCTGAAAATCTATCCTAAGGAAATAATCCACAAAGATGCGCCTGGCAAGAGACTGGTTAAATAAATCATAGTAGATCCAAACCATGGGGGCTTGAGAGATGTTCATCATACCTGCTGTAGGCAAAGTGGGTCACAAACAATGTGATCCCATTATTCATGGAGAAAAACCCACATCAGACACTCACGGACGTCACAACCCTAATGATCAGGATTAAAGCAAGATAGTGATTTCCTTTTGGGAGTAAGGGAATTAGGCTGTTTGAAAAAAAGAGAATTCTTAGAAAGAGAAGGTGGAATGCTCCCAACAAAGACAGGGAAAGGAAAAAAGAACTGAGGAAACAGGAGAGGGTAAGCTCAGGCCAACAAAACAGAGAAGAAATTAGGTCAGAGAGAAGAACATCAATGGCACCCAGCAGGTAAAAGTCAAAACGTCAGGTTTGAGATGTAACTAATGGGATTTTTAGAGTCCTCCTAAGTTGCTGGGTGAAGGAAAGTGCCAGATAGCATAATGTTCTTTCCTCTATACCAGCAACAACCAATTAGTGGATAAAACTGGAAGACGATCCCATTTATAACCGAATCGAAAGGAGCTAGGAATAAATTGCACAGAATGTTCAGGAAAGAGAAGAAAATGTGATTTCTTTATTAAGGGCACAGAAGAAAACTGAAGTGCAATCCAGACGGGATCACCCTTGAGCCCTTGCTTCCCTCCCGCATGCTGCGTGCCCTGCTCCCTGGCCCTGGACCCCTTCTCCTTCCCACCTTTTCCCAAACCCTCCTTTATCCTGGCTCCTGAAGCATCCCTCCCTCCAGGACCCCTCATCATCAGATTCTCAACACGCCTGCTCATCTCCATTCAAACAAAACAGGTCTTCCTGTGTCCCCAACAGGCCAATCTCCACCCGTCCCTGCCCCTCTACAGTCCTTCCAGATGGTCTCCACCTGTCGTCTGAAGTCTGCACTGCCTCTTCACTTCCCTGCGAGGGGTCTTCCGCCCCTACACCTCCACTCACCTCCACTGACCCACTGACTTCCACTCACCTCCCCTGACCAACTGACCTCCACTGACCTCCCCAACCTCCACTTGCCTACCCTGACCTCCACTCACCTCCCCGGATCTCCACTCACCTTCCCTGATCTCCACTCACCTCCACTCACTTCCCCTGACCTCCACTCACCTCCCTGACCTCCAATCACCTCCCCTGATCTCCACTCATCTACCCTGATCTCCACTCATCTCCCCTGATCTCCATTCATCTCCCCTGATCTCCACTCATCTCCCTGACCTCCACTCACTTCCCCTGACCTCCACTCACCTCCCTGACCTCCAATCACCTCCCCGATCTCCACTCATCTACCCTGATCTCCACTCATCCCCCTGACCTCCACTCACTTCCCATGACCTCCACTTACCTCCACTCACTTCTCTGACCTCCAATTACCTCCACTTACTTCCCCTGACCTCCACTCACCTCCCTGACCTCCAATCACCTCCCCGATCTCCACTCATCTACCCTGATCTCCACTCATCTCCCTGACCTCCACTCACTTCCCCTGACCTCCAATTACCTCCACTCACTTCCCCTGACCTCCACTCACCTCCCTGACCTCCACTCATCTCCCCTGACCTCCACTGACTTCTGTGGCCTCCACTCACCTCCCTTAGCCTCTATATTGCAAGATTGAGCCCACATTTTGTGATCTGACCTATCTGGCTGCCCCGTGGGCTTTGGCATAGCTGGCAGGTGTGCTAAAGGAAAGGAGGCTGGCCCAATGGGAAGGTGGGAGTGCACCACCCGCCTGGATGGGGAGGTCCCCAAAGACCAAGAAGTTATGCTGAGCTGAGCTCCAAAGAAGAAAGAAGGCAGACCCAGTGGGAAAAAAAAAATAGAACATTCCAGATGAGAGAGCTGGTATACAAGCAAGGAGAGGGAAGGCAAGGAACCCATGGAGGGCCTGGGTCTCAGGGCCTTGGACTCAGGAAGTCCACCTTGCTGTCCAAGGGTGACCAGAGCCAACGGGTGCTCTGAGCAGGACTGTGTCCTCATTGGTCCTGGGGTTTGAAAAGGTCCACTCTGGATGCTGGATGCAGTGTGGAGGAGGAACTGGAGGGCCGAATTAGATGAGGTAGAACCCAGGAGGTTGTCACTGTGTCCCAGAGATAAATGGTGCAAGTTTGGGCTGGGCTCATGGTGCAGAGGCGATGAAGAATGAGTCATGTTTGAAAGCTTTCTTGCTGGGACACGTGGGAGGACTTGGTGATATACTCAACATGGGGTCAAGGAATAGGTGGGGTCAAAGTTCCCCACGGTGTCTGTCTCATACCACGGGTACATGCTGCCTCCTTGATGGAGTCGAGCAGGAAGGAAAGGAGTGGATTGCACCAGCCAGCCATGAGCTCAGGCTCAGCCATGTCTGGGATGGGGTAGATTATGGGCCAGACAAGGGGCCAAGAGGTCAGCAGGGTCTCAGGGAAGGTCACCAAGGGGCTGTGAGCTTGGACCTCATCCTGCTGGAGGGCAGCGGGAGCTACTGCAGACCGCTGGTCTTATGAGGAATGGGACTTCTCAGCTGCTGGAAGGCCCACCTAGGTGGCGACAGGGCCAGCAGAGGAGGGACTCACCAGGACACTGCACTGCAGCTGAGCTTGCATCTGTGCAGCTGAGGCAGCCAGAGCCTGGGAAACCCTCGGCACCCATTTTAGCCCAACCCTCGTCTTTTCTGGTGAGGGTCCTGGGGAAGTCGCCTCCAGAGGCCATGTGAGCCAAGTGACAAGGGCGAGTGGAGCCAGGGCCCCTGGTCCCTTCTACACAATCCAGATGAGGTTTCGCATTTGTTCCATTCCAAAAAGAGAATGCAGTATTAGTATTCTGGTTAGCAGGTTAACTTGCACAAGGCATTCATATCAACAACAAAGGCACCATCTTGTTCAACCTGCCAGGCTCAGTGTGGCACTGCCCATCTGTTAGCTCCTTAACCATCACAACAGCCTGTTAAGGGCATAGCATTACTCTCATTGTCATCATTCCCACTTTACAGGTAATGAAACTGGCTCAGAAAAGTTAAGTGACTTGCCCAAAGTCACCCAGCCAGGAGCCAGGTGTGGGACCCAAGTGTTCCCGATTCCAAAGCCTGGGTCCCTAACCATCGAGGACTCTCTTGAATCCAGAGCCACTCACTGCCACTCCCTCCCATCACCAAAGCAAGCACATCCGTACTAGCCCGCGAGCAGCAAGGCTTCCAGGCAAAGCCTCACCAGGACCATGTGAGGTCACAGCATCAGACACTGGAAGATGCTGGGAACATCTGGCTCTGTTGTCTGCTAATCAAATCCAGCTTCAGGGTTTGACATGACTCTCAACAGAAGAAAACAGCTGTACCCATGAGAGCTGCCAGCCCGGGGTTCTGCAGAGTTCAGACCCTGGGGCTCCCACGATGGAAGCTGTGTTAGTTTCCTGTGGCTGCTGTGGTGTCACATACATACCTTGTTTTATTGCACCCAACTTTATCGTGCTTCACAGCTATTACATTTTTCACAAATTGAAGGGTTGTGGCAACCCTGTGATAAGCAAGTCTATCCGTGTCATTTTTCCGACAGCTTACCTCGTGTCTCTGTGCCACATTCTGGTAATTCTTGCAAAATTTCAAACATTTTCGTTATCTGTCAAGGTGATCTGTGACCAGTGATCTTTGATATTACTATTGGAACTAGGGACATCATGAACCATGCCCATATAATACAGAGAACTTAACGGATAAATCCTGCGTGTATGCTGACCGCTCCACTGACCAGCCATTCTCCCATCTCTCCCCCTGGCCTCAGGCCTCCCTATTCCCTAGACACAACAATGCTGAAATTAGGCCAGTTAATAACCCTACAATAGCCTCTACGTGATCAAGTAGGAGTTGCATGCCTTTCACTTTAAATCAAAAGCTAGACATGATGAAGCTTCATGAGGAAGGCAGGTGGAAAGCTGAGATAAGGTGAAAGCTAGGCCTCTTGCCAAGTTGTGAATGCAAAGGGAAAGTTCTTGAAGGAAATTCAAAGTGCTACTCCGGTGGACACACAAATAGTAAGAAAGTGAAACAGCCCTGTTGCTGATATGGGGAAAATTGGAGCGGTCTGGGTAGAAGACCAAACCAGTCACAACATTCCCTTAAGTCAAAGCCTAATTCAGAGCAAGGCCCTAACTCTCCTGAAAGCTAAGAGATGTGGAGAAGCTGCAGAAGAAAAGTCTGAAACTAGCAGAGGTTGGCTCAGGAGGTTTAAGGAAAGATGCCATCTCCGTAACATAAAAGTGCAAAGTGAAGCAGACAGTGCTGATGGAGAAGCTGCGGCAAGTTACCCAGAGGATCCAGCTAACATCATCGATGAAGGTGGCTACACCGAACAACAGATTTTCCACACAGATGAAACAACCTTATATTGGAAGAAGATGCTATCTAGGACTTTCTGAGTTAAAAAGGAGAAGTCGATGCCTAGCTTCAAAGCTTCAGAGGACAGGCTGACTCTCTTGCTAGGGGCTAATAGAGCTGATGACGTGCCAAAGTTGAAGCCAATGCTCATTTTCCATTAGGAGATCCTAAGGCCCTGTACTCTAAAAATGCAATAGTAAAGTTGGGATGACAGCACATCTGCCTGTAGCATGGTTCACTGAATATCTTAAGCCCACTGTTGAGATCTACTGCTCAGGAAAAAAAAAAAAAAAAAAAGATTACTTTCACAATGTTATGGCTCATTGACAAGAGCTCTGATGGAGATGTAGAGGAGGCTGATGTTGTTTTCATGCCTGCTAACACACCATCCATTCTGCAGCCCATGGATCAGGGAATAACTTTGATGTTTAAGTAATATTACTTAAGAAATATATTTTGGGAGCCTATAGCTGCCATAGATAGTGATTCCTCTGATGTATCTGAGCAAAGTACATTGAAAACCTTCCGGAAAGGATTCATCATTCTAGAGGCATTAAGAACATTCATGATTTACGAGAAGAGGTCAAAATATTAACACTAACAAGAGTTTGGAGTTTGGAAGAAGTTGATTCTAACCCCTATGGATGACTCTGAGGTCAGAACTTCAGGGGAAGTAATTGCATAAGTGGTGAGAACAGCAAGAGAATTAGAATGAGAAGTGGATCCTAAAGATGTGAGTGAATGACTGCAATCTCATGATCAAACTTGAACGGATGAGGAGTTGCTTCTTACGGAGTAAATGAAGTGCTTTCTTGAAATGGAATCTACTCCTGGTAAAGATGCTGTGAACACTGTTAAAATGACAGGTAAGGATTTAAAATATTATCTAAACTTAGTTGATAAAGCAGTGGAAAGGCCTGAGAGGATTGACTCCAATTTTGAAAGAAGTTCTACTGTGGGCAAAATGCTGGCAGGTATTGTGTGCTACAGAGAAATCTTTCGTGAAAGAGTCCATCGATGGGACAAACTTCATTGTCTTATTTTAAGAAATAGCCACAGCCACCCCAGCCTTCAGCAACCACCACCCTGATCAGTCAACAGCCATCAACATCAAGGCGAGACCCTCCACCAGCAAAACGATTATGTTGAAGGCTCAGATAATCATCAACATTATTTAGCTAAATAGCTAAAGTTGTTTTGTTTTGTTTTGAGATATAGGCTCTGTAGCCCAGGCTGGAGTGCAGTGGCACAATCTTAGCTCACTGCAGCCTCAGCCTCCCAAGTAGCTGGAACTACAGGTGCACACCACCACACCTGGCTAATTTTTATATTTTTAGTAGAGACAGGGTTTCACTATGTTGGTCAGGCTGTTCTCGAACTCCTGACCTCAAGTGATTTGCCACTTCAGCCTCCCAAAGTGCTGGGATTATAGGCATGAGTCATCACACCCAGCCCTAAAGTATTTTTAAATTAAGGTATGTACATGGTTGTTTTAGACATAATGCTATTGTACACTTAAGAGACTACAACAGAGTGTAAACATAACTTTTACATGCACTGGGAAATCTAAATTTCATGTGACTCGCTTTATTGCAATATTTGCTTTATTGAGTGGTCTGGAACAGAACCTGCAATATCTCCAAGGTCAGTGTGTACCACAAACTTAGTGGCTCAAAACAGCAGATTTGTATTCTCTCGCAGTTCTGAAGGTCAGAAGTCAAAATTTCTTATCACTGGGCCAAAATGAAAGTGTCAGTGCCTCCTCACTCCATCCCAAGGCTCTAGCGGAGTCCACTCTCACCTCTCCCAGCTCCTGAGGGCTGCCGGCATTTCTGGGCCCGTGGACGCATCACTCTGCCCTCCACTCCACTTTCACGTCACCTTCCCCTGGGTGCCCGTCCAGTTTCCCTCTGCCTCACTCTTAGAAGGATCCTGGTCCCATCCAGAAAACTCAAGATGAGCTCCTCCTTTCAAAATTCTCGATCACACCTTTTGCCACATAAGGCATATTCACAGGTTCCAAGAAGGATGTGGGCTTAGCTTCTGGGGGGCCTCCATTCAGCCCAAGACTGATCCGACATGTAAAAGCCAACCTGTTTGAACCCTGGGTTCTGAATCCAGTATCATGTCTAGCTTCCTGAAAGCCAGGAGCCTGCCTGAAGGCCCCCTGGGCTCCCCTCTCCAAGCAAGACTGGCCCAGGTGAGGAGTGGGCCGGGCCACTTCCTGGAAAGGCAATGGCCAAAGGAGGAAAGTCAATAAGCTGCCTGAAGTGAAGATGCCCCTTCCATGGCCCACCCAAGCAATGACTGTGGCCAGGGACACAGGAGCCAGGATGTGTGCAGGCCCAGGTGGCCCAGGCAGCCAGGGCTCTCTACCTGAGGCCATAGGGGTGGGAGGACCTCCTGCAGCCACGCTGAAATCTCCATGCATAACTCTGAATAATAATGAGAACAATAGGTGTGTCATTCATTATCTGCTATGTCAGGCAGCATGTGTGGCATTTTATGTGAATCCTCTCTATCACGGTGTAGCCAAAGGTAGAACGAGCAGCACCACCCACCGACGGGAAAACGACAGGCGAGGTCTGTGGCAGCCGCAGGGGTGCTGCGCACTTTCACCCAAACGGCCACAGGGCCTAAAGGCCAAAGAACAGGCTCCAGGCTCACCTCACCAGCTGTGTGGTCTCGGGCAAGTTTCTTACCCTCTCTGTGCCTCTGTGATATTCCATATAGCCACCTCCCCACTCACCTCCTCACCCCCCACTTCCCTTCCTCCACCCTGGCACAGCCACCCTTCCACAAAGCAAACCTGCCTCTGATCGTCATTCAGGATAGGGGTTATAACAACCCCGACCTCCTAGGATCTGGCAAACACTGTATGTGCTATCCCACATCAAGTACTTGGAACAGTGCCTGGTGCACAGGGGGCACTCAGGGTGGGCTGCTGGTATTATTAAAATTCTTGAAATCCATCATCTTCCCCTAGACCTGCTCCTCCTTCCAGGGCCCTGCCTCCACAAAGAGCACGATGTTCTGGCCGCTCATCCAGACCCACTGCCTGTCAGTCCACCTGGAGCACTCCCTCCTTCCCTCCCTCTTGCATCCAACCAGTCCCCAGGCCCCATCAGAGCTGGGACTTCATCTTTCATGTGGCTCTTCCTCCCGCTGACAGTGGCCCTTGTCTCCCTCCAACCTTGTCTGCTCTGGCCTGGACCACTCTAGCCACCTCCTCACTCACCACCCTACCCTCAACTTCTCCTCCTCCACCCTGGGACAGCCACCTTCCCACAAAGTGAATCTGCCTCTGATAGTGATTAAGGACAGCAGACAGGGATGGTGTCACAGCTGTGCAACCTGGGCCACTGCAAAGGGCCCCGAGCTTTGAAGGGCCTGTGCTTAGTGCTCTTCTGATGCCATCTTAAAATTCTTAATCATTTTTTAACAAGGAGCCCCAAAACTACAGAGCCGTTTCTGACAACCACCAGCCTTAACCACGGGCTTCCATGGGCTGGGCACTGAGCTTAGAGTGACACGTGTCAGCTCCCTCCACCCCACCATGAATGTACTGCTATCCTCAGTTTATAGATGTGACCTGCCCAAAGGCATGCAGCTTTTCCACAGCTCTATGGATGTCTTAAATTTCATTTGTGACCATCTCAACTTGAAAATTAAAAGACAACTGAGTGCCGGGCACGGTGGCTCACGCCTGTAATCCCAGCACTTTGAGAGGCTGAGGCGGGTGGATCACGAGGTCAGGAGATTGAAACCATCCTGGCGAACACGGTGAAACCCCGTCTCTACTAAAAATACAAAAACATTAGCCGGGCGTGGTGGCGGGCGCCTGTAGTCCCAGCTACTCGGGAAGCTGAGGCAGGAGAATGGCGTGAACCCGGGAGGCGACGGAGCTTGCAGTGAGCTGAGATCCGGCCACTGCACTCCAGCCTGGGAGACAGAGCGAGACTCCGTCTCAAAAAAAAAAAAAAAAAAAAAATAGACAACTGAGTGCACTGAATGTTTCAGTTTAGAGCATGCCAGAAATCAGAGCTGGCTTGAACCAGTCAGGCTGACCACGCCAGATCGTGGCACCAGTTAGACTTTGTCTCCCAGAGCTGACAGCATGCAGACAATGAGGAATCCGCCCCTCCTCCACATCACCCCGTGTACAACACAGAAGACACACAAACGGCCAAGGAGCACCTAAAGAGATGCTCAACGTCAGCAGCCCTCAGGGTAATACCAATCAAAACTGCAGCGAGATGGCACCACGCTCCACCCAAGACGGCTGCAATCAAAAAAGCGCACAACGACAAGTGTGGGTGAGCACGTGGAGAACTGGATCCTTATGCACTGCTGGTGGGGTCATGAAATGCGGCAATGGCTTTGGAAAACAGTCTGGAGGTTCCTCAAAATGTAAAACGCAGAATCACCATGTGACCTCGCAGTTCTACTCCTAAATATATAACTGAAAGATGGGAAAACATATACGCACACAAAAACATGTACACAAACGTTCATGGCAGCACAATTCCTAACATCCAACACATGAACACAACCCAAGTGTCCATCAGCTACAGATGGATAAACAAAATGCGGTCTATGATATTCCATAGAGCAGAATAGTATTTGGCCATCAGAAGGAATGAAGTCCCAACACCTGCTACGACATGAATGAACCTGGAAAACGTTACACTAAATGAAGAAAGCCAGGCACAAAATACCACAGATTGAATATTCCATTTAGATTAAATGTCTAAAATAGGGAAATCCATAGGGATGGCCAGGGGCAGTGGCTCACACCTGTAATCCCAGCACTTTGGGAGGGCAAGGCGGGCAGATCGTTTGAGTCCAGGAGTCCAAGACCAGCCTGGACAGGACGGCAAAACCCTGTCTCTACAAAAAACACAAAAATTAGCCAGGCCTGGTGGCATGCCCTTGTGGTCCCAGCTACTTGGGAGGCTGATGTGGGAGAATCACTTGAGCCTGGGAGGCTGAGGTTGCGGTGAGTCATAATCGCACCACTGCACTCCAGCCTGGGTGACACAGTGAGAGCCTGTCTCAAAAAAAAAAAAAAAAAAATCATAGGGACAAGTAGATGTAGTGGTTGCCAGGGGTCATGTGGAAGGAAGAGTTGGTGGTGGGGACTGTTAATAGGCATTGGATTTCTTTCTGGGGAGATTTTAACGCTCTGGAATTAGATAGTGATGATGGTTGCATAACACTGTGACTATATTAAGAATAGCTTAATTGTACACTTTAAAAGGCCAGATTTTATAGTACATGAATTATAGCTCAGTAACGCTATTATTTTAAAAATGTTTATGTATTGGGTTGAAGAGTGCTTCCCCCAAAATTCATGTCCTCCCCACAATTTCAGCTTGTGGCCATATTTGTAAGTAGGGTTGCTACAGGTGTCATTAGTTAGGATGAGGCCATGATGGACTAGGGTGGGCCCTTTATCCAGTATGACTGGGATCCTTATAAAAGACACTCAAACAGACACAGGGGGAGGAGGCCACATGACGATGGAGGCAGAGCCTGGAGTGATGCAGCCACAAACTAAGGAGCTCCTAGGACTGCCGCCACCACTAGGGGTTGGGAGAGGTGAAGAAAGATCCTCCCCTAGAGCCTTCAGGGAGAGCACGGCCCTGCCCACACCTTGATCTCAGACTTCTGGCCTCTAGAACTATGAGAGAATACATTTGTTTTATGGCACCCAGTTTGTGGACATTTGTTACACCAGCCCTAGGAAGTGTGTGTGTGTGTGTGTGTGTGTGTGTGTGTGTGTATGTGTGTGAATTATTTTCAGATGACGAAACTGCTGGTCCAAGAATCACACCTCGGGTAACCCCAGCTTACTGCAGGCCCTGAAGCCAGTCTGCCAGGGTTTGAATCCCAACTCTAGTATGTACTAACTATGTGATCTTGTGCCTCAGATGCCCCACCTGGAACATGGGGCTAGTGGTGGTACCTACCTCATAGGTACAACAACCCCATGTTGTTATGAGTAGACATCAGATTAATACAGGTAAAGTGCTCACAAGAGTGCCTACAACGCACTCTGTAATTTTTAAGTTTTTCTACCACCACCAATACTACCACTACCACCACCTCCATCACCATCACCACCACCACTATCACCACCACCCTCACCATCATCACCACCACCACTACAATCACCACCACCCTCACCACCACCACATTCCCATCACCACCATCACCATCACCACTCCCACCACCATCATTACCACTCCACCACCACCAGCACATCCCCATCACCACCACCATCATCAGTCACCATCACCACCACCTCCATCACCATCAGCACCACCACCATTACCACCATCACACCCACCATTGTTCTCACCAGTGTCATCACCACCATTAACATCAACACAATCATCATCACCTCTACCATTACCACCACCAACCCCACCACCCTTCTTACCTCCACTATCACCCTCCTTATCACCATCACCACCACCATCCCCATCCCCATCACCACCCTCACCACCACATCACTATCCCACCCTTACCACCACCACCACACTTCCATCACTATCACCACCATCCCAGAACCACCACACCACCACCACCATCCCCATCACCATGACCACCATCACAATCACTACCATCACCTCCACCACCACCATCACCATCACCACCACCATCTTTCTTACTATCACCACCACCAGCATCCCCATCACCATAATTCACCATAATCACCACCATCACCACCCCCACCACCATCACCATGCTGACCACTATCACCACCATCCCCATTACCCTTCTCACTACTACCACCATCATCACCAGCACCACCACCATCTCCATCACCATCACCACCATCTCCATCACCACCAGCATCACCATCATCACCATCACCATTACCACCACCATCACCATCACACCTACCACTGTCCTCATCAATGTCATCACCACCATTAACATCAACACCACCATCATTTCTACCATCACCACCACCAGCCCCACCACCCTTCTCACCTCCACTGCCACCCTCCTTACCACCATCACCACCACCACGATTATCACCAACCACCACCATCAGCAGCACTACCACCACTCTTACCACCATCACCATCACCACCAGCAGGCATTGCCAATACGTGTCCAGCCATCAAAGAACATCAGCGTAGTAGAAAGGAAGATGAGAAACAGAGAGGGAGGGATCCAGAGCCCACTGTGATGTAAACCATCTCGATCCCCCCAGGATTGTGTCTAGGAGGGAATACCAAGAGCACGAGTGCACAACACTGATAGGTGTGAGAAGACAGAGTCTGTACATGTCTTGAAGGTTGGTGGTTCACCCTCAAAAACTACCAAACCCAGGAGTGCCGTGCAGGTGGGACTGTGCTTCTCTCATCTCAAATGCCAACTCCCTGCCTGGCAAGGAATCGAGGCTCGTTTGTTGGCTGAATGTGTCAACAATCCCTGACTGCACAAAAATCACTTCACCACCCAGTTTATGCCTCCATGAAGTGGGGACAATGCCTGTTTCAAACCTGGTGATATGTATATTCTTGCAAAGCCGTGCAGACATTTAACAGCCAAGCATTACTGATATTTTTTATTAATAAGCAACAACTAACAGCAGAATTCCTTCCATCTTCCCACAAGCTCCCATGTGATACCCGGTTGTTGTTTCCTGGACACATCCCACACCAGGCCACGTAGGAATTCTCAGTCCCACTCTTTTCTCTTAAGGTAAATCCTTCTGAAACACTGGTCCAATGCTTCTAATGGCTAGGATCCTATGATCAGGCCAGCACAGATTTCTCTGGTCTGACTTGGCAGGAAAGCTGCTCAGGGCAAAGGATGCTTTCCTCCATGCTGCCCGGGCACACCGGCCGAGAAGCCAGCCCTCAGCTTTACATCCTGTTCAACTTCCAACTTCCTGCAGCTGGCAGTGACCTGGTCCCCTGGCACCCACCAGACGATCTGCTGATAACATTAATAAATCCCAGCTACAGAAAACGGTGCCTGTAACGAGGAAGGACTGGGGGTTCTGGAAAGACAGAGACCCAGGCCAGCCCTTGTCCAAATCCCATGCTGCTCCAGCTCCGGCCTGGGTTTCTTCCGGTCACCCCCAAGAACCCCAGCCTGTTCTGAACCCTGGGGAGGAGAGAGGATGCGGCCCTGGCCCCATCTTTAGGTAGCTCACGGCCATCTCTTCTGCCCCGCCCACACAGGACATGGTGCAGGGACAGAATCAGCCAGGGGATGGGAGCCCCTAGTGGCAGTGACCAAGGTCCCCAAAGGGACCTTCTGTCCCCAGGTGCTCAGGGCCCTAGGACTCTGTTCCCAGAAGCTGGAAGGGCTGTTTGATGGAGAAAACTTATCTGACCTGCAAGCTCAGCTCATGGGGCGTCCCTGCCCAAGATGCCCCACCCCGCCCCCGTGATCCCGCCACAGACACTGACTGTGCATTTCTTGGCTCCCAGCTCGAGTGCAGAGGGTGAAACAGGAACAGATGCTGCTCTCACACTACCCAAGATCAGACAAAGGAGGAGGCTGGAATCAGATGATTGCACTGGGGTGAGGTTGGAGCTGAGAGCCTGGGGGCTTCCTGGAGGAGGTGATGCCCCAGCTGAAACTTCAAGGTCAGCAGGAGGCTAACCTGATTAGCAAAAGATAAACGAGGAAAAGAAGAAACCAAGTCCTGCAAGATGTTCACGCATATCTGTGTGGGTTCCTGCAAGCACAGGAAAAAGTTCAGGAGATTTCACCTCCCACTGGTTACCACACACGGGGCAGAATCTGGAGGGATGGAGAGAAAGAAGGTCTGTTAATGTCCTTAGTCTCTTCTCTAATTGAATAGTTAAAACTACAAACACTACTTCAGTGATCTTACAAGGCAACCAAACTTTAATAAAAATGTAGAGGAAGGAAAGAAATGAAAATTTGAAGGAAAATTGGTCTGAAAGCAAAGATTCTAAAAATGTAATGATTTCTCTATGGGGGGAGGAATGAATTTCGTCAAAAGCCTCTGGCTTTATGTCCAAAACTGCTGCCCAAGAGGATGCCAAATATGAACTATGGAGCAAGCATTCCTCTCTGCCTCAGGTGACCAAGACCACGGGACTGACAGGTGGATACAGTCTGGCCACTAGGAACACCTTTAAAAAAATGTCTTGTTGGAAAATTCCAAAACCTACAGAAAAGTTCCAAAGACATCAAACAATGAGTTCCTTTACATCTTCATCTTGATTCACCAACTGTTTAATTTTTCCTTATCCCATTTATCTATCTATAAAGACAGATGTATGTATTTCTATCCTTATGTGCCATTTGACAGTAAGCTGCAGACACCATGACACCTCACCCTAAATGTTGTGATTTTTATCTCTGAAGAAAAGGACGTTTATAAAATCATAACACCAGCTGGGCACGGTGGCTCACGCCTGTAATCCCAACACTTTGGGAGGCTGAGGCAGGCGGATCACTTGAGGCCAGGAGTTCGAGATCAGCCTGGCGAACAAGGGGAAACTCCGTCTCTACTAAAAATACAAAAAAAAAAAAAAATTAGCCAGGCATTGTGATCCCAGCTACTCGGGAGACTGAGACAGGAGAATCGCTTGAACCTGGAAGGTGGAGGTTGCAGTGAGCCGAGATGGCAACACAGAGCAAGACTCCATCTCAAAATACATACATATATACATACATACATATATACATACATATATACATACATATATACATACATACATATATACATACATACATACATACATACATACATAAAATCACAACAAAATGATCAAAATCAGAAATTTTATCACTGATAACATTTCCTATGCAAACATTACCAATTGTTGCAATAATACCTTATATAGCAAAATGATGATGTGAGGCCTTGCCCCAGGCCTCAGAACACTTATTTAATATGAAAAAGCAGTTGTAAACAGGATGCAGCCAGGTCTCCGTCAGAGGTATTATGAACCACAAACTCCCAAAATAAGTGGAAAAGTAAAACTTAATGACAATCAGGAATAACCGCCATCACCAGGGCAAGAGTCACGTGTGACATATGACGAGGGAGGGCTGCTGGGAGGGTCCAGGCACGGCGAGAGAGGACCGTGAATCCCTGGCTGATGACAGGCCTGGTCTTCGGCTCCGTGTTTAAGAAATCAGAGGTCGCATGCCCTCAGGCCCAATGGTTCCCTCTTGTTCTTGAGAGCTGGCCACATGCACCAGAGCAAACCAGGGTGCAGAATAACAGGCCTGGGCTCGTAGCTCTCAACCTGCTGGGTCCTGTGGAGAAGTTGCAACACTGCTGCAGGCCTCAGTTTCCCCATCTCTAGAGCCTGAAGACTTCCCGAAACCCGCCGGAGCTGCTAAAACATGCTCCATTTACACCAGGCTCTCCTGAAAGGGCTCCTGGGCGTGTAAAGCCCCAGCCCCTCCCGGCCATACCTCAGCATCCCGAACTAGACCACGACACCCAGCTCCCAGGTGGCCCCATCACATCAAGGACTGGTTCCTTCTGTCTTCCCAACTGTTCTGCACCCTGGCCCCTTCCTCACCCTCTGCCCACCCATTCGGCCCCATCTGCCCCTGGATGGTGGCCACCCTCAGCCATGTGGAGTTCTGACCCAGTGTCTCTTGATCCTGGTGACGGCCACTGCTCTTCTGAGAAACAAAAAACAGTAAAACATATCCGCAGACTCTCCTTGGTTCTCCTACTGCCCTGCAGGTAAAAACCAAACTCCTTAGCCTGGACAAGGCCCTTCCTCATCTAAGCCCCCGCCTCCCCTTCCCACAAGTCCCCCCAAACTCCCCTCACCTGCCAAACTGACCAACATCAGGCGGCAGCAACACAGCACAGACACGTAGGCAAGTGACACTCTCCAGGCCACTGAGGCCCTGAAGGTTCAGAAAGGTTGAGGAACCTCCCCAAAATCACACAGCTCCTATGTGATAGAACTGGGACACAAGTAAGTGAGCTCCAAATGGGCTCCCTTCATTCCGCAATAAAAAGTAAAATGTTTCATCTCTACCAACAGTCTCGACATTCACGCTGCCTCTGGACGAAGCCTGAAAGAACACCAACACAGCAGTTCAGTGCTGGGAGTACAGGTGAATGCCATTTTTCCTTTCTGCAACACTTTCATGAATTCTGTAGACAATTTTCAAAGTTCCCAGTAGCAATACTGACAAGAAGTCAGCAGACACTGAGGGATAAGGCGTCCCCAAGCATCTCACTCATTACTCATCACTGATCCACTCTGCACAGGGGATAAAAATGGTGGCCTGCTTTCAGCCGAGGACTCACTCCAGCAGGGCTGGCACCAGGCGGGATTTCCCACCTACCCAGCTCTGCCAGGCAGATGGATGCTGCCTTAGAACACCAGCACCCTGCTCGTGCCTGGGGCATGCCTGCCAATCCGTGGCTCTCTCGGCACCTGGAAAAGACAGGATTCAAAACTCAGACTGTTTTTTCCAATTACAGTAGCAGATGCCTTGGAACTCTCTTTAGAGAGATTAAAAAGTTAAATGTAGATTGACTCAACAATCTTCTTGACCCATCAAGGCCCTTGTCCTCTCTGAACCTGTTTCCTGAGGTTTCATATAGCAGAGATAACTATCTGCCCACAAGGCTGTAAATGGAGAATCCTTACAGCAGATGAGGTCCCTTGCTCATTATAAATACAATGGTAGTTAGCATCATTATTGTTTATGGAAAACCTATTAAGTACCAGATACTTTCCAGGCATTAAAGATACAGAGATGAACAAGGTGTAATGCTGCCCTGGAGTAGTCAGAGATCAAGTGAGAAGAAGGGACTACAAATCTCTAACAGGCTTGAGTTTGACTTTGAGCACAGTGGGGAGCAATGGAGCCAGGTGGGTGGAAAAGGACAGATCACCCCTTCATGCATTTCAGACCAGGTGCTCCAGAGTCAACACGGAGGACTGTCTGGCAGCAGGTTCCACGGAGGGGGCTCCTGAAGGCAGAGACAGTGCTGAGGCTGTGTCCTGGTCTGCTGGGCTATGAAGAGGCCTGAGGTGAACCATGAATACAAATATTTTAGGAGGTAAAACCAGATAGGACCTCCAGCCTAACTGAATGGGGCCAAGGAAGGATTTCCAAAGTTCAGCTGTATTGTACACTTTAATTGATTTACCAAGCTCCTCAGTACTCCTACCACAGTGCTGTTGTTCTGCAGAAACAAGACTTGGCACACTGCCATATCACCCAGACACACTCAGAATGGGGCAATGGGGTCAGGGAATTAAGGGCTGGAAGATAATTCCATGTTTACAAATGGAGAAACTGAGGCTTGCAGTGGTAAAATGACTCACCCAAGGTTCCACTGAACATGCAAAAGGACCCAGGATTTGCCAGCCTGTGGGGCCAGCAAGAAATTGGAGCCTATATCAAAGTGGTGGGAAAAGCTGGGTGCCATGGCTCACACCTGTAATACTAGCACTTTTGGGGGGCTGAGGTAGATGGATCACTTGAGCCCAGAAGTTAGAAACCAGCCTGGGAAACATGGCGAAACCCTGCCTCTACAAAAAATACAAAAATTAGCCAGGCATGATGGCATTTGCCTGTAGTCTCAGCTACTGGGGAGGCTGAGGTGGGAGGATCACTTGCATCCGGGAGGTTGACGCTGCGGTGAGCCATGATTTGTGCCACTGCACTCCAGCCTGGGTGACAGAGTAAGGCCCTGTCTCAGAAATAATGTTTTTAATGGTGGGAACGGTACAAACCTTGTTGTCATGAGCAGTTACCATGTGACCATGCCTAGACACCCACTGGCATCCTGAAACCAAAAGGGAGCTTCGGGTAGGAGGGTGTTGGTAGACAAATGTCAATCTTCCCAAAGGGAAAAAACACTTAGCAAATATTGACGTAGACAAGAAGTGAGCTCCCAAGTTGGCGAGGACTTTAAGAAAGGCCATCTGATCCGACCTCCCCATTGCACAGATGGGATGTGCAGTCCAGGGAGGGCGTGGCTAATCCAAATATACATAGAAAGACAGGATTTGAACCCAGCCCCCTTACTCCCAGTCCTGTGCTCTAATTACTTTGGGCCTCATACTTAGCCTAGCAACGGTTTATAAGCCACATCATCACCTACTCCAGCAAGCCCTCCATATTTGCCACAGCTTGTGCCTCTGAACATTTGGGCCTCCTGGGAAGGGTGTAAGAGAAAGAGCCTGGGCTTCCCTGTCAGTTGGACCTAGAGTCAAATCCTAGATCTAGCCCTTCTGCTGTGTGACCTGCATCACCACCTCAATTCTCTGTCCTAAGGCTGTTGTGTGGATTAAACGAATTAAAGCATCCACTGCATGGTCTGGAGCAGAGCAGCCCCTCCCACAGACTTAGGCGGATAATAGCCATACTAACAATGGCTGTATCCCCCAAACATCAATGCAACCCCCTCCACTCCACCCCCAATGCCACTACCCACATCAGAGCCACCATCTTCACAGTGACCTGGGCAGCCACTGCCTCTGCACTGCCTCTGAGCCTCTGCACACGCTGCAGGCCGTTCCTCTGCCCACAACTACTCTCTTCCCCAGCCCCAGCCAAGATGCCTCAACTCAGAGTTAATTTTGCACAGAAGACGTGAGATTTACCCTAACCACTCAACCTGACGTTTCCACTTCCAAGTGCATGTGTGCAGGCTTTTAAGCTCAAACATGACTCCTCCCTTTCTACTTCCTGTCCAGTTCTAACCCCGCCTCCTTGGCCACGCCTACTTCCTGCTTCCTGTCCCCGCCCCTCCTCCCTGGAGTGGAGGAATAGGAGAGAAGGAAACAGCAGCCCAAGGCTTTGATGTAATTAGCCATGTCCCCCATGGGTATAAAAAAATGATCCTTTAATGTTTTGTATCTCATTTTTGAATTGAGAGACATGGCTACCCTTCAGGTAAGCAGCTTTTCCTTTGTTACCCTACGATATGGTTTGGCTGTGTCCCCACCCAAATCTCCTCTTGAATTGTAGTTCCCATAGTCCCCATGTGTGGTGGGAGAGACCTCTCGGGAGGTAATTGAATCATGGGGGCAGTTTACCCCATACTATTCTCATGACAGTGAGTAAGTTCTATTTGATGAGAATTTTACGTGGGTTCTGAATGTGTTACGAGTAGCAATTTTATCAGAAATTATTTGTGTTTGTGAGTGTGTGTGGTGGGGAATTGAAGTAGGTTCTGATGATATTGGAAGCATTTCATGAACTGGGATATTTCGAAACTGCTTCTCCTTGATGCGGCCAGGTGAAGAAGGACGTGTCTGCTTCCCCTAATGCCATGATTGTAAGTTTCTTGAGGCTTCCCCAGCCATGCAAAACTGTGAGTCAATTAAGCCTCTTTTCTTTATAAATTCCCATCTCGAGTATGTCTTTATTAGCAATGTGAGGACAGACTAACATATCCTACCATATTCTATAGGTCATGTCCCCAGAGAGGCTTCCACTGACCTCATCCCCAAACAAACCTCCCCCATCTCCCAACCTCAGAGCACCTCATACTTGATTAAGGTCCCTCCCTCTTCACACGGGATTGTTCACCAGCTGTCTCCCTGCCCCAGCACAGTGCCTGGCTCAGAGGGCACACTTGGTCATTCATTTATGAATTGTTTCTTTGGAATGTCTTCAGAATAGATTGCCACATCCAAAAAGATCAGGTTACAAAGCTGGTATAGCATATTCCCAGGAAAAAATAAAACTGGGGTATATGTTCAGAGAGTAGTTGGGAAAAGCCTAGAATGTGCTTTTCAAACCTTTGTTGCTCTTTTTCATGAAATGGTCTTAGAAGGACCCACAGGCACACCTACGTCTCCCATGCCACCTTCGCTGAAACCTCCTGGGTAGCCCTATGTGGCTGGAGAGAGGGTGAGATTCTCATCTCGAAGCCCCAGACTGACTAACTCTAACCCCTAAATGACTGCGGGGTTGTTTCCTACTACCTTCTTGCACGGTGGTTGAGAGGCTTAGAGAGGAAACTAAAGCACCCATTCAGGTGAGTACTCAGTAAATACAACAGCCAAGAGGCTGACTGGATGGAACAGGACAGGAAGGCTGAGCCCCAGACAGGGGGACCCTGCCGCATGCACCACCTCCTCCCTCCTCTACCTTCCTGACACCCCCCACAGGCACCGCCAAGGGACAACACTGCAAAGCCACAAACCCACAGGAAACCAAGCCCGTTGCCCTGACCCAAAACCACCTCCTCTGCAAAAGGTGACCCTGCTCATTGCACCAGGCAGAGAACAAGGGAAGGGAAGTGGCCCAGGAGTGGCCCTGAGTCAGGCTGCATGGGTCTCCTGGAGTATCACTCCTGCCCCCAGACCAAAAGCAACAGTTAAACCAACAGCTGCCACTCAAAAGAGCCTATTCTCTGCCAGGTATTGTGCTGGGCACACCTCATCTCAATCCATCCTCAAAGTCTCCTTGGAAAACAGGTAGCAGTAGTCTCCCCACTTGACAGATAAGGAACCTGAGGCTCAAAGAGGTAAAGTCACTTTCTTAAAATCCATAGCTTATAAATGACAGAGTCAGGACTTGAACCCAGGTCTTTCTGAATCTAAGACCAGTTCTCAGCTGCCCAAAGAACTGTGTCTGTTTTGTTTTCTATCCTGAGGACGAGCAGCATGCCTGACATCCTCTTAGAAGCCATGCAAGAACATTTTCAGGGATAAACAGCAGGCTCCTTCCTCCACAAGCCATGGCCCTCTGAGAACAAAACATATTGGCAGAAAATTAAGTGCCACTGAATTAGCCCCAACACTTTCATAAAACAGCAGTTTCAAAATATCCCAGTTCATGAAATGCTTCCAATATCATCAGAAAACCACCTACTTCAATTCCCCACCACACACACCCACAAACACAAATAATTTCTGATAAAATTGCTACTCGTAACATATTCAGAACCCACATAAAATTCTCATCAAATAGAAATGAGAGTTGTTTATCAACATTCAAGAGAACATAATGAAGCTTCCTTTAGAACATTCTGTGCACGTGGAGTCTTCTTTCTTATTGAGATTTTCACTATAAAATTTTATCAGGTGCTGAACAGGAGAGAAACTTGGAGGCGAGGATAGGCAATGGGGACTGATACCTGTGCTACAAGAAGAATTAAGCACCGTAACAACACAGCCACCCCTCTCCCATCAGATAATTTACTACAATTCAACAAACATGCACCAAGTAATAACAGTCACCAAGTAATACAGTCACTGCGTAGCAGGACCTGTTCCAAACTCTCCAAATTACCTAGTATTCTGCAGCCCTGCGACATGGGTATTCTTAGTACCCTCATTTTAATGGACCAGCAAAGGTATGAAGTACTTTGACCAACATGACCCAGTTAGCAAGTGGGGGGTGGAGGTTGTAGCAAGTGGATGTTGCAGCTAATTCAGTGATATTTAATTTTCTGTCAACATGCTTTGTTCTCAGAGGGCCATGGCACATTGTGCAGGGAGGAGTCTAGCTGCTGGAGTCCCAGGCTGAGTATAAAAACTTTTTCTTTTTCAACTGCTACTTGCTGGCTCTTGGCCAACTCATTGCATCAGTTTGGAATCTCCTCTTTATTAACATGCAAAGGCCCCTTAAGAAGTCCCAGAAAAGGCCCCAGCCATCAGGTCGTTTGTGTCTCACCTCTGCTGAAATGAGTCAAGAGACTAGCAAGTCACCACACCACCAAGAATAAGAAGGGGTAGTCAGTGACTTCCAAGCGAAGGGCAACTTCTTTTTGTGGTTTCTACATCCTTTCTACACCCGCCACCCCGTGTGGGCTTGGTATATCTACATGCTGAACAGGGCGCTCCTCCACAGACACCTACCAAGCACCTCCTGTGTGCACAAGGCTTTGTGAGATGTGCTGGTGGACGCAGTTCACATTTCTCAGGCTTCCTCTCAAGAAAGCAGTTCCAGAAAGGGTGGAGGGGAGGGTCGTGCTGAGACAGGAAGAGACCAGGGGCTTAAAGAGGAACAGTAATTACAGGCCTGGAGTACATAAACCAAGATGAGCTTACTACCAGGTTACTGCCAGGTCACTATCAGGTTACCAGCAGCTCAGTATGGAAGGAAGTCCTTCTCAGGTGCAGACATTTGCAGAGTCCCTCAATGTCCCAAGGGCTCCCCTACTCCTTGAGGAGCTCCTAGCCAAGCAAAGGAGACACTGTAACAAGCCCAGGTGATAACTGGGAGACCAGGGGCTATGGGTGCCAGCGTGGTGAAGGAAGGGACATCCGAAGTGGGCTCTGGCAGGGGTGAAATCAGGACATGCAGATGGAGGAGCAGGGGTCAAAGAAAAGTCAATCAGCATCAGAGAGGGAGACAGGCAGCAACGCAAGCTCCGTTCATTCATTCATTCAACAGCATCCTAGTGCCTGTTCCATGCCAGACCCTGCGCTGAGCCTCAAACATGAATCTCACACAGCCCCTTCCCTCACAGAACTCCAACCAGTGGGGAAGAAGACTGTGAAACGCATCAGTCACACACTGTGACCATGGCTGTGACAGACAGATGTACAGGGAAGGATCCTCCCTGGCTTTGGGAGAGTGGGCGATGCTCAAGGAGATGAGCCTGTGCAGACAGGAGGAGGGGTCTGGGCAAGTTCAGGGAAAGCAGACGATTCCATAAGGTAAGGGACAGTCTTAAGGACTAAATGTTTATGTCCCCCCAAACTGATACATTGAAACACTATGGTGGGTAATTAGGTCATCAGGGTGAAGCCCTCATGATGAGATTAGTGACCTTATAAGAAGGGACAGGAGACCAGGCTTGGTGGCTCACACCTGTAATCCCAGCACTTTGGGAGGCCAAGGAAAGTGGATTGCTTGAGCTCAGTTCAAGACCAGCTTGGGCAACATAATGAGACCTCATCTCTACAAAAAATAAAAAAAAAAAATAGTCAGGTGTGGTGGTGCACATTTGTAGTCCCAGCTACTCGGGAGGCTGAGGAGGGAGGATCACTTGAGCCCAGGAGCTCAAGGCTGCAATGAGCAGAGATTGCACCACTGCACTCCAGCCTGGGTAACAGAGTGAGACCCTGTCTCAAAAAACAAAAACAAACAAAAAAAAACAAACAAATAAACAAAAAAGAAAACGAAAAAAAAAGGAGGGGGACACAAGAGAGCTTACTTCCTGTCTCTCTCCACCATGTGAGGGCACAGCAAGAAGGCAGCCGCCTGCGAACCAGGAAGAGGGGCCTCACCATGAACCAAATTGTCTGGCACCGTGATCTCAGACTTCCAGCCTCCAGAACGCTGAGAAATAAGCTTCTGTTGTTTCAGCCCCTCTGTCTATGGTATTTCTGCTACGGCAGCCAAATGGTCTGAGACAGTAGGTAACAGCAGGAGCATCAGGAGATGAGGCCACGTGTGTGACAACCAGGAGTCTGTGCTTTATCCTGGGCCAGCGGGGAGCCCCTGGAGCGGTGGAGTGACAGCACGGTGTGAATTTCAGAAACATATCACCCTTTCTAGATACAACTGTTCCTTTTCCCAAACACTCCCTATAACTCCACAGCCATCCCAAGGAAGAAGGGAGCAGATATGGCCTGGAGATGCCTAGGAAGGCACAGGTCCCTCAAGGTCTGCTCGCAGAGACTTGGAGGTCAGACCAGTGCCAGCTCCCATGGCAGCCCTTCCTCCCGCTCAGCTGAGCTCAGCCCAGCCAGTGATGGTCCTGGAGGCTCCAGGTTCCCAGGTCCCATCTTAGTAATACGAGGACTCTTGAAGGTTGAGACAGAACAAAGAGCTAAACACGATACAGGCAGATAACAATACCACAGATATCTAGACACACAGACACAGGTGCCCTGTGAAGGGGTGCTGGCTGATGTCTAAAATGGAACAGGGCCAGGTGCGGTGGCTCACACCTGTAATCCCAGCACTTTGGGAGGCCGAGGCAGGCAAATCACCTGAGGTCAGGAGTTCGAGACCAGCCTGGCCAACACGGCCCGTCTCTACTAAAAATACAAAAATTAGCCAGGCTTGGTGGTGGGCACCTGTAATCCCAGCTACTTGAGAGGCTGAGGCAGGAGAATCGCTTGAACCTGGGAGGCAGAGGTTACAGTGAGTCAAGATTGCGCCATTGCACTCCAGCCTGGGTGACAGAGCAAGACTCTGTCTCAATGAATAAATAAGTAAATAATTTTAAAAATGAAAGTAAAATGGAACAGAAACTTCAGCACTCAGGGTGCCGGGACTTGGTTTTCAAACCACCTTCCATGGAGCCCTGGTGCTCCTTGAAGATGTTTGGCGGGGGGCGGGAGTCAAAGGTCTGGAGCAACAAATGCTTGACTTCTTTTTTCTAGGTGTAATAATTTTAAACTATGAAAACATCATACCAACTCAAATGGGCTGCAAACCCAATATTAACCCGGGTAGACCCCACTGCAGGGACCTGGGCTGCCAGGTGAACACTCAGCTTTGTGCAGGGCTTGGGGGACAGCCTCTCCTGTCATCTCCAGTGAAATGCACTCTGAGAATGCAAGGCAAGTCACTCCCAAAAACAGAATCACAAATGCAGTATGCAAATCATTACGACAGAATATTTTCACAACCACAACAAAGTCCATTAATACTCAGGATGCCACAACTGTTCACACTGCAACTGTCACCCTACACTTTTCGTTCTGACAGTTGAATTCATCAGAGCAACCTCACTGTCCTCATTAACTGACCTTATAACTAGTAAATGTTGTCAGTTTAAAGTCGTAAGATAAATGTGAGAATAAACCATCACTTCTCTGTTTTGTATATTGGAGCAGGATGGTTGAGCTATTTAAAAATTTTATTTTTGAAAAGACTTCATTTTGCAGATGGGAAAACAAACTCAAAGAGAGGTGAGGGAATCACACTGTTCTGTGAGTACCATCCCTTCTCAGTAGGCAGAAACCAGGTGCCCAGCACACAGCAGACACTCCACAAATGCCCTAGGGAAGGAAGGACCGCTCCCAGGCACCACAGGCAGGAAGCGGGCAGGACTCGAACTCAGACCTCCCCACTGCCAGCCCACTTCTGGTTTTCAGACTCTGCCGCCTTCCCTCCTTTCCTAGAAATGACAATACAGCCCACACTCAGCATCGCAAGGAGGGAGAGGCGGCAAGGTGACTGTGCTATAAGAGCCAGGGTGCCTTCCCTCTTCCTCAAGAAAATACTAGAAGCCAAGCACACCTGAGCGCCAGTGTGGGATGTGTGCTACATGGACGGGAAGAGCTGCCGTCTGCACTCTAGGAAACAAGGGTCTCCTGCACTCACCTGTCGATTCAGCAAGAGAGCTGGGGTGATTGTGCCTATCGAAGGGAAGCAACCAATTGTCAATTATTTTAGAAACAGCCAAACAGATAGAACGCATAACTACAGGATAAGGGGAGTGATGGTTAATACTATCAACTTGATTGGACCGAAGGATACAAAGCATTGTTCCTGAGTGTGTCTGCCAGGATCTCGCCAAAGGAGATTCACATTTGAGTCAATGGACTGGGACAGGCAGACCTGCCCTCAGTGTGGGTGGGCACCATCTAATCAGCTGCCAGCACAGCTAGAATAAAGCAGGCAGAAGCTGGAAAAAGCAGACTGGCTGAGTCTTCCGGCCTCCATCTTCCTCCCGTGCTGGATGCTTCCTGCCCTCAAACATCAGACTCCAAGTCCTTCAGCTTTTGGACTCTTGGACTTCCATCAGTGGTTTGCCAGGGGTCTCAGGCCTTGGGCCACTGACTGAAGGCTGCACTGTCGGCTTCCCCACTTTTGAGGTTTTGGGACTCAGACTGGCTTCCTTGCTCCTCAGCTTGCAGACTGTCTGATGTGGGACTTCACCTTGTGATCGTGTGAGTCAGTTCTCCCAATAAGCTTCCTTTCATATATACATCTATCCTATTAGTTCTGTCCCTCTAGAGAACCCTGACTAATACAAGTGGGAACCAGCCCTGTCTGCCCTGGTTCTCAAACTGGAGAGCGTATTGGAATTGCTCTGGGGGCTTGTGAAAAGCCAGACCCTAGTTGCAGAATCCCTGATCCAGGAGATCAGGGCGGGGCCAGAGGACCCGTGGTTCTGAGCTGCTCCCAGATGAGGCTGCTGCTGGCCTAGGACCTCATTTTGAGAACCGTGTCTCTGATCTGTTCATTACAAACCCTCCTGATTAAGGCTTATTAAAGCAGGTATTCTAGACAATACCTTTAACAGTCCACAGCCAGGTCTTCTATCTAAACTATTAAAACTACATTGAGAAAATATTTATAGACTACAATTAAATATGAGACTAGTTTAGACTGGACATTTTTTAAAATTACCTCAGTGCGGAGGTCATTACCCAATTGTGCTGGACAGTAAGAGGGAGCAGAGGGGCACTCCATTCGGTAACGGAGATGAAAGTGGACACGGCCAGTCACTCAACACAGTGGCTAGTTAGGGGCCACAGGAAGGAAAATGAACAAGGTATGGTGAGAATTTCACAAGTCCCCAGCAGGGAAAGCTCCCAGCTAAAGTGAGGGGAATGGAGGAACAGCAGACGAGGCTTCCCCGGAGCTGGCAGGGGCAGGTCAGGCGGATGGGCAGGATGCAGACTGAGGAGGCACAGCAGGGTGGGGAAGTCCAAGGAACGGGCATTCCAGGAAAGAGGGACGGTGAGCAAAAGCATGGAAGTTGGAAAAGGAGGTGGGGAGAGTCAGGGAAGTAAAGTAGTCAGTTTGCAAAGGGAAGTGAAGGGGCAAGCAGGAGTGATGGAGGATGAGACAGGAAGGGAAAAGTGGGGGCCTCCGGTGTCTGACTGGCAAGAATCGAACATCAGCTACAGGCCAGGCACGGTTTGATGCTACTGACTTCTAACTTCATTACATTGTAGTCACAGAACCTGCTTTGGTTTTTTGTTTGCTTGTTTTCTCTCCTTTTAATTTTATTGAGGTTGTATTAGGGCCTAGCATATGGTCTATCCTGGAAAATGATTCATGGGCACTGAAGAATATTTATTCTGATGTCATTGGTCGAGTGTTCTATAGGTTTCCTTTAGGTCTAATTGGTGTAAAGTGTTGTTCAAGTTCCCTGCTCCCTTGTTGATCTCCTGTAGACTTGTTCTATCTGTTATTGAAAGTGGGTGTTGACATATCCAACTATTATTGTTGAATTATCTATTTCTCCTTTCATTTCTGTCAGGTTTTTTGTTTGTTTGCTTATTTGTTTGAGACAATCTCTCACTCTGTCGCCGAAGCTGGGGTGCAGTGGTGCAATCACAGCTCACTGCAGCCTCAGCCTCCCCAGGCTCAGGTGATCCTCTCACCTCAGCCCCCTAAGTAGCTGGGACTACAGGCACACAACACCATGCCTGGCTAATTTTGCATTTTTTTTTTTGTAGAGACAGCATTTCACCATGTTGTCCAAGCTGGTCTCAAACTCCTGGGCTCGAGCAATCTGCCCGCCTAAGCCTCCCAAAATGCTAGGATTTCAGGCATGAGCCACCATGCCCAGCCCATTTCTGTCAGTTTTTGCTTCATGTATTTTGGTGCTCTCTTGTTAGGTGCAAATATGTTTATAATTATTATATATTCCTGATGTATTGAACTTTTTGTCATTATAAAATGTTGCTCTTTAGTAACTTTTTTTGTTTTCATCTCATTTTGTCTAATATCAGTATAGCCCCTTAGCTTTCTTATGGTTGCTATTTGCATGATATATTTTTTTCTCATCCTTTCACTTTCAATCTATTTGTATCCTTGAATCTAAAGTGTGTCTCCTACAGATAGTGCTATGATCTGAATGTTTATGTCCTCCAAGAATTCATATGTTCCTAGTCACCAGTATGATAGCATTAGGAGGTGAGGCATTTGACAAGTGATTAGGTCATGAGGGTGAGCCCTCATAAGTGAGATTAGTGCCCTTGTAAAAGAAACCCTAGGGAGGTAGCTCACCCCTTTCACCATGTGAAAACACAGCAAGAAGACTGCTATCTATGGGGAGGCAGACCCTCATGAGACATTGAATCTGCCAGTGCCTTGATCTTGGACTTCCCAGCCTCTAGAACTGTGAGAAATAAATTTCTATTGTTTATAAGCTATTCAGTCTAAGGTGTTTTGTCATAGCAGCCTGAAAGGGCTAAGACAGCATATACTTGGATGATATATTTTATCCCTGACAACATCTACCTTTTGATTGGCTTATTTAACCTGTTCATCTTTAATAGTATTGATATAGTTGGACTTATGTCTTCCATTTTATTTTGTTTTCAATATGCCTCATGTCTTTTTGCTCCTTTATTCTTCCACTACTGCCTTCTTTTGCACTAAATGAATCAGGCACCATGTTTGCCATGTAAGTCAGGAGCAAGGACTTCAAAGAGGTATTTCTTTTAAATTTAGATAACAAAATTACTGACAATGTTAAGTTTCTTAAATGGCTAATTTTCAAATTTGTCATGATTTTTTTTCATTTTGGTTCCAGTAAATGGAACCAAATCAATTATTTATCCAATAGTCTCTGAACACCACCTACAAAAACGTCCACTACCAGCTTCCTGGGTTGGAAGATTGGAAGTCTACAGCTTGACCTTCTTACAAGGAGGCAGAATGGGGCCATTAGATTTTCAAGATCCCCTTCGTGACATGTGGTGACTGGAAGTGTGGAGACAGCTCAGTGCTTCAGACTAAGGTGGGAAGGGATGGTCAGGATTCATAAGAGTCCACAATGATGGTGTTTTCAAATGCTGTGGCATTGTTCTCACAGACACCTGCTCACCTATGCTCAGGAGGCTCTGATAAGCAGAGGTCCTTTCTGCACTTGCCACGATAAGCAGATAAGACACCACCCCAAACTGTTCAGCCCACATCCCTACCTAAGAGTGACTTACCACACCCCACTTAACACACCTTGCCACTTGACCTCTTAGCACATCCCCAAAGCCCTCTGCTCACTAACAATGATGAAGGGAAGCTACAATCCAGGAGCAAATGAATCGTCAAATTCCAAATGAACAACTTATTTATTTGGGGCACCTGAGGGCACCAGCATCCCTCCCCCATCTTCTGGCTAGAGCACTCCAATTTCTAATATCCTATCCAGCAATAAGACTTGTTTGTGTCTTCAGTCGGAAGTGTCTTGCATTCGTTTTTAGCCATCCCTATAGGAAAATCCAGGGCTCTGCAATGCCCAGGCTCTCACAGACTCGGTTCATCCTGGGCACCTATGGTGCTTCCTGGGAGAGACAGATCATGTCAGGAAAGCATCCATCTGCCCAGTGGTTTAAATAGATTAGGCACAATGTGGGGGCATCCAGGCCCTTTTTCAAAATAAGATATCTGGTTTGCAAAAAGAACCTCGTCAAGCCCCGAGCCTGGAAGGCTCCAAGACTTGCTGCAGAAATCCAATTACCGCTGGGCATAATGAGCTCACTCACCCAGCGCCCTGGCCCAACAATGCAGCCCTGCCAACGTCCCGAAAGAAGCTTTGTCTTCCAAAGTGCATTCGGAGGGTATGGCTTGGGAGAAAGAGAAAAACCAGGCTAATGGAATAGGAAATGTGACCTTCCGGGAACACAGGCATGCGGTTTGTTTCTGAAGAACAGCCTTCTAACATTTTTCTGCTGCCTTAAACTAAAAGCAGGCTGCACCATAAGGCAGCGAAATCCCAGTCTGAGGAGGGAAAGGGAAACTTTGAGTTTTACGGAACCTTCGTAAATGTCATCTCTGGACTGATAAAACAATCTGGGGTATTCCCACCCCAAGCATTATAGTATCTGAGGCTCAGACAATTGACTGTCACTAGAGGTGGCTTCTGCAGAGAACAGAGTGATGTTTTTTTAAGCGCAGAGTGGACCTGATGCAAGCAATAGAGAGAACATACTGTGCTCCTGCTAAGGTCCCTCCCAACACTGACATTATGGGAATCTGAAACTAAAAGCCAAAAATCTATTAACCACCTACTGTGCACCTTGCCCTGGCCAGGCTCTGGGAGTTCCAGTGTGAATCAGAAAGCATTCCTACCCTCATAGAGCCCTCTGTCTAGCGGAGGAGTCAGACAAGTCACTGGCAGCTGCAACACACTGTGGCCAGGGCAGAGGGTGGCGTGGGGCAGTGAGGGTCCTGGGGTTATACCTGGCCCAGTCTGGGGATGGAGTTTTCTGGAGGAAGGCGCATGATGGATCTTAAGCACAAGTGGATGGGGCTGGGGGAGGTGAACAGGCAGATCCATCAAAGGGAACAGCATGTGCAAAGGCCCGGCCTAGTCGAGAGCAGCCGGGGGACTGTGTAGCTGGACACGGGCTCTGCTGCAGGCATGGCAGGAGAGGGAGGCAGGGTGGGTCATGCCACACTGGCAAAATCAGAGGAGAGAAGGAAGCCCCGTTAGTCCATTCCCCTGCCCCTGGGCCTGTCTGAATCCAGCCCCAATGACTTCATTCACTCAATCCTCATTTGTAGAGTAAGTAAGTGGGTCTCTCCCTACTCCTGGGGCCCAAGAAGGGTGGAGGAAGTGGCACCCGAGGAGCAGTGCTCAGGAGAGGGCTATGGTTCATGGGGGAAATGGCGGGAGCTGAACTGGGAGCAGACCATGGGGGGCTGCAATGCCAGGCTAAATTTACAACATGATGTTACAGGCTGCATATGGATCCTAAGATGGTTACTATAGTGAGACAGATTAACATATCTCTATCTAACATAGTTACACATTTTTCGTTGCAAGAGCAGCTAAAATCTACTTACTCAATAAAAATCCCCAATAAATGCAATTGTATTAACAAAGTTCCCATGTTGCACTTTTCCTCCGTAGACTTGCTCATCCTACACTCTTTCCATAAGTGAACAGCACCGTTAGGAGTAGCCAGAACTAGGTTGAACCCACCACTGCCATTTCCACCTGTGCAAGCTCAGATAAGTCACTCGTTCTCCAGCAATGAGGTGGTGGAGGTCCAAGGAGAGGGCTGGGAGGAAGGTCCACTGCCATCCTCGATAATCACCTGGGGCTCTTCCTGCTGACTTCCCACCCCCAACCCCAGCAGGCAGCATAATGCCAGGCACCTGAGGGCAGGTGTGCACAAGGAAAGTGAGGATGACAGTGTTAGCTGACCCCTACAAATCTCAGGACAAAGTTGCCCCCAGGCATCTCTCCACATGGAGCAAGCATACACACCCAGTGCCAGGGATGGGGTGATACCCCAGAATGCCGGAGCTCCCAGGGTGATGTGACATGTCTCCCTCGTGGTTCCTGGCTGAGTTGGGAACTCAGCTCACAGTCCCCTCCTGGGCCTGACAGAAAGCAGTGGAGATGGGGTCCAGAGCAGAGGGAGTTCATCAAACAAGACAGCAGGCAGCCTGCACCACATCCTGAGAATCAGCCACTCTCAGCCATCAGAGCTGGTGTGGGGCAATTCCAGGATGGGGACAAACAGCAGCTTCGCCCACACTAGGGGATGCAGGGACTGCAGAAAATGAACATGAGGCTGCAAACTCTTAAATCCTGGTGCAATGAATATTGCAAAAGGCTTACACAGGCTAGAGCCACTGAGTGGCCAAGAGGCAATGGAGTGGCCCGACACTCTTGGGCCACGCTAAAGTCATGGGCTTGACTGCCAGTGAGTGACAGCCCAGTGTGCGTCAGGCTCCAGACTCCAGACAGCTCTACCCCTGCGCTCCTCACCAGGCCTTCCCGAGGGCTCACAGCCAGAGATGCAGCTCCCAACACCCGTGTGACTATCCCCTGCATCTCCCTCCTGAGGCCCTCAGAGAACTCGTCACGGGCCTTAGTGGCTGGGTCAGCCTCTGTATTTCAACTGTGGAGGCTATGGGTCCCCCTCCCCCAGAACGTAAGCTGCTGTGGGCAGAGACCTTGCCACCCCTTGTCCTAATGGGGCCCCAGATCCTAGCAGGGCACAAGGTGGCCCTCAAAGGTGCATTGTCATTGTTTGTCATCCAGCTGAGCTTCTTATTTATAGAGGAGGAAACTGAAGCACAAAAACCGTTTCATTAACTTGCCTGAGGTCACAGACCTCACAGAAGGCAGAGCAGGAGGTTGAGCCCCATAGGCCTGAGCCTGGACCCTGCCCTCTGGAGCTTACAGCTACAGCAGCAAGGCCCAGTGGAATACAACATGTATGCCACATGTAATTTCACAGTTTTAGTAGCCACATTTTAAAAAGTAAAAAGAAGATGAAATTAATAATATATTTCATTTAGCCCAATATACACAAAATAGCATCATTTTGAAGTGAAATTCATGTGAAAATTATTACTAAGATATTTTATATTCTGTTTTTTTCATACATCTTCAAGCCCAGGAGTGCATTTTATTTATTTATTATTTAGTTATTTATTTTGAGACGGAGTTTCACTCTTGTCACCCAGACTGGAGTGCAATGGTGCAATCTTGGCTCACTACAACCTCCGCCTCCCGGGTTTGAGCTATTCTCCTGCCTCAGCCTCCCGAGTAGTTGGGGTTACAGGTGTCTGCCACCACACCCAGCTAATTTTTGTATTTTTGGTAGAGACAGGGTTTTGCCATGTTGGCCAGGCTGGTCTTGAACTCCTGACCTCAGGTGATCCACCCTCCTCAGCCTCCCAAAGTGCTGGGATTACAGGCGTGAGCCTCCGCATCTGGCCAGGGTGTATTTTTCACTCACAGTCCATCTCAGTCCACAGGAACCACACTGCAGTGCTTAATAGCCCCTACCAGCGAGTGGCTACTGAAATAGGACAGCTCAGCTCCAGGAGGTCCCCTGGTGGCCTCAGAGCAAGCGTCAGAGTCACCTGGCATTGGAAAACTCGTTGACAATCACAATGACCATGACTTCCACAAGTAACACCAGCAGCAGCGCCGGCTGACAAACACTGCACGCAGATGCCACTGAGCCTGTTTTGGTTTTGGTCTACATCCAAAACCAACCCCAAGAGATAGGGACATTCTCTTTATTTCACAAAAGAAGGAAGTGAAGCTCAGAAAGATGAAGGAGCAAGCACTCGATCATCAGAGCTAGCAGGGTAGAGTTCAGAAATTAAGTCAGTAGCAGTGATTACTGAGTGAACACCTGCTCTGTGCCAATGTCCAAGGCTGACAGAGGAGGGGAAACCCCACAGGCAGGGTTCCTGCCCTCATAGTGCTTGATTCTAGCTTCTGGGGAGGGGAAATGACAATAAAACCATTTCAGATCATGATGATTCTCAAAAGTAAACAGGGTACTGATGGGGACCAGGGGCACAGCCACTATCTGGGACAGTCAAAAACCTCCCCAAGGAGGAGAAATTTAGGCTGAGACATTGTGGTGGTTAATATTGAGTGTCAACTTGATTGGTGAAAGATGCAAAGTATTGATCCTGGGTGTGTCTGGGAGGGTGTTCCCAAAAGAGATTAACATTTGAGTCAGTGGGCTGGGAAAGGCAGACCACCCTCAGTGTGGGTGGGCACCATCTAACCAACTGCCAGCATGGCTAGAATAAAGCAGGCAGGAGAAGATGGAAGAGCAGAGTTGCTGAGTCTTCCGGCCCCATCTTTCTCCCGTGCTGGATGCTTCCTGCCCTTGGACATCAGACTCCAAGTTGTTCAGCTTCTGGACTCTTGGACCTACACCAGTGGTTTGCCAGGACTCTTGGGCCTTTGGCCACAGGCTGAAGGCTGTGCTGTTGGCTTCCGTACTTTTGAGGTTTTGAGACCCAGACTGATCCGCCACTGGTTTCCTTGCTTCTCAACTTGCAGATGACCTATTTTGGGACTTTACTTTGTGATTGGTAAGTCAATTCTCCTTAATAAAATCCCTTGCATATACACATATATCCGATTAGTTCTGTCCCTCTAGAGAACCCTGACTAATACAGACATGAGGGATGAAAAGAAGCCAGTCTGGGCCAGGGCAGGGATGAACATTCCAGGCAGCAAGCAGCTCACACAAGCGCTCTGAGCAGCAAGAATCCAGCATGTTCCAGCAACCGAAAGAAAGGCGGCCAGGGCTCCCTGTGCTGTGCCAGCTGCCTCTCTGGGGCACTCGGTTGGCCCCTACATCGTCCCTCCTGCCTCGGGGCGCTCCCACGCTCTTGCTTGGAAAATGAGGAGCCAACAAACCATTCTGCAGGTTTCAAGGACAAGTCAAGGCTGGGAGCCCCCAGCACAGTGCTCATCACAAGGGACTGAACTGATGCATTAATGAGCAGGGGAGGAAAGGGTGGGAAAGCCTACAGAACAGGACCTGGGCAGCCACAGCCCTGGGAAGAAAATGTTGGCACCCTGAGCACTGCTTCCAACACCAGCCACAAAGGTGAGAACCCCAATGTCCGTCCACAGATGAATGGACAATTGTGTTATATTCACACCATGGAATACTACTCAGCCATAAAGAGGAAGGAAGCACCGACACTCGCTATAACCCGGGTGAACCTTGAAAATATCAGACTAAGTGAAAGAAGTCAGCCACAAAAAGCCACATACGATCTACACCTACGAAATATCCAGAACAGGCAAATCCAAGGAGACAGAGGGCAGATGGATGAGTGCCGGGGCTGGGAGAGGGGAAGTGAGGAGTGACTGCTCATGGACACAGGGTTTTGTTCGAGAGTGAGGAAATTGTTTTGCAACTAGATCAAGGTGATAGTTGCACAACATTGTGAATGTAGTAAATGCCACTGAATTGTATAATTTAAGATGGTTAATTTAGAGTGATTGAATTTCACCTCAATTTTTTTTAAGAAAAAGAAGGGGGAAAAGAACTGCTTTAATGGAAAGCACAGGTTATGATCTCATCCAATACATTCCCATGTCAGAACAAGCAGAGAGGGGCGACCAGCCACCAGATGCAACAGGGTAGAGTGGGAGAAGACAGGAGACAGAAGCCCCAAGGGTAAAAGAAGCAGAAAGCTACTTACCAGCTCACTCCTTGCCTCCACTGTCAACCCCTCACAGTCCTCACCGGAAGGACACCCACCCCGTGGTGATGCGTCCCACCCCCTCCAGCACTGAGGAGGGACCCAGGGCCAGTCCAGGCTCCTGACTCAAAATGCAGCCGAGGGAGAAGCTCAGAGGCCAGCACACCGAGCCAGCGCCTCCCTCTGACCTGGCAGGCATAAGGGTATTTCTGCCACAATGAGCACCCGCTGGCAGTCCCTGGCTGGTGCACACAGAACGCCTTTTACTCCTTAAAGTGGCCCTTCAGCCAGTCTCAGCCACGGTGGGAGACAGGACAGCAGCAGCCTGTACCCGGGTCCTCCCATGGGAGACAGGACAGCAGGCAGGCTGTACTCAGGTCCTCCCAGGCCAATTGGGAGTTTTAGGATATGCAGTGGGTCCTGAGGATGCTTGCGGGCCCTGGAAAAGATAAAGGGGCCACCTCAGACCACACAGAGGGGAACGGGCTGACCTAACACAAGAGGGTGGTGGTGCCCAACAAAGGGAGCAGCCACTGCAGCTGCTGTCCACTGTGTGATGCTAGACGAGGCCTTTCACCTCCGTTCCTTAGTCTCATCCTCACAACCGAGGGATGTGCAAGGACCAGACTGGGGTGATCCCCATTTCCCAAATGAGGAACCTGAGTTGCAGAGGGTTCAGGGGGCTGCAGACAATAGCACAAGATTAGCTGGTAAATGGCAAAGCCGGTGCTCAAACCCAAGTCTGATGTCAAAGCCTTCTATGCTAAATTATGATGCCACTAACATTTGCTTTATTCCACAAAACTCCCACAAGACAGCACAGGGCATCAGTGAAGAATGTGGGCTGCAGGTGAGGATGATAGAGAGTTCCAGAGGTGGATGGTAGCACTGGTTGCTCAACAGTCTGGATGTGCTTCATGCCACTGAATTGCACACTTAGAAATGGTTAATATATCAGCTATGATTAAATACTTTGATATATTTAGTATATTAACCATGATAAAAATATATTTTAAAATGGTCAGGTGCTAGCCCATCAAGGAATTGTTAACAAATTTTTGAAAATAGATACCACGCATACCACATTCTCTAAATATGGTAAAATTAAATTAGAAGCTAATAAAAATATAAATCTCCCTGCCCCTGTCTCCTCCCCTCAAAACAGAACATGGGTTTCTTGGCTTCAAATCCCTGCTCTGGAACATACTCGCTTTATAATCCCTAGCGAGCTTCGGAGCCCCTCTGTGCCCATCTATAAAATAGAAATGCAGGTGCGTGCCTCCCTCTGGGACTGAATGGGTTCAGTCAGACCAGAGACAGCACAGACCAGTGGGAGGCAAACTCCTCCTAGAAAAAGCCAGGGAGTAAATGTCTTTGGCTTCACAGATGTCTCCCCCAGCTGCTCAGTTCTGCCAGTCTGGCACAAATGCAGCCACAGACCATACATATACAAATGGGCGTGGCTGTGTTCTAATAAAACTTTATTTACAAAAGCCCCTGGCACAGATCCTGGCACTTGCTAAGTGCCATTCACACACGTTAACTGTTATAATGAAGAAAAACGGTATTTCTGTCAATTCACCTCTGCAGACTTATGAAAGGCATAACACTTCTCGTTGGGGTTCTGAAAACCGATACTAACATCAAAGGCAGGAGGGAGGCCCTGGCCCCACTGTGGAGCTGCCCCCCCCACACACTCTGAGCTGCCCCTCCCACACTCTGAGCTGCCCCTAGGTGCTTTCACCACGGGCCCCTTCTCCTCTACTCTCCAGTATGGGGGTGGTGCAAAAGTAATGGCAAAAATCACGATTATTTTTGCATCAACCTAATAATGACCTCTGTGGCCACTCCCTGCAAGCACGCCTGCTTCTCACGTCCTACAGGAGGGGTTCCTAACCCAGCCGTTCACAGCATGAGACCCCCAGAGCTCCTCCCCTGTCCCTGCCCCTCCCTGCTGATCCATGACCCCTGTACTGTCCACCTGGCCTCAGAAAAGCATGAGCAAAGAAAACATTTTCTGAAGGCATCCAGGGCTAGAGTCAGGATGCTGTGGTCCCACCAGTGGCCAGCCCTGGGTCACTGTCTGAGTCTCGGTTTACAGCAGCACCAATGGCCACTATGGACATGACGGTGATGTGCTTCCATTAAAAGCACCAAGAAGGGGCCAGGGGCGGTAGCTCATGCCTGTAATCCCAGCACTTTGGGAGGCTGAGGTGGGCAAATCACCTGAGGTGAGGTCAGGAGTTTGAGACCAGCCTGCTTAACATGGTGAAACCCCATCTCTACTAAAAATACAAAAAAATTAGCAGGGCCTGGTGGCAGGTGCCTGTAATCCCAACTACTTGGGAGGCTGAGGCAGGAGAATTGCTTAAACCCACGAGGCGGATGTTGCAGTGAGCCGAGATTGTGCTACTGCACTCCAGCCTGGGCAACAAGAAAGAAACTGTCAAAAAAAAAAACCACCAAGAAGGCTTTCTGATCTATTTCTCATGCCATCCCTGTTGGAAGGTCGTTTTCCATTACAGGGGTCAGTGTGCTCCATGGGGCAACATCTGAGGCCTGGAGTCAGGGAGCCCCACTGCTGAGTCCCCTGGTGTCCTGAGACTCGGCTCCCTCTCTGGTGTTCACGTAGACCTCACCCTGTGTGGTGCTATGCAGCAAAGATGAGATAACCCAAGGCAGAAGCGGGAGGTTAAGTGACGATATTTCCTTATGTGGCCCTCATTCCCCTTATCCAGACAAAGAAAGTGAGTACAGGGGCTAAGTGACTTGCCCGATGTCACACTGTCAGTAGGGTGGGAGCTGGTCCTCAACACAGTTCCACTGACCTAGCCTGGTCCCTCATACCGCTCAGCCCACCACAACGGTGGCCACTGCTCTGATCATTAGTTTCATTGTTAGCTAAAGAAGGACCCCAGATGTGGGTATGGGAGTTTGCTCTGTGACAAGGCTAAATGAATAAATATTCTCATAGCTTCTTCACCATCATCATCCCTCATAAAGCTGCTACCTTTGCTCAGGGACCACACCTCTGATCCCCACATCAACCTAGCCAAAGAGATACCACTGCCCCCTTTTATACAGGAAACGGAGGCTCAGAGAGGTTAATCCTCTTACCCAAGATCACACAAGGATAAGGGATAAAGTATAAGCGAGTCCAACTTCAGAAGCCCTGCAGGTTGATCCCATTGCCACTATGGGGAGAGGAGTGACCCAGGAGAACTGGGACAAACCGCAGTCATCCTCAGACTCCCCAAGGGAAGCCCCCATTTAGTTAGAAAGCCCAGCAGGGAGGCACTTGCCCAATCCCAGCTAAGTGAGGCAGGGCCTGAATGGGAACCCTGGCAGTCTGGCTCAGAGCCTGAAGAGATGCAAGGTCCCACCCTCGAGGAGTTAAACAGAGAGCCACAGCCTGCAGTGGCAACTGCTGCTGCCTTATGGACTAGAAATTGTTCCCTCTGCCACTTGTCCCACAGCCCAGTCCACCATTACACACCAAGAGAGTGGGGCCACGGTCCTGCCACTTCCTCAGGCAGCCTTCCTGGCTGGGCCAAGGCAGGGGCCTGTCCCCCTCTCCCTGCACATGGCTCTCTGACAGCACGGGCAGTGTCTGTGTGGCCATCTCCCTAGGAAAACAGAGCCCCGACCAAAGTGGGACCATCTCTCAGGTGACCTCACTGTGTCCCGTGTCCCGTGTCCCCAGTCTCTAGTGGGCAAGATCTGCTTAAGGAAAAACTATACAAACAAATATCACACTGGACGTGTATGAAAAGTTCTGAGAACACAATGAGAGAACCACACAATCTTTCCGGTAGAGTCTTGGAAAATCACAGTGATGGAACCTAAGAGCTGGACTTTATCATGAATCGTTCTCCAGATACACAAGGGAGGGGAGCATTGTTTTAGAGAGGGGGGTGAAAAAAAAGCATGTGGGGAAAAACCCAAGTGTGAAGACATGTCTACACAACACAGAGGCAGCAGGCGTGGCTGAGACATCGTGGCAGGAAGAGGGGAGAGATGGGCCAGGGAAGTCAGGATGGAAGGAACTGGTGAGGTAGTGGGGGCAGTGGGAGTCATAGGTGGTTTGTGAAGGAAGAAAATGCCAGTCATCTCATGCATTGGGTCCACACTGTGATCCTTTGGGAGCGGCTTACTGCAAAAAGACTCCAGGTAAGAATTACCCCAGACTCCAGAGCGGAGATGTTCAGCATTACAAACCGGTACATATCTCAGCAACAAAAATCTTGCAACAAGCCACAAACCTCCACTGTGCGCCGCAACATCAGTCTCTGCAGACCCGCAGATCTCCAGGAGGGTGACAGTGCCCTGCTAGGAAAGGATCCTAATCCCCCCACTCCATCCTCGAATGTGTCCCTCCTCCTTGCCCATCCCAGCTATTGGAGCCACCACCCACAAGCCCAGGTTGCTAGAGGAAGGGCCAACTCCTCCCATGGCCTCGCCCTCCACACCAGCGGGTTGCTTTGACTTAGGGGAGATGTCCCTGCTATGCCCAACATTCACTGTGGGTGGAGCCCTGGGAGAGGGGCTGAGGCTGCCCCTGTCCTCCTCCCCACCTCCTCCTCTGCTCTGGAAGGCAGAGGCCGTCAGATGGTAACAGCATCCTGGGACAGCTCCGCGGTCCAGGAAAGCTCAGGAGGGGCAAGGGGATCTCCCTGACCTTGGTCTACAAGGAGCTGGCCAGCCGAAGTTAGGGCGTTCCCGGAGAGAGCACAACACGGGCAAAGGCCAAGGACAGTGTGCCTGCGAGTGTGCGCAGATGGGGCGAGCGGCGGAGGAGGGCTGGCGGTTAGATACAGTATCGCTGGAGCTCAGAGAGCCGGGCAGAGGCTGGCGGAGAGCCGAGGTTGGCCCAGCCTTCAGGAGACCGGCGAGCTGGGGTGTGTGGGAGCGGGATGCTTCTAAGGCGAAAAGAAGAGCCAGCCTCGTAAGCGGCCTCTATCTGGGCTGCCCTGGCCGGATCCTCAGGAGCCCACAGCAGGGGGGATGGAGCGAAGGACCGAGGAGCTGGGAGGCGAGGCCGCCGCGCGCGCACTGACGTAGGCCACCGAGGCCGCTGGCCCCGACGCACGGCGCCCGGCAAGGTGTCTGGCACCACCGGAGTCAATCCTTGCGCGCCATCTCCGAGCCCAGCGCGCCCAGGGCGCGCTGGGCCGGCAGGAGGGTGGGTGCCAGCCTTTCTTCCCATCTCTCCAGCCTCCTCCCCGGCGCCCACGTGGGCGGAGCAGCGCGAGGGTGTGCGTGGCAGGGGCCGCGGCGGCGTGTGCCGTGCGTGGGGTGGGGTGCAGGCTGGGCGGCCTCGCCCGCGGGCCCCCCGCCGCCGGGGCGCGGCCCCCAGCTCCATCTTCTTTGCCACCTGGGCGGGGATCTGGGGGACTACGACCTACCCTGCGGAAGACACCGAGGGGACCGGCCGGCCACACCCCCCAGGCCACTCCGGCAGGCACCGGGTGGGTCCCCCCTCCCGCTCCTTGGCTTGGGGGCGGAATCCGGAGAGGAGTGGAAATAGGGGTGGCGTGAAGGAGAGCTGGGGGCTGGGGGCGGAACCGGGAGGGGGTGTTGGGGGAAGCGACGCAGCGGCTGGGAGATTTTGCAAGGGGGTCTGAAGAGGAGTGGGGGATGGGTACGGAAGGGTGGGGGAACGCTGAGGTGGGATGCGAGAGTGGAAGGGGGACCCGAAGGGGGCGCGATGACCGGAGGACGGGGAGATGGACGATGGGGCGGGGCGGCACCGGTCGCCGCGTCCCTCGCCGCCGGGTCCGCCCCTCGGTCGCCGGGTCCACGGGTTCTCTCTGGCCTGCGCGCGCCTCTCCTCCCGCCCCCCGGCGCACCTGTACCCACCTGCTCGGCGCTCAGGCCCGAGCCGGGCAGCAGCAGCGGGCGTAGCGAGCGCAGCCCCGCGCCGCATCCTCCGGCCGCCCCCTCCCCGCTGCGAGCTTACGCCGGTGTCGCCGCCGCCACCGCCTTAAAAAGGACAAAACGGAACAGAAAATGAATGCATGCACAAAAAATCGTAAAAAGCAATTGAGGAGGATGGCAGTCGCGCGCGCGGCTCGGCGGGGCGGGAGTCGAGAGGCCGCGGCACTGGTGGCCGCGATAGGGGCAGGCGGCCGGCGCGTGCCGCACGCGGGTGGCTGCAGCTCCCTTGGTCGCCGGCGCCCGGCTCCGGCACGGCCCCGCCCCTCCCTAGGGAGCCCGTCCGATTGGTCTGTCTTCCTGCCAGTCAGGCAGGAGGGCGAGGCGCCCGCCCCTCCCCGCCCCCGCCCCCGCCCCAGGCAGACTCTGGGAGAGCTTCTGCAGCCGCGAGAGGGGGCGCGGAGCTGCCGGAGCGTGCGCACTAGGCCAGCGGCCGGCCCGGGCGGGGCTGGGGTCCCGGCGCTGAGCGCCCTCAGCCGCGCCGGGCACCCTGGCGCCTCGCTGAGTCGGAGCAACCCCCGGGAGGAGCTTTCAGGCTCTGGTCAAGGCTCGGGCCTCGGGAAGCTGTCCCTACCCTCGGGGGCTCGAGCCTGGCGTGGAGCTTGCAGGTAAAGCGGGGCTGGGGCCGTCCTGGCCGTCAGTGGTCAGGAAGACGCAGCGACCCCGGAGATCCATGTCCCCCTCTGTACGGATGAGAGGTCTGAAGGTCAGAGGTTAAAGCGCACGCTAAAGTCGGCAGAGCCAGCAAGGGGCAGAACTGGACATATGCCAGCCTAGGGAGCTGCCCCCACCAGCCCAGGCTGCCCCCAGCAAAGCCACATCACCAGGTCATAGCCAAATGAACGATGTGCTGTCGAGCTGAGACTTGGGAGGGGCAGGACTCAGCTGGGCAAACATTCATTCAGTGTCATTAGACAAATATTTATTGAGCACCTACTGTGTGCCAGGCAGTCAAGAAGATGTGGGGACACCATAGTGAACAGCAGAGAGGAAGAGGCGCCCACCAGAGCTTACTTTCTAGCAAGGAGAAGGGAGGGAAGAGCACCCAGCAAAGGGAGCAGCGTGGGGGAACACCCTGACTGCAGGGAACGGGACATGTTTGAGAATCTGATAAAAGTGTCTGGGCCACAGAATGATGAGAGGGAGAGTGTGGAAGATGGGGCGTGGGGGCACAGAGGGGCAGCGCTTGCAAGGTCTTGCAGGCTGGGCAGAGTTTGGAGACTGTCTCGCCTGGAAGGTGGTCCCATGGACTATGGTCAGATTGATATTTTTTAAACTGCACCAGTCAGGATAAGCTGTGTTAGCCACAGTAACAACCAAACCCAAATCTCCCTGGTGTGTCTTGCTACATGGTACATCCTTCCTCTGTCAGTGGGGCTCTGTTCATCGGAGTGGTGGCTCCCAGCCGAGCACCCACATGGTGCAGCAGCATGAATGAAAGGTGACAATTATGCTGGCTTTGAAAGCTTCCCTCCCAAGGGACGCTCATCTCTTCTGCTCACGTTTCATTGGCCAGAGCAGGTCACATGACCATGCGTAACCTCAGAAGAGGAGGAAGTGCAGACCTCTAAGGTTCAGGGAGTGGAGAGGAACTAGGATATTTGTGAGCAGATGTGAGACTATCTTTAGCAGATGCCCTGGCTGCCCTTGGGGCATGGGCTGAAGTAGTCAAGAGTGGGGACAAGGAGGCAGTGTGGGGGCCTACCCCACCCTAATACAGTGAAGTATCAGCGCATCAGAGCAGTCTGCGTGCAGAACTGGCAGGACTTGCTCATGGCTTGGACGTGGGCAGGAGGGAGGGAGGGACAATCAGGGACAATGCCCAGGTATTATGGGATGAACTGTGTTCCCACGTTCCTGCTAACCACCCCCCCCCAAAAAAAGCTCATATATTGAAGTGCTTATTCCCAGGACCTCAGAATATGACCTTACTTGGAAATAGGGTCGTTGTAGGTGTAATTAGCTACGATGAGGTCACACTGGAGTAGGCTGGATCCCTAATCCAGTCTGCCTTCTATCCTTATAAAAGGGAGAAATTGGATACAGAGACACAAGCAAGGGGAGCATGCCGTGTGAACATGAAGGTAGAGATCAGGCCGAGGCATTAGCTAGCCAAGGAAATGCCAAAGATGGGAGCAAACCCCCAGAAGCCATGAGAAGGGCCTGGGACAGATCCTTCCCCAGGGCTTCATAGGGAGTGTGGACCAGCTGACACCTGATCACAGACTTCTAGCTTACAGAAGTGAGACAGTGCATTTCTATTGTTTAAAAAGCCCAGCTGGTGGTACTTTGATATCTGTGATAGGTTAAGGGTTATGTCTGACTGTGAGTAATCGGGATCACAACTAGACAGTGGCTTAAACAGATTTTTATTCTCTCTCAACAAGAAACCCAAAGGCAAGCGGTTCCTCACTTTATCCTCTGTCACTCCTTCACCCTCAGGATGTAATTTTCTTTTTCAAAGTGTCTTCTACACGGCAAGTTGGCTGCCTCTTCCCAGACATCTCATCACTATTCCAGTCAAGAAGGGGAAGAACAAAAGGCATACCCACACTAGGTCAGCTCCACTTCACCACTTTCCTGAAAACTCTCCCCAGAGAGCTCTGTTTTATCTCATTGGCTGGGACAGTGTCCCATGGCCAGTCCTGGCTTCAGAGAAGGCTGGGATTATTATTATATATTTTTAAGATGGTCTCTTGCTCTGTTGCCCAGGCTGGAGTGCAATGGTGTGATCTCGGCTCATTGCAACCTCCGCCTCCCGGGTTCAAGCAATTCTCCTGCCTCAGCCTCTCAAGTAGCTGGGATTACAGGCCCACACCACCACACCCAGCTAATTTTTGTATTTTTGGTAGAGACGGAGTTTTGCCATGTTGGCCAAGTTGGTCTCGAACTCCAGACCTCAGGTGATCCACCCACCTTGGCCTCTCAAAATGCTGGGATTACAGGCGTGAGCCACCACGCCCGGCCAAGGATTTTTTTTTTTTTTTTTAAATTGAAGGTACATTGCTGCCTGAAACAAAGTCAGGGTTCCATTAGTGAGGAAAAGAAGAAGAATGACTTTTGAACAGGCAACTAGTAGTTAGTGGATCCAGGTTTTGTAAAACCTGGGGCCTCTACAGTCCCTCTTAGGAAGAATAATTTAAAAACCCCAGTATAAGACTTGGTCAAAAATGAAAACTTACTTAGAATAATAACAAAACAAGACAAATTTTAAAATATTTTAAGTTGACAAATACCAAAAACATTGCAAAAACATTAGAAAACTAACATAAAATTTTATTAATTGGATACCTGACATCCACCTTTATCTTTTTTTTTACATTTTTTTAGCTTCTTCATCATTTTTTATTACCTCTTTGGAAGCCAATGATTTTATAATATTTTTCCTGTGGAGAAAACAGAAAGATAATTCAGAGTACACCTATAATGATGGGAACAATTTGAATGTTGATTGGAAAACTTTGTCAGCCTCATAACTCATTATTGGTAATGTCATGTAGTTTTTTGAGATTGTTTTCAAATTTGGAGAAAGGTCTATCATTCTTTCATAAATGAATGCTAAGACTTGGAAGAATTCTATTTCTTCCAGGTTTCTTATTGGGATTTTATTAATTTTCATGATGAAAAGCAACTGAAAAATTGCAAACCAGAACATGACTCGACCAACACCTCCTAAACCTCAGTGCTGGTGCCCATCCCTGGAGAGGCATAGGAGAAATGCATATGCCCAGGCTCCTCCACATCCCACTGAATTGAAGCCTCAAAGTGGCAAGGTCCAGGAATCCCAGGAATGCCCCATGTGACTCCTGCTGAGCAGTCCTGGGCTATGTGACCCCTCCAGTTGCCTTGTGACTCTGAGGGTCTGCAAATCCAGACCTCTCCTGTTGGAAGAATTACATTTTCAACCCTCATGTGTCTTCCACTGCGCATAGACTACTGGTACCAGGCACCATAGCACACATTGCCAGTGCCGTGGCAAGGAGGGCAGTCCTGGGAGCCATTAGCCTGTTCAGGGAGCAATGGCTCAACCCACACAGACTGGCTCAGACCTACATAAACACACCCCACTAAACCCAAACCAAGGCATCCCCAACTCAACCCCCCTTCAGTTACATCCCCAAAATGCCCTTGGCCTCCCCATCAGCTCCCAAATGAGAGGCAGCGTGATGAGGGTGGCAGAGGGAAAGAGAGGGCGTCGTGGGTTGGACTGTGTCCCCCAGAACCTGAGTGCTGAGGCCCTAACCCCCAGGAGCTCAGAATGTGACTGTATTTGGAGACAGGACCTTTGAAGAGGTCACTGAGCTTAAATGAGGTCCTGAGGGTGGGACCTAATGCAATATGCCTGGTGGCCTTAGAAGAAGAGACTGAGACACAGAAGGAAGCCCCTGTGGAGATGCAGCAAGAAGACGGCCATCTGCGAGCCAAGGAGAGGGGACTCGGAGGAAACCAACACCTTAATCTCAGCCTTGAAGCCTCCTGAACTGTGAAAAATAAGTTTCTGTTGTTACAGCTCTTCTGTCTGTGGAACCCTATCTTGGCAACTCTGGCAGCCAGCTTAGCCAGTTACAGCTAAAATATCTCGCTTTTGGAAAACATTTCCAAACGCATGACCACATGAACCCAGAGCTCAGGCCCTCCCAGGCGTTGGAAGGGTCTGTACGTAGCTTCACAGGGAATCCACCCCCAACTGCCACCACATGGTCACTACATAACCCTCAGGACGACCTACGAGGCGGGGGGGCAGGTACCACCAAGATCTCCCTATTAGGGACGAGAGGTTGGGACCCAGGGGCTCACTCACAGCAAGCAGCGTGGAAGCCACCAGTCTTCCGAAGCCAAAGCTGCTCTCCCCGCCCCATGCGCCCTGAGCCCACACCTGGAAGTGGTAGGGAGGCAGGTTTCAGCTCCCTATAAAGACAAACATTCTCATCAGAGGGACTCCTCTCTGGGAAGCTGTGAGCACCCAACACCTGGGAGGGGATGGCCACTTGCAAGGATGCTGGAAAGAAACTTCAGTTCCTGCTGCTCTTGCAGAGTAGAGCGTGGTCACCACCACCACTGCGGGGCTGGGCTGCCAGGATTAAATTCCAGCTTTGCGAGGTACCCATGGTGACCTTAGGCAAGTAAGTGAAACTTTAGTTTCCTTATCTGTAAGATTAATCTTCTAATCATAATAACTGCATAGGTTTGGGTGGGGATTAAGTGAGTGAATATATATGACTCTGGGTTTGTTTCCTGGGCTGCCCTAATACAGTATCACAGACTGGGAGGCCTGAAACAACAGACGTTTATTTTCTTAAAGTTATGCCTGGCCAGACTCCACAGTCAGGGTGTTGGCAAGGCTGTGCTTCCCCTAGAGGCTCTAGGAGAGGATCCTTCTTGGCCTCTTCCAGCTCCTGGTGACTCCAGGAGTTCCTTGGCTTGTGGCTGCATCACTCCGGTCTCTGCCCCCATATTCACACGGCTTCCTCCTCTTTGTCTGAGTGTCTTTTATAAGGACACTTGTCATTGGATGGAGGACTCACCCAGATAGCCCAGGAGGATCTTTTCTCAAGCTCCCTAACTTAATCATACCTGCAAAGACTCTTTTTCCAAATGAGTTCCCGTATCACAGTTTCCAGGATGTGCATATACCTTTAGTTATTACGAATTATACAATTATTTATCTACGAGTGTGATCATTCTAAAGGAGGAAGAGAAGGTGGTAGGAGACCATGTAACATGGAGTTTGGCTTGGTCTGAGGGGTGGAGAGTCTTCCTTGAGGTTAGCTTGAGTATTAGCTAGCTAGAAGCAGAGGAAGAGAAACAGTGTCCCAGGCCTGGTGAACAGGAGCATGAAGGCCCGGAGTTTGGATTTGACCTTCCAGATGGAAGGGAGCCATTGGGGGTTCTTGGGGCAGGATGTGAGTGGCAGGATTAAAGAAGGCCTGTGAGCATGTGTGGAAGAGCAGTCTGACCTCACCAGCCCCGTGGAAGATCCCACCAACACTGGTGCACATCTACTGTGCTGGGGGCACCAGGAACACAGCAGGGAAACAGCTGTTTCTGCCCCCAAGGGCTCATGGGCCTGTGGGAGAGACAGAAGAGTACATGGATCATTATGATGGGGTAGCCCTGGGCTATAAACGTGCAGAGGAAGGGGCCAGGTGCAGTATCTCATGTCTGTAATCCTAGTGCTTTGGGAGGCTGAGGCAGAAGGATCCCTTGGAACCAGGAGTTCAAGCAAACCTGAGCAGCATAGGGAGACCTTGTCTCTACAAAAAAATTAGTTACCCAGATGTGGTGGTAAGTGTCTGTACTCTTAGTTATTCGGAAGGATTGTGGTGGGAAATTCACTTGAGGCCAGGCCAGGAGTTCAACACTGTAGTGAGTAATGTATGCGACTGTACTCCAAAATGGGCAACAGAGTGAGACCGTGGCAAAAAAAAAAAAAAAAAAAAAAAAAAAAAAAAATTGCAGAGTGAGGGCTGCCTAGGGAGTCCAGAGAGGCTTCCTAGAGGAGAAAATCCTTGAGATTGGACAAGAAGAGCAGAAGCCACGCAGAGGGACCACCAGCATGTGCACAGGGCTGGAAGCATATGCACCACGCCATGAATTTCCCACCTGCCATCCCCGAGAGGACAGACAAGGTTGGAGGGTCTGGCAAGGTCAGATCATGGGGAGCCCTGAAGGCCACACTGGAACATCTGCTGATTTGTGAATTTTGAACAGGGCACTGCACCACTGAAGCTGGTGCAGCCTTTGCAAGGAGGCTGATGGGAAGGTGGGCACTAGAGGCTTTTGAACTGATCCAGAAAAGGAAGGTCAAGGGCCAGAGCCCCACGCCTGCCAGGCAGTCTGGGACTGGAATCCTGCTTCCACCACTCACTCCCTGCATCACCTGGAGCCCCCGCTCCCTCATCTGAGTGCTGAGAAGAACAGAACCTACTTCATAGGCTAGTTAGGCTGTTTCAGGAGATGACACTCATGGCTCACCTAAAACAGAGTTTGGCACATTCAATGTGCTCAGTTGGTGAACACTGCCAGCATTCATGGCAGAAAAGCTTCCTTCCTTCCATCCCTGCGCCAGTTCCATGTTCCAGAGGAGACAGAGAGCATAGGTAACTTGACCATGTTCACTCAGACAAAATGATCAGGAAACCACACCAAGTGCATATTCTCCATCAGTTCACTTTCAAATCCAAAAAGACAGGGATGAGGAGTATGCCGAGTGAAAAAGACAGTGTGATTCCATTTATATAACTTTATCAAAATGGCAAAATTATAGAGATAGAAAACAGATCTGTGGTTGGCAGGACTTGGGAAAGGGAAGAGAGAAATGACTGTGGCTATAAAAGGGTAGCTGAGGCTTCTTTGTTTAGAGCTGTTCTGTATCTTGACTGCGGTGCTGGGCACACAAACCTACGCATGATAAGAGACAGCACTAAACATGCACACACAAGTTCATGTTAAACCAGAGATGTCTGAATAAAGGGGGATGGATATGGGATCTCTCTATATTATTTCTTACAACTGCATGCGAATCTAGAATTATCTCAAAAACTTGTAAAGGCAATGGTGAACACTGTCCATCTTTTGGTGAATATGAAGGTAGCTGATCTAGGCTTTTGTACAGCATAGGGCTCCTCCCTGGGGCAGGGAGATGGGACCAGGGGCCTGTGGCATTTTCCTCCAGGAACAGGGTGGGTCTGGCCGAGGTGACTCTCACCTGTAATCCCAACATTTTGGGAGGCCGAGGCAGGTGGATCACCTGAAGTCAGGAGTTTGAGACCAGCCTGGCCAACATCGTGAAACCCCATCTCTACTAAAACAAAACAAAACAAAAAGTACTGGGCATGGTGCCACATGCCTATAGTCCCAGCTACTCGGGAAGCTGAGGCAGGAGAATTGCTTGAACCTGGGAGGTAGAGGTTGCAGTGAGCCAAGATCATGCCATTGCACTCCAGCCTGAGTGACAGAGCAAGACTCTGTCTCAAAAAAAAAAAAAATGAGGGTGGATCAGTCAGGAGGGCTGTGAGGCAGGCTGAGTCTCCAGGTTCTCCATCATGGAGCAGCACAGGGAGAGTCTGCCAGCGACAGGATCCCTATGCCTGGGCATTCTTCTGTCTTTTCTACCTTTCAATGAAAACAGCTATCTGTGGGCTCTTTCTGTCTCCATGAATAATACATGCTCATTGGAAAGAGTTCAAACAGTACAGGCAGATGTAAAAAAGAAACCAAAGGTCACCTTGAATCTTGCTACCCAAGGGTAATCCCGCAAACACTCAGGTGACCCTGCCTTCGTGCTTCTGCTCATGAGCAGATACATGTGTGTAATTTTCCAGGAATGCACTAATTTTATGCATGATGTTTTTATTATGGATACTTCCTCCTCCCCCTCCCGTATCATATCCCCCACCAAATAGCTCATGTTAACAACCTAGCTTGTTTTATTTCATATTTGTAATATTTTTCTCCATAAGAATAAATAACTACATTCATATATACATACATACATATGGGGGATTGGGGGTCATTGTTTTACAAAATGAATTCGTGATAATCACATTTTCTGCTTCTCACTTTTCACACTCATCAACACCTCATGCAAATTCCTACTAGCATCTGGGGAAATCTCTAGACTGGCAGGCTGAGGCCATCCCACAGTTCACAGAGCTTTTCCCTATGGGTTGATGTCCTTTTGTCATTACCAACCAACAGCCATGGGTGCTAAATATTCTTCCACAAACCCTCAGATAGCAGGACTACTTTTATTTCTATGGGATGGATTCCCAGGAGTGGAATGGCTGGTTGGAAGGTCTAAACTTTTTTTTTTTTTTTTGAGACAGTCTTGCTCTGTCACCCAGGCTGGAGTGCAATCTCAGCTCACTGCAACCTCTGCCTCGCAGGTTCAGGCAATTCTCATGCCTTGGCCTCTTACGTACCTGGGATTACAAGCATACACCACCACCCCCAGCTAACTTTTGTATTTTTAGTAGAGACGGGGTTTCACCATGTTAGCCAGGCTGATCTTGAACTCTTGACCTCAAGAGACCCACCTGCCTCGGCCTCCCAAAGCGCTGGGATTACAGATGTGAGCCACCGTGCCTGGCCAAGAAGGTCTAAACTTTTTAATTTACATTTTAAAATTAGCAAATAATAATTGTCCATATTCATGGGGTACATAGTGATTTTGTGATACATATAATGTGCAGTGATCAGATCAGGCCAAGTAGCATAGCCATCATCTCAGATGTTTATCATTTCTTTGTGTTGGGACCATTCAAAATACTCCTTTTTAAAAACAAGATAGGGGCCGGGCGCGGTGGCTCATGCCTGTAATCAAGCACTTTGGGAGGCCGAGGCGGGTGGATCACCTGAAGTCAGAAGTTCGAGACCAGCCTGGCCAAACCCCATAACTACTAAAAATACAACAACAACAACAACAACAAAATATTAGCCAGGCGTGGAAGCGGGCACCTGTAATCCCAGCTACTTAGGAGGCTGAGGCAGGAGAATGTCTTGAACCTGGGAGGGGGAGGTTGCAGTGAGCTGAGGTCATGCCATTGCACTCCAGTCTGGGCAACAAGAGTGAAACTTTGTCTCAAAAAAAAAAAAAAAAAAAATGTAGATTACCTTCCCAAGACTCTAACACACACCCTTCTGCTTCGATGTCTTTCCTGCATTGCCAGCCTCAACCCACGCTGCAGCATGTGTAAATGTTGTCACTCTGATGGGTGCAAAGTGATATGTCCTTGTTATTTTAATGTGCAGTTCTCTGTCCATTGGTGGATTTGAGCACCTGGTTTTATATACATATATATATACACATACATATATATACACATATATATATACACATATATATATATGATTTGCTCTTTTAGGTTTGATTTGCACTTTTGAGAATATCTGTTCTCTATCCTTTGCCCATTTTTAGTTGGGACGTTTTGTCTTGTCCACTTTTACAGCTCTCAGCATAACAATTACCCCTTTGCCTGTCACCAGCCTTCAAGTACTTTTTCCAGATCCAGCGTTCATCTCTTGACTTCATGGCATCTTTTACCACACAACAATAAACTTTTTATATAGTTAAATATGCGTCTCTTTTTAAAAATAGCTTCTGAGTTTTATTCTTGGTAGAAAGTCTCCAGGACACATAGACTTATTATGCAGCCTCCAAGATTTTCTTGAGAGTGTGAGAAAACTTAGTTCCACTGGACAGTTACACAGTGCTTATTTGCAGTACAAGAAAATTTGAAAGTGGTTTGGCTGGCAAATGTGACCTTATAAAATACCTTTAAGTAAATAAGTTTTCTATTATTTTAAAAATGTTTTGAGTATGAAATGTTGTAAGAATGCCAAATATCATGTATACAACACATATATGTTCTCTAAAGCACAATAAGAGGATTTCATTTGCATCCATACACTGTCTGTAAGGAAAGGCACGTGTATACACACCCACACACACACACACACACGCAAAACGCAGTGGAATTATACCATGTGCAAGTGGTCCTGGAATAACCCAAGAAAGCTTTGAATGATCACAGTCACGTCTATATTCACCGCCCCTCCAGACAGTGAGAAGTTCTGATTATCCCTTTTGAGAACAGGGGCTGGTCAGAGAACAGGATCCAATCACTAATTGTTGCATTGTGATATCTGTGCTTTCTGGGACATGACTTCAAGGCTTTACTATATTCAAGGAAGATAAAATAATAAACAAGCATAGATGGACTCACCATTCAACATAACACATAGAATATTAGCCATATCCCACACACCTCTCCCTATTTGGCAACCATTATCTTCAAGCATGTGTTTATCTTTTTCCAATTTCATATACATGGTATCATACGTCTTCTTCCACATTTTATTTTTTAATTAATATCAAGTTTTTAAATCGATTTTGATATCTGCGACTGAACTGGGAATGGACATTAGTTTTATTCATTTTACACAGTGCCACTATGGGCACCTGCATTCTTATCTTCTGATGCACATGCATAAGATATTTCTAGAGGAGAGATATTCAACTGCAAAACTATCGACCTTTGGGCAGGATAATTCTTTATAAAGGGGGGCATTGTACAATACATAGCAGTATCCCTGGTCTCTACTTAAGAGACACCAATCACATCCTTCCCTCAAAATGCGACAACAAAAACATATCTCCAGACAGTGCCTTCCAGAAGGCAAAGTCACCCCTGATTGAGAAACATTATTCTGGAGTATATGTTATAGAGATGGAATTGCTAAGTCATGGTCATGAATATCTTCAACTTTACAAGATACTACGTTTTCTAAAATGTTTATGCCAATTTATTATCCAACTACTAAGGACTAGAGTTTTTGTGTCCCCCTAAACTTCATATGTGGAATCTCTAATCCTAACTCTGATGGTATCTGGAGGTGGAGTCTTTGGGAGATAATTAGGTCATGAGGATGGAGTCCTCACAAATGGGATTGTGCCCTTATAAGCAGAGACAGGGGAGAGATGATCCCTCTCTTCATCATGTGAGGATACAGCCAGAAGGTGACCATCTACAAGACAAAATGGGGGCCCTCACCAGAACCTGACCATGCTAACACTCTGATCTTGAACTTCACCATCCAGAACTGTGAGAAGTGAATTTTTGTTGCTCAATCCACCCAATCAAAGGCATCAGCCAACAGTCTGTAAGAAACCAGTTATTCCACATATTTGCCAGTGTATAGTATTGGCTGAATGTTAAATCTTTGCCAACCAAAGTAAGGTAAGTACAGTAAGGTAGGTACATGTTTTGCATATATTCTTTTTTTTTTTTTTTTAATGGAGTTTCACTCTTATTGCCCAGGCTGGAGTGCAATGACACGATTTCAGCTCACTGCAACCTCCACCTCTCGGATTCAAGCAATTCTCCTGCCTCAGCCTCCTGAGTAGCTGGGATTACAGGCACCCACCACCATGCCCGGATAATTTTTGTATTTTTAGTAGAGACAGGGTTTCACCATGTTGGCCAGGCTGGTCTTGAACTCCTGACCTCATGTGATCCACCCACCTCAGCCTCCCAAAGTGCTAAGATTACAGGCATGAGCCACCGCACCTGGCCCCTTGCACATATATTCTTTTGATTAAGGGCTTGTCATTTCATATTATTATAGTTTCCTTTGGGTATATAGAAATGTTCACTTTAATTTAGTAGGGCCAGGCACAGTGGCTCACGCCTGTAAGCCCAGCACTTTACAAGGCTGAGGCAGGCAGATCAGTTGAGGACAGGAGTTTGAGACCAGCCTGGGAAACATAATGAGACCCCATTTCTACAAAAAATAAAAAAGCTAGCCAGGTATGGTGGTGCATGCGTGTAGTCCCAGCTACCTGGGAGGCTGAGGCTGGAGGATCACTTGTGCCCAGGAGTTCAAGGCTGCAATGAGTTATGATCACCCCACTGCACTCTAGGCCTTGGCAACAGAGTGAGACCTTGTCTCTAAAATAATAATGATAATAATATAGTCAATATTTTCCTTTGTGATGTGCACTTTTTCTGTTTAGTTAAAGCAATGCTTTCCTTTCTTGAGGCAATACAAATATTCTCCCATATTCCCTTTTAAATGTTTTCAAGTTTTACTGTTTTGTTTTGAGAATAAATGCTTCTGGAATTGCGTTTTATGTGCAATGGGGCCTAGAGAGTCTATTTATGTTTTTCTCTCATGGGAATAACCAGTTGTCTAACCAGTTGTCCTGGCATTACTTATTTAGAACTCCATCCTTTCTCAATTCAACCTGTGACATATATCAAGCTTCCATGAATGCATGGTCTGCTTATTTTATTCCGTTCGTCTATTTCCATGCTAATATCACACTGCCATAATTACTTTAGCTTTATAGCAAGTCTTGATATCTGTCACAGTAAGTTCCCCTAACTTGTTCATCTTCTTCAGAGCAATTAAGCTATTCTTAGTTCTTTTCTCTTTTATATAAAATTTGGAACTAGCTCGGCAACTTTTGCAAAGAACTCTGTTGGGATTTTGATTAGAATTGCGTTGAACCCATCACACAATTTGGAGAGACATGACATCTTTTAAGACAGAGTTCTCCCAGTTATGAATCCTCCTATTTATGTAGGTCTTCTTAAACATCTTTCTATATGGAAGTATAATTTTCTGTGCAAAGGTCTTGCATATATGTCAATAGATTTATTTTCAGTAAATTTTATTTCACTATTGTAAATGTATCATTCTTAAAATTATGCATTCTTTATATGAGAGGCAGAGGATTCTGCATGTGCTCATTAAATCAAAAACATTAATTGTGTTGTTCAAATCTTCTCTATTCTTACCAATTTTTCTTTTTTACTCTTTGGCCTGTTAATGAAAGAGTATGTTGAAACGTCACACCTATTAGGATGCCTGCTATGATTTGAATGTCGTGTCCTCCCAAAATTTATATGTTGAAACAGAATCCACAATGTGATAGTATTAAGAGGTGAGCCCTGTGGGAGGTGATTAAGTACTGAGGTGGAACCTTCTTGAATGGGATTAATAAGAGGCCCAGAAGAGTCTGTTTGCTCATTCTGCCATGTAAAGACAATGCCAGAAGGCACCATCTATGAAGCAAAGAACAAACCCTCACCAGACTCAGAATTTGCTGGTGAGTTAATCTTGTACTTTACAGCCTCCAGAACTGTGAGCAATAAATTTCTATGGCTTATAAATTACCCAGTCTATAGCGGTTTTGTTATAGCAGCCCAAACAGACTGATGCTATGGCTATTATTGTTTAAAAAACAAAAACAAAAAATAGGAAGTGTTGGTGAGCATATGGAGGAATTAGAACCCTCATATGCTGTTGATAGGGATCTAAAATGGTTAAGTCACTGTGGAAAGCAATATGGCTATTTCTCAAAAAAAAAAAAAAGTATAAAATTAACATACAATTCTGCAGTTCCACTTCTGGGTATACCCAAAAGAAGTGAAAGCAGGCACTTGAACAAATATTTGCACACTCATGTTCATAGTAGCATTAGTCACAACAGCCAAAATGTGGAGGCAACCCAGGTGTCCATCAACAGATGAATGAGTAATATGATGATCTGTTACATGTACCTGCAACAGAGTGTTATTCACCCTTAAAAAGGAAGACATTTTGACACATACTATAACATGGATTACATTATGCTAAGTGGCGTAAGCCAGTTACAAAGAACCAATATGTTATGATTGCATTGATACAACGTTCCTAGAGTAGTCAAATTCACAGATACAATGTAAAATGCTGGTTGCCAAGGGGTAGAGAGAGGGGTAATGGGAGTCAGTGTTTAATGGGTCCAGAGTTTCTGTTTAGGGTGACCTAAAAGTTACAGAGATAGGTAGTGGTGATGGTTGCACAACAATGCGAATGTACTTAATACCACTGAACTTACAATCACTTAAAAACAGTTAAAATGGCAGATTTTATGTTACGTATATTTTACCACAATAAAAATAATTTAAGTGACATGTTAAAATGCTCCACCAAAGGAATGAATTTGTCAATTTATCCTTTTAGTTCTCTCAATCTTTGTTTTATGTATTTTTGTTTTATATACAGTGTCATGCATGAAGTTCTAGAATTGGGATCTCTTCATGGTGAATTTATTATTTGGTAATAAACCTCTTTATCCTAATTATTACTTAATCTAATCTTAATCTAATGATTTCGTCCAATATTCAGAGCTGCTGCAGCTATCTTTCACTTCTCATGCCTTTTTCCATCCTTTGACTTTCAACCTTCCTGTGTCCTCCTCGTGCTTTGGGTACATCTCTTGAAAACAGCATACAGTTGGGTTTTGTATTTTTATCCAACATGATAACCAGCCAGTGTATTCACCTAAACAGACTGTAATTACAGATATTTTTGGAGTTCTTTCTACCCATCTGATTTCGTATTTTTACTTGTCTTGCTTTTTCTTTACTTCCTTTTCTCCCTCTTTTCCCTCTTCTTTTGGATTGCTTGAGCTTTTTTTCTTATTTCTTTTTCCTCTACTGTCTTAAAGTTATACAGTTTACTTCCATATTTTCAGTGACTAATATAGACATTTTACCATTTTTTAATGGTAAAATAAATCAAATCCTAAAGGAATCAAAATCTCAATTGTCATCTCAAACAATAAATGCTTTAACCTCAATTTATTTTCTCACAGATCATGTGTAAAACACATTCTGTGACATGAATTACATTATGCTAAGTGAGATAAGCCAGTTACAAAGGACAAATATTTTATGATTCCATTGATATGAAGTTCCTAGAGTAGTCAAATTCATAGGTACAATGTAGAATGGTGGTTGCCAAAAGGTGGAGGGAGAGGTAATTGGTATCTGTGTTTTTTGTCCAGTTTTTTAGTTCTAACATCTACATTTTTAACATACAAATTAGACCACTAATTTTATGTGCACAGTATGTATTATCATTCACTCCTAAATATGTTACTATATTTCCCCTCTTTTCATTCTTTTGATTTCTTCCTTGACCCATGTATTATTTTGAAGTGTTTTGCTTAATTTCCTAATATTTGAGGAATTTTGTAGACATCTCATTGTTACTAAACTCCAATTTCAAACTACTATCATCAAAGAATAATTTGAAAAAGTTCACATTTTCATGTTTCATTTGTCTAATAATCTTTATTGGAAGCTGGACATGGTGAACATTATGCCATTGAGTGTTGAGTTTTGCTTTCTTCCTTTAAAGAATGTTTGGCTTTGTTCTGTCCAACACTTAATTTACTTGAGGATCAGTTTGATGCCTTTGCAGTTTAGTTTTAATTTTTGTTAGGTTGGATCCTAGGGTTGCTTTTACATGATCGCTCGGTCAGCCCTTTTCCTAAGTCATGACCATTCTGGGCTCTCTACTGAATGCCAAGGGAATTCAGCAAGGTCTTTCCACTGTGACTGATTAGAACTCAAATGTCAACCAGTCTTGTGAGAGATCCAGTAGTTATTCAATTTTCAGCTCCCTTGTAGCTTTTCTTTGCCTAAATGCCAAAAGTTTCGTCTGATATATGTTTGGCTTAGTATTCATTCAGAGATTCAAGAGGACCCAAATGTAGAGTTGTAGAGCTCTTTATGTGCATAGCTCTCTCTTGTCTGATACTCTGCCTCTCAAATCCCAGCTTCCTTGGCTTTCTCTGCCTTCTACCTGTCCTCAGCTCAGCAAAATCACCGTCCTCTGCTTGGGTTCCTCTTCTTGCATTACAGTTGAAAAAGTGCCAGGTCATCATGGAATTCACCTTATGTGCTTTTCTTCTCTGAGAGATTACTGTTGTGCTCTGTTTGTTGCCCAAGATCTGAAAACAAAATTTTTTCATATAGTTTGTCCAGTTTTCCTCGTGAATAGGAACAGAAATCTCAGCTCTTTATTTTCTCTCAGCTTCTTAAATATATAAGTTCTCTGTCTTTGGGTTTCTGTTATTTCTGTTGACAACTCTGTGGCCAGTTTACCATATTTCATTCATAAATGTTAATAAGATACCACTGAATATGCAATCCATCATTATTTTATTAACAGTAAGAAATTGAAAAACGCCAGTTATAATTGTAAGACTCCATCAATGATAAGATTAGTCCCAATTTGAAATGTGTTAAATTGTGGAAAAATATATATCTTGGAATTGGTGACATATGGTCACTTTTATTTTTTGTGGAGTATCTTTTCTGTTTTTGTTGCTTCTTGATTTCTCTTGATGCCTTCTTTCATCTGAAATTATTATATGTAGATTATTTTTCTTTATGCTGCTTGATATACATTGTTTTTTCTAGATTTGAAATTTGTCATCTTTGAACAGTTGTGAAAAATTCTTAGGCACTGTCTCTTCAAATATTGCCTCTCCTCGGCTTTCTCTATTTTAATCTTCTGGAACTCCAATTAGACAAGTGTTAGACTTTTATATTCTATCATGCATGTCTTCAAACCTCTCCTATTTATCTTTTTTTGTCACTTTGCATTGCATGCTCGGTAATATCTTCAGATCTGTCCTCTGGTTCATTCTGTCTTCAGGCAATCTGAGGTTTCAATTTCAGTCATTAAATTTGTTTGTTTGTTTGTTTGTTTTAAAGACAGAGTCTCAATATGTTGCCTAGGCTGGTCTCAAACCCCGGCACTCAACAAATCCTCCTGCCTCAGCCTCTTGAGTAGCTGGGACAATAGGCATGTGCCACCATGCCTAGCACATTCACTGTATTTCTTACTACAAGATGTTTTAGTTGGTTCTTTCTCAATTCTTCCTGGTCATTTTGTTTGACTTTTGTTCTTTGAACTTTTAAATTCCATTTTTAATTTCTTAACACATTTTATGTTTATACATGATTATTTTTGCTCTCTGAATTAGATGTCTACTATCAGAAATGCTTGAGGACCCAAACGTATTGTTTATTATTCAGCTGACTCTTGCTTACATTGAGTCATTTCTCCATGTGTTGGGTAATTTTTATTATGAGCTCAGGCAGGATATTTCGTGATGGGACTGCTTTGGGGATGCTTTTCTCCAGACAGCACTGGCATTTGTTTCTTCTAGGCTCCAGGGGGCGCTACCAATCTGTAACTATAATATTTCAATTTCATTGCCTGGGTGATGTTTCTTGACCTTAGGGGCAGTATAAATTTGAACCTCAGACACACAACAGAGCAGTCCTCTGGCTACAGAAGTTCAGGAAGGACTCTCTAGCATTGTGTATGTGTTTCTACCCAGAGGCAGCAGAGACGGCTTTGTTCTCCTGTCCTCTATATCCGTATGAATCCCTCCAGCTTGAAGTTCCTGTTGCAGGTGCCTGTACCCGCTGGGCCCGGATTTCCATTTTCATAGCCACTCTGGTTTGGGCTGATTATTCCTCTCTTTTGTGAAGAGGCATCGTCTTTGGGCACTTCTCTGGATTCTCCTGTGAGTTCAGCAGGGCATTTTGAGTTTGTTGTAAATAGTTTCCCATCTCCATATTTTAATCTGTGAAGGTGTTTCAGTTGAACATATTCAGATGAGCATACCTTTGGGATCCCAAAGCCTTCTTGCAAATTTTTTATTGTTTACTTTATTACATTTAGGTATTTAATCCCTCTAAAATTTACTTTCTTATTTGGCATAAGGCCAGAATCCATTTTCCCCTTTCCGATGGCTAGCCAGTTACCAGCGATATTGTTAATTTATTCTTTTTTACTGAATCGAACTATTACATTTGTCATAAACTAGTCTAGCACATGTTCTAGATTTAATTCTAGTTCCATCTTCTGTTCGATTCATCTATTTGTCCATTCCTATATCAACACCAATTACTGATTAGATTCCAGTGGCTTTTTGTATCCTCTGATGTAGAAACACTCGGGTCTCACTTGAATGTTCTTACATTTTGTAATTTGTTAGCTATTCTCGAGGATTTATTTTCAGAGACTATTTTGTACTCATTTTGGTAAGGAGGCAGTCTCAGCAGGTATTTGCTACACTTAATTGGACTAAATTGAGAAGCTTCATGGGGAGGTAGATGGAATTTCACTTGGCCAAGTCACTTACCCTCTTCCAGACTCAGTTTTCGCCACTGAGGAAGGATGGGTTAGTGCCCTAGACCTTTGGGCTCCTTTCCTGCTCTAGATTCCCAGCCCAGGTTTGCTTCTCCTTGAGCACTGGACAACATGCAGTGATAAGAATAGGGGTGTGTATGTGTGTGTGTGTGTGTTTTAGAGACAACATCTTGCTCTGTTGACCAGGCTGGAGTGCAATGGTGCTGTCATAGTTCACTCTAACATCAAAACTTCCTGACTCAAGCAATCCTCCTGCCTAAGCCTCCCAAGTTGGTACTACAGGCATGCATCACCATGCTGAGCTAATTTTTTTTAAAAGAGATGGAGTCTTGCTATGCTAGCCATGCTGTTCTCAAATCTCTGACCTCTACTGATTCTTCCACCTTGGCTTCCCAAAGTGCTGGGATTACAGCTGTGAGCCACCGCACTCAGCTTGTTTATGTTCTTATTGGCCAGGTAATGCATGTCAGGCGTCCTGCTCAGTCAGTTATATACATTCACCCCTCAGCATCTCATTTAATCCTCAAACATCCCTGGGAGGCAAGTGCTATTCATGCTATCTCCATTCTATACAACAAGGAACTAAAGAATACAGAGCTGTAGTGACTTATTTGCTGAAGATATTGGTTGATTTAAAAAGAAAATGAGGGAATGGAGTGGCAAGTTTTGGGGGAGTATGCAAAGACCAAATTATGTTATTACATAATTAGTGCACATTGTTCTTGATACATGAAGGAGACCTCAGTAATAATAGCTTACTCGTTTGTTGAGTGCTTCCTGTGTACTTTAGGAATATTGAATCATTAATCCCACAACCTTCTTCGGTAATAGGCACTATTATTATCTCCAGTGAACGGACCACGAGATTGAGCCCCAGATATGTGAAGTCACCAGCCCACCGGCACCCAGCAGAGGTGGCTGATGAGCCCAGACTGCTGGGCTCCAGGGACTGTGCCGTCTCTAGGCAACCGCAAAAATTACCACCCACAGATATGGTGAACCCTGTGATTGTCACCAGCTCACCTGTCTCGGGCAGGAAGGGGATGTGCAAACATGGAAGCGTTGCCACTGGAAGGAGGTGTGGAGCTCCTGGCCATTTCTAATGTTTAAAACTGTCATTTAAATTATACTTTGAATATTTTTATGTAAAGGAGGTACACCAAAGGGTTAACAGGTGGTTGACTCTGAAAAGGACTCCCGGAGAGCAGCTGCTCTGAATTTTCTAATTTCGCTACAGTGGTGATGTATCATGTATTCTTGTGTGATTCGAAAATATTAAAAGTCATATAAATAATGTAGAAGACGACCCTTCGCGGGCGAGGCTACCCTCTCGCCCGCTGAGGGCACTTACGTAACTGCAGGGCGGGCGCAGGCCTCCGCTGGGTGAGCGGCAGGTGGGGCGGGGCTGCCCGGAGCCTCTGCCCCGCCCACCCCTCTGCCCCGCCCACTGTCCCCTCCCAGCCCTGGGCTGCTCGGAAAGGCCGGAGGCCGGAGTACAGCAACGCGCGGAGCGGCCCGGCCCCTCTGGCGGTCCCGCCCACGCGACCCTGGAGCAGCTGCGGGCGAGCGACTTGCAGCGGTACCGCGGGAGGCTGCGGTTCGGTGGTTGGACTTGGGTCCCCCACCTCCTCTGTCGCGCGTGCCCTGATCCCCAGTGGGGGCGTCCCTGGATGGGGTCTGGGCGCCGGCGCAGCGCGGCTGAGAACACCCGAGCGATTCCCCGGGGCTGGCACGTGGCTCAGGCCTGCCCCCCTGGCCCAGCCGCCTCCCCGCGCGCTCCCCGGTGCAGGTGCCTGGCCCGTGCCCCGCCATCCCCGCCCGGCGCCGCCGGTGCTAAAGGAGCCACGCCCCGGACTCCGGAGCCGGCCTCTGCAAGTCCAGGCCCGCGACACGCGGGTCAGGGCCGCTGCTCCGGGCGAACGGGGACGCGCGGTCACAGGCAACTCCTGTCCTAAGGCAGTTGCATTGATGGGGCGCTCTCGGCCCGGGGTACTGTATCACCTGTCCCATGTAACGCACCGTGACTCCCATCTCCCAGTGGGAACCTGAAGGCGTTCGGTGACTGGACCAGCCCCACGGGTAGCTAATCGTGTAAACAGACTTGAAACCCTGGTCGGTGGGTGTCAGAGCTTCAGCACCAGCCGTGGACATGTTGAAGTTGACACTGGAAAGGTTCAGGTTTCTCTCCAGAACATTCTCTTACGAAAAAACAAACAAAAATCTGTTTTCTGACTTTGTAGGATAATTAAGTGAAAATCCCGTCATTTGCTCCTGATTAATGTATTTTTATCACCAGAGGGCAAGTGGCATTGGGGCCCAAAGTTTAACTGGAAAACAGTTTTCTCTTTCTCTCATGGACCTTGAAGTGGGGATGACAGCCGCTCTTGGTTATCTGGCCTCCTGGGAGCCAGACATGTTAATAACCAGGCCAGTCTTCAGGGGCTCCCTCTTAGTAGCCCCATCTTACAGGTGGGGGAACTGAGGCACGAAAAAACGACATGGCTTGTGGGTGACAAGATGAGTCATTGGTGTGACCACTGCACTGTCCAACCAGTCTGAAGGCCTGGGCTGCAGGGCAGGCACCACTTATCTCAGGATGGGAGCGCTTAGGCAAGTCATAGGGCATTCCTGAGCCTCGGTTGACCCATAATTAAAACAAGAGTATTCATTCGGCAAAGCGATCACCATGGGCCTGCCTCCATGGAACTAAGATTTGGGTGGACTGCAGACTCCCTGCAGGCTGCACTGTCTGCCCACTGCTGTTTCTGTAGCCCCTGCCTGGGGCCTGGCACGCCACCATAGTTATGTCTTCCACTGAGATAATCAGTCAGCTGAGAGCAATTGGCCAACCCGGCTCCTCCCAGCTGTCCAGCTGTGCCCGGACTCTTGGAAAAGCGAGTCAAGGCGGGGAAGATGTGGGGCTGGTCTCACTGGGGTGAGGGCATCCACACTTACACAGGAGGCTGCACGGGGCAGGAGGGTGGCTGGGGAAGTGGAAAGAGAGATGAAGGGCTGCATCTCACACTGCTGTGCTGTGGACATTCAGGGAGTCACTGACTCTGAACTTGTTTCTCCATCTGTGAAATGGGTGTGGATATTGCCATAGTAATATGAGTGGAGGTGGAGGTTAGATGGGGCAGTGTGTCAAGGGTCTGATCATCGTCCATTCTGATCGCCACCTTTCACAGTGTCTGTCGGATGAGTGTGGAACTGGAGGGGAAGTGAGGCCCAGCCTCTTTGTGCCTTGAGTGTCAAGCTGGGGGCCTGGACTTCATGTCAAAGGCAGAGGGAGCCACAGGTGGTGTGAGCAGAGGGGCAGGGGTGGGACTCTTGCCTGTGGGCCCAGAGACAGGGGGCCCTGGGAGGAAGGTGAGTCTATGCTACTGGTGGGGATGAAATGGGTCCATCTGGATTACAAACACACATGCCCTTTGACCCAGCAACCCACTTCCCATGTGCATGAGACACCATGTGTGCAGAGACCAGGAGTGACCTCTTCATGTATTGTCGGGGGCTTCTAAATGCACCGTGGACAATCTTCACAGCAGAATATGGTGCAGCCTTCACCACAAAATGGGACGTCTTGGAGCCCTTTCTGCAGAGAAAGAAGCAAGTGAGATGTGATGTGTCTGGCGAGCCGTCATTCAGGGCACAGAAGCATCTGTGAATGCACAGACCAGCTCCATAGTGGCACCTCCAGAAAGGGGACTGGGTGCTGCAGGACTAGGGCAGGGCCAGCTTTACCTTTTATCTTCACCCCTTCGGTACCCTTCGGGTGCCAAACTGTACCCACTAGTTATGATTCAAAACAAAAATTCCATTAAAAACATAAGAATAGTCCCAGTGAGGGACTACCAGGCCTGGGCCAGGCGAGGCCATGCAGATACAGACAAGGTGACAGGACAGGAAAGTTCTAGAGCACTGGGTGTGGTCACCACTATTTGCCACCTTTCCTCTTCCCAGGAAGCCAACAGGAATGTCAGGGTATTCCTTCCTGTCTTCCCGAAATCTCAGAGGCATTGATGTCTCAAAGGCCTTGACAAGGAGGCGTTTTCTGTGTTGTGGCCTGTTAAGTAAGGCTAGGGGGCACTGATGGGGTCACATCTGAGGATGGCACCTAGAGAGTTGTTACTGTCCCCCTCTGCAGGAAGAGCCCTGCAGACCCTGGAGCTGGCAGCCAGCAGACCTGGGTTCAAGACCTCACCTGGGGCCAGGTGCAATGGCTCACACCTGTAATCCCAACACTTTGGGAAGCCAAGGTGGGAGGATCACTTGAGCCCAGGAGTCTGAAAACCAGCATGCGCAACATAGCAAGACCCCATCTCCACAGAAACTTTAATAAATAGCTGGGCGTGGTGGCACAGACCTGTACTCCCAGCTCTCAGGAGGCTCAGGCAGGAGGATTGCTTGAGCCCAGGAATTGGAGGCTACAGTGAGCTGTGATTGTATTTTACTGCATTCCAGCTTGGGCAACTGAGCGAGGCCCTGTCTCAAAAACGAAACAAAACAAAAACAAAAAAACTCCAAGACCTCACCTGGGCTCTGCCCAGTTGTGTGATTCTGGACTAACTCTGCTTCCCTGTGACTCAGTATCCCCATCTACACATGGGCTCGTGTGTGTGTGTGTGTGTGCGTGAGATAAATGACACACCAAATAGACCTGAGCTATGCCAGTGTCCCACCCCACCTTCTCCCATACGTAAACTTGGGGAGTAATCACCGCCCTGCCTCCCTCATGGGGTTTGAGGGGAGTGACTTCACCACAATCAACTCTTGACTTTCTCAAGTGATAGCTGCAAACACCTCCAAAATAACAGCATGGACTGGGGGCCTCCTAAGTCCTCCAAAATAACAGCATGGACTGGAGGCCTCCTAAATGTTAGGTGCTGCTCTCAGGACTTTGTAAGTTTCATTAGTCCCTCATTAATCCCTCCTCCCCACGCAGTGTAAACTCAGGAGGCCTGGGATGTCTGTTCATGCACCGACGTCTGCTGTGCCCAGTGCTCAGCAAGCACCCTGTGTGTTGCGTGAGTGGGCCTTGCAACGATCCTCTGAAGTGGGTCTGAAATTCACCCGAATTTACCAGAGGAAACAGTTTCCTGCAAGTGAACGTAATTGTGTAGGTAATCATGTGCAGCAAATTCACAGGAGCCAAGCCTGAATCCAGATGGTCTGGTTCCAGCCCACACTTTTAGTCATAACACTCCACTGGGCAAGAAGCAGGGCTTGTGGGACAGGCACCAGCCCCCAGATATGCCTGCTCACCAGGGATCGAATTGTTCCCAGGCACCGGCCACCCTGGGCAGCTCTCCATCTGTGCCCCGGAAACATGACCCCTGACCTAGGCTTCACTTGTGAGCGTTTGAAAAGCAAATGTACTTCCTAGAGTGCCTGTGCTGGATGAACTCTGAGGGGGTGGTGATTTCAATGTCTCTGACTTTATGGGCCATTTCTGGCTATTTTCATACTTACAGAGTTCCTTCTGCCACATTCACCTGGGGTGTGCGACCTGCCCGCCGGGAGATCAGTGATTCAAGTCCAATGCCAGGACATGGCATCTCTGCCTGTACAGCAGGTGGTGCTGGCCAACCAAGGGGGCCCCAAGGGAGCAGGACTCAAGGAGCCAAAGGCAAGTGCAGTAACCAGGGCCAGCCAGGGACAGCCTCACAGGCTGCACTGGCATCTTAACAAGAGCAATACCAGCGGTACCTATAGCCTGTTCTGTGCTCCGAGCTCTGGACTGGGCTGCCTTGTATGTTGTCTCTGAATCCTCCCAATCCTGCGAGGTTGGCATTTTTATCCCTACTTTTTGGTAAGAACAAAATAGAGGCCCCGAGAAGCCAAATGACTTGCCCAGGATCATGCAGCAAGTGGCAGAGCAGGATCTGTGCTCCGAGTGTGGCTCCTGGACCTGCCTACTCCAGGAAAGAAGGGGTTGCTGGTGAAGGTTCTGGGGTGAAGTGGGCAGAGCTCATGTCGGGGACAGCCCTGATCAATCCTCTGTGTGGCAGAGGCAGCTGGCAAGGAGGGCTGTGGAGGGCAGCAGTGGGGGCTGCGGTTGAAGAGGGGGGCTGTGGTTGGAAGAGGGTGACTGTGGAGGCAGACAGATTTATATGGGAGCCCCAGCTTTGCCACCTCTTAGCTGTGACACTTTGCACAAGGCACGTTAAATCTTGACCTCAGTTCCTCCTCGTTAAAATGGGGATTACATTGCTCACTTCAAAGGAATTCCTGAAAACTACATAATAATCATGACATACCAAAGGTTCTGATCCATAATAAGTGTACAATAAAAGTGAGACATGATCAGGGCTGGTATGGAGGCATCTCCATTAGCAGGTGACCAGACTCCTTCCATCTCACTGCTCTGCTATCCTTGGCATTCTGCCTCATGGTCCAAAGTGGCTGCTGAGCACCAGCCCTCATGTCTGCATTCCAGCCAGCAGGAAGGAGGTAAGGGTGAAAAAAGATGCCATTTCTTTATGAATATGTCCCAGAAGTTCATATAGATCACAACAAGCCAGTCCACTTTACGAGCGGAGGTAGACTCCAAAAGGTCTGATGATTCTCAGAAGGTAACGTGTGCAGTGGGGGAGCAGGATTCAAATGTAAGTGGGCTGCCATCCGAACAATAGCAGCCAACCGAAGGGCTCCCTGCACTCCAGCACCTATCCCAGAGCTTATACCTAGTCATTTAATCCTCGCAGCTAGTGAGGGAAGAGCTGGTTACCCCATTGTACAGAGGAGGTCACCGAGGCTCAGAGAGGGTAGGTGATGTGCTCAAGGTTTCAGAGCCAGTACATGGAAAGGTTGGGACTCCAATCCGGGAAGTCTGCTCCAGAATCCACACTTTGACCACCACGCTCCACTGTCACTCAGCATTGTAAAGACTCCCCTTGGAATCCTGTCTGCAAATGTGGTTCAAGTTGAGATGAGAAATGAGGCAAGGGAGGGCCGCTGGTGTCTAACAGTCCCATGTTCAAAAATAATAAAGTACAGCGTGGGCAACATGGTGAGACCACCGTCTCTACAAAAAGTAAAAATTAACTGGGCGTCATAGTGTGTGCCTGTAGTCCTACCTACTTGGGAGGCTGAGGTGAGAGGATCGCTTGAACCTGGGAGGTTGAGGCTGCAGTGAGCCAAGATCACACCACTGCACTCCAGCCTGGGTGACAGAGTGAGACCCTCAAAAATATATATAATAATAGTATTAAAGTACTTCTTTTGCGGTGTATTCATCACCTTGGGCTGCCATAACAATGTGTCATAGATGGAGTGGCTTAAACAACAGAAATTTCCCCCCGTTCTAGAGGCTGGAAGTCCGAGATCAAGGTGCCAGCAGGGTCCATTTCTGGTGATGAATTCTCCCTCACTTGCTGGCTGATTCACTGTGTCCTCATGTGGTGGAGAGAGAGAAAGACTTCTCTGCCTTCTTCTTAGAAGGTGACAGTCCTATTGGATTAGGGCTCAACCCTCATGATCTCATTTATCCTTAAATACCTTCTAAAGACCCTATCTACAGATACAGTCATAGTGGGGGTTAGAGCTTAAACATCTGAATTTGTGGGGGCTGAGTGGAGGATGCAATTCAGTCCACAGCACAGGGTTAGTTTATTTCAGGAATAAATGAACTAGAATTTCAAAGTCAGGACCATAGATTCAAAAGGTGAGACCCAGCCTTTAACAGTTTAACTTTTCTCATGGTGTCTAGAACGATGTAATCAACATTCCCACTGTTCAGATGGGGAGAGTGCTGAGTGCCCTTGACAAAGTCCTTGGAAACAGCCAGGACCTAGACTTTGCTAGGGCAGTTGTTTGTAAACCCACAGAGGCGATGGGCCGTTTCCTAACTGTGATTGTAATCATCTTCCGAGCTTGGGTCTGGCTCACAAACGATACATTGCATAAACTAAAATCCTTTTCCCTTTGAGGCTCGCTCAGCAAGCTTACAGAATCTGGTTGATTGGTTTGTACTTGAGTTTTTTCCCTTCCTGGTGGAGACAGAGGGAAGTCATATGTCGGGTTCTGCCATGTGCCAGGCCCTTCACAAACATTAGCTCCCCGACCCAACCACTGCTCCTTGTTACTTCCCAGTTAGCAGCTTCGGGGTAAAGGGGCTCTCAGGGTCACACAGTGTCAGAGCTGGGAGTGAGCCCAGAGCTGTCATTCAAGCCCCTGTTTGCTTTTGCTGTGCTCTGCTGACCCCCAAAGGAGCTTCTCTTAGTAAAACAAAATTCTGTTTAAAAAAACTAAATATCCAAAATTCACCATCTGTTGCAATCTCAATGTATTAGGTTGGTGCAAACGTAGCTGCACTTTTGAAAGTAATTGAAATTGCCATTGAAAGTAATGGCTAAAACTGAAAACACTTTTGCACCAACCTAATAAAATGGCTGTGCTGGTGAAAACGCCTGTCGGAATGGATTTTTCCCCTTGGAATCTTGCCAATCAATTAATTTGCGGCTCTGCTACTGGCCTCACTTTCTAAAACTTGAACCTGGGAGATTGAGGCTGCAGTGAGCCAAGATCACACCACTGCACTCCAACCTGGGTAACAGAGGGAGACCATATCTCAAAAAAATAGGTTTTTCAGCCTTCCCTTGCTGGGTTGTGCTCTATTCCTCCGTTTCCTCTGTAGTTGACACACTCCCGTGTGTGGGCAGCGTTCTCCACGTAGTAACACCCTGTACTAATGATGAGCGCGCTGTCTACGTGACTCTATTTAGGGCAAGGCAATTCGGTGTAAATCCTGCATGAGGAATTCAACAAGAACGGAAAGCTTCAGAGAAAAACATCCTGTGCCTTCCCCTTTGTCTCAGTCACTATGGTTTCTGGACAAATTAAGAAAACACTCAAGAAGCTTTTCTTTTTTTTTAATAGAGCTGAAGCAAAGAGCCTCAGATGGCCACAAAATGATGAACACATTTATTTTGATTTTTTACTTATAATACTTGCATATAGAGAATTACAATAAATATAATATTCCCTCCAATTAAACAACAACAAAAAACCTTCTCCGTACCAGAGCAGGGCAGCTGGCCAGGAGAAGAGGAGAAGGTGGCCCCTGTGCTCCAGGGCAGAAGATACCTGGCCCACATCCCCCTGACCCCAGAGAGTTGTGGGCCTCTGTCAGGAGGCACTGTCTCTAACAAGAGCCGTGGGTGTGCTCTGGGCTTTCTGTTTGCCACTGCTGCTCAGTGATCAAGCCACGTCATCTTTCTGAGTGTCTTCTTGTGACATGCAATGATGATATTCGCTTCAACTGGGAAAGGCAACCCTCAGATTCAGGGATATGTGTGTATTTGAGAGCCCTGGTGAACTCAAGCTGTAGAAATGGTGGTCTGTAGAAATGGTAGCAGAATCCATTCGATGAAATCAGAGCCAACCCAGGGCCTTGGGAGCTCTCCGGGGTGCTGAAAGAATTGTCCTCAGACTCCGAGGATCAGCATAGTCTGTGCATAGGAGTGAGCCAGTGAGAATGTCATTCACTGACCACCTACTGTGTGCCTGGTGCCTGGCTTCCTCCACAGCATTATCTCATTATCACACATGGTTGCTACCGGACTGTTTGCCTCTGCCTGGCCTCTGCTCAGCCCTCCTGCTCCTGAAGCCCCCAGTGCCAGCCACTGCCCCAACCCGTGTGTGGCCTGACCACCTCTGTCCTTTGGTCTCTAGCACAGCTGACCTGCCTGTGGCAGTGCCACCCAGCCAGCCTCCTGGGCCACCGACTTACTTTGTATCTCCTGGCCTTGGAAAGGCTGACATGGGCATGTTTGTGAAGGAGCTTGGAAAACTGGAAGCTGAGGTTCTTAAGGTCACGTTTTGATTATTCTCTACCATGTTTGTCATGTGTGTTTGGTTCAGGAAAATTTGAAACTGAGCCTGGAGGACGGGGGTATTCAGGCTGTCATCCTATAACCCCATTCCCCTGTGCTGGACTGTTACAATTATTTCTATAAAATCAGCCTGTCCGTGGCACTGTGAGCCACTTGAGGGCGGAGCCTGTGCCTTATCCAGCCCTGTAGCTTCTGAGCCTGGCACAGGCTCCTGATGACAGTGAGGGCTCAGTCACTGTTTACGAACCCAGAAATGAAATGATGGAAGAGTGAGCCCACAACTTGGATTTCTGTCCTGAGAGCTGGCGTCTGTGGGAGAGGGTTCTGTATACACTCATGCCAGCCTGCACTCACTGAGCACTTGCTGGGCTTCTGGCTCTGCTCTCAAAACTGCACGAATATCAACATTTCCAGTACTCACTGCAACCCACGAGATAGGGACTATGATCCTCATTTTACAAATGGGGAAACTGAGGCAAAGAGCTATGCATAACTTGCCAAATACCGCACAGCAGGTCAGTTGCAGGGCTGAGACAAGAACCCCAGTGGAGTTGCCAGCTCAGCTGTCAAGCCTCTGCACCACCATTCCCGGTGCCAAGGCTTTGTCCTATCCCCCGTGGACCTAGTAACTAAAACTTCGGGTGACTTTCTTGATTGTGCCCAGTGACCATCACGCAGCTTGGGTGGGAAGAAAGGTCCTGGCTCCCACACTGCTGGGCGATGCTATGGGGATCACTGCATCTCTCCATGCCTCAGTTCCCCCAACTTCAGGGGGATGCTCACTCCTACCGTGGAACTGCGAGGAGGTCAGAGGCCATCTGTGTGAAGCCCAGGGCCCTGTGGTGGCATGATTGTATGCTGTGATCTGAATATGGTTAGTCATTATTGATGGTCTTGAGGTTTTCCTGTGTGGTGCTTCTATTTCAGAAAAGGAAAAGGGGCTGGCCTAAAGGCAAGAAGAGAAACCCCCTGAGGGACCTTGCTGTTCCGTGCTCCTACGACAGGGTAAGATGCAGGAGATTACTCTGACCCAACGTTGAAGTAATCTGCAGGGCTCACCCTGTGGCCTGGGCCACGTGGCTGGGTTGGCATGATCCCATCTCAGCCTTTGTCTGTTCTTTTAGGGCCCTTGGTTAGTTAGGGAACCTGAAACCACTGGGAGTGTGGGATGCGCTGCTTAGTTATTTAAGCTGTAATGAGGTCCTGGTGCTAGAGGAGAGAGGACAGAAGAACCAGGCTTGGGTTCCAGACAGGCAAAGGGGTAGGTGTGGGCTTGGTGGGTCTGCTTTCCATCCCAGGTTTGAAGACATGGGTGCTCTGTGGCCTTGGGCAAGCTGGTTAACGTTCAGGAGGCTTAAGCCACCCTTCTCAGCACCTGGGACCTTGTCCCTTTCCCGTGAATCTTGCACCATAGAGGAAAGGTTCCATGCCAGCGGCTGACCAGAGCTCTGAGGGTCGCCTTGCCCCATCTGGAAGCTTGTACACTTTATCTTCAGGGTTCACACGGCTCTAACGCTGAGGGGCTTTCTTCAGTATTCCTGTGGCTCATATGGATGAAACTGGTTTGGCCACAGCCTTTCTCCCTCCCCCTCTAAAGAAGTCCTTGATCAGGAAGGGGAGGGGTCTGCACCTGGAGTATTAGGCCACACCTGTGAGCAGGTGGCATTATGTTCATTATACAGAGGGGGAAACTGAGGCACAGGTGGGTTAAGTGCTTTGTCCACATAATGCAGCATGGCTATTTGAACATGTCCCCTGCCAGACACAGCCACCCAGCCTTCATATACCTCGTGTCCTATGGGTAGCCCCTCTTCTCGTTCCTAGGCCTTTTACCAGACTCTGGGTTAGCAAAGCCATTGGAGGATGTTCCCCTCTTAGCCTCCAGTTTTCTGGTTAGACTGAACAAGATGGGCAAACCCGTGACTTGTTATGAAAACAGGAAAGTGGAATGAGCCGCCCCCGGCCGCTCCCTTCCCCACTGGTTCCCACAGCCACGTACGTCCCTTCCCCGGCACAGGTACGTGATATTCCTGAACAAGCAGAGAAGTCAGCTGAGGGCCACACACCCCGATCTGCCTTTCACGGAAATCACAAAGATGCTGGCTGCTCAGTGGGCTCAGCTGTCTCAGGACAAAAAGGGGTAAGTCCTGTTCTCTGTGGTGAATACAAAGCGAGTCCCTCCCTGAGATGGGGCCTGGGCAGCCCTCAGACACCACCAGGGGCCATTCCCTCCTAATCCATTTCTCCCACCGGAGCCAGAGGGAACCCTCTAGAGTGCAGACATGAGGTGCCACTCATCCACCCATTTAGAGCAATTCATGGGTCCTCTTGCTTTTGGCAGCATCTCCTAAACTGGGTCACACAGAGTGGCCCATCCAGGAAACATGGGCCAGTTGTCAAATAAGTCTAGGATCTGTCACTAGTGCCCAGCCCAGGACCCTCTGCAGGGAAAAGTGCTGATGTTTGCATGAGGGATCATTGAAGAGAAGTCTAAGGTTCCCCAGGTGGGAGCTGATAATGCTGCCTTTCTCTGAAGTCATCGGACCAAACCTAGAGAATGGTATGGCCACAGCAAGGCAGATGCCAGTTGATGGGAAGGAAAACAGTGCCATTCAAACAATGAATGAACTAGCTTGGAGGTAGTGAGTTTCCTGTCCCTGGAGGTGTGCAAGCAGAAGCTGAGCAGTAGCTTCCTGGGATCATCCTAAAGAGCCCCAGGGAGGTTGGACAAGAGGGTGACCAGCCTCCATCCCCATCCCAACCCCAAATCTGGAGCGCCTCAGAATCTCTGTGCTCCTTCCTCCAGAGGTATGTGTCCCCTGTGGACGAGGCCAAGTAGAGCTACATCTGAGAGCTGCAGGCCTTCCAGAGCCCTGAGGCCTACTGAGCCTTCCTGCAGAGGTGTGCAGCCCACAAGGCGCTGTGTGGTGAGTGGGGACGCAGGGGTGGATGGGAGCTCCCCTCTCCCAAGTCGGGGTCTGGGATGTTTACACAACAGAAAGTGCGCTGGGAAAGCCCTTGGTGTTACTCCACCTCCTTCAGCGCTCACAGCAGTCACCCTGATTGAAGAGCCAAAGCAGTTGACATCCAGTCTCCCTTTTCAGCCCATCCTGAACTGGTTGAAGATTAAAGGTAAGAGGCAGCTTGTTCCCTTCTACTTGGGAGGGTCAGTGGACATTCAGGGAGTGCTGGGGCAGTGGTTACTTTGTAGCGTTTAGAAAAGGGAAAGGAATCACAGTGACAGGCCTGGCAGGTCTCAAATCCCTGCATGCACATGGTCACTGCGGGTCTTGCTAGTAGGCAGGTTCTGCTCCAGCAGGCTCAGGGTGGGGCATGGGAGTCTGCATTTCTGACATGCCCATGGGCCCACACTGACGATGCTGCAAGTTGGTTCCTGCAGCACTCACCACTCCTACACGTCGCGGCACCCTCCCACAGCCCAGCATCTCTGCTGTGGGCTTTTCTCAGATGGCCATGGGGCCAGATGTGCAGGGCAGAGCTAGCAAACTGAGCATCCATGTAAACCCATGCAGGCAGCTTTCCACCACCACTGCCATGCTGGCACAAATCCAAGGTGGGTTCCACACCCCAGAGAGTTCCCATGGGACTGAGCCCCGTTCCTGTAATGGCCCTTCCCAGTCACCTGACTCACTCCCAGCCCTACCGGTGCTTCCTGAGGTCAATACCCAAACAAACCATTGACACCAGAATCGTCATCTGGGGGGCCCAGCTCTGCCCCCAGAGCCTGAGGCAGAGGAGGGAACCCTATTCATTGTCTACTCACTATGCCTTCACCATGGAGGGCACCTTCCACTCATTTTTCTTTTTCATGCTTTTTGAAAATATTCTCAACGCAGAGCCCATCAGAGGCACGTTTAAGTTGAGACCCACAGGGTGGCCACCAGCCACCAGGATTCCAGTCTCCTCTGAGGGGCACAGGCCCGCAGGGCAGCATTGAAGTGTCCTTGTCAGTGGGGGTCCAGGCGCCAGTCTCTGGCCCCACCAGTGGCTGCTCCAGGGCAGAGGTAGGCCTCTCCCAGTGGTCCTGGGTCCACCCCCATTCACCCCGCATGTTCCTGCCTGCGCTCTCCATGGTCCGGGCTGGCCTGCGTCCCTAGGACATCACAGCAAGGCCTGCCTATCCTTCACATTGCCGCCTCTCTGGCTGAGCACCGGAGGAAGCGTGCATCAGGGGCTCTGCCATCCACGAGACTCCAAGACCAGCCACGTGTGTCCCATGCTCCCACCGGGACTGGCTGAGAGAACTGCCTTCCTAGTGACCAGGGTGTGGGCTCCAGAGTCCAAGTACCCAGGTTGGAATGCCAGCTCTACCACTTGGGGGCTCTCTGTGGCCCTGCACAAATTGCTGGAACACTCGCTGCCTCAGTTTTCTCATCTGAAAAATGGGGCTGTCACAGGCCCTTCTCAGGGCTCAGTGTGGATGAATGAGCTAACCCACAGAGAGGTTGGTACTCAGCGCCTGGTACATGGCAAGTGTGCAGTAAGTGTTCACACTTAGTGCCTCTCCCTCTGCGCTGGGGCACGGCCCCCACCCTAACTTCCTCCAAAGGAGGGGTCAGCAAACTTTTTCTGGGAAAGGATAGATAGCAACTGTCATAGGCTCTGTGGGCCACATGGCCTCTGTCACAATCATTCAACTCTATGCTTGTAGCAGGAAAGCAGCCATAGAAAATATGTACACAAAGGGCTGTGTCTGTGTGCCAATAAAACTTTATTTGTAAAAACATACAGAGGGCTGAGTTGGTCCACAGGTAGCTACTCTGGCCCATCGTACTTACTGGGTTTCCACATAACCTTTGTTCTCAATCAAGTGCCTGTAGATAAAAATAATCAACTGGAAAATCTCTGGTCTGGCATAGAACTAGCAGATGTACCCACGCCTGGTGGCGTCTGTGATGGTTCCAGGGGAGCTGCAAGGCCTCTGGTCCTCATCATGAATGTCAGATCTCTTGGTACCAGAGCTAAGCAGAGGGTGCCTAAGAACAGCTGTCATTCCTGCTCCTGGTTTTCTCCCAAAATGCCATTTGTCCGAGCTTAGCAGAGAACAGCTCATCTTGCTGAATTCTTCATTCATGCTGAGGCCCTGCGGCCTTCTCCTCATTTGGGGGATTGTTTATAAATTGTCATCATGCAAAAAACCTGGTGTGTTACCAAGAACGGTCACTCCAACACAGCTTGGTCTTTAAACAAATAAAATATGTCACTGCCTTATTTAAAACATAGTAATTTTAAGAGTTAGCCATATAAAATGTATTAGTAGTCAATATGCATTTTTAAAATATCACCTAGAATCTGCCATGCTAAGAAATGAAGTTTTCATTTTTGCTCGTTTCTCTCTCATCTTCATTCCGTACCTAGCCAGGTGCTTATACATTGACATCAGAGGTACCTGGTGTTTCCTCTTGGCTCACTGGGGTTTTCAGGCCTCAGATTAAATTGAACAGCATTGATCCTCCTCCTCCGGCAGGTAACACGAAGACCCCTCAAATGATGTTTGCAATCAAAGAAGGCGGCTCTGACCCTCTGATTGGTGTCCCCCAAATAGGGCTGAGTCCTTTTCTGAGACAAATTCTTTTTTAAAGGATGTCTTTTGTTTCCCATCAGAAACAGGGACCCCAGGAAGTGAATTTGAGAGTGAGGGCCTTGACTTCTCAGAAATTGATGTCAGTGTTTTGGGAGGGAAGCTGCATCACACCTCATTTGGTGTGGGAGGCTGAAACACGGTCTTTCCCGGAAGACATCCATGTCCTAATGCCTGGCCCCTGTGAATGTCACCTTCTGTGATGGAAAAAAGGTGGGAGGGTTGGAGGATGTGGTGAAGGATCTTGGTGGTGGCAGGGCGGGGGGAAATTATGCAGCCACCAGTGTCCCAACAAGAGGAACGCAGAGGGAGATGTGACCCAGGAGAACAGAAGTTCTTGTGATCGCAGAGGCAGCCTGGAGCGATGTGGTCACCAGGAGTGGCTGGAAGAGGTGAGGAACTGGCTCTCCCCTGAAGCCTCCAGGAGAACTGTGCACTGCCCACACCATCATGTTGGCCCAGTCAGACTGATTTTAAACTTCTGGCCTCCAATACTAGGAGAGAATAAGTGTCTGTTGTTTTTTGGGGGTTTTTTTTTGTTTTGTTTTTTGGTTTGTTTGTTTTTTTTTTTTTTTTTGGTTTTTTTTTTGAGACGGAGTCTCGCTCTGTCGCCCAGGCTAGAGTGCTGTGGTGCGATCTCAGCTCACTGCAAGCTCCGCCTCCCAGGTTCCCGCCATTCTCCTGCCTCAGCCTCCTGAGTAGCTGGGACTACAGGCGCCCGCCACCACACCTGGCTAATTTTTTGTATTTTTAGTAGAGATGGGATTTCACCATGTTAGCCAGGATGGTCTCGATCTCCTGACCTCGTGATCCACCCGCCTGGGCCTCCCAAAGTGCTGGGATTATAGGCTTGAGCCACGGCGCCCGGCCCAGTGTCTGTTATTTTAAGCCACCAGTTGATGGCAGTTGGTTACAGCAGCCCTAGGAGACACACATTTGAACACAGGAGACTGTGGATCAATGAAGTGAGGCCCACACATCCATCTCTTACTCCGTGGCAGCGTGTCCACACGGAAAGGAGTCTGAGGCTGGCTGGGTGAGGCCAAGAAGACTCACAGGGCAGCGATTCTGAGATGACCTCTAATGGAGAAGAAATGAGAAATTCCCAGAGGAAGCCCTGGACGGGGTGGATGCAGAGGTACATGATGCAGACAGGGTGTTCCGGGCAGAGGAAACAGGATGTGCAAAGGCCCGGAGATGGGCAGCAGCGTTGCAGGTTTGGGGAGTCATGAGCAGCTCAGGATGCCTGGACCAGGCTCTGTGCCTAGCGTGTGGGCACGAGGATGGGGCTGGGTGGGGAAAGGACTCATCCGATGTGGGAACAAGCTGGATGGAAGCTGGAGGTGTTTCCCCTTTGAGTTTTAATTGACAGTGAAATATACGTTTAATTAACAAATGAAGAATGACTGAAAATGAGTTTTAAGGGGCAGATCCATGTGTTTACAATGGCATTTTCTGGAAGGCTACACAAGAAACTATGTAGTGAGTAGAAATGGGGTGTTGGGTCTCTTGTGCTTTTGACTTTATACCCCCTCCTTTTTTAAAATTTCAGCATGCACTTATAATCACTCTGTAAGTGGCTTTGCATATAATACCTTGTATCATCAGGACATGACTTAAGGACTTAAAGGGCAAAAGACTTCCTGAGTGCATCATCTGCCTGAAAGGTCAGTCCTCGGTGGACCAGGCTGGGTTGCTGTGGCAGGAGCCACTTAAGTGGGGTTCCAGCCTGCAGCCACTCCCGATGGAAGGGGCCTGCTCTGGGCTGCAGGCTACTCTCCCAGCAACCCAGCCACCCTCTCCTGGAGCCTGCCTTGGCTCCCCATGGCCTTTACGATAAGGCCTTCCACAACCTGGCTCCCATCTCCCTGTCCAATGTCATCCACCCACCACGTCTCCCAGGCCTCATGGAGTGCTGCCAGTAGTGAGCATGCAGCGAGTTCTAGAACCTTACTTTCTTCCTTACCAACCCACAACCACCTCCACATCCCCAGGCATCCACTATGATCCGTTTGCAGCACACCCTCCAGAAACACTCCACAGACATGCAGGCACCTGCAGATTAGCGCATACATATTCTGCTAAAAGGATGCGTTCTTGTTTCATCTTAGAGTTCATTTTGGTTTAAGATTTCAGAAAACCTCTGAAAATAAGCAAGACCTGGAATTGGTTACATGCTCTCTCAAACAACACCGCCAACTGTCAAAACGCACCTCTATCTACCGAGGCCCTAGCACTTTCTCTCTCACCGGATGACAGAGGTCTTGAGATGAATTGAAATTCTCATCTGTGCTCAGACACGCATCACACCTAGCAAGGAAATTTACAGTGGGGAAAGGGAGTTGCCAGACCCAGCCCTGTCCACACAACGCCCATGTGTCTTTTTCAGCTGATTTTACGTTCAGAGAAGGCTGGACCGCCTGAGCCTCCTCCCTGCTCACCTGAAACCCTTTCTGTCCTCAGGGAGATGAACACAATGGCCTGTACTGTGGGACCTGCAGGCAGCTCTTCAGCTCCCTGAGCAACAAGAAGCAACCTGCTGCAGAGGCAGCACCTGCAGCGCCTCACAGGTAAGCAGCCTGGGCCAGGCTGCTCAGCCACAAACACTGGCCTTGACTCCACCTGCACCAAAGGTCACCAATGGGCAGCCCACATGACGCCTCTTGTTATTAAAATGCAATTTTGGCCAGGCGCAGTGGCTCATGCCTGTAATCCTAGCACTTTGGGAGGCCGAGACGGGCGGATCACGAGGTCAGGAGATCGAGACCACCCTGGCTAACACGGTGAAACCCCATCTCTACTAAAACTACAAAAAAATTAGCCGGGCGCGGTGGCGGGCGCCTGTAGTCCCAGCTACACGGGAGGCTGAGGCAGGAGAATGGCGTGAACCCGGGAGGCGGAGCTTGCAGTGAGTCGAGATCGCGCCACTGCACTCCAGCCTGGGCGACAGAGGAGACTCCGTCTCAAAAAAAAAAAAAAGAAAAGAAAAGAAAAGAAAAAATAAAATGCAATTTTAAGACAGACTCTAGCCAAGCCCACTTACCACCAGGTGGGTGTTTAGGACAGGATAGGTCTTCCACTGTATCTGTTTTCCTCTTAGTTCACCAGGCTCGCCTGCTCTGGGCCCCCCAGGACACAGACCTCAGCTTCTCCTGGAGCCCTTGGTCACTTTATTCCAACTCTACGAGCTCCTTAACTATCCCAGAGCACCCCAGGCCCATAGCCACCTCGGGTCCGGATGCCGCATTCTCTGACATGTGGCACATTCTGGGTGCCCATGATTATGATCAGGTTCTGTGCCCATGTGGCCTCAGGGCTCTTGTGACCACCCTTCATCCAGGTCTTTGCTCACCTGTCTCCTGCCCAAGGATGCCACCCCAGTCACTGGTGCAAACTCCAGCCCCTGCCCGTTTCTCTTCATGATTGCATCGCCGCCTCGCAGCCTCTTCCACTTGCTCATTCCTGGTGTTATTGCCTATCTCCCCCTGGAAGAGAAGGCCCTCAAGTTCAGCTATTGCTTTGTCTGTGTTGTTCACTGTGGTGAACCCTGGGCATAGAACCACACCTGGCACTCCCAGTAGGTGCTCCATAAGTATCCAATGAGTGGACGAATGAATGAATGTGTTCAACAAATGACCCTGGAGCATGTATTCCTTCCAGGAACAGAGCGAGGTGCTAGGGACACAGGAAGGACGAGGCAGAGCTCTGTGCTAATGAAACTAAGGGCCAAGCATGTGGATGAATATGAATATCCTGGCATTAAAACATCTTGCATTCTAGTGAAATGAGACCCATTGGACACAGAGAGGCCCCACTACAATTGCATCTGTGTAAAATCGAGAGAATGATCATGAAAACAGCCATGGCAGGTGCTGGACTAAGGGGTGACATTGGGTTTTCTCTTCCCACCTATCCTTTAGGGTTGTTAAAATAGAACTAGGTTTCACGTTCACATGCTCTGCAGTCTGCTTCCTGAGTCATGCAGGGCCAGCTATGCAGCCACCCTGTGCTTCCCCGGCCTCGTCTGTAAAACAAGGATGACACCGCCTGCCGGGCAGTGCTCTCCCGTGAATACACAGTGCCTCGTGCAGGGCCCAGTGCAGCTGAGAGGTCACCTCCTCCAGGAAGACTGTCCTGACCTCGACTTGGGGTTGGGCCTCCCCAGGGCTCCTAAGGCTTCCACACATACCTTTCACTTTGCAATGATCATCCCCTGTTACTGTCCCACAACACACATTACACACAACACTATACAAACATATGCACTCTACACACACACAACATACACATGCGCTACATATAACACACACTATAGAGTACATACACAACACATACCCCACCCTTCACACTCATATACACACATACACTACCCACATACACTCCACACACGTGTAGTACGCACTACATACGACACACTCATACCACACACGCGCACACACAGGTCTGGAGGGCAGTGCTGTGTGGGGATCCGGGCGCATCCCTGATCCATAGCAGATACTGAATATTTGCTGAAGGAATATCCAGGAGGCTCGTGCTACGTCTGGTGTTTGAAAGGAAATGAACTGTTCTTGGTAATGTCTTGTTTAGGGTGAATAACGGCACTGAAGACAGAAAATGCGTCTTATCACCTGCTCTGGAGCAAAACATGTGTGCTTGGATGGGTAGAGTTATTCTGTGTAAATTACCCACCAGAGAGAATTCAGGCCTATTTCAAAATCTATAAAACCACGTGCTGGGGAACCATGAAAAGCTGTAGACGTATGTGGCCGTGAACCAGTGTAACTCTCTGGGGGCCTTTGTGATTATTTAAAAGGAAACAGACATGGGCAAACCTTGTTTCATCTCCCTTCTAAATCACCTACAATTGTACAGTAGCAGTCGGGCTCCTGAGAGCTTTCCCACTTCCGCTTTTCTTGGTGGATCTTTCTGGAAATCAGTGCTTCCGGCAGCTGCCGTCTCCGAGGCTGGGCCCTGATTGGGGAGGGGGTTGTTAACCTTGCATTCTTTAGGGCTCGGGTCTCAGATGGTTCTTGTAGCCCTGGGATCTGAGGAGCGAGACCAGGCCTTGGCTATCTCCACCCCGGAAGAACCTTCCCTGCTCTTCCACATCCAGCCCAGGTCTCGGCTTCCTCGTCTGCAAAACGAGGTGCTGAGAAGATGGGGGCAGGGGTCCAGCGTTTTCTTCAGCACAGCTGCTGAGCTGTAATTCCCGTGCCATAGTGCCCACTGGCTGAAAGTCTATACAGTTCAGTGGTTTCCAGTACATTTTCAGACATGTGCAGCCATCACTGCAGTGGACTTTACAACATCTCTGTCACCCCAAAGAGCAACCCCTTTCCCACTGGTGTCACTCCCCCTGCTCCGCATCCCAGTCCAGCAGCCTAGGACAAGCTTTCTGCCTCTGCAGGAGTTCCCCAAGTTTCAGGACTTGATGTCTCCTTTCTGTGGGGAGTCCAGCAGGCGTCTCCACCTAGGGACAGCTTAGTGGACAGTGCTGTGTCACCATCAAGGGCCTGAATCCCTGCTCTGTCTCCTACTACCTCTTTTACCTTGGGCAAATTCTTCACCCATTGCTTTGGTTTCCTCAGGTGAAAACAGGATCATCGTGCTAACCTCAAGGGCTGCTGTAGGATTCGATGTTCCTCATGTCACAGTCTCTAACCGTGTGGCACATTCTGGGTGCCCGTGGTTACAATGATGGGTATGGGGACTGGAAGGATCAGTGATTTTCTGCCTCCACCCCCTCTTAGGAATGGAAGGCACCTGCTGTGTGGCTCCCTGTGGTTCCCTGCATGCTGCCCTTCTCCTGCTGTGGCTTTTCACCTTTGTGTGCCAGTCTGGCACCTGTTCATGCTTCAAAACCCCATCAAAAAGACAATAACAGGTGCTGGCGAGCATGTAGAGAAACTGAAACCCTGCTGCTCTGGCAGAGTCAGAGGGCACACTGCATTGGAGAACAGTCTGACAGCTCCTCAAAAGGTTAAACTAGAGTTGCTGTGTGATCCAGCAATTCCGCTCCAGTGGCCAATCTGAGGTTTCATTCTAGGCTGTCTGTTTCCAAGGACTCTGTTCTTTACCACTTTCTATGTGTATACCCAAAGAACTGCAAATGTATCATCAACCAAAAATATAAACATGAATGCTCATCACAGCACAGTTCGTAATAGCCAAAAGGTGGAAACAAACCAAATGCCCATCGAGGGTTGAATGGATAAACAAAACGTGGTCCATCCTTACCACAGCGCAACGTTGAGTCGTACAGAGGAGTGAACTGTGATATGTGCCATGATGTGGAGGAAACTTGAAAACAAAGTGAAAGAAACCAGACACAAAGGACCACACACTGTGTGATTCCATTCACACGAGATGTCCAGAGCAGGAGATCTGTAGAGGCAGAAAGGAGATTGCTGGTTGTCTAGGGCTGGGTTTCGGGAGGATAAGGGAGTGACAGCCAAAGTCTAAGAGGTTCTTTTTGAAGGATGAAAATGTCCTAAAATTGCCGTGATGGTTGCATGTCTGTGAATCTACTAAAAACCACTGAATCACCCTCCCTCCCTCCCTTCCTTCCTTCCTTCCTTCCTTCCTTCCTTCCTTCCTTCCTTCCTTTCTCTCTTTCTTTCTTGAGTCAAGGTCTCACTCTGTCGTCCAGGCTGGAGTCCAGTGGTACAGTCACAATTCACTGCAGCCTCAACCTCCCAGGTTCAGGTGATCCTCCCACCTCAGCCTCCCGAGTAGCTGGGACTACTGGCGTTTCCCACCATGCCTGGCTGGTTTTTTTGTAGAGATGGGTTTTATACCGTGTTACCCAGCATGGTTTCGAACTCCTGGACTCAAGGGATCCATCCACCTCGGCCACCCAAAGTGCTAGGATTACAGGCGTGAGCCACTGCACCCAACCATGATGTGTGAACTACATCTCAATAAAGCTGTTAGGCCAAAAAAAAAAAAAAAATTATCAGTCAAGGACCCTTCCCCCAAGAGGCTTCCTCTGCTGGCCTCTGCCCCTGCCTGGTCCTGACGTGTTCCGCTTGTCTGTCTCTCTGTCCACCAGATGGGGGACCCTGAGGCGGGGACTGATTCGCACACATCTGGACAGAGAGCCAGGCCTGGAAGTGCTGCTCATTCTATGCTCATGGGCCGACCTCTGTGACAGGCTTTCTTTGCTTTTTAGGGGAATTCAAAAAAGATTCTGCCGCATACTCAAAGCACCCAGAGCCTCTGGAAGAAGAGAAAGGACAAGATTCAAATGAGGCTGAGTCAGAGGAGGAAGCTGAGGGCCCCGAATCCCTTCCGCTCAGAAGTCTGCATCCAGAGAGGAGTTTTGCTTCACTCGACTTGTGTTTCTCGCAAGGGTTTGTCTATAGATTGCTGAAAAGTGAGTAATCAAGTTCAGCAACTCCCTGGCAACTGTGATGACCTAGGGTTTATAATCCTAGTCAGAGTAACCTACAGAGAGGTTATAATATGAGGTGGAACAAAACAGAAAAGTCGCTAGAGGAATAACGATAGTAAAAATTACAATCAGATGAAGAATAAAGTTTTCATTGAGGTACAGTTCTAAGCACTTCATACAAATAACCTGTCTTAATTCTCATAAAAGTACTGCGAGGCAGATACTAATATCATCTCCTTCTAAAGATAAAATGCAGCACAGAGAGGTTAAGTAACTTGTCCAAGGTTGAACAGCGAATGGCCAATCTGAGATTTAAATCCAGGCTGTCTGGGTCCAAGAACTCTGTTCTTCACTACTTCTCAACAATGTCAACTATGTAAAATGACACACACACATAAACCCTCATCAATGGTAATGGTGGTTATCCCTGGCTGGCAAGATGAAAGAAGATGTTATGTAATTCTTCAGTCCTTTCTGTGTCTGCCACATTTTCCCCAATGGATAGATGTCAATTAAACTATCAGAGGAAGAAACAAACTCTATTAAAAATTATTTCAAGGGCTGGGCAAGGTGGGTTACACCTGTAATCCTAGCATTTTGGGAAGCCGAGGTTGACGGATCACCTGAGGTCAGGAGTTCCAGACCAGCCTGGCCAATATGGTGAAACCCCATCTCTACCAAAGATACTAAAATTAGCCAGGCATGGTGGCATGCACCTGTAAAAAAATCTCAAGAATGAACTGTTTATACAGGGCTACCAGTCATCACCTGCATAAGGAGGTAGGTACTAGTAGCATCTCCATCTTCTTCTTTTTTTTTTTTTTTTTTTTGAGATGGAGTCTTGCTGTGTCACCCAGACTGGAGTGCAGTGGCACGATCTCGGCTCACTGCAACCTCTGCCTCCCAGGTTCAAGCGATTCTCCTGCCTCAGCCTCCTGAGTAGCTGGGATTACAGGCGTGCCACCACACCTGGCTAATTTTTGTATTTTTAGTAGAAATGGGGTTTCACCATATTGGTTAGGCTGGTCTCGAACTCCTGACCTCGTGATTCACCTGCCTCAGCTTCCCAAAGTGTTGGGATTACAGGAACATCTCCTTTTAAGACTGAAGACATTGTAGCACAGAGAGGTTAAGTAACTTGTCCAAAGTTGCACAGCTAAGGAAGGGGAGGTTTTGGATTGAGAAGAACAGACAATGATGGTCTTCTCTTCCCTTTCCTCTCAGTCAAGGAATTGGAGCTCAGGGAGCTGAGGAGGACTGTAGAAAGAGCTGGAGCAGAGGAGGAGGCCCTGCAGAGGCAGCTGGTGGAGTTCCAGGTGATGGCCCCATGTGCGTGCCGGAGGCTTGGGGCGGGAAGCGCCCACATGGCTCAGCTGGTGGGGGGGGCCCACCTGGAGGTGCTTAGGAAGCAAAGAGTAGATACCACTTGGTCCACTTAAAATGGTACTCTACAAACCTTGCATGCTAGGATGTGTTTGCTATGTACCCTTATAAAATACACAGTGTTTGGTCCCTTGGTGTTCCTGGTGCGTGGGAATCTGTGCCATGAGCCTGCTCGTGTTGCTTGCTTGTTTCACTCAATACTCTATTTCATCCATGCTGCCACGTGGCCTCTGGCCTCTTCTGTCAGATCTGCCTTGTGGGCCCATTCCCTTCCTGGCAGGTCCCAGTTTGCCCCAGCTCCCCACACCCATAGCTAGGGGTGTGATGAACATCCTTACACATGCCCTTTTATGGAGCTGTGGGGTGGGCTCTCTGGGAAGAGGGGTTACCTGGTCATAGGCAGTATGTGGTGTGGACTCTTCAATGGCAAATTTTGTAAGTTTAAGCAGTCATGGTGGTTCCCGGTAATGAGAACAAAGGGAATAAAATGAGGAGAAACCATGCGTATTGTCACATTTTAAACATTTGTTGTTTTGGCTAGATGTGGTGGCTCCTGCCTGTAATCCTAGCAATTTGGGAGGCTGAGGCGGACAGATCACCTGAGGTCAGGAGTTCAAGACTAGCCTGGCCAACATGGCAAAACCCCGTCTCTACTAAAAATACAAAAAAATTAGCTGGGCATGGTGGCACATGCCTGTAATCCCAGCTACTTGGGAGGCTGAGGCAGGAGAATCGCTTGAACCCGGGAGGTGGAGGTTGCAGTGAGCCAAGATCACACCACTGCACTTAAGCCTGGGTGACATAGCAAGGTTTCATCTCAAAAAATAATAATAAAATAAAATAAAATAAAATTGTTGTGTTATTCTGCTTATAAAATTAACATATTCATTGAGGCTGGGCGTGGTGGCTCATACCTGTAATCACAGCCCTTTGGGAGAACACAGCGGGTAGATCACTTGAGGCCAGGAGTTCGAGACCAGCCTGGCCAACATGGTGAAACCCCCGTCTCCACTAAAAATATAAAAATTAGCTGGGTGTGGTGGCGGACGCCTGTAACCCCAGCTACTCAGGAGGCTGAGGCACGAGAATTGCTTGAACCCAAGAGGTGGATGTTGCAGTGAGCTGAGATTGTACCACTGCACCCCAACCTGGGTGACAGAGTAAGACTCTGCCTCAAAATAAATAAAATAAACATATTCACTGAAGAAAATTTTGAAAATTTCAGAAAAGTATATGAAGAAAATATAAACCCTATTGTTAACATTTCAGTGCAGTGTTTCCAGTCTTGTTTCTATAAATATCTGAATCTATCCGCCTACTTCTCTCCCTACCTAAATATATCTGCATGGTATTTGTATATCTGCATATTTATCTTATATTTATCTAAATAAATATATCTAACTATATCTCTATATAGACATAGAGATAGAAAAATGGAGAGAAAGAGAGATAGGGAGATGGACGTAAAGGTAAAATCCATCCTGCAGCTTCCATTTGCAGAAGAGCGTGAGCATTTTCACATCTCCTTTGACGTTCTTTTAGCAGGAAAACCTGTGTGTGCAAAGGGAAGGAGGTTGGAAACGCAGAGGGAGGGAGGGAGAAGAGCAGTAAATGATGCATCCTTGTGCAGAACAGGAGGATATACTCTTTTCTTTAAAGAAAAAATCATGAATGCCATTTCATCCTAAAATATTCCGACATGATCCTTCGGACAGTCAGGAACTGCAGCCATTTCCCTTCCTCTCCCTGGACGTTTTCACTGTTAACATCTTCATGCGCATCTTTCCTTCTAAGCATTTTTCTATTTATGGATGAATGGGTTGATAGTCGGAGAGTTGAAAACCGGAACTTCTCAGGGCACCACCAGCAAGCAGGCTTTGTCCTTGGAGCAGGGTCCCTGGGGGTGACGTGCTGAGCCAGGTTTCAACACGTTAGATGGTGGATGGTCTGGGGGACATTTGCCAAACAGACCTGATGCGGCCTCACTAGTGCGTCACTGGCCAGCCGTCGGCACCGTACAAACACTAGCAGAAAGGCTCGTCTGTCAGCAGCACGATTCCTATTTCCTTTTTTTTTCTTTTTTTGAGACGGAGTCTCGCTCTGTCGCCCAGGCTGGAGTGCAGTGGCCGGATCTCAGCTCACTGCAAGCTCCGCCTCCCAGGTTTATGCCATTCTCCTGCCTCAGCCTCCCGAGTAGCTGGGACTACAGGCACCTGCCACCTCGCCCGGCTAGTTTTTTTTGTATTTTTTAGTAGAGACGGGGTTTCACCGTGTTAGCCAGGATGGTCTCGATCTCCTGACCTCGTGATCCACCCGCCTCGGCCTCCCAAAGTGCTGGGATTACAGGCTTGAGCCACCGCACCCGGCGACGATTCCTATTTCTTACCCAGAGGAGGGCACTGTTCATATTGTTCTTGGTGTGCTTCCTGTGCCTCACTTAGCACTCCTTCCCGTCTACACATAGTCCCCTTTGTTGTCACCTCTGTACGGTGTGATGCAGCCAACCCCAGCACCCTGTCCCTGTTGATGGACACTGCAGTGGGAATAGCCTAAGGTTACACCAGCACACGATGGTGCGGTGACTCCTAGAGCACACCACGGCTGGGCACAGGCTGGAGCACTCCTGCTCTCAAACAGTGAAGCTCAGGCCCAGGCCCCTGGCATGAGAGGGGTGGGTGGGCCCTGCTGTTGCAGAAGCTTAGAGAGACCCTTCCCTTCCACGCCCCTCCCATTCCCCTGACCTTGAGTGACAGCATTGGCCTTGGAGTGATTTCCATGTGAAATTTTACACATACCTCATGTAGGATTAGACGAAAGTGGTCAGGCTCAAGGGCTACTAAGGAAAAAGGAATAGGCAGACTTGGGTCTCATTGGATGCAGGGAGCAGGTAGGAGACACGTTCTTTAGTGTTAATAAACCCACCAGCCCCTGTTCTTTCTTCCTTGACACTCAGATGCAATTCCTGCAGTCATGACATTGGCCGCTTTGGGAAGCAGTGAAGAATGCTGTGGGCTGTTGGGCAGTGGGATGGGGGCTGGCTAACGTCAGATGCGCATTCACATGAGCATCCTCACAGGGAAGGTGTGATGGAAGGTGCTGGAGCTGGCACCTGGGCAGTGTGATGAGAAAGGAACCTGGCTTTCAGAAAGCAAAGTTACAAATGCATCTAGCATCAAGTAATGTCCAGAAACCAGTTTTGCCAGGTTCAGCTCCTTCCTGGCTCCAGCCACTCTCTCTACTTCCTGCAGTTCCCACTCCAGTCCACTCACTCAGCTCATTCCTTCCAGAAGACATCTGCTGAGCACCTACTGTATGCCAAGCCCTGGGCTTGGTACTGGAAGTCCAGAAATTAGGGATGTTTTATGACTTCACAGGGCTTTGAGTCTCAGAAGCGTGGCACAGGGGTAGTGAATCAGGGGTACCAGTGTGGTCAAGGCATCGGGGTGACCTTGAGTCATGTACAGCAGGGGTACCAGGGGTGCCAAGGTGGGGAGCAGGGCTTCAGCCTTCAAGACCCAGTCCCAGGGCAGAGCAAGCCTCCAAGTTCTTTCCCAGGCCCAGTAGGTCTCCAGGAGGGTTTAAGAGGAGAGTGAGTGAGTTACGATCAAGTGAGGCTGGTGCTCCCCCAGCTTTGTCCTGGCAGTAACTCTTCCTCTCCCTTCCCAACTCTGCAGCATACAGCCATGTCCTGCCCCAGGACCAGCCTCCAGGACCCCTCCCAGGTGCTCAAGGGTGGCTTCCATAGCAGCAAAGGAAGGACGGAAAGTCCCAGGGCTTTGCAGATGGACAGTCAGACAACTTTGCTGACCAAGGAGAAAATAAATTGTGTGTGCGTGGGTGTGTTCATGAGTGTGCATGTGTGTGCATGCATGTGCATGTATGTGTGCATGTGTGAGTGTGTGTGTGTGAGCAACCAGCTCAGTCTGTGTCTGTGTCTGGGGCTCAGCAGAGCATCTGCACTGTAAATATTGCTACTGTGGACTATAACCTGGGTAGCTTTGATTTGGGAAGATTTTGGTAATGTGGCTCCATCTTTCCACACCTGACATCCCTCAGAGGGACATGTACACACCTACTCTGACCATGTGCACAGGTACCAAGCAGCTGTGGGGACAGACCACTTCTGGTTTTGGCCTCTGGAGTCCTTATTTAGAGCCCATTGCTACCTCCTGTGGGCCTTCGTGGTGACTTGGGGCACAGTTGATTTTCGCCATTGAATTAGGACAATAATCGCTACTTGTCAGCCTCAAAGAGTAGGGTGAAGATGGAGTAAGGCAATCAACTTGTCCAGGTTTGGATCCCCAAGAAACCAACCCTGAGATAAGCATTTGCATGCAAGTGGGTTATTTGGGAGGTAATCCCAGGTAGGGGATGTTATAAATACATTTTCATGGCCGCAAAAGAAATAGCACTCAGACATAAATTTCATTTTCTCAGCAAGGCAATTTTACTTCTATAGAAGGGTGTGATTCATGGATGGAGCCATGGCAAAAGCACACCTGAAAAAGGGAGGGGAAGGGGTTTCTATTCCTGACACAAGTAGCCCCTACTGCTCTGTCATTCCCCTGTTGGCTAGGGTTGGACTGCACAGTCTAAGCTAATTCCGATTGATCATTTCAAAGAGAGCAAGGACACGAGTTGGAGTGGCGGGGTGAGTTGTTTGGCGGGAAGGACAGCTACAGAACAGGTGACTCAAGGTGACTCAGGCCAGAGCAGGTGACCAGGGGTGACTCAGGACAGAGCAGGTGATAGAGGCTAGGAGAGGGTTGTTTACTGAAACTAGGGGCAAGGAGACAAAGAGAACGAGGAAGTTAAACTTCAAAATGAAGAACGAAGAACGGGGGAGCAGAACATACGGATATATTGGTTCTTTGGAGAGTCTCAGAACTCAGTGTACTTAACAATTTACAGGCTAAAACTTTTTAAGAGGAATTTATTATATCACATCGGGAGTTATGGAAGAGAAACTGGAAAGGGAAGACAGCTTTGTGAATTAGGGGGTTATCCCAGCCACTGGAGCCGGGAAAGCCTGAAGCCAGCGCAGCCCCTGCATCTGAGAGTCAACACGTGATGGCGAGGTAGCCAGGGTGTCTGTGCAGCAGCTCCCTCCAGTCTGCAGGAGGACCGCTTCCAGGAGGACTTCCGGCCTGCTGTGCCGGTGGCAACGTGCGCACAGAAGGCCAGAAGAGCCTGTGGGCAGGGAGGGCGGTGCTGCCCCTGGGAAGCTGTGCCCTGGGCGCTTGGGTGTGAGGGTCGCCAGCGCGCCTGGGAGCCGATCAAGGGCGCGCACCCCGCAGTGGGAGAGGGGGTTCCTGTGCAGCGCGGGAGGAGCTGCCAGGACGGAAGCTGTCTGGGGCAGAGCCCTGGCCACTGTGGTCTCGCAGCACAACGAAAGCACAGGGACTGCGCAGTCAGGAGGCGCTCGCTCTCGGTGCAGCCACCCGGGTGCGCGGCCGCACTGCTTGCAGCCATCGCCCTGCGGGGCCTCGCGACTCGGGCATCGCCCAGCTCTCCAGGCAGGACTAGAGCTTCCAGAAAGTCCCAGGGCGCCCCTCGCGCATCCCAGGGGCCAGGGGGGGCGCTGCAAGGCCTGCTGGGAGGTGTAGTTTTCGCTGAAGACGGGGGCTGCCCAGAGTCAAAGCAGGGTGGGCTCCGGAGCAAGAAGCCATCGTGGACACGGCATCTGCGGGAGGAAAGCAGCTCGTTCTGGCCCCGCGAAGGCCGCCTTGTCCAGGAGCCCCAGCGCCCTTCTCCTAACCAGGTGGATGACAGCTCCCAGCGCCTGGAAGGCCTGCTCTGTGCCGCGCACCCTGCACACACAATTGCATTTCCTGCATGCAGCCCTGCGGCGGGGCAGGTCGAGTCGTTTACAAATGGAAGAGAGGAGCCCAACACCTTGTTGGAGGTGCCGTCAGCAAAGGCGCGGGTTTCTTTTCCATCCTGATTGTGTCTGTTTTCTGCTCTGGCCGCGGGGCCTGCAGGGCCGTTAACCCCATTTGCAGGAGGAAGGGCGCCCTTTTCTTTCCAGACCAGTCTCTCCCTCTGGTCAGTTACACCGCCCCTATTGGCCCTGCCCTCCCACTTTACCCCCTCCCCAAGGTGTGGGGCATTCTCCCTGCTTCCCCTCTGGGCTGGGAGCTCTTCCAGAGCCCGGCCCCTGGTGCCCGCTTGGCCAATCTTGATGAGTGATTGACACTCAGATTCTCCAAATTAGACTATGAATAGGATTGACAGATAAAGCAGATAGAAATACAGACACCACCAGCTAAATCTCAATGCCAGATAAACAACGTTCAGTAGGTACATAGTCAGACAGGATCACGGCAGGAGAGACACCCCCGACCCCCATGCAGCCAGTGCCAGGGAAAGGCTGTCTCCCAATCCCTAGAAACACCTGAAGATGGTGATCAGCAGCTTTCCAATTAGATCGCAGGAGCTGGGCGAGTGGGCTCAAGTGCGAACACTAAGAGGCAAAATGGTGGAGTTTAACTGGTCTGTAACCTTCTAGGAAAACTTCACTGGTAAGGGAAACACGCCTCAAAGGAGCATGCGTACAACTCTGGTAAACACACTGCAAATGCAGCCCCCCGCCCAAGTACTGGCAGGCCACTGTGAATACAGACAGCCTACCCCAAAGGAAGAGTCGGGGAGAAGGGACACAACCCCGCAGAAGCATGCCAACATGCAAAACCCAGGGTCAAAGGTCAAACCGCTCACTTGATCTCTCAAGTCACCCGCTTGGCCCTCCTCCAAGTGTACTTTACATCCTTTCCTTCCTGCTCTAAAACTTTTTAAAGATAAAGTGTCACATTAACTCTAAAACTTGCCTCGGTCTCCAACTCTGTCTCATGCCCCTAGATTGAATTATTTCTTCTGAGGATGCAAAGAATTGCAGTTGCCACAGACCCATATGGATTCACCACTGCTAACATAAGTATATCCCTTGTAATATTTGGGATATACTTATATAAAAGTTATCCATTTTTTATCTGAAATTCAAATCTAATTGGATGTATTAGTCTGGGTTCTCTAGAGGGACAGAAGTAATAGGATAGATCCATATATGTAAGGGGAATTTATTAAGTATTAATTTACACGATCAGAAGGTCCCACAATAGGCTGTCTGCAAGCTGAGGAGCAAGGAGAGCCAGTCCAAATCCCAAAACTGAAGAACTTGGAATCTGATGTTCTAGGGAAGGAAGCATCCAGCCTGGGAGAAAGATGTAGGCTGGGAGGCTAAGCCAGTCTTTCCTTTCACATTTTTCTGCCTGCTTTATCTTCTAGCCTCACTGGCAGCTGATTAGATGGTGCCCACCCAGATTGAGGGTGGGTCTGCTTTTCCCAGCCCACTGACTCAAATGTTAATCTCCTTTGGCAACACCCCCACAAACACAGCCAGGATCAATACTTTGTATCCTTCAATCCAATCAAGTTGACACTCAGTATTCACCATCACACTGGGCATCCTGTATTTTATCTGGCAACTCTGCTCATTTAGCTCAGCCCCTTCCTGTCATCACAGGGAATACAGGTGCCCAGAGGGGGAAAGGGGTCTTCCCAGACACACAGCAAATTGGTAGTAGCTATCCCCAGGCACCTGGAACTGAGACAGGGCTTTTCCACAAAATAACACAAAAGTGGCAGTTTCCAAGTAAGGAGGGGGCAGTGCCATGGTCCAGGAGGTGCAGTGGGTGTCTCAGGCGGCAAGTGGAAGGATTTACCTGCAGATGGTGGGCAGGGTTAATTCTAGCCTTGGTGCTACCTCCAGGAGCCTGCAGGACCTGAAGCCCACCTCTTCGCCTTCTTTTCCCCACCTGCCACAAGTGAGTTAGAATAGCTGGGGGAGCTAATACTGCCAGTCTCAATGTCAGCAGACACGCCCAATCCCCACACTCAATCTTATCTCCACCTTAGCTCAGGTGGGGCACTGAGCAGGGCACCACCTCTCTGAGCCTCAGGTTTCAGATGTGTAAAATGGGATGTCAACACCTGATGGGATTACTGCAAGGATGAAAGCAGATGTGATACTTGTATCCTGCAGGGGCTCTAGACCTAGTTATTCATGTTGTTATTGACAGTCACTCTCCCAGGATCAGTTCTGAGAGATGCTGTGATAATAACACCTGGATGGATTGCCTGGTGTGTGCCATGCCTGTGCTGACTGTCTCGTCTCGTGTAATCCCCCGTGGTTGAGCCTTATTGCTAAAGTGATTCCATTCACAGTGCACCTTGGGGTTCAGGTTGGGCCTTGGGTTTCATGTCTGGCCAGCAAGCAAGCCCCTCAGCTGAGGTGCCCACACATCTCCACCCAATGAGCCAGCACTTACAAGACCCAGGGCCACCATTCTGGGTCATTGAGGACGAAACAGCCAAACCTGGGCCTTCAGCATTGCGTGTGAGGCCGGGGAGCGGAGAGGAGTGACAGACACAGACATTGGTGCACACACGCCCCCTCCCAGTGGGTCAGGTCACCGATGCCAGCCTGGCCTGCACCTGGAGCTTGGGTCCCAGGCCTTGGCAGGACATGCTTCTCTGCACAAATTTAAAGTACCCCAGGAAACCAGATCACTAGGGGTAACGGAGCACAAAACAGGACCATGGCTGCCCTGGGACAAAAAGGAATGAGCTGGGTGGGGAGGCTTCCCTGGCAACAGAAGGAGAGATGCCTGCACTCATCGGTGAGCCACGACTGTGCCCCCTAGCAAGCAGAGCTGTGGCATCACAGTCTGAGTCACCCTGCTGGGACAGGAGGCACGGTAAGAAATGGATTTTACATACGATCCAGCACACAGATATAACTAAGACCAAGCGCCTTGCCCAACAATATTTACTCCACTTCAGAGGTGCGCTCTGACCCTTTGTTTTCTTTTCTATTTCATATTTTTTTAACTACTGTGCACAGCCCACTAAATTGCTTTCGGGACTTCCTAATAAAGCGTGGGATGCAGCTTTAAAATTTTAGACAATCCTCATCACGGCCCCTTTAAATTTGACTACGCACTTTTATGACCAGGCAAGTTGAAGTCGCGGGCCTGAGCTATTTCCTCTCTCCACGCTGGGAAGTGCCTAGACCATAGTTGGGGGCCGGCCAGCCCTTCCATCCCAAGAGCCAGCCCCTGTGGCCCCTGAGGCCCCTGCATAAATATGGAACTCTCAGGCCAGGATCGGGACTGCCAGGCTCAAGCAGTAAACTTTGTAAGTTCTTACAAAACAGAAGTGCACACAGGGACACTATAATAAAGCGTATCGGGAGTTACTGAAACTCTCCAACAAGTTTAGAATCTCTGGTTTCAAAAACTATTGCAACATTATAATAAGCAAATATCCATAACTTAGAAATAGAAAAATATAAAGATGGTCACATTTGACTAAAAGAACAACATTTTTGTACCAAGCTTTGATGACACAATTATTAAAGAGGAAGACAATTTTAAAATTAAATTCCCCTTGTAATTCAAGATACAGTGATAGAAGGCACAAATGGGCAGTTACACTGTAGTACATTCAAGTCTTATAGCCACTGCTGGTTCTCTGTATGACCCCCACAGGTTACAGGAAGGTCAGCCATGAAACATTAAAATACCACTATCTGTCTACATTTAAAATTTAATTCAGAGTCACATAAAAATGATTTGTATAAGGAGTTAACTATTTTTAGAAAAATTGTTCTGCAAGAATCATCAGCTCTAGATATACTGACATTTGTATTTCAAAATTATCAAAAATGTATCTCAAAGTTATTACAGCCTATAAGATACTCTTAAAAGCTCAAATAACAAATGCATCAGCAGAAAGGTCCTTCTTAAAATGAAAAGTGACCTAAAATGACTTGTGAGCTTGTATTTGCCAAGAGCAACTGACGTCACATTCAATTAGATCGATTAAAAACAAAGTTGCTAAAGGCATAAGCTTTGAGGACCTAATAAATGAATTTGCAGAAAAGTGAGTCAGGGAAAGCTTCTAATCCAGTTATCACATTAATAAAGTATTTTTTGTTTTATTATATAAATAATGACAACCAAAATATTATTTTGACAAATTTGTAAGTTGATGTTGTTACTCATGCATCACTATCATCCTTATTACATTGTATAAGTAATAAATTTTTCAAGGGAAAAGGTTTCTATTTAACTCCTTTAACTGGACTTTCCCCCTGCTTTTTGAAAAAGGGGCCTGAATTTTTATTTTGCACTGGGTCTTTCAAATTACGCAGCAAGGGAGGACCCCGCAGGTGGGAAGCTCTGGGCTCTGAGTGGACTGTGCCATGCTGTCTGTGATATCTGCTAACATAGAATGTCTCCCCTCAAGAGTCTACTAATATGTTACTACGGATGTGGGGAGTACTGGCTTTGAATCAAAAGATCCTTGGTGAAAATCCCTGCCTCACCACTATGTGTCCTTGGGGAAGTCACCTCTGCACCTTTTCTTTGGCATCAGATAGTGAGATGGCACAGGGGACCTGCATGGAGGGGAATGTAGGTGACTCTGAGTGCTGAATCTCCTCCCTGCGCAAAAGTGTGCTGTAAGCACCAGCCGCATCGACATCACCTGGGAGCTGGTTACAAATACCGAATCTCGAGCTCGTCCCAGACCTACTGAGACAGAATCGGCATTTTAATAGTATTCCGAGATGATTTGTAGGCCTGGGAAAGTCTAAGAAGCATGGCCCTAGACAAACTGCTTGGGGCAATATTACCTGAGTGCTTTGCCCTTTAAATTAGTCCTAATTCTTGTTATTCAAAGTATGACCACTAGAGGACACAAGAGTCAAGTGGTTAGTTGATTTGCCAAGCAGGAACTTGGAAAAAGAAAAAAAAAAAATGGCACAAACAGGGCTGGGAGTTACCTCCAAGAGTCAAATCCTCCTCTACAACCCCGATCCCCACCCCGAAGACAAGAGCTTTCTGCTGACCTCCTCAAAAGCATGGTTTTTATTGGGAGGGCCAAGGTGAGAGTTGGGGTTTTTTTGTTTGTTTGGGAGCTTTTGTTTTTGTTTTTGTTTTTTTGAGGCAGAGTCTTGCTCTGTCACCCAGGAGGGGGTGCAGTGGTGTGATCATAGCTCACTGCAGCCTCAACCTCCCGGGCTCAAGCAATCCTCCCACCTCAGCCTCGCGAGTAACTGGAACCATAGGTGTGCACCACAACGCCCAGCTAATTTTCTTATTTTTATTTTTGTAGAGACATGGTCTCACTATATTACCCAGGCTGCTCTCGAACTCCTGGGCTCAAGTCATCCTCCCACATCAGCCTCCCAAAGTGCTTGGATTTTTCAAGCACTTTGCCTCCGTGTCTGGCCTCAAAGGCATGTTTAATCGGAAATGTGCATTGGCCAAGGGCCTCCAGATCTGAGGTGGGAGGACTGATTTCCACAGCAGAGGCCCTACAGTCGAACCAGCCTGCAGGGATGTGGGAATCCAGGACTGGGGGGCGGGGGGCTTGCACGGTGCTCACTGCCACCAGGTGACCTTGGGCAAGTCACTTCTCTCCTGGCCCTCGTGCCTCTATCTTTAAAGTGCAGGCAGTTGGAGCGCAGGATTCCCAGGGTCCCTCTCGGTTTTAAAGCCTAGGCTTGGATGGTGTGGGTCTTTTCCTGTTGCAGCTTTCTGGTTTGTGCCCCAGAATTTGCCAGGGAAATAGAACCAAGCTCCAGGCTTCTGTCTTCAGAGATAAGATGGCCTTTTCTTACTGTCATCTAAGGCCCTGGGAGGCCCTAGAATTTGGAGTGTCTGGCAGGCCTGGACTGTTAAGGTACCCAGCATCCCAGAGGTGACGGCATACTTGTCTGTATCAAGGGGGCTCTGGGCATGGGTAGGGAGGTGTGAGGTCAGAGAGGGCAGAGCTGAGGGCACAAACCCAACCATTTCACAAATGGGGAAACCAAGGTTCAGAGGAGGACATGGCTGTAGCCCGGGTCCCTGTAGCCCAGAGTCAGTGGTGGAGCCAGGACTTGAACTCAAGTATTGGAGTGCAAAAGGCGGCAGCCCAAATGCTGAGGGCGTCCTCCCGAGGGCTCTGGGCCCTGGAATCGAGTGGGTGCTCGTTGCCTGGGTCTCTGGGGGAGCTCGCACTCCCTGGCATTCTCATGGGCACCTCCTTCCCTGGGCAGAGCTCCAAGCCTTGGCCAGCAGAGCAGGACGGGCCTGCAGGGGTTGCCCACGGTCCTAGTGTTCTTGGGGTTCCTGCTAAGGTAACAAGAGCAGGAGGCTCCCTCCCCACGCTGGGTCCTATCCAGTCCTCTGCTTGGCTCCAGGGGCACTCACTGGGATCCTCAAGCCTGCTGGGCCAAAGTGGTAGAGGCCATATCACCCCAGAGCATGGCTCTGACCAGGCCACTTCCCTGCTTAAAAGCCTCTAGGGGCGGGGGCACAGTGGCTCACACCTGTAATCCCAGCACTTTGGGAGGCCGAGGCGTGTGGATCATGAGGTCAGGAGTTCGAGACCAGCCTGGCCAATATGGTGAAACCACATCTCTACTAAAAATACAAAAATTAGCCAGGCGTGGTGGCGCATGCCTGTAATCCCAGCTACTCGGGAGGCAGGAGAATCACTTGAAACCGGGAGGCAGAGGTTGCAGTGAGCTGAGATCGCACCACTGCGCTCCAGCCTGGGTGACAGAGCAAGACTTCGTCTTGGGGGGAAAAAAGGTTTTAGGGGCTTCCTATTGCCTGGGTGATACAGCAGGTGACATCTACACTCCTCAGCCTGGAGTTCGATGTCCTTCGGCTTGGGACCCAACCTCCTTGGCCGTGCACACCAAGCTGTCCTGCCCACGGGAATCTCTTGCTGGGCCCACCTAAGCCCAAGCCTGCCTGCCCACCTCCCTTTTTCCATCTCTATTTATAGAGCCCCTGCCTGGTGCCAGGCAGTGCTGTAGGCACTGGGGAGGCAGCAGTGAGCAAACAGAGCCCTCCCTCTTTGGACTCACGTTCTAATGGGAGGCAGGCAAAGAAATCAACAGCTAAGCTTATGGCACCCAGCAGGGAGACAGGAAGGGGGATGGGATGGGAGGGCTGCAGTGTCCCCTAGGGTGGCCAGGGAGGGTGTCTGAGAAGGTGGCACATGTATTGGGATCATGAACTGGGCGTGGCTGTGCAGCATCCAGGCAGAGGGAACAGTAAGTATAAGGACCTGAGGCAGGAGTGGGCTCAGCATGTTCCACGATCGGCAAGGCCAGCTTGAGACCAGTGAGGAAAAAAAGGTGGCGGTGGGAGATGGGGCCCACACTGCCAGGCCACGCAGGGCCTTGGGGGCATTGGAAGGACTTTGGCTTTTACATTGAGAAGACAGAAGCCCTGGAGGGCTTTGTCCAAGGACTGATGAGCCCGGACATTACAGGCTGCTCTGGTGAGCCTGGAGGGCAGACAAGGAAGGAAATGGGGAGACCATGGGAGGTAACCCATTTCCGCAAACCTGGACCCCTGTGGATGCCGTTCCATCTACCTGAGCCCCTCCCTGCAAGCTGTGCTTGGAGGACGCCTATATGTTCATGAAAGCTAAGCTCAAATGCCATGTGCCTGCTCTGGTACCGGATGTGAGCCCTAGTAAGAGAGCAGGGGGCTGGGCTGGTTTTGACACCATGGAGTGGTGCACCTGGCCTTTTACACAGGCCTCCAAGCCACCCAGCAGGGCCTCCTGGACAGCCTCACCCAGACCAATGGAACAAAATCTGTGTTGGGGGATGGGGGGTTGAGCTTCTGGTTTCAAAGTTCTTCCGGGGGTTTTAACGTGCAGCTAAAGGTCAGAGACACTTCACTCTCTGTTAGGAACCGCCTGGGGCTTTGGGTTAATTTGTCTCCCTGGGGTTTTGTGTTCATTTGTCTTGCTGGGAGTAGGGTCCAGCGAGATCGTCCTAAATTCAAATCCTGCAGCAGCCATAGTAGCTGTGGGATGTGGTCACTTAATCTCCCTGAGCCTCAGTCCCTCTTCCATAGCCCCAGGTGCCCAGCAAGCCGACAGGGGCTGGGGCCGCCTCTCCCACCTCTTTGAATTGGGCTGAGAGACAGACGTGCACCTTCCAGAGAGGACCGTCAGGCTAAAGGAGGCACAGCTAGTGTCTAACGGGAGGGTGGGTTCTAGGGAAGTGAAGATCTATAATGAGAGAAATGAGTGAGTGTGATCATGTTTCTCATACCGCAGTGTGTGAGCCTGTGCAAACGCCATGTCTGTCCCCTCTCAGGAGAACCCTCTCTCAGAGCTGTGAAAATTCCTACCTTGCCTCATTCAGACTCTCAAAATCTGAACTCTGTCACTTTAGAGCACAGGACTCAAATGTGACTGTGCTCAGGAATCAGATGGGGGTTGGGTTAGGATGCAGATTCCCATGGGCAGGTCCAGGGCAGAGCCCACGATTGCATTTCTAGCTCATCCTTGGTGATGCTGGCACCACTGGAAAAACAGATGGCACTTTGAATAGCAAGATTGCACTCCCTATGCCCTACTGACGTAGAATCTGCAACGTAACACTTTCTCCAAGAGATGCATTTGCATGCTAATGTTTGAGAATAACCAGTGCAGAGACTTGGAAGAATGCTTATTTGAGGGTTCAGCATGCCCTAGAGAGAGGTCAAGGAATACCTTTGTCATTCTGGTCTCCTTTGAAAAACTGTGAGTGCCTCTTTTGGTTTATTGTTAGGTATTGAGTTATTCAGATAATGCCTAGTCTGCTCCACAAAACCCTCTGTCAGTGTGTGCAGTCATGCCTGGCTCCCAGTGGGGGAGGGACAGAGGTTGTACAATGGCCTGGGAAAGGTGTGGGTTCTGCAGAGAGGGAAGTTAACTTTGGTTAAGGCTGCTTACTTGGTGCCAGCTTTTGTGCAGATCGCTGCGCCTAGATTAGTAACCGTATATACTCCTCACAGCAGCTTTTGGAGGCAGATATTACTCCTGGGTTACAGATGGGGAAACCAAGGCTGGGAGGAGGAAAGGCACTTGCCCAAGGCAAGCTGGCTAGCAGAGGGTGAGACGGGGATCGAAGGCAGGCTTGTGTGTTAGATGGGACAAGGCTAGCTGCGGCAACATATCAACCCCAGATTGCAGGAGCTTGGTCAACAGAAGTTCATTTTTGTTCCCTAACAGTGCAAGCTGGTGCTCCCGGTTGGTGGGCCACCTTGCTCCACACGGTGACTCAGGGACCCAACCTGCGTCTAGCCTGTGGTTTCACGCTCCCCAGGGCTTCAGAGGGCCCCCTCCTGGTGGCAGTTGGAGGATGACTGTGTAGAGAAGGTAGAGGCTTCTTTAAACCCACAGCGCAGAAGTGGGACGTGTCATTTCCCAGGCTTCCATTGGTAAGAAGCAGTCACGTGACCACACACAGCCTGAGGGCACTGGGAGTTGTCACCCAGGCTGGAGTGCAGTGGCTCAATCGTAGCTCACTGTAGCCTTGAACTCCTGGGCTCCAGTGATCCTCCAGCCTCAGTCTCTAGAGTAGCTGGGACGACAGGTGTGGGCCACCATGCTGGCTGATTAATTATTTATCTATTTATATTTTTCTGTAGAGACAGTGATATGGTTAGGCTTTGTGTCCCCACCCAAATCTCATCTTGAATTGTAATCTCTATAATCCTCACATGTCAAGGGAGAGACCGGGGAGGCGATTGGATCATGGGGGCATTTCCCCCATGCTGTTCTCATCACGGTGAGTGAGTTCTATGGGATCTGATAGTTCTATAAGGGGCTCTTCTCCCTTCGCTCAGCACTTATCCTTCCTGCTGCCTTGTGAAGAAGGTTCCTCGTTTCCCCTTCACCTTCCACCATGATTGTAAGTTTCCTGTGGCCTCTCCAGCCATACTCAACTATGAATCCGTTAAACCTCTTTCCTTTATAAATTACCCAGCCTTGGGCAATTCTTTATAGCAGTGTGAAAATGGACTAATTTTCAGACGTGGTCTCACTGTGTTGCCCAGGCTAGTCTGTAACTTTTGGGCTCAAGCGATCCTCCCACCTTGGCTTCCTAAAGCACTGGGATTACAGGTGGGAGCCACCGTACCTGGCTGGGGTTGTGATGTTGGAAAATCACACAGCCTTGAAGTGAGAAAGGCTCTGAGGTTCTGTTCATCCATCGGGCACCTGAAGCTGCTCTGCAAATCTGGCAAGATGATCATCTAGCCTCTGCCAGACAAGAAGCTGCAGCAGGCCCAGTGACCTGGAGTCACCCTCTGGTAAGGCTGCTGCCCTGGGACCTGCATTTCTGGGATGCTGCTGACCTCTGCCCTCCAGGCTGACCTGAGGCTGACCGGGAAGTCCAGTGGTTCGAGAAACGAGGAAAGGTGGGAGTGCGGGCCCTCCCGGTCACCTCTCACCCTCCTCAGGTCACAGTGGTTATCTGATTGATCAGTCAATAAATACCCTGGACTGGTTGCTAGGGACAGTGTGGGTGTACTGCTTAAATGGCCCCTAAATCCATGCCCACTTGGAGCCTCAGAATATGACCTCATTTGGAAATAGGGTTTTGGAAGAGGTAAGCAAGGGAAGATGAGGTCATTATGTGACCGGCAGCAAATACCCTGACATTCCTAGTGGGTTGGGGAAGCCTTCTCCTGCCCTGCTCATGTCTGTCTCACCACCTGTAGCAGCTAGGAGGGGCCCTACTCTGAGGACTGGTGCCCTTTTAAGAAGAGGAGTGTGGGCACAGTAACTCACGCCTATAATCCCAGCACTTTGAGAGGCCAAGGCAGGCTGAGGTCAGGAGTTCAAGAGCAGCCTGGCCAACGTGGCGAAAACCCATCTCTACTAAAAATACAAAAATTAGCCGGGCATGGTGGTGCATGCCTGTAATCCCAGCTACTCGGGAGGCTGAGGCAGGAGAATCGCTTGAACTCAGGAGGTAGAGGTTGCAGTGAGCTGAGATCACACCACTGCACTCCAGCTTGGGTGACAAAGTAAGACTCCATCTCAAAAAAATAAATAAAATAAAATAAAATAGTTAAAATGGTCAGTTTGGATGGGCATGGTGGCTCACACCTGTAATCCCAGCACTTTGGGAGGCCAAGGCGGGCAGATCACTTGAGCTCAGGAGTTTGAGATCAACCTGGGTAACATGGCAAGACCCCATCTCTACAAAAATTATAGAAATTAGCCGGGTGCGCCAGCGTGTACCTAGAGTCCCAGCCACTGAGGAGGCCGACGTGGGAGGATCTCTTGAGCCCAGGGGGTCGAGGCTGCAGTAAACTGTGATCACACCACTGCACTTCAAACCTGGGTGACATAGTGAGACCTTGTCTCAAAAAACAAACAAACAAAAAACTCAAGTGCTGTATTAGAATCACATACTAGAATCGCTTGAACCCAGAAGGTGGAGGTTGCAGTGAACCAAGATCAGGCCACTGCATTCCAGCCTGGGAGACAAAGTGAGATTCCATCTCAAAAAAAAAAAAAAAAAAAAAAAAAAAAAGAAGAAGAAGAAGAGGAAACTGGATACAGACACAGAGAAGCTCATGCCATGTGAACAGAGACAGGGAAGACTCCACGGAACAATGGGGACGCGACGGGAGCGACACCGCCGCAAAGACCACCAGCAACCAGTGAAGCCAGGAGAGAGGCAGGGACCCAGGAAGGAGCCAAGCCTGCCCACACCTGGGTTGCAGACTCCTGACCCTAGGACTGTTTGGGAGAATGCATTTCTGTTGTCTGAAGCCACTCATTGTGGCGCTTTGTTACGGCAGCCAGGGCACCACCAGCGAGGGGCAGAAACCAGTGGGCGAGCCATCTGCAGGCCAGGAAGGGAGAATGAGGAAGACGCAATTCACAGGCAAAGACACAAACAAAACACAAACAAGGGAGACCAAGACAGCCTGCATTGAGCAGGGGTGGGAGGGTGCAGCGGAGGGCAGCAGGAGAGGACGCCATGTGAAGGTGTGGGGAAGGAGGGCTGAGTGAGCGCCTTTGTGAAGCAGGGACTCTGGGCAGAGAGAGCAGCACAGGCGAAGGCCCTGGACTGGGAAAGAGCTTGGTGTCTTCAGGGGACAGGAAGGAGGCCAGTGTGGCTGCGTGGGTGTGAGGGGCAGACGGGGCCTGAGCTCAGCGGGGAGAGTCACTTTGGGAGGCCACAGGAAGGAGTGAGCGTTTTCTTCTAAGTGCATCAGGAAGTCTATGGAGGGTTTTAAGCAAGAGAGTGACACGATGGGATTGATGTCATTTGGACTACTGTGTGGAGGATGTGAAAGCATCCATTCATCCATTCATTCATTCATTCATCATTTCAACAAGTAATAATACAAACAACCTCAGGACCGTGACCAGGCCTGTGGATGAAAGAAATGGCAGAGAGATCACAGCCTTGGGGAGTCAGGGCTGTCGGAGAAGTCCCCTCTAAGATGACCTGGAGCAGGGAAGGGTGCTCCAGGGTGGGCAGCGAGCGCAAAGGCCGGCTGGTAGCTCACGCCCCTGCAAGCCATCTCTCCTCCAGGCTGGAGGCGGTGCTTCCCACAATTACTTCTCATGACTTTTTCATTTTGTGAGAAATTCCTGATAGTGATGCTCTCAGCTTTCTATCAAAGAGCTCAATTGTTCCTCAGGCAGTACCGATCTTAATCGTTACAGTCAAGAAGTTTTATAAGCACTTTTTTAAAAAAAATTTTTTGAGACAGAGTCTTGCTCTGTCGCCCAGGCTGGAGTGCAGTGGTAAAAGCTCACTGCAATCTCCTCCTCCCGGGTTCAAGCAATTCTCATGCCTCAGCCTCCCGAGTAACTGGGACTACAGGCATATGCCACTATGCCCAGCTGATTTCTGTAATTTTGGTAGAGATGGGTTTCACCATGTTGATCAGGCTGGTCTCGAACTCCTGACCTCAAGTGATTCTCCCGCCTCGGCCTCCCAAAGTGCTGGGACTACAGGTGCGCATCACCACACCCAGCTAGTTTTTGTATTTTTAGTAGAGATGGGGTTTCACCATGTTGGCCAGGCTGGTCTTGAATTCCTGACCTCAAGTAATCCGCCCTCCTTGGCCTCCCAAAGTGCTGGGATTACAGGTGTGAGCCACCAAGCATGGCCTTATTAGCACTTTATAATTTGCAAAGCCTTTCTGCAATTCAGTTCAATAGCCCTTCCCTTGGCCCAGAGGTGTGGGGAGAAGGCAGATGTGCACACACATCTTATCTCACCTTCAGGAAGGTCTGACTCCATCTGGTCATACAGGATAACCGCTGTGCAAGTTCCATAGCAAAGCCATCATAGAGACACATACCCAGGTGCACTGATGGGAAACATTTACCCGTCATTCAACTCCCAGAGGAACCTCAGAGGTAGCAGTCTAAAATGTGGCAGGTTGATAATGAGCAGTCGGGGTGTGAGAAATGCCAGGAGGGAGAAGACAAGATTTGGTCCTTGGCTCTGTGGCCTCGAACAAACATCTTAAGCTTTCTGAACCTCAGTTGCAAAAGATCAATTCCATTTGATTCCCACAGGAGGCTCTGAGCTGTCAAGAGTGGGTCAGGCTGGGCCGGGCACGGTGGCTCACGCCTGTAATCCCAGCACTTTGGGAGGCCAAGGCGGACAGATCACCTGAGGTCAGGAGTTCGTGACCCAGCCTGGCCAACATGGTGAAACTCCACTTCTACTAAAAATACAAAATTAGCTGGTCGTGGTGACCAGCGCCAGCTGTTTGGGAGGCTGAGGCATAAGAATTGCTTGAACTCGGGAGGTGGAGGTTGCAGCGAGCCAAGATCGCGCCACTGCACTCCAGCCTGGGCGATGGAGCAAGACTTCGTCTAAAAAAAAAAAAAAAAAAAAAAAACAAGAGTGAGGTCAGGCTGGGCATGAATTCTGTCTCTATCAACTACCACCTGACCCCAGACAAGGCAGTAAAAGCTCTGTTTCCTGAACCATAAAATAGGGGGAGTGATGGAATCCACCTGATAGCTGTTTCTTCTTTAAGACTGAGCTCCAGTGCCACCCTTTCCCCAGCCCCTCACAGTCCATCTCTGGATCCTACCGTCCATGCTCCGCACCTGCCACCCTGAGCCTTATTCTGAAAATACCTGCCTGTGCTGCTTTCAAAGCTCAGCATGTCTTGGGCCCCCAGTGTCTCTGCAGGCAGGGTCTCTGCACAGATGTCAGGCCAGACTGTCCCTCTTTGCTCAGGGACAAAGAGGATGAGCTCTCAAGGTGCCAGCCTGTGGTCCCTGAACAGGGCAGGACAAAGGTAAGTAGAATTGAGAATCACCACCAGGACTATACTTCCCCCAGGAAAAACTCGAAATGAGTTCATGTAGCATTTTGGGTCCCACCAGAACGGCAGTCCTAGAGAGAGTGCCAAGATCATTCCTATACCCAGGTTTCTTCTCTTTCTCTTGCCAGAAGCTCTTTGGCATTTCACAAAGCAAGTTGCAACCAGAGTCTGGCAGCTTCCATTGTATTGAACAATTAAGGAAAACAATGATCTGTGATCACAGCAAGCTTCTGGGTAATTTATATTTCTAAAGATTGTCAAAAACAGTATCTCCTTTGCTAAAACTGTTCAAATTGCTCCCACAAACATCAAAAGTGCTCCCCACCCCGCCCCCCACTTTCTCTGCCTGTCTCTATGGCAACAGGGAGCTGTGCTATTCTGATCGCTGCTGCCAAGCCAAGCAGGTGTCCGGAAAGTTTTGGGAGGATTCTGAGTTGGGTAATTTTTGGCTCTTCTTGACATTTCCTAAGTGCTGTGATGTCTAAAATTTTGTTCTATTGTTTCCTGCTAAAGTGAACAAGAAGTTCCCTCTCCCACCAGCTCTGGTTTTTCATTTTTCGGTGTTTTTTTTTTTTTTTTTGAGAGAGAGAGTCTTGCTCTGTCACCAGGCTGGTATGCATTGGCGCGATCTCGGCTCACTGCAACCTCTGCCTCCCAGGTTCAGATGATTCTCTTGCCTCAGCCTCCCAAGTAGCTGGGACTAAAGGCACACGCCACCATGCCCAGCTAATTTTTGTATTTTTTGTAGAGATAGGGTTTCACCATGTTGGCCAGGATGGTCTCGACCTCTGGCGCCCTTGATCTGCCTGCCTCAGCCTCCCAAAGTGCTGGGATGACAGGCGTGAGCCACCGTGCCCAGCCTAGCTCTGGGTTTTGAAAAGATGACAGGAGGGACTCAGGGCTGAAATAAGTGAGGGAGGAGGCCAGGCGTGGTGGCTCTCACCTGTAATCCCAGCACTTTGGGGAGGCTGAGGCAGGTGGATTGCTTGAGCCCAGGAGTTCAAGAGCAGCCTGGGCAACATGTAAGACCCCATCTCTACAAAAATTACTAAAACAAAAAAATTAGTTGGGAGTGGTGAAGTGTGCCTGTAGTCCCAGCTACAGGGTTGCTGGGATGCTGAAGCGGAAGGATTGCTTGAGCCCAGGAGGCTGAGGTTGTGGTAAACCGAGATCATGCCACTGCACTCCAGCCTGGGTGACAGAACAAGATTCTGTCTCAAAAAAAAAAAAAAAAAAAAAAAAAAGTGAAGAGATGCTGCAAATGCTCCTCCACCCCAAACCACACCCCGGGGGTGTTTGTCTAAAAAAACATCTTTTGTGACCTTCGTGTTATCTTCTTTACAGCCACCTGAAATGCAGAAGGGGAGCTTGCTGGATATCACAGATGGGTAAGCGTGCGGTGGCATTGCTGCAGGGATTGGAGGCCGTCGGACCAAAGAGGTGACCCAGAGTGGCCATGGGCACAGCACTCAACCTCAGAGCCTCTGGTTCTTGGTCTATAGCCTAGGGACGATCCCACCTCCCAGGTTGTTGTGTGGATTTAATGAGCCACCAGGTGTAATCGGTATTCAGGAAGGGGTGGCAATGGTCTCTGGTGTGGTTATGGAGGAAACCGATGTCCACCAGCTCCACTTCCACACAGGTTAGCTCCCAGGTCTTCCCAATAACCCTTTGGGGCAAAGGATTTACTGAATTGACACTCGGGGAGGTCCAGTGAGTTGCTCCAGGTCTAATGACATTGCCTAAGCGTGTCATAACCCCTCCCCATGCTCAGTTCCCTGATTTAAAGTCAGTGCCTCTTGGAAGCCAACACAATGTCCTTCAGGAGGTGAGTGGATACATAAGTGGATCCATAAGCTGTGGTCCATCCAGACAATGGAATATTACTCAGCAATAAAGAGAAATGAGTTACCAAGCCATGGAGGAAGCTGAACTGCATATCACGGAGTGAAGGGAGCCAGGATGAAAAGTCTACACACTGCACCGTTCCAACTCTGTGACATTCCAGACAGGGCAAAACCATGGAGACTGGGAAAAGATCAGTGGTTACCATGAGGCAGCGGGAGGAAGGGATGAATCAGTGGAGCGTGAAGAGCTTTAGGACAGTGAGGCCACTCTGTCTCATGCTGCAGCGGTGGTCCATGTCATTCTCCATTTTTCCAAACCCACAGAATGCACAATGCCCAGGGTGGACCCCGATGTAAATGCTGCGCTCTGGGAGATAGCAATGTGTCAGTGCAGGTTATCCATTGGAACAGGTGTGGGGGAGGCTTTGCATGGGGAGGGGTGGGGTCTATGGGAACCATCTGCACTTTCCACTCAGCTTTGCTGGGAACCCCAAACTGCTCTTAGAAATAAGGTCTATTAAAAAGGCATAGGGGGCGGCTGGGTGTGGGGGCTCACACCTGTACTCCCGGCACTTTGGGGGGCAGAGAGATATGGGAAGACCACTTGAGCTTAGGAGTTCAAGACCAGCCTGGGCAACACGGCAAAACCCCTTCTCTACAAAAATACACAAAGTAGCTAGATGTGGTGGTGTTTGCCTGTAGTCCCAGCCACTCTGGAGGCTGAGGAACGAGGAGTACCTGAGCCTGGGAAGTCGTGGCTGCAGTGACCCAAGATGGTACCACTACACTCAATGGAGTGAGACTCTATCTCAAAAATACTTAGGGGAGTAGGGGGAAGAATAAAGCCAGCACCTCCTCCAGGGAGCCTTCCCTGATCACCGTCACCTGCTGCAATTTCTCCCCCTGCCAGGAAGCTGTAGGCTGGCATCACTTCTCCTCCGGCTAGCCCCTCCCCAGAATAACAGCTGGGGTTTCCAGTTTCCAGACATAACAAGTCCCTCCAGGGCAGGTACAGGGCTGTGTGCCTTAGACCCTTCCACCTCACACCATGGCACCCAGCGAGACCTGTGAGGGAGCCACACCAGAGACCATTGCCACCCCTTCCTGAATACCGATTACACCTGGTGGCTCATTAAATCCACACAACAACCTGGGAGGTGGGATCGTCCCCAGGCTATAGACCAAGAACCAGAGGCTCTGAGGTTGAGTGCTGTGCCCGTGGCCACTCTGGGTCACCTCTTTGGTCCGACGGCCTCCAATCCCTGTGGCAATGCCACTGCACACTTATCCATCTGTGAAATCCAGCAAGCTCCCCTTCTGCATTTCAGGTAGCAGGTGTTGAACGAATGCCCTTCCTGCCAATGACTGACATTTGTAAGAGAGACTCAGCATGAAACGACAGCTGTGTGGTGTGGGCATATTGATGTGCTCAGCAAATGAGGCCCCTGCTGCTGCCGTGTCCTGTGTCCAGTGTCCAGTCCTGGTGACACAGCCCTGGGACCTGAGACCTGTGCCCACGTCCCATGCTGGCTGCTGTCATGGTCACTCTTCCCTGCACCCAGGGCAGGCTGGGCCCATTTCAAAGGTGAGGGCTTGGGGAGGTGGGGGACCTCACCTGGCACTGCTCAGTGACATAGGGACACGACTGGGACACAGGCAGGTCTGGGAACAGCGCCTCTCCCCACACAGGGCATTTTCCTTCTGCCTCAAAGTTGCTTTTGCATCCTGGCTTTTTTTTTTTTTTTTTTAATTCCCCGAATGAAACTTCCCAATGCACTTGGTGACTCATCTGCGGGCTGTTAAGTGGCACTCGCTCTCTGCCTTCAGAGATGAGCACATCACGACTCAGACCCATGGGAGGGCTCAGAGCTACCCGGTGACAACGCAGTATGTGTGTGTGCAGGTGGGCGTGTGCACGGGGGTGTGTGTGGAGGTGCTGGCAGGCGTGGGCCTCTGATGTGGCACCAGCCCTGGTGACACAGAGCCGTGTGACCAGCACCAAGCCCCCCACGACACCCCCACCAGCCACAACTCCAGCCACTTGGGCTGTGATTCCAAGGAGACTGCAGAGTGGGCAGGGAACTCAGGTTTATAAAGGGAACATTGGGAAGGAGGGAGAAGGAGTGGCGGGCCCAGGGTGGGATAGGAGCAGGGAAGTCGGGGAGAAGGAAGGAGGAGGGTGGGAACCCAGAGGCTCTATGGTACAGCAGCTGCAGGGTGTATGATCCTGGGGAGCTTCCATAGCCTCAGACTCTCGGACAGCGAGGGAGGCCACCCTGTGTGTCACATCGTGTTACGAAGATCCATTGGGGTGTAACAAAAAAGAGAGCTTCCTACCTTAGGCGTGGTCAAGGCCTGGCGGGATCGCCTCAGAAAAGAGGCAGCGGATGGGGCACATGGCCTGAGTGAGCTCCAGACCTTGCTAAATTGCAAAGGCACCCATGTGTCTGCTCTGCTGCACCCCTATCCAGGACTCCCCATAGAATGCAGACTTCTGGTCCAGCTGACCCGGGCAGGACAAGCTCTCCAGGTGGCTCTATGTGCACAGCCTGAGCTAAGCACCTCCGGCTTGGAGCACGGCTTCTCCAGCTTGCTTTATTCATTTATTTAGAAACAGGGTCTCACTATATCGTCCAGAGTGGTCTTGAACTCCTGGGCTCAAGCAATCCTCCTGCCCAACCCTCCTGAGTAGCTAGGACTACAGGCACATGCCACCACTGGCTCTAACCTTAATGGGCATGCAAATCCCAAGGGCATCTTATTAAAATGCAAATTCTGACTGAGGAGGTCCATGGTTGGCACGGGATTCTGCATTTGTAACAGGCGTCCAGGTGACTGAGGAATGCTGGATGCTGATGTTGCTGGTCTGGTGGACCCATCACACTATGAACCACCCTGCTTTATAGTATGGGTCTCAAATGTTCCTGTGTCTCACAATCCCCCGCCAGGAACCTGTCACAGTGCAGATTCCTGGGCCTGGCTCCCAGGGATGCCAACATGGGTGGTCCTACAGTTGCGCTCTGCTGGAAGTCCAATGTGTGGCCGCCATGCCCCGACATGTTCTGCTCTTTTCTTATCTCTTCTCCTTTCTTTTCTTTTGAGACAGGGTCTCACTCTGATGCCCAGGCTGGAGTGCAGTGGTGCAATCTTGGCTCACTGCAGCCTCGAACTCCCCAGTTCAAGCAATCTTCTCGCTTCAGCTTCCTGAGTAGCTGGGACTATAGGCACATGCCACCACGTCTGGCTGATTTTTAAATTCTCTTGTGGAGATGGGTTTTTGCCATGTTGCCTAGGCTGATCTTTTTTTTTTTTTTTTTTTTTTTTGAGGTGGAGTCTCGCTCTGTCGCCCAGGCTGGAGTGCAGTGGCGCGATCTCGGCTCACTGCAAGCTCCGCCTCCCGGGTTCAAGCCATTCTCCTGCTTCAGCCTCTGGAGTAGCTGGGACTACAGGCGCCCGCCACCTCGCCAGGCTAGTTTTTTGTATTTTTTTTAGTAGAGACAGGGTTTCACCGTGTTAGCTAGGATGGTCTCGATCTCCGGACCTCGTGATCCGCCCATCTCGGCCTCCCAAAGTGCTGGGATTACAGGCTTGAGCCACCGCGCCCGGCCTAGGCTGATCTTGAACTTCTGGGCTCAAGCAATCCCTGGGGCTTGGCCTCCTGAAGTGCTGGGATGACAGGTGTGAGCCACCACGCCCAGCCAGCGCCACATGTTTTTTTTTTTGTTGTTGTTTGTTTGTTTGTTTTTTGTGATGAAGTTTCGCTCTTGTTGTCCAGGATAGAGTGTGATGGCATGATCTCGGCTCACTGCAACCTCAGCCTCCCCAGTAGTTGGGATTACAGGCATGCGCCACCAAGTCCAGCTAATTTTGTATTTTTAGTAGGGATGGGGTTTCACCATGTTGGTCAGGCTGGTCTTGAACTCCCGATCTCAGGTGATCCACCCCCCAGGCCTCCCAAAGTGCTGGGATTACAGGTGTGAGCCACCATGCCTGTCCCATGTTGTTTTTATCTCATTAACTCAGTGGGCTAAAAACTCATTGCCACAACTGAGTAGTTTAAACCACAGAAATGGATTCTGCCACAGTTCTGGAGGCTGGAAGTCTGAAATCAGTATCACTGGGCAAAAATCAAGGAGAATCTGTTCCCTGCTCTTCCAGAGTCCAGGGACTGCCCGCATCCCTTCACTTGTGGCCATAGAACTCCTATCTTCAATGCCCACGTCTTGGAATCTCTCTCTGCTCCATGTCCACATCAACTTCTCTGTGTGTGGCCGAATCTCTGTCTGCCTCTCTCCTGCAAGGAGATCAGCCAGGCTAATGGCCCCTTCTCAAAATCCTTATTTAATCACACCTGCAAAAACCCTTTTCTAAATAAGGTGCCATTCACAGGCTCCAGGAAGTGATCTTGTTGGGGGCCTGGTACCCCAATAGCCTGTAAACCCCCAAACTCTGCTGTCTTTCCGATGATAACTCACCAAGCCTCTGTCTTCATTTCCTTTGAGTACTTGGCATGTAGCCCAATGCCTGCAACAGGTAGGATGTCACTAAACATTTTTTTATTTGTATTTATTTTATTATGATTATTATTGTTATTATTTTTGAGATGGAGTCTCACTCTGTTGCCCAGGCTGGAGTGCAGTGGTGTGATCTCAGCTCATTGCTACTTCCGCTTCTTGGGTTCAAGCGATTCTCTTGCCTCAGCCTCCTGTGTAGCGGGGATTACAGGCATGCGCCATGACGTCCGGCTAATTTTTTTTTGTATTTTTAGTAGGGATGGGGTTTCACCACGTTGGCCGGGCTGGTCTCAAACTGCTGACCTCAAGTGATCCACTAACCTTGGCCCACCAAAGGGCTGGGATTACAGGCATGAGCCACCACGCCTGGCCAAAAGTCAGTAAACGTTTGTTGAGTAAATGGAAGTAAGTTTTAAATAGGTGTAGGGAAGGAAGTGGAGCAAGAACTTGAATGCAGAGTCTGAAAATCATGGGCAGACATCAAATGACTGAATTGTGGGGGGCATATTTGGATATCAGGTTAAAGAGTTTGGACACTGTCCTGTGGGCAAGAAAGAGCTTGTATGAAGTCCTGGCATAGGTGACTCATTCATCCATCCATCCATCCATTCATTCATTCAATACTCAACAGCAACACGCAGGGCTCAGCTCTTGGTGGAACAAGGACAGGCGTCCTAGAAGAGACAGCATTGAACAGCTGGCTCTTTCTCCCACCAGAGCTGTGTTTTAATGAGTTCTAGTATTTCTAGCAGTTACTGCTTTAAGTGTGTGGCTACTAGATTTTCTGGCTCATTCAGATTCATGACAATGAAATCTCTGTGGATTGTGCCTGGCACCCTTACATAATACCACTCTGTTCCCGTGAATGCTTTCCACCACGCAGTCTTCCTTATCAATAGTAATTTGCCATTTTGCAAATGTCTGCTGTGAGCTTCTACTTCTCAATATTTTTGGTGTGTTTCTTGTAAATAGCGCTTAACTGGACTTTAGTTTATGCCCCAATCTTACAGACTTTGGATGGGAAATTCAGCCCATTCACCTGTGTTATGAAGTCTGGTAGCCATGGCTTTATTTATTTTATCTCATGTTTACTGTCATTAAGCTTATTGTTCTTGCTAGTATTTACTTTTCCCCCTTAATTTTGCTTCCTTACTCTCCCTCCATCCCTCCCCCAACTTCTACCTAGTAATTCAGGAGTTCTACTCTGCTTCTTTCCCGTGAGTTGCTACTTTCCAATTCCTGAGAGTCATAATTAAACCAATCTTCCCCTGCTAATGTATTAAAAGTAAATGGTAATGAAGCCCCCCTCTCCACTACCAAAAGGCTTTCCTTCCCCACTCACCAAATCAGATCCTTTTACTTCCTCCTTCTCCCCTCAACCAAATGTGATCTTAAAATATTCTGACTTCTCCATGATAAGATTCTATTTTCTTCTTTTTTTTTTTTTTTAGTTCCAGGCTAATACAACTTTCTCTTGCAGCATGTAGCTTATGTTTTAAGAATCCTTATGTGACATTGCTAGTTACAAAATCACAGGCACATGTGGATTAGCCATACTGTATATTTTGCAAGGGTCATTGCTCAACACCACTTCCTGTTCTGAGCGTTTGCTCTATCTTGAAATCTCTACTGTGATTGAACTGTCTCGGTGACGGGGGAACTCTGAATATCTTCCTCTAAAAGGGGACATGGCTGGGGTCCTTTCTCTGTCCTGCCACATTGGATATTTTCTTTCTTTTGTCCAGACAGATGAATCTTGTAGTAGCCACGGTAAGGATCCTTGATCCTATAATCAGAGTCCCTGGACATTGCTCCAAAGTCCCCTAGGAACCACTTCAACTTTCCTCCCCTTAGATGTGACCTGTTCTTTCTGGAACTCTACAATACCCTCTCTTTTTCCTTGGCATCTGGGATTCCCAGGGACACTTTCTCCTGGCACTTTGCTAACCTCTGTTTCCCCTGTAGCTCTTCCTGCAGTACCTATCCTTTGCGTAATACACCTCCTGGAACTGTCTTTCCAGTTTCTGCCTTTTGTACTGATGATTTTCAAGTGCTTTTCCTCTATATCATGCAGCATTTACTCCATATTATCTTCCAGTTTGCTCATTTGTCCTTACCTCCACTCTTCTCTTTCTGAATTTGCCTGTTGCTTTTTCAGTCTCCAGCTCCGTGGCGTATGTTCCATGTTGCTGTGTTCTGATGGAGACTCCCTAAGCTGTCTTGCAGATTTTTGTTGCACTTTCTCTCTTCCCTTAGACCTCCACAGGAGGAACTCTTCAATCTATCCTCTTCTCTCTGCTTAAGGAGTCCCTGCAAAGGGTTTGTGAAGTGCGTCAGCCTCTCTGTGATTGTGTGTTCACATTAATATTTATTATTTTCTTAAATGTGCATCAGTCTCAAAATGTCAACAGTAATCATCTTTGAGTGATTTTTTTCTCCTTTCTACTTTTAGTAATTCTCCAAATTTTCTACAGTTAGTGTATGATAAGGTGGAAAGACATCTTCAAGACTTTGGGCAAATAACTATGTCTGAGCCTCAATTTTCACATCAATAAAAATGGGCCCAATGCCACCTGCCTCCTTGGGTTACCAGGGGGGCCCGTGAAAGTTGTGAAAGCCCCTAAGCCAACCTGGACAGAGCAGGCGAGGCTCACGGCAGGTTTCCTCCTTCCTCTGCAAGCCTCACAGGGTCACAGGTGAACATTGGGGATCGAGGGTGGGCAGTGGGGGCAGCTGGAGAATCAAATGAGGTGACTGACATGAACTATGCCGCTTTGACAAAAGTCCTGCAAAGTAGTGTGTTCAGAACTCATCTCCAAAGCCATCTGGAATATCTGCTCCCAACATGTTGGTAAGTACTATCGCCGGCAGTCACTTCGAGCCGCAGTTTCTGCTGTGATAACTAGGACAGGTACCTCAGGTTGGCTGTGGGGACCAGAGACAGAGCAGGCAGGTTCTCACATGCCCGAGGGCCTCTCAAGGATAGACCCTCTCTCTCGTCTCCAAACCACATCTCCTAGACAGCAACCAAAGGAGAGGGTCTCCAAACTGCCGGAGCCTTGCTCACTCCCTGGGCTAACACACTCTTTAAAGGAATCCCACAGTCACCGTGTGAAAAGCTTGCTACATTGCATTTGATTCTGTGCACTGAAAGCAGCACTTGGCTGCAGACACACGTTTCAAACAGGCCCCATTTTTCCATCTCTGCTGCTGTTATTCGGGGAGCCCTTAGACGCTCTTGCAGCGCCGGAATAGGCGCTCAAGACGTGCGTTAATATTGCAACAGCAAATGTAATGAATCTGCAGTTGGGGCCGCTGAGGCCGGAGTGGTGGATGAAAGGTAGCCAGAGCCTTCTCCACGGGTCCAAACCACCTGTTACAGGAGAAGGCAAGTGGCCTCGCTAAGCAACTGGACGTTCTGTGGCCGGGGCGGGGGCGGGGCCAGGGCCCGAGTCCGCTCGGAAACTTTCGCTGTGGGCGAGCCAGACCCGCCCTCTGGCCCCTCGGGCCCAACCGCGCAGGGAGAGTGCCGGGCAGCAGCTAGGCGAGGCGTGCCCTGATTGGCGGAGGTGTGGCGTGATTGGCAGTTGTACCGACCACTCAGCAGGCCGAGCTGGCGCCGCATCCGGGGGACCGCGTCTGGAGTGGAGGGCGGCCGAAGGCCCCGCCCCTTCCCCGCCCCCTCGTGCCGAGGGCCGCGCTAGCCGGCTCTTCAGCAGCCAGTGCAGTTTGCTCCGCCGCGGCAGTCGGTCTCCCGATTTTGGTGTGTTCTGCTGCTCCAGAACAACTTTACTGCCGGCCCAGAGACCCCAGGGCGTCGCGGAGCCGCGTGCGGCCCACTCACGGGCCGGTGAGTACTTCGGGGCTGGGGCCTTGGCGCGGTGGCGCGCAGGAGGCGGGCAAAGCCCGGAGGCACTGCCCGCTTCGAGCCTCAGTTTCCCCTTCCGAGCTGATGGGTGGCTGGTCCCAGAGTCCCGGCAAGGTCCCCGAAGTTGGAGGGCCGCGGATCCCGCCGGCTCTGCAACGCGCAAGGCGACCCCTGTCCCGGGCCCGAACGGGTCACTCGGGAGGCGCGCCCCGGGCCCCCGCGCGCTGTCGTCTGGAACCCCGCCGCGGGCTGGACAGCAGGCCCGAGAGGCGGATCGGCCGGTGAGCAGGCCCCCTCCCCGCGCCCCGCGCCATCCTCCCCGCCCCCGAGTTGCCCCGTCATGCCCCTCCCCCGCGGTCTCGGGACCCACGGCCGCCCTCGGTGCCCGCCCGGTCGCTAGAACGCGCCTGGACCCCCGTGAGGTGTTGTGGGGGGAAGGGGAGTTCAGTCCCCCAGAGGGACCCGCCCGCCCGCGGGGCAGCTTAGGGGTCACTCTGAATCCCCACAGCCCACTTAGGAGCACCGTGGCAGTTCCTCTCCCTCTCCGGGTCCCTCAGTAGAGAGTTGAGGGTGTTCAGTGGCGGCCCCTGGACCCTGCCTCGTATGAACTCCACCCTCTGGATCATTAGTTTTTTTATTTGATCAACGAAAACTTTCTGGAGAATCCTGCCCAGCCCTTTTGGATGTGATGGCGCCCTGGCCTCTCACCCACTTAGTAGTTGATGTTATGAATTCCAAGGAAGTCGCATTTGTGCAACCCCCCACCCCCCGCCACCACCCAGATTTAACCCTCTCGGTAGCCTTAGGTGGAGAAGTTATAGTTCCCATTTGGCATCCCAGGAAGCTGAGGCTCAGCAGGGTTTGGTGCCAGCCCAGGACCACGAAGCTGATCAGGGCGGAGCCTGGTGTGAGGCCTCTGCCCCATCTCTCCAGAAGCAGCCCAGCCTCTCCTCACCTTGGACGATGACCCCTGGCATTTGGCCCAGGGCTTTGCAGTTTGTAAAGGGCCTTCTCTTCTGCCAGCATCCATCACTCAAGGAGCTGAGCCCTGGGTACCCCATGTGCTGGCTGCCCATTCTCTGCAGCAGGGTAGGGAGACCACAGGAAGCTCGGAGGCCACCTTTGCCACTGTCCCCACCTGTTTACTTCTGTCTCGAAGGGTCTGTGATTCCCATAGAGGCTCCGTTGTATTCAGCCTCTTTTCCCTGCCTGTTCCTTTGTCCTCCTCCCTTCGCAGAAACAGGAAAAGTTTGCTGGGAGACCCCATCTCACCTTCTTTCCCAGGATGGAAGAGCATGGAGGGTGTCTCTGACTTAGGCCTGCCCTGCCCATCCCAGACCAGGGCTGGACAGGCTTCTGGGGCTGGTCACAGAGGGGACCCCAGCTCAGTCTCAACCCCCAGCGATGTCTGCACTGCCAGACCCCAAACACCCATCCATGATGGTGGCAATAAGAATCATAATAGGTCAGGAGCTTTATGCCTACATGCCCCCCTCCCCTCCCACAGCCCTACCTCCAGAAGTGGTACCACCGCAGCCAGCCAGCCCCAGCCGCAAACCAGACCACCCCCTGTGCCCCTCATTCCTCACTCCCAGTTGGTTCTCTCTTGTCTCTCCTGGCTCCTGAGCCTCACTCGGATGCCTGCCCTGGTTCAGGACCCTCGCCTCTCCCTGGATGGCCCCCAGGCTCCTCCCTGGTCCCAGTCCAGGCCTGGCTCCACACAGCCCTGCTGGTTCTTCAGCTGCCACTTCCCTCTGGGCTATCGGGTCAAGTCCGCCTCCTGAGCCAGCATTCCTTCAGGCCCTCAGGGACCTGCCTCGCTGCTCACTCAGCCTCTCCCTCCTGTGTCCTCTCCCCAGCAGTCACTTCCCAGCCACCTGCATGTTCCTGGCCACAAGGCCGGCTCACTGTCCCTCTGCTGCCTCCACTCCTGGGCACACCCCCTGCTGGAATGCCCAGCCACCTCCCACTTTGCCTGGCTCCTGCCTGCTTGTCCAGAAGGCTCAGCTGAGGCCTCCTGCAGGATTTCTGGCCTGCCTCTTCCCACAGTGGAGTGAGGGCCCCCTTCTGTGCCGTCTTTGTGGGTATCTGTTTAGGTGTTACCCTTCCCATCTAGATGAAGCTGTTCCAATGCTGGCCCTGGACGAGACTTCTCTAGGTCAGGGGGGCCCAGCACAGTGCCTGGCACAAGATGGACCTACCCTTAGTCCACACCTGCTGCCCATCCAGGCCAGGCCTGGAGCCAGTGCCAGGTGTGTGGTGGGGGCTTGGCCACTATGGCTGTCATGATTGCTGCTTGGGGCAGTCCCAATTCAAATCCCTCTGTGTTCTGTCAGTGTGCCACATTGGATAGAGCTGGAATGTTCCTTGGTTTGGCCCTTAATACTCTGAGCAAAAATAGGTACCTGGGATCCATCAAGGGCTTTGTGCCCTTGTCTTGAGGAGCAGCACTGTGCCAGGGGGCTGGGTCAGGCCATGCCAGAGCAGACCTCCCAGGGCCGGGACCTCCTGGGCCTGCTCCCTTAGGGCTTGGTCACAGATGGGTTTTAAAAGAACATTTGCTTTAATTTCAAAAACATTACACACTCATTATAGAAAACTAGGGAAATATGTTTAAAAGAAGAATAAAATGAAACCACGCATAATCTTTACCCAGAGACAGCAAGTATCTTTTTTAGGGGGCATTTTCTTCCATTTTTTTTGCAGATACATTTTGTTTTCATCCGAAACAGACTCTTGCTAATATCTTCTCTGGCTAATGCTTTAAATCCTGCCTTAACAGTGTTATGCCGACCTTTTCCTTGTCTCGAAATGTTCATGTACGAGGTCACATTTACAAGCTGCACAGCACAGCATTGCACCGTATGGAGGAGTGTAGATTTTATAACCAGCCCCTTTCTGGACAGTGCTGAAAGTGCCACGTGACAGACATTGTGTGTGACCCCCGAGGGCATCTCCAGTGGCTCCCCTGGAGGCAGAAGCACTGATCAGAGAGAGCGTGAATATCACCTCGGCTTCCCACGGGGGCTGTTTCTGAGGCGCTGGCTTGGGAGGTGGGGTTGCCCCCGCAGAGAGAACAGAATGGGGGCGGCCTGGGTGAGGGCCAGAGCCTTTAGGGCAGAAGGCCACATGTGGTCATTCTGCTGTGGGTCTGAGTGGATGCATGATCCCTGCAGCCCTCTCCGGGTGGCGGCCTCTCCGCTGAACTCCTTATGTTTGGATGGGATAAAAATACACCTCAGTGCTCATGGGGAAAGAATGCTAGCAACTTTGCTTTTGTGGATCTTACACAGTGACGGCTTCTAAGCCATTGCTGTGGTCACCAGTGGGGAGTTGAGGCTGAGCACCCCACCGTGCAGGTAGGGATCTGGGGGTACAGAGTAGATGTAGCTGGGGACGCCTGGATGCTGGGATCTGGGGGAGGGACTTGCTAAGGTCCCACAGCATTATTGCCTGGATGGTGCTCCTGCCCTAGGCCAGGCTACTTCAGGCTTCTGCCCACATACATTAAGTGCTTAACATAGGCCAGGCAAGGCAGCAGGTCTTCTGAGCGGATAAGCCGCAGCCCCTGCCCTCAGGGCTCACAGTGGCTGCCACACTCAGGAAAACTCAGGGAGGGACCAGACAGCAGGTCCTTCCACCAGGAGATCGTTTCTGATCTTCATTGTCCCTGGGACCAACCATGATCGGGTTTGCTGGTTTTGAAATAACAAGCCCTTTGATCCAAACCAGACTTGGCCGACCCTCAGGGAACCTGAAAATTAATCCCCCTGTATTCATCCATTCTTGCTAACCAGAGATTTTACTTTAAACTGTTTTTGTTTTTTTTTTTTTTTAAACTGCAGTGTGACATGGTACATAGGCCAGCTAGAATCTGTTTTCCTGAAATTCCTTTTACGAAGTGTTTTCCAACTGAACGTGCCTTTGTTTAGCACCTGGGTGTAATGGCTTAGGGTTTTTTTAAATGCCCAATAATTTGCTTTCTCTTCCATCATACGCATCATCCCCATAGCACCCCTATGTGGGAGGTGCTATCCCCGTTTTACATGTAGAGAAACAGACACAGTGAGGTCCTGTGGCCCCTAGTAAGGGTAACCGACCCCAGGCCGTGTTGCTTCCGGCTGTAACTTCTAGCAGAGGGAGGGCTCTGATGGAGAGGTGATCACCTGAGTGCTGTATGTTTACCTGAGCAGGTGAGGAAGACAAGGACTCAGAAGAGACATAGCTTGGAAGCTCCCACAAAGGAGGTGTTGCTGGAGCTCTTGACTTAAAGGGTGCTTAGGGTCTAGGCTGGGGGAGGGTGGGAAGGCACTCCAGGAAGAGGGCCCTGGGGAGAGGGAAGTGTGGAGGTCAGTGTTTGTGCGCTGATGTTGAAGGGTAGCCAGCGTTTTGCGGTGATTGGGCCCAGGGAGAGAGGATGCAGTGGCGGTCGGATTTCAGAGTCATCGTTTTCAGAAATGAGCTTGCAGAAGCGTTAGAATTGGGCAGGTCTGGATTTGATTTTCAGCTCTGGTACCTGCAGATGTTTGACCTTGAGCAGGTCCCTCCGCTCCCTGCACCTGGGTTCCTGTCTGAAGTGGGGTGAGGTTGAAAGATAAAACATTTCCCCATCTATAACTCTGGGATGACAATAGGATCTACCTTCCAGGTCCATGCGAGGAACTCATGAGAAAAGACAAGTACCGAGAACAGAGCCATTGGTCTTGATGGCAGAGATGCCCTGGCGTAGGTCAGCCTTCAGTAAAGGTGCCCTCCCTCTCTGAGAAAGTGGCACCTGACTTGGGGGCAGTGGGAACCATGGGAGAGAAGGTAGACATGGCCATGTGTCATTTGAAGACCTGACTTTTCACCGTCTCAGGTGGTCCGGTGGCCTGCAGGACCGTGGTTCTGTTTGTCCACAGCGTGTGGGTTCCACTTGCAATCCTGTATTTCTCTGCCACAGCTGACTAAGGGGGCACTTAGGTCTGCACGTGCAGTTAAATGACTGCTTTTGTGGAAGGTGCCAGTTCCCGGGAGCTTGGAACTTGGAAACAGGATAGAGCAGGCTCCCAAGCTTGACCATGCATGGTTTGCACCTGGGGGATGTTTTAAGCTGAGGGCTCAGTCCCTGTAAGGGAGGACCGTGTGGACTGAAATATGCAGAGTTCTTGAGCGGCACGGATCTGATCTTTAGGACCCATTTGCAGCTGGGAATGGAGCAGAAATTGTTGTGTATGGGAGCCTGGGGCCACTCCTGACTCTTCCAGTCATGGCTGCCCCCAAAAGTGACCTCTGGGCACCTCCTGGAACCCGGCTCCGTGCCAAGCACTGGGTGTTCAGAGGTGGCCGGGGGACTCCCTCGTGCCACCCATGGTGACTGGTCTCACTGGTCCTCACAGTTGCTCTGTCCCCATTTTCAGATGAGGAGGCTGAGGTGCAGGGAGGGATGTGGGCTGCTCAGGACCACACAGCTGGTGGGCACAGAACCAGGAGCACAGCGCGGCGGCAGCTTGGGGCTGGGAGCAAGATTCTCTGCTTACCAGCCTCTCCCTGCTCTGCCCCTCAGAGGATGGCTGTGGCCCTGAGCTTGGGAGGGTCATTTGGGAATCTGAGGAAGAGTTTCCACTGCCTCACACGGCAGGTACAAGGTCCAACAGCGTCAGGGGTTTGCATCCCACCCCTAACGCCTCTCACCCAGGGCCCCATCTGGGTCCCGGGGCTCAGGATCCTGCAACGCTTTCAGCTCTGTGTCTGTGGCCAGTGGTTGTCCTTCATTACAGGGATGGTGGTGTTTTTCCATGTTGCTAAGCAGCGTGTGAGGGCCTCTGTTGAATAAAATAAAGCCCTTGCTCCGGCGTGACACGGGTCACAGGATCTCTGTGCACTCTAGTCTCTTCTGATGCCCCCACCGCACTGTTTGCCTAGTTTGCTTTTTACTACGTGTGTTGATTTCTGGGGCATCAGTCCTGTGACTTCGGTGCCATGGCTTGGGCCTGGGGTGGGGGCTGTGGAGCGGCAGAGCTGGGTATGAATCCCGGCTCCACCAGCTTGGCTCCCCCTCTTTTCTCCCCTGCCCTCTTCTCCCCTCCCCAGCTCCCTTCCCCTCTCATATTTACTTAACTTTACTCAGTACCAGCATCGTAGTTTCCTAGGGCTTCCGTAAGAAACTACTGCAAACTTGGTGGCTTAAAACAACAGAGGTTTGTTCTGTGATGGTTCTGGAGGCAGAAGTCTGAAGTCAAAGTGTGAGCAGGGTGGGTCCCTCCCGGAGGCTCTGAGGGAGGCTCAGTTCCTCGCCTCTGTCCAGCTTCTGGCAGTGGCCAGTGGTCCTCCTGCTCCTTGCCCGCTGTCACCCATCTCCACATGGCTCTGTTACCCTCCTCTTCCTATAGGCCATCAACTATTGGAGCCAGGGCTTCCCTACTCCAGGCTGATCTCATTTTAAGATCCTTAAGTACGTCTTCAGAGACCTGTTTTTCCAAATAAGTGCATGTTCACAGACATTGGTGGACACATGATGTGGGGCCCAATTCAGCCCCCTGCAGCCGGGCTCCACATGGGTGGTGTCTGGGTGTTGCTATCGTCATCCCCATTTCTTGAATGAGGGAAGGTCAGGGTTGTGTGGCTCATGCCCAGTGAGGCAAGGACTCCGGGCCTCGGCACTTGCTGGTCTGGGATTGTAAGTGCCGTGCCATCTGTAGAGTCACATGGGTGAGTGTCCTCCCGCGGTTTCCTCCCTGGAAGCAGGGCTGGCCCATGGGGGCTGTGCTGAGTGTTCACGAGATCCTGTATGGAGTGTCTGGCAGCTCCCGCCTGCCTCCCTCTGCTTTTCCATCTCCAGCAGACACTAAGTGCCCGAGCGGGCTCTGCCGGTGCTGGGTGGGCCTGACCCTGACTTTTCTTCAGGCAGGATGGACTCCGACACTGCTCCGCTGGGCCCCTCCTGCCCACAGCCCCCACCAGCACCGCAGCCCCAGGCGCGTTCCCGACTCAATGCCACAGCCTCGTTGGAGCAGGAGAGGAGCGAAAGGCCCCGAGCCCCCGGACCCCAGGCTGGCCCTGGCCCTGGTGTTAGAGATGCAGCAGCCCCCGCTGAGCCCCACGCCCAGCACACCAGGAGCCGGGAGAGAGCAGACGGCACCGGTAAGGGGGCAGGCCGGGAAGCCCAGGCTGGGGCTGTTCAGGGATAGCTGGGTGGGAACGGGGTCCAGCCACCCCTGGAAGGTCCCCCCTCCAGGTCCCCTGCAATTCAGCATTGTGCAGCTCCCATGCTGTGCACAGGCATCCGTCCGCTGGGGCCACCCACGTCCTCGAGCCTTGCACCTGTCACCTCTGTGGCACCCACTCGAGGTGGTGCTGGTGCCCCCACCCCTCTGCAGTCCTTCTCTTCCCAGGACCTCTGCAGCACTTCACAGCTTCCGTTTGCAACAGCGTCCAAACGTGTGGAGTAAATTCACGGGCCCTCTGTAACCAACTAGGGTGGCAGGCCAGAGGTGACAGCCACACTGTCGGGAGTGAGGCCACATGCGGGCGAAGCCTTTGGTGCTGAGTTTCTCCTCTCCCTGAGGGAGACTTGTAAGGGACGGGCATCCTTCACCTCCATCCTGAGGCGGGATGCTGGGGCCCTGGGTGTTCACAAGCAGAGATAAGGCCCTTGGTGTTCACAGGCAGAGCTGACTGAGGCCCTGGGTGTTCACAGGCAGAGCTGACTGAGGCCCTGGGTGTTCACAGGCAGAGCTGACTGAGGCCCTGGGTGTTCACAGGCAGAGCTGACTAAGGCCCTGGGTGTTCACAGGCAGAGCTGACTGAGGCCCTGGGTGTTCAGAGCAGAGCTGACTGAGGTCCTGGGTGTTCACAGGCAGAGCTGACTGAGGCCCTGGGTGTTCACAGGCAGAGCTGACCAGGCCCTGGGTGTTCACAGGCAGAGCTGACCAGGCCCTGGGTGTTCACAGGCAGAGCTGACCGAGGCCCTGGGTGTTCACAGGCAGAGCTGACTGAGGCCCTGGGTGTTCAGAGCAGAGCTGAGGCCCTTGATGTTCACAGGCAGAGCTGACAGGCTTGTTGGTTCCCAGGTGGTGGTGTGAGGGTGGTGGGTGTAAGCCAGAGGAGTCCGGCCTCTGGGCACCTTCTCCAGCTCACTCAGGCCTCAGTCAGCCTCCACTTTTGCTAGAGAGGCCGCTGCCAGGGGGCTCAGTCCTGGCCCATCACTGCCCCTCCTGCCCATGCAGAAGCCCCAGATCCATAGTGAGTTCCTGCTGTGTACACCAGCCTTGTCCATGTGCCAGAGCGGGACTCCTCATGGCCGTCCTGAGAGGGGAAACTCAGGCACTAAGTCTAGGTGACTTGCCAAGTGACCCAGCGGGTGAGAGACGAGGCGCTCGAGTGGCCCAGGTTTCCTTCTTGTTCTAGTCACCTCACTGGCAGGGCCGTGGGGCCTCCCTGCTCTGGTCGCAGTGCACTGAGACTCCCACGTACCGCTCTTACTGGACGCGCCCTCAGAATCTCACCACAGCCCTGGGTCCTGTTTGTCTTTGCATCTCCTTAAAAGATCACCGTGCTCCTCCGCTTTGTTTGGAGGCCTCTGGGTGGACAAGGGCCTGACCCCGGGATTTGGGCCTAGCCTCACGGCTTCGGGGGAACAGAGACCAGGGCTGGGAAGCTTGGTTTCAATCTGGGTAATGAGAACAGCCTGCAAGGGACAGAGTCCAAGACTGTGTGTGTTTCAGATAAGAAGAGTCAGGAAGCAGCTGTGGTTTGTTTGGCTTCTGTCTCCAGTGTGGGGGTGGTGAAGAGCAAGCCCTGGGCGCTGCCTGAGAGCCCAGACCCCAACACTGGACCTGCAGCTGGGGGCAGTGGGCGTCCCGTCTCCCAGTCACTGGTCACTGATGTGGCCACAGCAGGCCTGGCCCTGCATGCCCAATGGCCACAGGGAGGGCAGGGCCCAGCGTCCCTGCCAGTAGCAGCTGCTGCGAGAGTCTGTTATTTGGCTCCCCCGTCCAGCCAACATAGATGGGTGAGCATCAGTTAACATACCAACAGGTGACAACAAGAGTGGCTATTTAACTGAAACTCCCTGAGCCAGGCATCTTTTTAGGGCATTAGCCCACTTGCTTCTTTACCAGCCTTGGGGGGCAGGCTCTGCTGCTGCCCCATTTTTCAGATGGGAAACCGAAGGATAGAGGGCTTAAGCAGATGACCTGGCGTCCTGTGGCTGGTGAAGGGTGGAGGGGAGATTTGAACATACCGTGGAGCCTGTGCTCACTATGGACCTCAGGTCAGCTGTGCCCAGGGATCCCCATGTCACAGGCTCAGAAGTGCACAGAGCAGGTTGGCCTGTCCCTAGACCAGTGCCTGGCCAGGCCCTGGTGACAGGAGTGAAGGCTCAGGCCTGCCCTCCAGGAGCCCTGAGCAATATGGGAGACAGGAGTGAACAAGGAACTACATTCTGGGGGCTAAGCGCAGCGCGGGGGACAGCCCACATTGCAGTCCCCTAGGGGCCCTCCAGGAGAGCCTGGTCACTCTTTAGGGCATCAGGAAGACTGCCTGGAGGAGGCACCATCGGAGGCCCATCTGAGCTGTTCCTTGTCCTGTACACTTGGGAAACAGGAGAAGAGCAGCCTTGGGGTCGCCCTTCTCTGGCTGCCTCCCTGAGGAACTGACCCCCTTCTCAGCCCTCCATTCAGCAAGGTTGGGGCGGGGCTGCTTCAGAAACTTCCCTGGGCTGGAGCCCCACACTTCCGTCCCATCCTGGCCCTGTGGCCTTGGCAAGTCACTTGCCACCTGGGGAACCACTGCCAATGGGTCAGGGCTTAGAAACTCAGGGGCTCCCGGGCCCAGACAGGTAAAGACAAACAGCGACTCAGGCTAGAAAGGAGACTGCAGGGAGCTGTGGGGCTCTTGGGTGTCCCTGTGCCAGGGCGTGACTCCTCATGGCAGCCCTGAGAGGGGAAACTGTCCTGTGTGGAGTGTGGATGCCCGTGTGCTGAGAAGTGGTGTCTGTTCTGATTTTTGACAGCAGCCCAAGTGATGTGCCAGTGGGCCACGGCCAGCACCTGCCTATCCATGGCTGCCCCAGAGCTGTTGGGCGGGGGGCCGTTTCTTCACAGGTAGCTGTGGTGAGTCCTGTGATCACCCCAGTGTTGTCTTCAGCCCTGGGGGAACCTGTTGTTCTGCTCAACAAGAGAATAAAGCTGGGCTGGTCACACCTGGTCCTAGGTGATCCAGCAGGCACAGAGACCTAGAGTTGACACCAAGTCACTCAGCCACCATGACACTGCTGTGCGAGTCCGCGCCCTGGCAGAGTCTGTTCTGGGCCTGTTCTGTTTAGCCCTGGGGCTAAAGGGCAGGCTCAGCCGCACAGAGGGACTGGCCTGGTGCAGGTGGGAGGAAGGAAAGCTTCAGGCTGGGCGTGCTGTGGCTATCATGTGCTTAGCCTGTGCTAAGTGTGTGCTAAGCATGTGGCTCTGGTGGGCACTCAGGCCTCCTGGGCACCAGCCAAGGCCCCACCCCTTCCCACTGTGTGGCCCTTAGCTCTCTTGCTGCCTTGGTCATTCACAGGTCGACTGGTAGGACACGGCCCGGGGTTGGTGGGGGAGGAAGGAGGCGATATGCGGGAGCTCTCCAAGCCGTACCTGCCACTCCGTCTCCGAGCAGCAGTCTTGTCTCTACAAGTCTCTACAGCAGTGCTGCCACCACCTTGACCGGGGGCCCACCCTCCTATGAGGTGGCGCAGCTCACTATGAGACTCTGGGGCAGTCATACGCCCTTTCTGTTGACCCCAGTGGGCGGCCAGCCCACATGCCTGCTGAATCTGCCAGGCCTTCCAACCATGGGGGATAGGGGGATTGCTTTGGCAGCCACAGGGACACAGATATGGACAGGAGCAGGAGCCCTGGGGAGGAGGTGCACCCCACCGGGAAGCACCCACCAATGCTGACCGAGGCTGCACTGCCAGCCAGAGCCACTGAGTGAGGGACGAAGAAGGGCCTTCGGGCGTGGGGAAAGCAGGCACCCCAGCTCCTACACTGAGGGCACCCTGGGCAGAGAGGGAGCCCAGCAGAGGGCACCCAAGACCCATGAGGAATTGGCCATGGTGTCAAGAGGTCAGCCAGGCCAAGCAGGGCCCCGAGGGTCAGGGAAGGGAGAGGGGATTGTTGTGAGTGGGCCTCAGCTGTCAGATGGATTGTTTACATTAAAGGCCAGCCAGGAGGTGGAGCAGAGAGAGGAGTAACCAGGCCACAGGAAGGCTGAGGGACAGGTAGACAGGGAGGGGAGAAAGCCAGGGTGGCCTCTAGGTTTCTGGCTGGGGCTGCCAGGTGGACGGTGGTGGCACAGCAGGAGGTAGGGTCCTGGGGGTTTCCCAGAGGGGTGCGAGCTTAGTCTTAGATCGGGGCCCAGGAGGGGCTGGGGCTCTGACGCAGATGTGGAGTGCGCGGAGCCCCCGCTGCCCTGGGGACAGGCACAGCAGGAGGTGCTGCTCAGGGCTGTGCCGGCTGCTGGGGCACCTGCCCTTGATTATTTAGGAAGCAGCTGTCATGTCTGTTCTGTATCCTGACCTGGCCCATCTGATTGCTGTGTTCCTGCTGAGCCCCCACACCACACTGTGAGGACTGGCCGCAGGATCTGGGGAGGCTCAGTCTTCTGGGAACTTGGCAGCGTGTCTGTCTTACTTGTGCTCCAAGCCTCGGACATCACCTCCAGGAAGCCTCCCGCCTCGAGTGAAGTCTACAGTTGTGTACCCAGCCCCAACCCTCATGGGTGGACGTGCTCGTTCTCGCCTGGCCCAGGGCGGGCTGTGGTGAGCTCAGGAGTCCTGCCTCTCAGTTTGGTGCCCTCGGCTCCTGGCACCCCAGACTGGCGTTTGGCCATTGCTCAGGAAAGGTCCACTGGGTCAGTGATGGGGGCCCAGTCCAACGCCCCTGGGCAGGGCCTGTTAGAAGGGTGCCCTCCCTGCCAGGGCCTCCAGGGCACTGTCTGCCCTGTTCCCACCTCAGAGCTCAGCCAGCCCTGGGAAGAGAGGGCTGAGGACCATTCAGCCTGTTCATTCACGCGAACCATGGTCAGTGTCCCAGAGGCTGACGGGATGCCTGTGGTGCAGGGTGACCTCAACTTCCCCATGTGGGGGATGCCCCGGTAGTGCGAGGCCACCACCCTGTGCCCTGTCTCTGGCACAGGGATAATGACAGCACACAGCACATCCTCTTTTCTTTCCACCTTTCCCTTTGGCACAGCCCCTTGTTGTGGTCGTCACGAGAGGAGCAGAGAGATCGTGGAGGTCAAGGGCTTGCCCAGGACCAGTGAGTCAGGGAGAGGGCAGCAGCACCCTTAGAGATGGGAGGGTTACATTGTATTTATTTACTACATGCCTAAGATTGTACTCGTAAGAGCGTTTGACATACATCCAAAATTTTTTAAACACTATAGAAGCATGTCTGGAGGCATCAGTAATGTGAAAGTGGAAGCCAGCTGCCCTACTCCCAGCCCACTCTGGGAGAATTCTGTGCACGTTTGGAGCCAGCTGTTTGGGGAGAGAGGCCCCAGCCACTGCCCCTTGGGTGGATTTGATGTTCTGTGTTTGGGAAGAAGCCTTCTCTCCATCCTTTTCTGTTTCTGCAGAATATCTGTTTAAGTCAGGGAGTTGAGCTTGGCAGTTCAGCTGCTCAGCCAGGCAGGTGCTGTGTCCTGGACTATGCTAGGATCTGGGGAGGAGAGAGGGCAGCTGCAGGCCCTGTTCGCAGTGGCTCCCTCCTGGGATCCCCGTTGTTCCTCCCCACATCTGCTCACTGTGTACTGTCCAGCGCCGTAGTGGAAGCTGGGGGCAAGATGGGTGAGACCCATGGACATAGATGGCATCCACGAAGGCTGGCGGAACCTGTGATAGACGATGGATGATGACCCAGGTTCCAGCAAGAAATGGCAGTGGGCTGTGCTGGGAAGGGGCGCATCCTGGAGGAGGCCCTAGATAGTGCCTAAGAAAGTGAGGGTCATTGACTGATTCCGCGTGGCATCCATGAATCTCTCAAATCCATATGGCCTGTGCATGACAAATAATTAAAAAGGTGAAGGGTGTTCTCCATGGAACCTCACAGAGGGAAGGAGACCTGCCCATGGTATCCAGCTCTGATCACACTGCTGTTTTGTGATTAATAGGCAGACTTTCAAAGAATGAATTAGATTCAGGACCCTTTTAGTTTCAAGTGACAAAATCTCAATGTAAGTTGACACAAGCCAAAAAAGTAGAGGAGCAAGGGATTGATGAGTCCATGGATCTGTAGAGCCTAGAGTAGTTTGCTTCAGGCATGACTGGATCTGGGGGCTCAGGTGATGTCATCAGGAAGTACTCGCCCTGCCCCCATTCCACTCTGCTTTCCTGTGCTGCCTCTCTCTCAGGGGCTCTGCCCACAGGGTGACCTTCCACAGTTCAAGCTGGCATCCACGTGCCAAGATCAGCAGAAGGTGAAAGCCCATTTCCCAGCAGTTCTAGCACAAACCCTGCTAGGCTGTGTCCATCGCTGAACCAGGTGCTGTAGTCAGGGAGATGACCTGGCAACTCTGATTGGCCAGGTGGGGGTGCAGGCCTTCTGTGCAGCACAGGGGACAGGGCAGTGCCACCCAGACCATGAGAGTGGGGGGGTTCCCCAAAAGGGGCATCAAGATGCAGTCATCAGAAAAAGCAAGGAACGGAGGTCGAGCACACAGAAAAATGTGTGTTTCATGGGCCTAGGTGGTCCACACTGACGCAGCCAGCTTCTGGGGGTGATCTTTCTGGCATGAGCAGTGAGCATGCTGGGATTTGCCTTTGAGCCCATGAAGGCTCCTGCTTTATGGACTAAGCTAATTGGTCTTCAGGACAAGCCCACCACTGCCATACGGAAACTGGAATAATGAAGAGGGTGTCTGTCCATCTCATTAAGATTCTGGGCCGGGCATAGTGGCTCGCACCTGTAATCCCAGCACTTTGGGAGGCTGAGGCAGGCGGATCATCTGAGATCAGTAGTTCGAGACCAGCTGGCCAACATGGTGAAACCCCGTCTCTACTAAAATACAAAAAACTTAGCCGGGCGCGGTGGCAGCCGCCTGTTTTCCCAGCTACTCAGGAGGCTGAGGCAGAAGAATCACTTGAACTCGAGAGGCAGAGGTTGCAGTGAGCCAACATCACAACACTGCACTACAGCCTGGGCGATGAGAGTGAGACTGCGTCTCAAAAAAAAAAAAAAAAAAAAAAAAGATTCTATATATTGGGAAGATGTCTTGAAAGCTATTGGCCGGGCGCGGTGGCTCACGCCTGTAATCCCAGCACTTTGGGAGGCCGAGGCGGGTGGATCACATGAGGTCAGGAGATTGAGAGCATCCTGGCTAACATGGTGAAACCCCGTCTCTACTAAAAATACAAGAAAGTAGCCGGGCGTGGTGATAGGCGCCTGTAGTCCCAGCTACGCGGGAGGCTGAGGCAGGAGAATGGCGTGAACCCGAAGGCAGAGCTTGCGGTGAGCCGAGATTGCGCCACTGCACTCCCGCCTGGGTGACACAGCGAGACTGTATCTCAAAAAAAAAAAAAAAAAAAAAAGAAATGTCAGGCTGTGAATAACTTCTGTGAAAAATTAATTACGGACTGGAAGAATCTTTTTAGACCACCATACAGGCTTGGACCTTCCATGTTTTGATTTTTTTTTTAAAGGGAAGAATAATATGGCTTGTGAACTTCGTCAAGTAAAGAGATTTGAATTCGCGAGAGGTGCTGGCGTTGTGGTGGGAAGCACAGCAACGGCCCTGGGGTGTCCTGGGGAAGTGGGGAGGGAAGAGAAAGCCTCCTCTTGTGAACAGCAACTTTGGACCACTCACTGCAAAGCATCTCTTTTCATCATAAACCATCCTGTCAGATTGATGTTAACGATCAGATGGAAGCTGCTTCGGAGCAGTGATGTGACCTGCACCAGGTCACACAGCACCTTACTGTTGAGCGTGGACCCACACGTGGGTCTGTGTCATTGTGATCGCTCACACTGCTGTGTGGGCCCATGGCCTTGATGCCTGCAGGCTCTGTGTCTGCAGTTCCTCTAGGAATCGTGAGCCTGCTGCTGAGCCTGCTGCTGAGCCTGCAACCAGAAAGCACGCGGGGGGGCTCGCGGGGCAACGGCAGCAAGGAGGGAGAATTACCCTTGTTGGATTCAGGGAGCATCAAGGTCTCAGGACTCTGGGGAGGGTGGTGTCCAAAAGGGCTGCCCTGCGGGACCTGATGCCATCTCTGAGCAACGTCCTTGAGGACCCCAGCAAGGAAGCTGAGGCCGAAACTCTGTGCAAGAGTTGCGTCCAGGGAGAGTTACGTCCAGGAGGAGGGGCGTCCAGGGAGAGGGACATTCAAGGAGGGGTCGTCCAGGGAGGGGGGCTTCCAGGGAGGGGGGCGACCAGGGAGGGTAGTGTCCAGGGAAAGCGGCATCGAGGGAGAGGGGTATCCAGGGACAGGGGCATCCAGGGATAGGGGCCTTTGTGTCGGCAAGTTGCCCATCCAGAGGGCTGGAGTGCATCTGCCTGACCACAAGAGCTTGTAAAGAATCCATCTAATTCTTCCCTTCTGCAAATGTGTGTCTCACCCACACAACTTCACCTGTGAGGGCCTCACCTGCCGCCTACAACTTTGAGTTGTCCCAGCCTCCCTCTGCCCTCTGCAAACTGGGTGTGACCCCTCCTTTGTGCCTTTGCACCTGGCCACGTCCCATGCTGTCTCCCACTGGAGTCCTGTCTCCTGTACACCTGGGTCCTCTGAAGGCAGTGGCCAGGCAGCATTTGGTGCTGCAGAGCTGGTTCAGAGCCTGGCATGGGATGGTTCTGGGAAGGCCCTGGGAGAATTGGACCAGAAAGGCTGGTCCTCGGTGTGGTGTTACTGGAATCCATGCAGCCTGTCCCACTGTCAGCACACTTGGGTGAAATGGGTAAGACTGCGTGATGCTTTTATACATTCAGATAACTTGTTAGGAAGTAACATACAGCACGAACTGTAGTTGATGTTTGGACCCTTGGTCTAACAATTCAACTGGAGAACCTGTGCTAGGAAAATGACTTCCCAAAAGAAAAGAAACGGTTCATGGCACCACTGGAGAAAACAAGAGGTTATCGGAAGCAACCTACGGACCTGATGGAGAGGAGCGGAGAGGCCCAGTAACCTGACTATGTCTCCTTGACAGATCTAGGAGCCACCCAAACGGTGAACTGACTGCAGCGGATCATGGGAAACCAGAGGACAATCCACTGCTGTGGACTGAAAGTTTGTGTCTCTCCCAGATTCATGTGCTGAGATCCTCTCCCCCAGTCCGATGGTGTTAGGAGGTGATGAATCGTGAGCAATGGCTTTACGGTGGAATTAGTGCCGCTATAAAAGAAACCTCAGAGAGCCCCCTTGCCCCTTCCACCCTGTGAGGACGCAGCCAGAAGACCGGAACCAAAACACAGGCCTTCAGTAGACACGGAGTCTGCAACACTATGATCTTGGACTTCTCAGTCTCCAGAATTGAAAGGAGTACGTTTCTGATGTTTGTAAGCCACCAGGGTTGGTCTATGGTATTAATATTTTTGTTATAACAGCTCGAACAGGCTAAGGCGTTCACTCTTCAGAAGGAAAAGGTAATATCAAGATGTATATACACTGATTATAATCTCCAAAAAAATATGTTTTATGTTGGTACGATCATGGAAAACATGAACTTGATCTGTTGGGGTGCTGGGCTTTGGATGCAGGTTCTTTGTATTCCTTAGGTCATGGGCTGTCAAACTTGAGTCCTTGGATCTTTCTAGAGCCCCAGCTAGAGCAGGCCTAAGCCGAGGGGCATGATGGTGGGACTTGGCTCTGTGCTCCCCTGCTTCCCGTGCCTCCCACCCCAAGAACTTCGAATTGCTGTTGAACCACCCCACCCGCGTAGAGTTTGCTCGCCTTGCTCGGGGCTGCTTGTGATCGGAAGGCAAACAGTGACTCTCTGGGCATCTTCCCTCTCTGTGTCTGTGTCTCTCTGTACTCCTGGCCTGGATTTGAAGGTGATGAGCAGCAGCAGATCTGAAGAGCCTCCTGCCGTCCCCTCCGTCCTTCTGACAAGCGACAAAGTTGGCTTTGTGACATGTGTGTTTGTTTCTTCTGTGTTAAAGGGCCTACAAAAGGAGACGTGGAAATCCCCTTTGAAGAAATCCTGGAGAGGGCCAAGGCCGGGGACCCCAAGGCACAGACTGAGGTGAGGACTGCAGTGCCGGCGGGGACTTCAGGACGCTGCCCCCAGCACAACGGGCCTGGCCACGAGCTCCACAGCCCACAGAGAAGTGTTGGTGCCTGAGACTGGGGTCAGGAGCCAGCATGATGCACCCTACCCCGCTTGAGCCCCATGTTGGTGGGGTGCCCATGTTCACTGTGCCAGTGTTCCTCCTGGCACCCCTCTGGGGAGCAGCGCTCTTCCCCCTTTTGTCCAGCTCACACCTCATCTTGGGCATCACCTCCTCCAGGATGACCTCCTGGCTTCTTGCAGCTGCCTGCTCTGTGCCACCCCCCAACATACACTGTGTATGCTGCACACTCTTGTCTCCCTGACTGGCCTTTCACCTGGCTTTTAGCTGTGTGCACAGGGCCCTCAGAGCAGTGACCGTTAACTCAGCATCAGCCACGGGCTGGGCTTTGTGCCAGTGCTGGGGACGTGATGTGGCCCTGTCTTCATGGGTGACAGGTTAGTGGAAGAAGTAGACCCAAAAAACCCAAGTAGACAGACAGAAATACAATGATTTTGAATTTTGAATTTTGAATTACGGTAAGGGGAGAAGCCAGCAGCAGGCTGAGACAGGAGGTAGCCGGGGGTCCTGTGTCCTCTGTGGAGGCAAGTTCTTCCCACCTCACTCTCTCCCCTTGCACAGGACTCAAGCAGGTGACCACAGTTATCCTGAGCAGTGTCCCGCCCCCTCTTCTCCCTAAGGAGGAGAAAAGCTTCGATGCAAAACTATAAATGGAGAATTTCTGGCCGGGCGTGGCAGCTCACGCCTGTAATCCCAGCACTTTGGGAGGCCGAGGCGGGTGGATCACCTGAGGTCAGGAGTTCGTGACCAGCCTGGCCAACATGGTGAAACCGTGTCTCTACTACAAATACAAAAATTAGCCAGACATGGTGGTGCATACCTGTACTCCCAGCTACTCAGGAGGCTGAGACAGGAAAATCACTTGAACCCAGGAGGTGGAGGTTGCAGTGAGCCGAGATCGCACCACTGCACTCCAGCCTGGGCAACACAGTGAGATTCCATCTTAAAAAAAAAAAAAAAATTATTTCCTGACCTCACAGCCATATTGTATTTAAAAGTTCCTCCGACATCCATTTGCCCAGGCATTTGGAGGCTGGGGGAGCGTAGTGAGCCCTTTTATGGGCTCTCTGTGCCCTGGGCCTCACTTTTTCCATCTGTAGAATGAGAAGATTGAACCATTTTAGCAGGGATTTTTTTTTTTTTTTTTTTTTTTTTGCAAAGGGCCAGATAGTGAATATTCTGGACTCCGCACAATTTCTCGTGTTGCTCAGCTTTGCTGTGGAGCACATAAAAGCAGCATGGACAACATGCAAATGAGTGGTTATGGTTGTATTTCAAAAAAACTTTATTTGCAAAAGCAGGCAGGGGGCCAGTGCCAACCCCTGGCTAGCTGGCCTCTCTCCAGCCCTGGCTTTCTGTAGTCCCCTGTTTTGAGAGGTGTAAAGGACCCAGTCATGGTTCTGATTTCCATGCACTGATGGTAAGCCTTGGCAGGCAGGAGCAACTCAAGGAAGAGAGCCTGTACCAGTCGGAGCCCGTGATGACTCCTTCACTGTGTGGATGGGGTGGCCACACCTTCCTCACCTTGTTTTGAGGAGGAGCGAGTGGCCGGAGGCTCAGTAGGGCCTAGCCTAGTGGACATGCCTGGTGTAACCCCATTTCCGCCCCTTCCTTCCTGGCCTGGGTGACAAAGGGAAGTGGGTGAAAGGAGGTGGGCTGGCTGGGAGCATGGGGTGGGAGAGGGTCTGAGAAGCTGGAGGCTGACTGGCATCTGTCTTGCAGGTGGGGAAGCACTACCTGCAGTTGGCCGGCGACACGGATGAAGAACTCAACAGCTGCACTGCTGTGGACTGGCTGGTCCTCGCCGCAAAGCAGGGCCGGCGGGAGGCTGTGAAGCTGCTTCGCCGGTGCTTGGCGGACAGAAAGGGTGGGTCTGCCTGAGGCTTAGAACAGCCTCTGGAGGCTGGGCGCGGTGGCTCAAGCCTGTAATCCCAGCACTTTGGGAGGCTGAGACGGGCGGATCACGAGGTCAGGAGATCAAGACCATCCTGGCTAACGTGGTGAAACCCTGTCTCCACTAAAAAATACAAAAAACTAGCCAGGCGCGGTGGCGGGCACCTGCAGTCCCAGCTACTCGGGAGGCTGAGGCAGGAGAATGGCGTAAACCCGGGAGGCGGAGCTTGCAGTGAGCTGAGATCCAGCCACTGCACTCCAGCCTGGGCGACAGAGCGAGACTCCGTCTCAAAAAAAATAAAAAAAAAGAACAGCCTCTGGAGGGTTGAGCAGTTTGTAATGCTGCTTGCTAACTGAACAACTAAAATCTTACCAAACCTAATGCCGGTGATGCTGTTGGGAAATTTCAGTTTCTGTTTTGCTGGTGGCCTTGTCATTTTAGACACTGTTTCTGGACCTAACATGGGATATTTAACAGACCAAGCCATTTTCATTCTGTTTGGCTTGTGTTGGTGTCTCCAAGTGGTAACTATACATCCTGCTTCCTTGCTGGGTTCTGATCCAAACGGAGACATCGATCCTGGGTTCAGCTGAGAGGCAGTTTCCCTGAGGCAAAGCTGGACACTGTGATGTGACCTGCAGTCAGAGTGGCCCATGCCCCTGAGCTGACGTCCATCCGGTCTGGGCGGACCAGCTGAGGGGCTGTGGGCCCACGCAGACCTGGGCAGGTGTGCTCACTTTGGGAGGAGGCAGGCTGACCGCTCAAAGATAATCTCTTTCAAACAGAGAGGCAGGGGAGGAAAGGGATGCAGCTCAGGCCACGGGTGCTCAGTTAGGACGTTGTCCTGCGCAAGGGAAGTGGCTGTCCCTGGTGCCGTGGGGCAGTGTGCTTCCTGAAGGTTCCATGTCTCAGGGAAAGATGAAAGTGGGTGTCACAAAGGTGTTTTTTGTAATGATACCTTTGTATAAGTATTTTATGCTTATCATAGAAAACTTGGAATATGTAGAACACATAAAGATACAAATTACTCATAACCTTGAAGCCCAGAAGCAGCTCCCATATTTTGGTGTATTGTCTTCTGTTTTTTGTTTATTTTTTGAGGTGGAGTCTCACTCTGTCACCCAGGCTGGAGTGCAGTGGCGTGATCTTGGCTCACTGTAACTTCCATCTCTGTGGTTCAAGCAATTCTCCTGCCTCAGCCTTTTGAGTAGCTGAGATTACCACCCCAGCTAATTTTTTTATTTTTAGTAGAGACAGGGTTTCATCATGTTGGCCAGGCTGGTTACACACTCCTGACCTCAGGTGATCCACCCGCCTTGGCCTCCCAAAGTGATGGGATTACAGGCGTGAGCCACTGCAGCCAGCTTGTATCATAATATTTTAAGAGTTACATTTACTATACAGAGTCTTTCTTTGAAAACCAAACTGACGGTTTTGAAAAAACTAACAATGGCATTGTTAGCCAGAATTTCTCACCAGTCTGGCCTCCTGATTCCAGAGCAGGTGGAATGATCTGGAGGGGGCTCAGGCGGCCCACACGGCTCATTGGCAGGAGCCAGGGATACCCCAGAGGCTGCTGGAGCAGAGCGTGCAAGGGAGGAGGCTGGTTGGCCCCCTGTGTTTCCCCCAGCTGCACACACCTTCTGACGTGCAGTTGTGCTTTCTGATTTGAAAAGAAATACACGGTCACGTGGAAAATTTGGGAAATGTTCAAAAGGATCTCCATGCGAGTCCTCCTGCCCTCTACTGGGTTGTGTGGGCGTCCCAGGCTGTTGAGGGTAAAGGGAGGAGGGTAGCCGCAGACCAGCAGTAAAACCTGCTCTCCCTCTGCCTGCTGTCCAAGCCTTCCTTAGAAAGGGCTGAGCTGTGTGTGAGACAGAGGAAACTCTGTGCCGTGTGTGAGACAGAGGAAAGGTCTGTGGACACGGGTGGCCCTGCCAGTGCGCCCAGGTTTGTGACTGCAGTGAGATCACCGTGGGTTCAACACAGCTCTGCCTCTTTCTGAATGTGTGACCTTGGGTGAGCCAGAACACAGGCCTGTGCCTCGGTGTCTGCACCTCTGAGAGGGGGATAGCAGCACCTTCTGGGAGGGTGAAACGGGAACAGGAGGAACAGGAAGAGGCTGCCTCCTTCCTGCCACCACATAGGGTGCGCTTGGGGCTGTCTGCTGCAAGACCAGCCTGGCCTCCCAGCTGGAGAGTGGACGTGGCAGGGGCACGGTGCGACGTCCTCCTGGGCCAGGTGTCCATCCATCCTTCCCTGGTAACCAGGTCCTGACACCTTGTATGAGTCTCCCTCGACAGCCTTCCAGGCAGAGTTGGTGGAGTCAGAGTGGCACTGAAAGCTCTAGGCAGGGCACACAAGGCCTTGACCACATCCTGTCCCTCAGGCATCACATCCGAGAATGAACGGGAAGTGAGGCAACTCTCCTCCGAGACCGACCTGGAGAGGGCCGTGCGCAAGGCAGCCCTGGTCATGTACTGGAAGCTCAACCCCAAGAAGAAGAAGCAGGTGGCCGTGGCGGAGCTGCTGGAGAATGTCGGCCAGGTCAACGAGCACGGTGCGAGGATTCACCCTGGGCGCCAGCCTTCCCGCAGGGGCCAGGACCTTCCCTCAGGGGCTGGGTCTTCCCACGGGAGCCAGGACCTTCCCTGTGAGGACAGGGGCCTTCCTTGTGGGGACCAGGGGACCAGAACCTTCCTGTAGAGACCATGCCCTAGTGGGGAGGTGTGTGGGTGGCATTTTGCCAGCATCTGCCCTGGCTCCAGCGCTCACTCATTGAACAAACCAGAGGGTATTCTGCCCAGTGCTCTGTGACCACGTCTACCAATGGACGGACCGTGTCCATCACCAAGTGGGAGCACACTACAGGGTGTGGAGTCCACCCTGGCAGCTGGAGGTGCAGAGGTGTGGTGGCCCCTGCACTGCCTGCCCTGGGGCCCTGTGATCCCCAGAACGTAGGACGCCCCTGGAATTGGTGTGCCCTGGGAACAGTGCGTCAGTTTCTGGTGGGCTGCAGGGCACGAGGGGATGGTCAGCCTGTCTGACTCTTAATCCACCCTGTCCCCTGCAGATGGAGGGGTGCAGCCAGGCCCTGTGCCCAAGTCCCTGCAGAAGCAGAGGCGGATGCTGGAGCGCCTGGTCAGCAGTGAGTGTGAGTGCAGCCCTGCCCCGTCTCACCCATGCCTCCTGGCCCGTGTCTGCAGGGTGACCTCTCCTTCCTGTGGGACCTCTCCCTGGCCTGCCCCGTCTCACCCATGCCTCCCGGCCCACGCCTGCAGGACAACCTCTCCTTCCTGCGTGACCCCATCCTGGCCTGCCCCGTCTCACCCATGCCTCCCGGCCCGTGTCTGCAGGGTGACCTCTCCTTCCTGTGGGACCCCATCCTGGCCCTGCTAGGATCTCAGGCGGTCCATTTGGGGGTCAGTGTTCTGGATGCTGGGAGTGGACACTGCCCACCTGGAGTGCACGCACTGGAGGGAAGGCAGACACAGGACAGAAACCATGATGTGCCAGTCCCTCCTGGACAGGGAAATACCGGGGGTGGGGACCCGCGGGGGAGTCCTGAGTGGGGAAGGATGAGGAGGGCGTTAGGGGAGGGGCCCAGGGCAGAGGGAACAGCATGAGCAAAGGCCCAGGAGACCCAGCAGGGTGTGGAAGGGGCTCTGCCCCAGCATAGGCCCTTTGTAGGTAGGCAGGGAACAGAGCGGGCAGAGCCTAGGCGGGGGGATAGAGCTCTGGGGCACACTGAGCTGGGGGTGCCTTTGGGATGTTTGTGGTCAAAGAATGAGAAGAGACTTCACATCCTCCAGGTGCAGCTGGCCAGCCTCACTGTCTTCCATCCACGTGGGGTAGACTCGGCAGTCTGAGGCACCGGGAGCTCCTGTCCTGAAGAAGATAGACAGGCGGGGGGCTCGGGGGCTCAGTATCAGTGGGGGCCTGGGCCAAGACCCAGGTCTGCCACAGACTCTTCTTGTGACATGGGCAGGTCTCATTTTTCTTTCTGGGTCTCAGTTTCCCTTCTGAACAGCGAGATGATCAGACGAGGGGACTGAAGGACGTCGCCTGTCCTAGGAGCCTCTGTGGCGTGTAGGGCAGAGTACAGGTGGGAGCACAGATCCCACCTTCCCGCTGGGCCAGTGAGAAACTGTCCAGAGGGTGTGGTCACAGCCCTTGCCTCTGCGTGGGCGGGCATGGGTGCTGGGGCTGCGGGTTTCCTGCTCCATTTGGGGGAGACAAAGAAACGCCTCACATGGAAATGGGAAGAAATCTGTGACTCGGAAACCCAAGGACCAGAGAGGCTGTGACAGTGTCCTGCCACTGAGGTGGCGTGGTGCCTGCTGTCCTGAAGGGAGGCACCTCTGGGCAGGAGCAGCCCAGCCTGGGTCTCCATCCTGGGTGGCACTGCAGGCAGAGGCTAGACCCCACCTCACTTCCCACTCCCATAGGGGTTTGTGGTGAGCCGGGCACACCCGCTGCTGGGCCCAGTCTCTGTTGCTGGGGGTGAGTTAGGAGTCAGCACTGCCAGCCTGGGGGCCCCTCCGCCGGGCCCTCAGGGACAGGACCCCAGCACCCCCATTGTTTCCCCTCCATCAGAACGTTCCCATCAGGCATCACCTGTTTCTCTGCCCGCTTTTCCAACAGAACTCCCAGAAAGAGGCGTCTGTCGTCCCCGTGTCTCGTCCCCCCTCCCGTGCTCTCAGGCCTCTCCCACATTATTCCACCGAAGCGGCTCGTCCAGGCCATCAGTGACCTCCTTGCTCAGCCACTTCTTGTCTTGTCTGACTTGGTCCGTCGGCAGCGTGGGCAAAAATGACTGCTCTTCTCCTTATAGCCTCTGCCCGGCCAGGCCCGGGGCCCTTGCTGCCACCCTGGCCACTCCTTCTTGGGGTCCCTAGACTCATGTTCTGTCTCTCAGGACAGGACATCCTGCCCGAGGTATTCATCCTATGAGGACAGGGCCTTCCTTGTGGGGACCAGGGTCTTCCCGTAGGGACTGTGCCCTGGTAGGGAAATGTGTGGGTGGCCTTGGTGACCACTCTTGTGTGTCAGACGCCATCCTCAACCCGAAAGCCCCCAGCCTGCCCGGGTTGCCTCCTGCCCATGCTCCTTCCACATCTCCTGTACCTGGCTGTCCCATGGTCAGCTCACAGCTCGGGTGTCTACAGTGAGCTGCTGAGGCCTGTGCCACCTGCCACCTGTGTGGGCCCCCCAAGCTGCCTCATCTCTCTTTGCTGCTGCTACATCTGGGTGCTGCCCCGACTCCTCTCCTCCTGCACACACAGCTGATCCATTAGGAGGTCTGTCAGCGCCCACTATCACGGCTGCCATCTTGGATGCAGCCTGTCTCCTCCCTAGGGTTTCTGCAGCACCCTGGCTTGTCTCCCTCTGCCCTGCCCCAGCATGGTCCTTCCTTTCTCATCCTTCCCATGGAGGCCCTCCTGGACACCATCTCACCCACGGTAGCTGGGGTCCTTCAGGGGCCTCATTCCCTCCTTAGGAATCATGTTGGATGGAGGGGTCAGTGGGCGCGTAGCTCTCGGTGGATCACGTTGGGTAGAGGGGTCAGTGGGCACGTAACAGGCTCTTGGTGGAACATGTTGGATGGAGGGGTAAGTCGGCCCATGGCAGGGCGCGTGTTGGATGGAGGTGTTAGCAGGCACATAGTAGGTGTGGGCAGATCCTGTTCGATGGAGCGGTTAGCAGGTGCACAGTAGGCCCTGGGTAGATCATGTTGAACGGAGGGGTTGGGGGCGCAGATCGTGTTGGATGGAGCGGTTGGCAGGGTGCTGGCCTACAGGGCGGCTTGTCACCTGTGCTGTGAGAAGCCACACGCTGGCTGGAGGTAGAGGAGGGAGTCAGCATGCACTGGAGATGCAGGTTGTGAGGCTTGGTAGGTGAACTGGGTGAAAGGTGTGGGTAAGTGGCCTCCAGGCATGAGGAGCTAGGCAGAGAGGGACACTTGGGGTGGGGACAGCACACCCAGGGGCCGGGGGCCAGGAGTTGAGGCTGGCACTCGGCAAACCTGCCCCCTTCCTCCTCACCCAGCCTGGTCCTCACCCCTCAGGCTGCCCGGGGAAGGGTTTCCTCCACCTGAACCCACTCAGCTCCTTTCTTAGCTTGGCCCCACGCCACCATCCCCAGCCCACTGCTCTGTGATAGGGCGGCAGTGGGGCTGCAGTGTGGGGCCCCCATGCTGTTTTCTCTCATGCTTCAGCCAAGAACTACATCGCACTGGATGACTTTGTGGAGATCACTAAGAAGTACGCCAAGGGCGTCATCCCCAGCAGCCTGTTCCTGCAGGACGACGAAGATGATGACGAGCTGGCGGGGAAGAGCCCTGAGGACCTGCCGCTGCGCCTGAAGGTGAGTGACCGAGACCCCAGTGAGGCCAGAGCCTGCCTCCCGAGGACTCGCACACCTTAGGCAGGGCACCTTCCAGGAAGCTGCAGGTGAGGAGGTTCTCGTCTATCACAGAGTGTCCCAGAACCGCGCCGCTGGTACCTCGGGACATCATCTGTCCTCATAAGGATGTGTCCTCGGGAGGGAGGCCTTTCTTTCCTGAGCTGTCAGGCTCGGAAACCAGGGGCGGTGCTGGGCAGGAGTGCTGGGATGGCCAGCACGGGGCCTCGGGTCCTTCTGTGCAGAGCGTAGGGGGCGGTGGGGCGGGCTGAGGCCGACTTTCATCTAGACTTCGTCACTTAGCAAATTTCTCCGTGTATGTCCAGAGTGGAGGCCAGTGCCTTGAGATGCCTTCCCCCAAAACAAAGTGCCCATGTCCATCAGGTCAGGGAGGACCTGCAGAGGCGCCCACTGCCCCTGGACCTGCAAGGGCTCAGGGAGTGAGGCCAGTGTGGGAGCGTGGTGGGTGGCACTTGTGCAGGGTGACATTGGGCACACCTGGAGGACACGAGCAGCTTGGGCAGCAGGGGGAAAGCGGGGAAGCCCAGCAATGTGGGCCTGACAGCTTGTTTTCTTGGCCATGTGGCCCTATGGCCTCTCACAGAGTTGCCCACGGTTCAGCTCGCATGGTTCAATTAGATGTGTGCCTGTCTCACTCTGCAGAGAGTACCAGGATTTCCAGAAGCTTGGCCTCATGACACAGGATCCCCACTGAGGCCAGCACAAGGGGCCCCAGCAGATGGTTGTCACAGTGCCTGCGGGCAGCATCATGCACACACCCTGGGGTTCTGTCTTCTGAACCGACTGAGAACCTGAAGGAACTGCCATCATTGTGCTCAGATGGGTGCATGAGTCAGGGCCAGGACCAGGAGATGTTGGGCCACCAGCTGTCAGGCAGGCAGTAGGCTGAAAGGTCACCATCCTGGAGCCAGGGAGAGGGTCAGAGTAAGCCCACCCTCGCGGGGGGGAAGAGCAGGAACCCAGGTGCTGCAGGAGCGGCTTCAGCCCAGAGAGCAGCAGGCACAACAGCCCTGCTCCGGGGACTCGGAGCCAGATGAGTCTGAGTGTGAGCCCCACCGAGTGCCCAGAGCTGCGAGTCCTCTAGGGTTGCAGGTGGAAGGCTCTGCTCCTCCCACTTGTATGTCCAGGGTATGACACTGACCGGTCTGCCGAAGTTCTGAGACGTGGGCCAGGATGGCCAAGAGCTTGAACCAAGCGAGCACATGGTTTTGACTGACGGTCTGCTCAGAGCTGGCCCTAGGCGGGCATATTCAGAGATTGGGTGCCATCATCGCCTTACTAATGGGAGATGAGGAAGCTGGGGTTCTGGCATGGTTTTGGCAAAGACACTCCCGAAATGCCAGTGAGGGTCACAGGTGAAAGGGCAACTTGGAGAAGACCCTTGGGCCAGGCGGCCATGGCCCAGGTGTCCCAGTTTATGCCGTCTGGTGTAAGTACTGTTATAGTAATGCCTCCTCGCATATGCATCCTGTTTGGATGCATTATGTCACCTATTTATGGATGGTGAGTCCAATATTGTGTAGCGCCTGAAAGTCCTATTTTTTTCTGTTACTTAATGACAGGGTCTTCTTCTGTTGCCCAGGCTGAAGTGAAGTACAGCTCACTGCAGCCTCAACGTGCCAGACTCTAGTTACCCTCCCACCTCAGCCTCCCAAACAGCTGGATGACAGGCATGGGCCACCACACCCAGCTGATTGTTTGAAACAATTTTGTAGCGATGGGGTCTCACTATTGTTGCCTACGCTGGTCTCAGACTCCTGGGCCAAGTGAGCCTCCCACTTTGACCTCCCAAACTTCTGGGATTCAGGCGTGAGACCCTGTGTCCAGCCAGCCTGAAAGTCCTTTTTAGAAGGGAGAGATTTAAACTATTCTGACAAGAAATAAACAAGGCTCCGATTCGCTTCGGTTTTTGAAGCTGTCAGAGCACTTTGATTCCTTTGCGGCTTGTCTTCTTAGAAGTCTCTTGTGAGGGAGGTAACGAATCGTCACAAGCATCTCCCCCGGCTGAGAGCTGTCCCAGCTTTTAGTAGCCGTTTGCAGAACAGAGAGGTCTTCACCCAAAGTGAAAATGGCAGATGCCTCTTTGTGAGCCAGGCTTACTCCCACAAAGAATGTTCCAGACTCCACACAGTTCTCTTCTGGAGCCTGGAGGTGCAAGCTGTCATCGTAGATAAAATCCTCTGAAAACAAACTTCATAATATCTGAAAATCCGAACATTTTTAACATTACATAATTGGAAAATCCGACACGGGAACATTTTTGCCCACAGGTTTGAGCAGAATCTCGTCTTGGCTCCCTTCCGCAGCCCGCGTTCTTCATGGGTCCGCTCGGCCACCTGTGTGGTGATGCAGGTTTCTCGTGGCAGCAGAAGGGCTGATCACCGCGGGCCCAGACCGAGAGCTCTGCCGCGTTCTATTCATAGAAGCAGACTCCTCACTCATTTTTAAAATTTCATTCTTTTTCCATCTCAGGAGTTGCATTTGTTTGAACCTTCTCTGCAGAAAAGGAGACTGAACTTTTTAATCCCATGTCAGAGGAGGGTCTTGAGTGGACACTGCAGGGAGCCAAAATTGGGGCTTTAAAAAGAGAATCGTTCCCTGGTCATTGAGTTCAGGTGGATGGCCAGCCCCTCCACACTGTCTGAGCAGAGGCAAGATGCCATCCGACATAATGTTCTAGAATCTTCCTTGTCTTTTAAGGGCCCTCTCAACCAGGTGGCTGTATGTGTTCCTCTAGGCAAAAGAATGTGCATGACTTTGAGTAAGACGGGATTTCAGATTAATTTTTACCAAGGCCACCCCCTTGCTACCATGGCGGTCGTGCGTGAGACAGTGGTGGTGAGCAGTGGAGGGCCAGGCCACCTTTAGTTGTCCTGCTGTTAGCAAGGCCCCCACACAGGGATTAACTGAGCAGCCTGCCGGCTGACGCACATGTTGACTCATTTCTAGCTGTTGATTTTAGCCAGCTGGCCTGGCGTCATACTCCAGGGGCTCGCCCCAGACAAACCCTGGAGTAGGTTGGTTTTCATAAATGCCCTCTGGCTCTCTGGCAAGCATTGGAAATGCCCTCAAACCCTGTAGTGCCTGGTCTTCCCTAGTCACCCCTGGCCATCTCCTGGCAGTGTGAGCACCTCTCTGCTCGTGGAGAAGGTTGTTGACCCCAGAGAGACCTGGGGGAGCTATTGGCTGCTTTAATCATTTATTTGCTTGTTATAAAACAGAGATTAAGTGGACTGTCACAAATATATACGAAGCAGCAGAGATATTACCCCATACGTGTAGACGTGCATGCACACACTCCTGAACACTTCCGTTTCCTCCATGAGCCTGCCCCTCTCCTCAAATCTGTGGAAGACTCAAGTCTGTGTGTGTAGTTGTGCATGCACACACTCCTAAACACTTCCGTTTCCTCTGTGAGCCTGTCCCTGTCATCCGTGGAAGGCTCAGTCTGTGTGTGTAGATGTGCATGCAAACACTCATTTTACTTCCATTTCCTCCATGAGCCTGTCCCTCTCATCTGTGGAAGACTCAGTCTTCCGGTTGCTTCCAGGTGTTCTGGTCCTCCAGAGCTGACAGCCAAGGCTCTTGGCAGGTGAGGGCCACATTCTGGTGTTGTCACCCAGTTGCCATTCACCTGGGATGCCTCCTTGGCCCTCTGGTGGGCCGGGTGGAGAAAGCCTGCCCCAGGGGATTTGTGGGGGCTGGTGCTTCCCCGAGGCCCTGAGCTCATAGGGTGCAGCTGCGACTTCTTGTCTGTCGGTGCTCCAGCCTGGCTGTGTCACGTAGCCCCTCAGTAGACTCTGGACACGCAGCCAGGCTTCCGTACCCCCATGTGGGGCCACCTCCTAGGCGTCCACTTCCTGGTGTTGGTCCAGGCTCCTGGCACTTCTGAAGATGCCCAGACCCTGCTTTGTATGCCACACCATGCTGCATAAGCACTGGCACCATGGCCACTTTCTCCCACATCCCCTCCAGTCCCTCTGCCTGGCTGCCCCGTGTTCTGGCAGGGCTCAGGGCCTCTGAGTTCTGCACAGACCAGGCAGGCATGGGGGCCGGCCCTGGGTGGCAGCACTGCTTCACCCCATCCTGATGCTGCTCCCAGCATGCCTTCCTCAGCCCTCTGCTCCTTTTGGCTGTGGTGAAGGCCAAGAGCTGCTTCTGACCTCAGCGCTGTGTGCAGAGCAGGGAAGCAGGACCCACAGGTGGGGGGAGGGCAGCCTTTGGCCGTGGCTGTATGGGATTGTGTGCCTATTATAAGCACCATGGGGGGCGTGCGCTGGTGTGTATGTATAGGTGCACACGTGTAGGGTAGGTGTGCATATGTGCACGTGTGTAGGGGTGGGTGTGCATGTGTGAGGATGCACGTGTAGGACTGGGTGTGTACATGTGTGTGCACAGTGTAGGGGTGGGTGTGCACCTGTGTGAATGCATGTTGTGTGTAGGGGTGGGTCGCATGAGTGTGTGTGAATGTGTGCATGTGTATAGGGGTGGGTTGTGTGAGTGCGTGTGTGAATGTGTGCGTATGTAGGGGTGGTTGTGTGTGTGAATGTGCATGTGTGAATGTGCATTTGTAGGGGTGGGTTGTGTGTGTGTGAATTGTGTAGGGGTGGGTTGTGTGAATGTATGTGTGTGTGTAGGGGTGGGTTGCATGTGTGTGTGAATGTGTATGTGTAGGGGTGGGTTTTGTGTGTGTGTGCATGCGTGTGTAGGGGTGGGTTGTGTGTGTGAGTATGCACGTGTGTGTAGGGGTGGGTTGTATGTGTGTGTGAATGCATGTGTAGGGGTGGGTTGTGTGTGTGAATGTGGGTGTGTAGGGGTGAGTTGTGTGTGTGTGTGAATGTGCGTGTAGGGGTGGGTTTGTGTGTGCATGTGTGTGTAGGGGTGGGTTGTGTGTGTGTGAATGTGCATGTGTAGGGGTGGGTTGCGTGTGTGTGTGAATGTGTGTGTGTAGGGGTGGGTTGTGTGTGTGTGTGAATGTGCGTGTGTAGGGGTGGGTTTGTGTGTGAATGTATGTGTGTGTGTAGGGGTGGGTTGTGTGTGTGTGTGAATGTGTGTGTGTAGGGGTGGGTTGTGTGTGAATGTATGTGTGTGTAGGGGTGGGTTGTGTGTGTGTGTGAATGTGCGTGTGTAGGGGTGGGTTTGTGTGTGAATGTATGTGTGTGTGTAGGGGTGGGTTGTGTGTGTGTGAATGTGTGTGTAGGGGTGGGTTGTGTGTGAATGTATGTGTGTAGGGGTGGGTTTGTGTGTGAATGTATGTGTGTGTAGGGGTGGGTTGCGTGTGTGTGTGTGAATGTGTGTGTAGGGGTGAGTTGCGTGTGTGTGTGTGAATGTATGCGTGTGTGTAGGGGTGGGTTGTGTGTGTGTGAATGTGTGCGTGTGTGTAGGGGTGGGTTTGTGTGTGAATGTATGCATGTGTGTAGGGGTGAGTTGCGTGTGTGTGTGTGAATGTATGCGTGTGTGTAGGGGTGGGTTGTGTGTGTGTGAATGTGTGCGTGTGTGTAGGGGTGGGTTTGTGTGTGAATGTATGCATGTGTGTAGGGGCGAGTTGCGTGTGTGTGTGTGAATGTGTGCGTGTTTGTAGGGGTGGGTTGTGTGTGTGTGTGTGAATGCGTGTGTAGGTGTGGGTTGCATGTGTGTGTGTGAATGTATGCGTGTGTGTAGGGGTGGGTTGTATGTGTGTGAATGTATGCGCGTGTGTAGGGGTGGGTTTGTGTGTGTGTGAATGTATGCGTGTGTGTAGGGGTGGGTTGTGTGTGTGTGTGAATGTGCGTGTGTAGGGGTGGGTTGTGTGTGTGTGTGTGAATGCGTGTGTAGGGGTGGGTTGCGTGAGTGTGAATGTGCGTGTGTAGGGGTGGGTTGTGTGTGTGTGTGTGAATGCGGTGTGTAGGGGTGGGTTCTGTGTGTGTGTGAATGTGTGTGTGTAGGGGTGGGTTCTGTGTGTGTGAATATGTGTGTGTAGGGGTGGGTTGTGTGTGTGTGTCAATGTATGCGTGTGTGTAGGGGGTGGGTTGTGTGTGTGTGTGAATGTGCGTGTGTAGGGGTGGGTTGTGTGTGTGTGAATGCATGTGTGTAGGGGTGGGTTGCGTGTGTGTGTGTGAATGCGTGTGTAGGGGTGGGTGTGTGTGTGAATGCGTGTGTGTAGGGGTGGGTTGCGTGTGTGTGTGAATGTGCGTGTGTAGGGGTGGGTTGTGTGTGAATGCGTGTGTGTAGGGGTGGGTTGTGTGTGTGTGAATATGTGTGTGTAGGGGTGGGTTGTGTGTGTGTGTGAATGTATGCGTGTGTTGGGGTGGGTTGTGTGTGTGTGTGTGAATGTGCATGTGTAGGGGTGGGTTGTGTGTGTGTGTGAATGCGTGTGTGTAGGGGTGGGTTGCGTGTGTGTGTGTGAATGCGTGTGTGTAGGGGTGGGTTGCGTGTGTGTGTGTGAATGTATGCGTGTGTGTAGGGGTGGGTTGCGTGTGTGTGTGTGAATGCGTGTGTGTAGGGGTGGGTTGTGTGTGTGTGTGAATGTATGCGTGTGTGTAGGGGTGGGTTGCGTGTGTGAGAATGTATGCGTATGTGTAGGGGTGGGTTGCGTGTGTGTGTGTGAATGTATGCGTGTGTGTAGGGGTGGGTTGCGTGTGTGTGTGTGAATGCGTGTGTGTAGGGGTTGTGTGTGTGTGTGAATGTATGCGTGTGTGTAGGGGTTGTGTGTGTGTGTGTGAATGTATGCGTGTGTGTAGGGGTGGGTTGCGTGTGTGTGTGTGAATGTGTGTGTGTAGGGGTGGTTTGCGTATGTGTGTGTGAATGTGCGTGTGTAGGGGTGGGTTGTGTGTGTGTGAATGCGTGTGTGTAGGGGTGGGTTGTGTGTGTGAATGTGTGTGTGTAGGGGTGGGTTGTGTGTGTGTGTGAATGTATGCGTGTGTTGGGGTGGGTTGTGTGTGTGTGTGTGAATGTGCATGTGTAGGGGTGGGTTGTGTGTGTGAATGTATGCGTGTGTGTAGGGGTGGGTTGCGTGTGTGTGTGTGAATGTATGCGTGTGTGTGGGGTGGGTTGCGTGTGTGTGTGTGAATGTATGCGTGTGTGTAGGGGTGGGTTGTGTGTGTGTGTGTGAATGTATGCGCGTGTGTAGGGGTGGGTTGTGTGTGTGTGAATGTATGCGCGTGTGTAGGGGTGGGTTGTGTGTGTGTGTGAATGTATGCGTGTGTGTAGGGGTGGGTTGTGTGTGTGTGTGAATGTATGCGTGTGTGTAGGGGTGGGTTGTGTGTGTGTGTGAATGTATGCGTGTGTGTAGGGGTGGGTTGTGTGTGTGTGTGAATGTATGCATGTGTAGGGGTGGGTTGCGTGTGTGTGTGTGAATGTATGCGTGTGTGTAGGGGTTGGTTGTATGTGTGTGTGAATGTATGCGTGTGTGTGGGGTGGGTTGCGTGTGTGTGTGTGAATGTATGTGTGTGTAGAGGTGGGTTGTGTGTGTGTGTGTGAATGTATGCGTGTGTGTGGGGTGGGTTGCGTGTGTGTGAATGTATGTGTGTGTGTAGGGGTGGGTTGTGTGTGTGTGTGTGAATGTGTGTGTGTAGGGGTGGGTTGTGTGTGTGTGTGAATGTATGCGCGTGTGTAGGGGTGGGTTGTGTGTGTGTGAATGTATGCGCGTGTGTAGGGGTGGGTTGTGTGTGTGTGTGAATGTATGCGTGTGTGTAGGGGTGGGTTGCGTGTGTGTGTGTGAATGTATGCGTGTGTGTAGGGGTGGGTTGTGTGTGTGTGAATGTATGCGTGTGTGTAGGGGTGGGTTGTGTGTGTGTGAATGTATGCGTGTGTGTAGGGGTGGGTTGTGTGTGTGTGTGAATGTATGCGTGTGTGTAGGGGCGGCAGGTGGCCTGGCAGCTGCTTCTCAGTGTCTTCTGCCACAGGGAGGGCAGCTCATCTGGCCGCCCCGTGCCGTTGAATGGTGTCTTTGCTGGGAGAGTGGTGCTGGTCCCTCTGCCTGTGTCTGCATTGAACTCCCTTTTCCTGACGCTTGCTCTGCCGCCCCTCCCAGGACTGCCTGCGGCTTCCCCTCCTAGAGCCCAGCCTCATGAGGATTGCCGTTTCCCTTCATGGAGGCTCAGGAAGGTGACATCCTTGCTGCAGTGCAGAGCTGGGTCACAAAACCAGCTCCCAGACAGGCATCTTAGGGCTCCATCATCTCTTCATGTGGGTGACCCTGAGGGGAGGGAAGTGGGGAGCCCGTGGCTGCTGGAGGTCTTGCAGGGAGAGAAGCACATGCGTCTAGTCACGGTGGCAGAAGGTGGGGAGCCAGGCACGGGACAGAGAAGGGCTCCAGGCCCAGAAGAGGGAGGGCCCACAGGGACCGCAAGCGTGGGGAGGGCCACCTGGAAAAGGATGGAGGGAGGACCACTAGGATGGGGCCGGCAACGGGAAAACGCAGGAGTGCATGTTCCTTTTGCCCAGAGGCAGGGTGGTCAGAGGGAGGCATGAGATGGGAGCGGTGGGGGTCCTGTCCTAGCCTGGTTCCCACATACCGTCTTTCCCCTAGGTGGTCAAGTATCCCCTGCACGCCATCATGGAGATCAAGGAGTACCTGATCGACATGGCCTCCAGGGCGGGCATGCACTGGCTGTCCACCATCATCCCCACGCACCACATCAACGCCCTCATCTTCTTCTTCATTATCAGCAACCTCACCATCGACTTCTTCGCCTTCTTCATCCCGCTGGTCATCTTCTACCTGTCCTTCATCTCCATGGTGATCTGCACCCTCAAGGTGTTCCAGGACAGCAAGGCCTGGGAGAACTTCCGCACCCTCACTGACCTGCTGCTGCGCTTCGAGCCCAACCTGGACGTGGAGCAGGCCGAAGTCAACTTCGGCTGGAACCACCTGGAGCCCTACGCCCACTTCCTGCTCTCTGTTGTCTTCGTCATCTTCTCCTTTCCCATCGCCAGCAAGGACTGCATCCCCTGCTCGGAGCTGGCTGTCATCGCCGGCTTCTTTACTGTGACCAGCTACCTGAGCCTGAGCACCCACGCAGAGCCCTACACGCGCAGGGCCCTGGCCACCGAGGTCACCGCCGGCCTGCTGTCGCTGCTGCCCTCCATGCCCCTGAATTGGCCCTACCTGAAGGTCCTTGGCCAGACCTTCATCACTGTGCCTGTCGGCCACCTGGTCGTCCTCAACGTCAGCGTCCCCTGCCTGCTCTACGTCTACCTGCTCTACCTCTTCTTCCGCATGGCGCAGCTGAGGAATTTCAAGGGCACCTACTGCTACCTGGTGCCCTACCTGGTGTGCTTCATGTGGTGCGAGCTCTCGGTGGTCATCCTGCTGGAGTCCACCGGCCTGGGGCTGCTCCGTGCCTCCATCGGCTACTTCCTCTTCCTCTTTGCCCTCCCCATCCTGGTGGCCGGCCTGGCCCTGGTGGGCGTGCTGCAGTTCGCCCGGTGGTTCATGTCTCTGGAGCTCACCAAGATCGCAGTCACCATGGCGGTCTGCAGCGTGCCCCTGCTGCTGCGCTGGTGGACCAAGGCCAGCTTCTCCGTGGTGGGGATGGTGAAGTCCCTGACGCGGAGCTCTATGGTCAAGCTCATCCTGGTGTGGCTCACGGCCATCGTGCTGTTCTGCTGGTTCTATGTGTACCGCTCAGAGGGCATGAAGGTCTACAACTCCACACTGACCTGGCAGCAGTACGGGGCACTGTGTGGGCCACGCGCCTGGAAGGAGACCAACATGGCACGCACCCAGATCCTCTGCAGCCACCTGGAGGGCCACAGGGTCACGTGGACCGGCCGCTTCAAGTACGTCCGCGTGACCGACATCGACAACAGCGCCGAGTCGGCCATCAACATGCTCCCGTTCTTCATCGGCGACTGGATGCGCTGCCTCTACGGCGAGGCCTACCCTGCCTGCAGCCCTGGCAACACCTCCACGGCCGAGGAGGAGCTCTGTCGCCTTAAGCTGCTGGCCAAGCACCCCTGCCACATCAAGAAGTTCGACCGCTACAAGTTCGAGATCACCGTGGGCATGCCATTCAGCAGCGGCGCCAACGGCTCGCGCGGCCGCGAGGAGGACGACGTCACCAAGGACATCGTGCTGCGGGCCAGCAGCGAGTTCAAGAGCGTGCTGCTCAGCCTGCGCCAGGGCAGCGTCATCGAGTTCAGCACCATCCTGGAGGGCCGCCTGGGCAGCAAGTGGCCTGTCTTCGAGCTCAAGGCCATCAGCTGCCTCAACTGCATGGCCCAGCTGTCGCCCGCCAGGCGGCACGTGAAGATCGAGCACGACTGGCGCAGCACCGTGCATGGCGCCGTGAAGTTCGCCTTCGACTTCTTCTTCTTCCCGTTCCTGTCGGCGGCCTGAGGATGGTCCGCCACGAGGAGCTTCCGGTGCATGCTGCCGTGAGGCCCTTCCCCAGTGTGGCCCCAGCCCGACAGGCGTGCTCCAGTGCCATGTGTGCCCACGTGTGCAGACCTTGACTGCAGAGACCTCGCGTCCATGTGTAGACTGCGTGGACCCCGACAAAGGGGTGGCCGCTGTGTAGCTCTGTCCACTGTGAATGCCCAGTGTGTTGGGAATTGCATGCCATCTCCACCCCGAGCCCGACCTTTCTGAGTGACGTGGGTGTGCCAGGCTAGACTAGGAGGTTCCTGTGTCTCGAAAAGCACTTTACAGATGAGATTCCCTCTCCTCACCCACCTTCAAGCGCCCCGTTGCCTCTTATTTACTTTTGTGTTGGATTTGTTGTTTAAAGAACCAAATAAGCATCTGTGTAAACTCCACAATAGCGTTTCTTATTTCTTTGGTCACTGCTAACCCTTAGCAGCCGTTCCCCTTTCCTGGGGGATGTGCACAGCAGCTGGCGCCTATCATGTGCTCAAGGCCCAGCCCCAGCAGAGGCTGGGAGAGGCGGCGCACTGGCAGTGTGTCACACTGAGCACAGCACTACAGGCTGCCTCATGACCCTCCTGTCCAGCAGGTAGTGGGTGAGTTTGTGAGGGTCTTGCCTGAATCCATCGGGACTTGGGAAACAGAGAACCCTGTGGTGGGGGGCGGGGGGAGGGGTCCTGTCAGTGCTCGGAAGAGCCTGACCATGTTCAGTGCTGTAGAGCAGAAAGCCGGGGTCCTGAGTGGCTGAAATAAAAACCTCTGGTGGAACGTGCAGTGCTTTCCTTCCTTCCTTTACTGAAAAGAAGTATTTCTTGTACGTGCGTGAGAATCAGCAGAGCCCGCACTCCTGTCGAATGAAATGCAAGCGCGGTCTGAGTTACAGAAGAGCAAGGTTGACGTTTCACAGTTGACAGCTTCCTGCCAAAGCCAGACCCTGGCTTCACCTCCAGCTGGGGCATCTGCTGTAACTGTGGGGTGGCCTGGGCGTGGGCTGCCTGTGCAGAGACACCTGTGCTGAAGGTGACCATGGAGTGTCAGCCCAGCCATCCTCTCAGATCTTACTGGGCGGAAAGTGCATAGTCACTTTCCGAATTATCCTCGAATTCCAGTTACCCATGAAGCGGAGCCTATAGGCTGATTCACGGTGTGGGGGCTGCCGCCCATGCCGGAGTATGTTGTGAAACCGCCTCCTGTGTTCCCTCATCTGCAGTGATGACCCCGTGGAATTATAAGCAGAACGTAGTCATTCGGGGGTGCCCGAGCAGCTGGAGGTCCCTCAGCAAGCCTCACCCGTCTTGGGCGGCCTGTGTCTGTCCCAGCCCCTTGGGTCTTTGGTGTCTTCCCTGAGGTTGAGGATGTGGCCTATACCTGCTCCTGTCCCCCGTAGGCTGGGCTGCTCTCTGCTGGGCAGCAGGCCTCGCCTCTTTGCTGTGGATGGGGAATGTCGAGTGGTCACACGCTCTGGCTTGGCCACCTGGTGTTGCCGTGCAGGATGTCGTTGCTCCATTTTCCTCGGACGGCACTGGGTGGTGGCAGCTACACCCCCGCACTGTCCTCCCATCCTGGCTTGTCCTGCCTGGGGGTGCTGCGTGAAACCACACGAGAGGCGGGAGGTGTCATCCCTCCGAGCCACGGGCTCGCCCCTGGGTTTCTTTCCCAGGCAGTGAGATGAGGTTGGAGTTCAGTCCCACTTCCTCTCCCCATCCTGCGGATTTGTGAGGCCATGGAGGACCCTCGCCCTGTGACTCTGCCCCCAGGATCCCCACTGACTGTGCAGAGGAGGGAAGCCGCATGATGCGTTCCGAGTGGACAAAGATGACAACACAGCATCTCCTCACAACACCTGGATGAGGAAGATGCTCTAACATCCCCCATCTACAGAAGAGGACACCGAGGTGCAGAGTGGAGGCCATAGCACAGTAGCACATGGCACATAGCACAGCAGGAAGGACAGATTCCCCCCCCGTCCCCTTCCCCTGGGCCACCACGCTGCCACTCAGCACCCCTGATTAGTTTCTAACCAACCAGCAGAGGCACAGCTTGGAGGAGGAGTGGTGCTGTCTTTTGGGCAGAGTCCAGATTGGGCATGGTCCGGAGTTTCACTCATTCTGCCACAAAGCCCTATGCCACCAGGCACCATTTAGCACCTGTCCCCAGGCCTCAGTGTCCCGATCTGTAAAATGGAAAGTTCTGGGCTAGGTCAGTGGTTTTCAAAACTTAGCAACACCATTTTTGTTTGTTTGTTTGAAATAGGGTCCCTTTGTCACCCAGGCTGGAGTGTAGTGGTGCTATCTGGGCTCACTGCAGTCTCCACATTTGTCCTGGGGTTTACGGAAAGGCTCTTCCCCCCCCGCACCCACCACCCAGGAAAGAACCTGCCGTCTGCAGAAACAGCAGTTATTTAACACCCCGTCCCGGCCACCTGCTCTGGGCTGGGCCTTCACCCCACGGAGCTGTGGGACAACCAGGGAGGGACCGGGGGCAGAGTCTCACTTGGCTTCCATGAGGTAGTAGCATTTGAGAGAATGAGTCAAGAAAGACCCAACTGGGTGGTGCCATCCCAAGTGCCAGGAGAGGGTTTGGCACCAGAGTTTCCAAGCCCTCTGGAAGCCCAGCTCCCGGGGCGTTCTTTCAGGGGCCTTCACTGTCCATTCTCGGGCGGCGAAGCCATCAGAAAGACCACTCTGCCTCCTTTGGACATGCTCTTAAAGACCAGGCATTCAAAGTTCGATTATTCAAATGCTCTTTTCCTTTTTTTTTTTTGAATCCTACATCATGCAAGCGCACTTCCAAGTGAGGTGACAAAAACCCACATTTCTGCAGATTCCCACAAAGCAGGACCTGTCTCTCTTGAGTCTGCCACCTGAGGACAGAATCCTGTAACCACCCCAGCTCCCAGTCAGCAGGATGGGGTGTCGGGGCTATTAAACAGCCACGTGGCCCAGTGCATCTCATCCAGCAGCCCGGGGAAAGTATGCTTTGACGGCCAGGCCCCTATCCAATAAATGGTGCTTCCTCTTCGTGACAAATAAAATGAATGCTCATTCACCCAAAATATTGAGCCCCTGCTGTGTGCTTCACTCTTCCTGGCACAGGGGATGCAGCAATGCACAGAGAAGAGCCCCTGCCCCGCTGGGAGGGATGTTTGTGGGGAGATGGACCACACACCAATCAGTGAATATAGCACAATGGCAGGTAGAGAAAAGTGCTACAGTCATCTACCGTGAGCGCCGTGATGCTCTGCCCAGTTTCACCAACATTAATGGAGCAACCACTATATGCTGGACACATACCATGCATTTTCTCATCCTGGCAGCTGTTGCAAAATAGACAGTTCCATCCTGAAGACTGTGGGCACTAGAATTGCAGCCCCCAAAGATGTCCGGGTGGCTAATCCCCAAATCCTGTTCGTGTGTTCCCTCGTATGGCAAGAGGGACATTGCGGATGGGATTCAGTTAAAGATCTTGATACCGGGTAGATGATTCTGGACTTTCCTATCCAGGAGGGCCCAATGTAATCTCAAGTGTCCTTGTAAGAGGGAGGCTAGAAGGTCAGGGTGAGAGATTGGAAGGCTTCAAGATAGAGGAAGGGACCATGAGTCAAGGAATGTGGGTGTCTCTCACGCTGGAAAAGGTGAGGAGATGGTTCTCGCCTGCAGCCTCCAGTGAGACACAGCTGGAGTGAGGCGTCAGACTGGGCCACTGACAGGGCTCTAGAGTCCCAGATTCCCACGCCCCTGCCCCTCTGCATGGCTCCTGAGTCCCTCTCTGAGGTGTCTCCTGGAAAACCCTTGGGTTCCTGCTCCTTGCCTGTTGTCCCTGAATGTTGCTGCCTTTTGCAGCTAGTCTGTCTCTCTCTGAGGCTCATGATGTCATCTGACTGTGTGGGCCCCACGCATAATTCTAAGAGCACCCAGGTAAAGATAAAGGGGCTTTGTTGTTTTTCTAAAAAGGACTTTGCTGTTTCTTGACTCACTCATAACTTGATCAATTACCTGGAGCTCTAAAAGCTTCCCAGTTGTTAGGAAACCGCACCTTGGAGGCTGGCAAACCATTGTTAAAGTTGCTCCTAAAGGGTTGAACTTCTGCCGTGACTTTGGAAAGTAGCCTGGGGAAAATCAAACAAACAAACAAACAAGAAAACAGAAAAGACTTCGGTTCCCTTTTCTTTCTTTCCAGAAGTGATCAATCAGCTAACCTCACTGTTTCTAGCTTTCCTCTGCCTACATGATGTGCTTTTTTCTGCTGTTGGCCAGAAAGACCATTTTCTTCCTATGTTAGTCACAGAATAACCTGTCTCTTTAGGACAGTGGGGTCCTGTGCTGAATCCCACCCCCAAAGATGGAAAGAACTCGGGTGCTGCGTTGTGGGAAGCCCCAGCTGAGACTAAGTGTACAACGGGCTGAGAGCCAAGAGCCTGGCCCGGCAAGCCAGGCAGTGAGGGGACCCGGTACCCCACTCCCCATTTCTGCTGGAGCTGGAAGAGCCCCGAGGACGTCAGCCCCATGACAGGAGGGAGCTGGGGCCCAGAGCTGGGTGGGGCAGCCGACTGCTCCCTGCAGAACACCGACCAGTGTCTCCAGGTATTTCCAAACGTAGGAGGGCTTTGTGTTTAGTTAAGTCAAGGAGGCTGTCCCCTCTTCGAGGCTGTTTGGATTTCTTTCAGCAAAAAGTGGCGGAAGTTATTACGCAGGAACTTTTTGTAGCATATGAACAATGAATCCCGATGGGTACTGTGATGGTTACCGTGAGGTGTCAACTGGATTGGATTGAGGGATGCCCAGATAGCTAGTGAAGCGTTGTTTCTGGGTGTGTCCATGGGGGTGTTGCCAGAGGAGACTGACATTTGAGTCAGTGGACTGGGAGAGGAAGACCTACCCTCCATGTGGGTGGACACCATCCAACCGGCTGCCAGCGCGGCTCCAACTGAGCAGGAGGAAGGTGGGGGAAGCTGGCTTGCTGAGTCTTCCAGCTTCATCTTCCTCCCATGCTGGATGCTTCCTTCTGCTCCTCCTGCCCTTGGAGACATCAGACTCCACGTTCTTCGGCCTTTGAACTCTGGGACTTACACCAGTGGTTTGCCGGGGGCTCTGGGGCTTTCAGCCAAAGACCGAAGGCTGCACTGTCGGCTTCCCTACTTTTGAGGCTTTTGGACTCATGCTGAGCCACTACTGGCTTCCTTCTTCCCCAGCTTGCAGACCACCTGTCATGACACTTTCCTTTGTGATCATGTGAGCTAGTTCTCCCTGATAAACCCCCTTTCACAGACACATAGATCCTATTTGTTCTGTCCCTCCAGAGAACCCTAATACAGGTACCAACAGAAACCTTACGACTTCCCCTAGATTCTGCAGGCTGCATGGAGTTCACCACCCTTTACCTCGCGATATCAGTGCGGGAAGAACAGAGGCGCGCTGGGGTCAAGACAGACTGGGACCAGACCCCAGCTCCGGAACCTATGACCACATAGGTTTCAGAGACCTGGGTTCCAGCCTGGCCTCTGCCTTTACTGTGTGGCCCTGGGCAGGTTCCCTAACCTTTCTGAAACTCAAGTTCCTTACCTCTAGAACAGGAGCACTCATAGGACATGCCTCACAGGTTTATGTAGAATGAAATAGAGTGCAAAGTGTGCAACACAAGGCCCGGCACGCAGTAGGTCTCAATCAGTGGTCACTCTTGTCACTACCTGTAGGATGGGCCTTGGGCATGCCTCCTAACTTTTCTGACCTCAGTTGGCTCCTCTGTGAGATCAGGATTATAAAGATCTGCTTTTCAGGGTGGCTACGATTTGTTGAGAAATAAAGTATCCATCACACCATCATTTACACAATCATTCATTCATGGAGCCATTCATTCCTTCAATCATTTATTCAATCATTCATGAATTTATGGATTTAGTCCATCATCCATTCATTCTCCAGTTCTCAAGGATCCTGTGCTGGGCGCAGCCAAGACATGCTCCCTTCCAGTGGGCAGCTAGGTAAGCGGGGGCCTGAGGAAGTGCAGGGACTGTCATCAGCAAATCCTGCTCCAGAATGGAGACAGAGCAGAGCATGTTCCACCCAGGAAGCCTTTGCTTTGCTCCCTCTCCTGCCAGCCCAGCTCAGGTTCTGCCAGTCCCTGAACCCTTCTCACACTCTCCACCCCACCCATCAGGACACATAGGGCAGACTGTCAGAGGCGTGTGAACCAGAGCAACTCCATCTTGAATAGGGTAAAATGAGGCTGAAACCTACGGGGCTGCATTCCCAGACGATTAAGGCATTCGAAGTCACAGGATCAGACAGCAGACTGGCACAGGATACAGGTTATAAAGACCTCGCCCATAAAACAGTTTGCAGTCAAGAAGCCGGCCAAAACCCACCAAAACCAAGATGGCCACGAGAGTGGCCTCTGGTCGCCTTTGCTGCCACACGCCCACCAGTGCCATGACAGTTTACAAAGGCAGGGGCAATGTCAGGAAGTTACCCTCCATGTTCTAGACAGGGGAGGCATGAATAGTGCGCCCCTCGTTTAGCATAGCATCAGAAATAACCATAAAAATAGGCAACCAGCAGCCCTCGGGGCTGCTCTGTCCATGGAGTAGCCATTCTTTTATTCCTTTACTTTCCTAATAAACTTGCTTTCACTTTACAGACTCGCCCTGAATTCTTTCTTCCACGAGATCCAAGAACCCTCTCTTGGGGTCTGCACTGGGACCTCTTTCCGCAACATCTTCGCTTCCTTTCTCTTTAAGTTAAATTAAATGCTCATGGGTTTTAAAGCCTCTATCCCTTTGCTCTCACCCCCCGTTGCCATGCCTTAGAGGAACGGCCTCCACCCCTTTCAGCTGCTTCTTCTGCTAGTTACCTCCATGTTTTGGAATAACATGTTCATACACTATTTCTGATTTTCCAGTTTGACTTAATATGCATGGACACTATGAAAGAAAAATCATCTCTCATATGGCCCCCCAGCCTCCTTCAACCAGACTTTAGTGGACAAGCCACCTTCCCAATATGACCATCTCACCGGGTCCTGTTAAATCAGTGTCCACCATTTCTGTGCTGTGTAAATAGGATTCACAGCTGGGCCACGGAAGGCACTACGATCTCCTTCCTTCCTTCCTTCCTTCCTTCCTTCCTTCCTTCCTTCCTTCCTTCCTTCCTTCCTTCCTTCCTTCCTTCCTTCCTTCCTCCCTCCCTCCCTCCTTCCTTCCTTCCTTCTTTCCCTCTTTCTTTCTTTCTTTCTTTCTCTCTTTCTTTCTTTCTTTCTTGAGACTGAGTCTCACTCTGTCACCCAGGCTGGAGTGCAGTGGCGTGATCTTGGCTCACTGCAACCTCCACCTCCCAGGTTCAAGCAATTCTCCTACCTTGGCCTCCTGAGTAGCTGGGATTACAGGCACCTGCCACCATAGCCGGCTAAGTTTTAGTAGAGACGGGATTTTGCCATGTTGGCCAATCTGGTCACAAACTCTTAACCTCAGGTGATCTGCCTGCCTCAGCCTCCCAAAGTGCTGGGATTACAGGCGTGAGCCACTGTGCCTGGCTTATGATTACTTTTTGTTTACGCTGTGCCTAATAATTATCTAGTTTTTTGTTTGCCTATTTTTTTCCACATTGATCACTAATTCATTTGTGAAAAATAGAAAATTCTTCTCAATGTGTTAAAACTATCAGATAAACTCTCAATTTCTGCTTCCCCAGCCCCCGTAGATTTGTTGTTTGGAACTTTCCATCTTCCTGTGTCAATCTGGACTGTTCACTCTCCAGGCCCACCACCCAGCTGTCACCCTGGGGACTCCCTCACTGTCACCCGGGTGTTCCCTTTGCGTCTCTCCTCTGTGCTATCCCTGTTTCTGGGATCCCAGATGGATTAGCTTGGAAACAGGCTAGGCTGCTATAACGGAGACCCCCCAGTACAACAGTTTATGCAAAACAGAATTGTGTTTCTTTCTCAGGTCAGCATCTGAGTAAGTGGCCCAGGCTAGCGTGCTGGCTCCAGGCAGGTCTCTTCTCTCTTGTCGCTCTCTCTCTTTTGACCCACATTTTCTATCCTGAGATCTAAACTAGCTGCTCCAGCTCCTGAAACTGCCTTTGCAAAATTATAACTGAGGAAATTACGACAGTGAAAAAAGTCAGACTTAACCGACTCCATCTTCCTTCTAACCTTTAAGCTGTCCTTGTTGATTCCTGGACATAGGCCAAACTAACTTTGGGAAGGACTTCGGTTCATGGTTTGACTGAAATAAATTGCTAACAGCCCTTTCCCAAAAAGACCCCCCTTCTTGCCTGGGGTCCAGTCTGCCTTTGCAGGACTAACAAACTAGCTACGAGATTAGAAATGAACAGTTTAGCGGTCATGCAACCTCTGGCTCCAAGAGTCTGAACCTCCCCATATTGCTCCTGGGGATAACATCACCATTGGAAAACCTAAGACCAGTGCTCGAGATATTTTGCAGACCCTGCACTCAATGGATCAGCCAACACCACCCAGACCAGTAACCAGGCTGAACCAGTTCTACCATTGTACCTAGGAAGAGAAGACATTAAGAAAACCTCACTTCAAACTCCTGTGATTCCATCTCCAACCTGACCAATCAGCACTCCCCACTTCCCAAGCCCCTACCCGCCAAATTGTCTTTAAAAACTGTGATCCTGGCCGGGCGCAGTAGCTCATGCCTGTAATCCCAGCACTTTGGGAGGCCGAGATGAGCAGATCACTTGAGGTCAGGAGTTCGAGACCAGCCTGGCCAAGGCAGTGAAACCCTGTCTCTACTAAAAATACAAAAATTAGCCGGTCATGGTTGCGGGTGCCTGTAGTCCCAGCTACTCGGGAGGCTGAGGAAGGAGAATCACCTGAACCCAGGAGGTGGATGTTGCAGTGAGCCAAGATCGTGCCACTGCACTCCAGCCTGGGTGACAGAGCGAGACTCTGTCTCCAAATTAATTAATTAATCAAATTAAAATTAACACTCTGATCCCCAAATGCTTGGGGAGACTGATTTTGAATAATAAAAAAACTCCAGTCTCCCACACAACTGGCTCTGCATAAACTACTTTCTCCATTGCGATTCCCCTGTCTTGATAAATCGGTGCTGTCCAGGCAGGGGGCGAGGTGAACCCCCTGGGCGGTTACACTTCCAGCCCTGCGTCTACAGTCTGGCCAGCATTGAGGATGGGAGGGCAGGTGAAGGACAGGCTTCTCCCCTCTTACAGCAGTGCCTGGAGCAGATCACTTCCATGTCCTCTCTGTGGGCCCCACCTGGCTCTGGCGGACGATCCTGTGTCCAGACAACAACTCCACTGTGATGTGCAAAGGGAAGGTCAGATGTCAGGGACAACCAGGGGTCCCTGCCTCATGGGTTTCCTTCTTTCCTGGTTTCATGTTAGTGATGCACACCCTCCAGCGGCTTCCTGAGAAATTGTCTTTACGTGAATGGGAGCCAGTTTGAAAAATTCCCCACCATAGGTCCATACCTTTGGGTCGTCTCCTCTCATGGTGACCTGGGCTTGGTCCTGTCACTTGTTTTGGCCCACGGGACGACAGTAAATGTGACACAAGCAGAGACTTGAGAAGCAGGTGTGCCTTGGGGCTTATCTTACTGACCTTGGGAGCTCCAGTGTCACAGACATTGGAACCACAGTGACTCCATCTTGAATGGGGGCTGGGTAAAATGAGACTGAGACCTGCTGGGCTGCATTCCCAGGAGGTTAGGCATTCTTAGTCAACAGGAGATTTACAGATAGGGAATAAGTGAACAATGTTTACCGAACAGACCCCGGATTTAACAAACCCAGGAAATGTCCTGATGTCCCAATACCTTAAGAACAAAAGCATTCTTAGTTTAAAAATAAGTTTGGTGGCTGAGCGCGGTGGCTCACACCTGTAATCCCAGCACTTTGGGAGGCTGAGGTAGGCAGATCACCGGAGGTCAGGGGTTCAAGACCAGCCTAGCCAACCTGGTGAAATGCATCTCCATTAAAAACACAAAAAATTAGCAAGGCATGGTGGCTGGCACCTGTAATCCCAGCTACTTGGGAGGCTGAGGCAGAAGAATTGCTTGAACCTGGGAGGCAGAGGTTGCAGTGAGTGGAGATTGCACCACTGCACTCCAGCCTGGGTGACAGAGCAAGACTCTATCTCAAAAAAAAAGAAAAGGTTTGCTGTAAAGATTCTTGCAGAAGACAGTAGTTGCACAAAGATGAACAATCCCTAGTCACCAGCCCTAGCAGCAGAGCACACCTCCCCCAGGATTTTGTGGTTTGTTGTCTTGTATATAAACAAGCACTGTACCTAAGGCACATGCGTTCCTCCTCTTGCTCTTGGGAACACCCTACTCTGCCTGTGGATAGCAATTCCTTCTAGCAATTCCTTCTTGCCTTTACTCTCTTAATAAACTTGCTTTCACTTTACTCTGTGGACTCGCCCTGAATTCTTTCTTGTGCAAGATCCAAAAACCCGCTCTTGGGTCTGGATTGAGACCGCTTTCTGGTAACACTGGGGCGATCACAGGGCTGGCCTGGGAGAGCCCCCTGGGTGACAGAGACGCCTGCTGATGGCATCTGTGTTACCCTGAGACAACCAGAAAACCTGTGAGTGAGGCCGTTCTTAAACATTCACCCTCAACTCTGCCTCCCAGCCCACACACGGAATTGTAAGAAATAGTCAATGTTTACTCTTTTTTTTTTAAAAGACCCTAAATTCTGGGGTGTTTCATTACACATCAAAAGCTAATTGGTACAAAACCTCGCGTGGGTAAAACGTCTTTGTTTCCCTCTCGAGTGTAATTAATAGTTTGAAGGGGCATAGCCAGCATTTGAGGTTCGAAAATTTCTTCTTAGACTTTGAAAGCAGCACTCCATTCCCTTATTGCTGCTGGGATGCCTGAAGACGTATTCTGATTCTCCTAAGCCATGGTTTACAGTGTTCTCAGTCTCCCTGAGTTCTGATTCCTCAAAGGGATGGCCCTGGAAGTGGGTGGATTTTCTGCTGTCGTGCCAGACACAGTGGTTTCTTTTCATCTGCAAAGTTTGATTCTTCAGGTCAGAAAACTTTTGAATATTTTCTTGCCTCCATTTTCTTTGTTGAACTCCTCACATCTGTGTGCTGAGGCCTCTTAGAGGAGGTTAGCTTTGTTGTTTATTTATTTATTTATTTATTTATTTTGAGACGGAGTCTCACTCTGTCGCCCAGGCTGGAATGCAGTGGCGCAATCTTGGCCCACTACAAGCTCCACCTTCCGGGTTCAAGCGATTCTCCTGCCTCAGCCTCCCAAGTAGCTGGGATTACAGGCATGCCCCACCATGCCCAGCTAATTTTTGTATTTTTAGTAGAGACGGGTTTCACTATGTTGGCCAGGCTGGTCTCCATCTCCTGACCTCAAGTGATCCGCCTGCCTTGGCCTCCCAAAGTGCTGGGATTACAGGTGTGAGCCACCGTGCCTGGCCAAGGTTATCCCTTTTTCTCATCTGTTTTCTTTGGGATTCTCTTTGATTTTTTTTGTTCTACTTCCTGAGAAATTTCCTCAACCATATCTTCCAATCTTTGCAGAGATCTTTATTTTTGCAATCATGCTTCTAATTTCCATGGTTTCCTTAGCGTCTCCATGTGTTTCTATGGCTATGTTTTCCATATTCTCTTATCTCTATGCAGATATTCATTATCAGAGTTTTGAAAACTAGATTCCACTTGGCACTGTAGCTAAAGGTTGCAGCTGTGGAACTGAGCGCCAATAAAGCCCCAATAAAGCAGACCCGCAGAACAGCACCTGCCTTCCTCCTGCTGAACCTGAAGCCCAAAACTCCCTCTTGAAAGCCAGAGGCGCCGGGCGCGGTGGCTCAAGCCTGTAATCCCAGCACTTTGGGAGGCCGAGACGGGCGGATCACGAGGTCAGGAGTTCGAGACCATCCTGGCTAACACGGTGAAACCCCGTCTCTACTAAAAAATACAAAAAACTAGCCGGGCGAGGTGGCGGGCGCCTGTAGTCCCGGCTACTCGGGAGGCTGAGGCAGGAGAATGGTGTAAAAACCCGGGAGGCAGAGCTTGCAGTGAGCTGAGATCCGGCCACTGCACTCCAGCCTGGGCGACAGAGCGAGACTCCGTCTCAAAAAAAAAAAAAAAAAAAAAAAAAAAAAAAAAAAAAAAAAAAAGAAAGCCAGAGGCAGGGCCTGGCTCCTGGCAGGGTGCAGGGAAACTTACCCGCACACGCTCCTGTTTAGCTCAGCAATTGTGGCAGGTGGGGCAGAGCCTCTCTGGCTTCCTGAAGAATCCAGGTACCCTGTCGTTTCTCTCCCCCGAGGCTTCCATTCTCTGGGACCCTCAGGCACGTCTGTGGGGGAGAACTGAATGAGGAGTTATGTGCTACCTGTGTGATTGTGAGCTAATTCTTCAACCTCTCTGAATCAGTTTCCTCATCTGTATCATATTCTCATGGAGAGTGTGTGTGTGGAGATCATGATGGGCCGTGCACACCTGATGCAAGACAAAACAAGACAACTATCATTACGGCGTGTTGTGTGCCAAGCACTGTGTTTTGCACTATCCAAGTTAATCTTGCCCTTTCTCTCCCACCACAAACCTACAAAATAGGGAGTCCTTGTAGCTCCATTTCCTCAGTGATGAATTCAGAGCTAGGGAAAGTTAAGAGCTGAATTAGGAGCTAGAGGCAGCAAACCCTTGATGTGAACCCAGCTTCCCAGTGCAAAGCCCATGGGCATCCCCACTTGCTGTACTGCCTCCCGACGGGCTCCACCTCCATGAGGTTGGACTCATTAAAAACAAACAGCATCCTGGGCCTCGTTTTTGATGTAACATTTGTTATTTTATTGGAAAAAGCTGGTATTAACATATTTATAGTTTTATTCAACAATTGGGTAATTTGTGAGACACCAAAGAGAAAAAGAATGCACCTATGAGTTACAGAGTCCAAACTGATCAGGGCTGACAACTTGATCACCATGTATCCCACACCACCACCACCACCACCACCACCCCTACCTCCACCACCACCACCTCCACCACCCCCACCACCACCCCCATCACCAAGAGCTTCGTCCTCAGAGAAGAGCTAAATTTAAAAAACCCAACAACTTCACAACAACCATGTGAACGCCCGTACATTCGAGAAGACCAGAAAATGTAAGCAGAGCAGGGATGCAAGTCTGTGACTATTATGCTGGTCCTTCCGCCATTTCTGGTTTTGTCCCTCCCACTGACACCTTTTCTTAACACACATTTTATCTTCACAATTTGCTTTGGACATCATTATTTTCCAGGGATCCAAAGACATACTTTTTCTCAAAGAAGATCTTTTCCTTTCTTTTTTCTCCTTTTTGGTTTGGTACCCAAAGTTTAAAACAGAAGTAAGGAACTAGGAACCGTATTAAGACTTCCTTTTGAAGAACATGTAAGATTCGTACTTTGAAGATGGTAAATGTTAAATCTATGATGTGACAGTAACCTCTAGCTGCAAATACAAGTTTCCTCTCTTAACATTTGACTCACAAAGGGAGATGGATCGTAGCAAATATCCAAGTAATTGGTAAGGCCCTCAGAGCTGGGTTTTGGCTTCAACACGCTATCTATACAATTAACCACATTCTCAAACCTCTTTACAAGGGGGAAAAAGTAATCCAATCCTTTGATTGTTAAATTTAATTAGAATAGATATGTACATATAATACTGTCCAGGTCAACTGGATTTTATAGTGATATATAAACAAACATTCTTCATTCACGTTGATTAAAAAAAAAAAAATCAATGATCCATTTCCCTGTGTAAATGTTATATGGCCAGAAGTGAGTACACATGCACTTTGTGCTTTTACACACACAAAAGTATACTGTAATCCACTGAGAATAACCTCAGCTGGGTCTATTTCCTGGGTTATGTTACATCTTGTAAAAAACAAAACAAAACAAAATGGTTGGATTTGGCTGGGTCTCTGCTCCTCGCTTTCTGAATCAAAATGCCAAACTACGTGGTTCTGCTGTGAGTCCATGAGCAAAGACGACTCAGAGGGGTGGGCAGGTGTGGTATCATCAGAACAGGAGCATCTACCATGGAAACACCACCTTCTCTGTCGCCCTCATTGTCAGAGGGGCAGAGTTCCCGAGGGACACGTCCTCTGGGACTGTGTGGTCCTTAAAGTAAAGGTATCCTAAAATGGTCAGAACATGCAATTTCCTTTCAGAGGCAGTTCAGTGCATTGGCTCAAGGAGGGTGCAAGCCCAGGGTGAAGTGGAGTCCCGGGGAGGGCTGTACTCCTGAAGCCACCAAGCAGAGCAAGGAGCTCCGGGGGTCTTCTCCATCTTCCATCCTGCGTTTCAGTTCTCCTGGACCCTTGTCGTAGCCAAGTCTGCCATGTCCTATTTTCCAAGACAGAGAGGCATTCCTTTCCAAACCTTCCATTCGAGTGTCACTTAAACATGAGCCACCCACGAGATGGACTGGAGAGAACCTTGTGTGAAGACCCGGACGGGCTCCTGACACCACTGCTTGGCGGGCGCCTGCCATGGGTGACCTGTGCATCTGCTCAGAGCCTCAGTTTCTTCTCGTGGACAGAGGGGATCCTAAGGCTTCCTCTTATCCCCAGCATCCAGCCCAGAGCCTGGCACGCTTCAAGAAGTTGGTGCTTATGATGGAAATGAATGAACACCCACCTCGCAGTCAGGAGGAAGATTCCAAAAAATCGTGAATGGGAGCCAGTGTCCGCTCCAGGAAGGTGCCCAGTGAATGCTGAAGGGCGAGGGGAAAGCGGCTGCAGGGAGGGCTGCAGGGGGTAAGTCAACAGCCTCTAGGGCTGAGCACCATGCCCAGCACACAGGAGAGGCTCAGCAAACGGCAGGTGAATCAGATGAGGACACAGGCACGCAGAAGACAAACCCCACCCCGCTCCTCTCGGGAAACTGCACCAGATCTGGGACCTGGGATGTTTCAAGACGTTCAGAAAACCTAGGAAAGAAGCTTGCATCTGCAAATTCTCAGCATGAATTCACCCTCCGAAATACAAAGGTGAGATCATCAGCTCTCAGACAGGGCCAACTGCTCCATTTATAACCAAAAGACCCCCTGGCTGGCTCGTTTGAGATTCATCATCTGTCCCTGGAGCCCTGATCTGGGACCGGTGAGGCATAGGGGGGAAGCAGCTCCCATCAGCTCCGGCCCCTGCAGCAGGACGCACTGGAGTGAAAAATTAACCCGGACGCATAAAAAGTCCTATCGATGTGGTAAAGACCGCAGACCGAGACGGTGAAGGGACGTGAATGAAAGAACCCTGAACTGTAAGACTCCACAGTCATGTCCATTTTATGATTTGTGGCGGTGAACGCTTCCTTTCCTTTTTATTTTTTTAAACAGACAATTACTGCCAAACACAATTCTGGCCTAGGGAAGCTGGGGCAGGGATGGGGGCCCAGGCTCCCTGTGTCCACACACTGCCACCTCTGCGGCTGTCCTCGTTGGCGCTGTGACTTCCTTCCCCTCCTTGCATTGCGGTCGTGAAGATCATGTCGGGGATGACTTGCGCAAGGCTGGGTGGTGGGGGCCGGGATCTGCACGTACCTAGTGCATGTCAGAGTTCACCTTGTCCTGGAAGATGTACAGGTTGTTGGTGGCAGCGATGGCGATGATGTTCTCAGCCGGGTGCCAGGCCGTGTGCAGGATCTTCTTGGTGAAGTCCAAGCTGTCCACACTGATGTCATCACGCCGGCGCTTGCCCCCCACGCACACACGCCGCGGCTTGAGCACAGCCCGGGGCTTGCTGCTTTCCCTTGAGGCCTCCAGGGTCACGTCCCGCTTGGTATTCCGATCAAACATGCGGAAGAAGTTGTTGTAGGCCCCGGTCATGATGACGCTGGTGGGAGAAGGAGAGGCGTCAGGCGAGGAGGAGCACGAGCCTCTTCTCAAGAAATAAGCCCAGGTGTGGGGACTCATGCCTATACTCCCAGGACTTTGGAAGGCCCCGGTGGGAGGATCGCGTCAGCCCAGGAGTTCAGGACCAGCCTGGACAACATAGCGAGACTCCACCTCTACAAAAAAAAATTTTAAATGACCATAGTCCCAGCTATTCGGGAGGCTGAGGCAGGAGGATCACCTGAGCCTGGGGAGACAGAGGCTGCAGTGAGCTGTGATTGTACCGCTGCAGTCTAGCCTGGGTGACAGAGTAAAACTCTGTCTCAAAACAACAAACAGACAAAAAAGAAAGCAAGCCCAGAGCCTACAGAGCCATCACTCCCTGGAAAGGGAACCCACACCTGCCTCTATTCCCCTGTCTCTTGGGGTCTCTTATATCCCCTCACATGTCAGCTGCCACCAACACGTCGACTCAGGCCAGGAGCTAAGATCATTTTTATGCTCTGCCCCAATCATCATGAAAATACCCTGCTGGCCGGGCGCGGGGACTCACACCTATAATCCCAGCACTTTGGGAGTCCGAGGCGGGTGGATCACCTGAGGTGAGGAGTTTGAGACCAACCTGGCCAACATGATGAAACCCCGTCTCTACTAGAAATACAAAAATTAACTGGGCATGGTAGTGGGCACCTGTAATCCCAGCTACTCGGGAGGCTGAGGCAGGAGAGTTGCTTGAATCCAGGAGGCGAGGTTGTAGTGAGCCGAGATCGCACCACTGTACTCCAGCCTGGGCAATAAGAGCAAAACTCCGTCTCAGAAAAAAAAAAAAAAGAAGAAGAAAGAAGGAAAGAAAAGAAAAGACAATGCCCTCCTGTAATTTCTGTTAGTCCAGGAGAGAAAGCCCTGGCCTTCCAAAGGGACTGTGCGACCACAGCAGGAGGTAGCCACGGAAGCAGCTGGGACAGAGAACCACCAGGCCCTGCTTCCCTCCAGGGGCCCGCCTGTCCCGAGGAGTCGGGTGAATAAAGGAATATGCATCGCCATGAGGGACGGGGCGAGCAGTGCTGATGTGCAGAGGCTCACCGCCCTCGCCATCCTGCTAAAGAGAATTCCACACCATTTCCTTGCTCTCCCTGCTCCTAAGGAGGGGATCCTGCTGGTGGGAGGAAGGATAAGTTCATCGACATAGTAAGAGGCAGCAGAGAAAGCACAGCTCTGTGGGCCTGTGCCCAGAGGAAGGGTTTTGGGGTTTGGCCTCTGCAGGGCCCTGGAGCAGCTGTGGGGTGCAAGGTAAGTGGGGAGGAAGAGGGCATTCCAAAAAGCAGCCACGAGATAAAGAAGTTGTCCTGCTGAAGGCTCTTCAGGGAGGAAATCCTATTTCCTTTTGGAAGCCGAGTTGGGCTTCCTGAGGTTAACACTGCTCTGAGACAGAACCAGGGGGATCCCTGGGTCTCCACGGGTTATGCACAGAGGACAAAAGCTCACACGTGAGCTCAGGCACTGTGGTCAGGGGCTTGGGGTCTGGCCAGTCCCCCTGGGTCTGGGTCCTAGCTCTGCCCTACCCTGACATGCACCCTATCTTAGTTTTCTATAAATATTAGGGTCAACAAGGGAATGCAGCCCCTGGTAAGTGCGAATCAGGGGACGCAGGCTGAACATCCCGCACAGTGCTGGGCTTGGGGCACTTTGCCTCTTGTTATTTACCAGGTACTTCTCGATCCTAATCGTCCATGTGACCGAAGCCACACCTGCTTTATATGTGACTCAGAGCCTGGGACAAGGGAAGCAGCATGAGAGTGGGGCTGGGTGAACGAGTCCCACAGAAGGGCCCTGCCCAGGCACCACAGGCTGACTGGGGGAGGCCACACTCCCCGCGCTGGCACAGTGGGGAGGCAGCCCCCTTTGTTCTTCAGGGAACAGTTCATAAAATGAACCTGGGTGATTTCACACAACGCTGGCTCTTCTGATCCATTTAGTGGAAGGAAAGCGACATAATCAAAGTTATTTGCAACCCACACAGTTCCTGATCCTCCCTCTGTTCCGGTGTGGAATTCAGCTGACACGTGCTCTGGGGGAGAGGGAGGGGGTCCCCTCTCATCCTACAGCACCAAGCCCCAGCACCGTGAGAGCCATTCCTCACATTCATGCAGGTTTCTTAAATTCCAGAAGATTCCCTTAACAGGGAAAAGGGCAGGTGAGCTGCTTCACCTCTCCTAGCCTCATCTGCATGTGGGATCAAAACGCCGGCTGCTTTTAGCCCTAGTGCTCCCCTCCTCTTTCCTTTGGGGAAAGAAAGGCTCCTGCCCACCCCGCCCCCGCCGGGGCTTGTAATCCCAGCTGCTTGGGAGGCTGAGGCAGAAGAAATGCTTCACCTGGGAAGGCGGAGGTTGCAGTGAGCTAAGATGGCGGCACTGCATTCCCTATCCCTGTGAGCTGTCAATCACAGTGCTCTCCCCGCCCCGGCCAGGGGTTCAAAAAGTGGGCATGTGACCCACACAAAGCCAATCAGATCCTTCCATGAGAGTTTTACACAGTCCCTGGGAGGGGTTTGCTGGCTGAGGATAATGGAAAGGGGAATGATTTGGGAGTCATCTCCGAAGAGGGAGAGGACGAGGCTAGTGTGTAAGGAGAAGCAGGGAGAAGCAGAGATGGGGAAGCACAGAGAGAAGAAAATGGCCCTACGGATACAGCATGAGCCCCTGGGGAAGCCTTGCCCTGGGATTTCTCGGAGCAAGTGTAGGTGTGTCTGACTCCTGCACCTGAGCATGCTCAGCTGGCACAAATCCCTCCCACCAGGCAGGACAGATAAGGAGAGCTTCATGGAGGAGGGGACGTTGGAGCTGGGTGTGGGAGGGTCTGCGGGATTCTTCCAAGTGGGTAACCAAGGGAAGGGCAGGCCTGCCAACAGGACAGTCCACGCAGGATCACTGGGACCCCTGCCCATACGAACTGGGATCTTGCTGAAGGCATCACACATGGTCTCATCCCCAAAACGGCCACGGAGGTCACAGTTTCCTAGAACCACTTTCCAGGTGAGCTGACTTAGAGAGGCCCAGGGGCTTCCTCAAGCACACGGTGGAGAGGGTTAGAACGTGGACCAGAAACTGAGGGAGTCCAGCAGGAGAGCTGCTGCCTCTCCACAGCGCGCTGCCCATCCGCGTTCTGCCGGCACTGGGAAGCCCCACTGCAAGGTCCATCAGGCAGCCACCATGCGGCAGCCGCGGCGGTCTGTGGGCCGGGCCAATGGTCAGAGGGGGTCAACAGGAATAGGAGGGCAGCAACTGGGAGCCCGCGAGGATTCGAGTTTGCTTTGGTCTGCAAGGATGCGGGGACCGGGGGGAATCCTTGCTTCTCTCCTGAGCCTCTGAGCCCCTGGAAGGCAGGACCCAGGATCTGTTTATCTTGGACTCCTGACCATGGGGCATGTTGTTCTCAGAACAGTGCTCAAAGTGAAGTAGGAGGTGGCACACCTCTATGCCTTCTAGAAACATCCACAGCCACTGGACGCACCTGCCGTCCCAGTGAAGGGCTCAGAACAGGTTGAGTCAGAGTAGCCCCCCAGGGCACGCCACCCATTGTGGGAGGTAAACAAGGACAGACAGGGAGGCATGTGGGGGATCACTAGGACAGGGTGTGGCTGGTGTGTAAAGTGCACGCAGGAAGTTGCGGGTGGGAGGCAGGACAGGAGAGCCCAGGCCTGGACGCCACTGTCAGCTTGGAGGAGTTTGGCGGCTTCTCCAGTCCTGGGAGCAGGCGTCACCCGGCCTCGGGTGCCCCCTGGTGGCAGCTTGAAGGAAGGACGGGCTGTGGGTTGCAACCAGCGGGGACCTAGCCCCCAAAACGCACAACAGCTGCAGGTTCCTCTCCTCCGATTTGAATAGACCCTCTTGGGGCCCACTGCACTAGGGAACCCCTAATGTGTCAGGGCCTGCAGCTCAGGAGCATGGGAGGAGCCCTGTCTGCTGGGGGTGTCTGGGATCTATCTGGGGGCAGGGCCTTAGAGAGAAGGTCCTGTGTCCTGCTGACCCAGCTGTGTCAGCCCAGTCCCAGGCCAGGCCTCCATCCTGGTTTTCTAAGTATCCTTTAGTGGCTCCCTGTGATCACCATGTCGGCCCCTCGCCTGACCTTGGGCTCTGCTCGGAGACCCCCGCGGTCAGGGGTAGCTCCAGGATGTTGGCAGCTCCCTGGACACAATGGCTTGGCCCCCTGCTTGGATCCAGCCCTGCTTCCAGGGAGCTCCCTCCTGGTCCTGTCCCTGCCATGTCCAACCCCTCCTCTTATCCCACACACCAACCCTGATGGTCCCAGTCCTGTGCCCAGAGCCAGAGGGTCATAGCATAGTCATCTCACATGACCACCACAGTGCCGGCCACCCTCAGAGGTCCGGCAGAGCCCAGACCTGTCATGTGACTGATGCCATCCACAGGGTGGACACCCCCCTACCAGGTGACGCCCGAATCAGAGCTGCTGGCTCTTACTCCGCCCTCCTTGCCTACCACACTGGACAGGACTGTGGGGAGGAGGTGACAGTACATGGGCTCCTGACGGGTGGTATTCTGATCTAGCAGCCAGTGTGGTCTTTATCTCCACACTGTCTGTCACCCGGAGACCCACTTCCGGATCTGGGCAGCTGGACTAGGAGGTATCCGGTCCTTGAGGAAGCAGCTGTAGGAGACACTGAGAGGCCACCTCTCAGCTTCTGAGCTTGAAACTCACAGATGGAGAACAGGCTTGTCTATTTCAGAATCTTACACCCGGCAGGACCCTGAGCACTAAGCTGATGTGATTTGGGAGGGCAGAGGAGGGATTTTCCCACCTCCAGAATGGAGGGAGAATCCCAGAGAAGAGACACAGAGGTAAGGAATCACAGGTAGAGGTAAGGGGGTCTCTACCACGGCCCCCTTGTCCATACCCACCCTGGGCTGAGCCCAGGCTAGGGAGACACAGGAACTCACTTCTGGCACTGGGGGACCACTTTCCAAGGAGGTGAGTTTGAGAGACAGCTGGACCTGTGGGTTATGACCAGCCCTGGAGGGTGCTGGAGCTCCGAGGTGCCCCTGAGCCTCAGTGGGCCTGAGTGGGGTGTCACCAGGAAGAGAGGGAGACAGCAGTGGTGATGGGAAGAGGGGTGAGTAGGCTGATGGTCAAAGCTATAGGGGAGCAGGGCTGTCTCAGGGCATGCAGGTGTGGATAGATGATGGTGACCAGGTGTTGGGCTACAGCCCTCGCCCCTGACAAGCTGGGAGAGGGGAGCACACCACTGGGGCCCCTGAATTAACTAAATATGCTCCCACTGCTGCCTATAGGGCAGGCGCCAATGTGGCTGTGAGGTTCAGTGATAGAAGATGAAGAAAGTTTCGTCTCCTGCCCTTGAATCTGAGCGCTGAGAGTCGGACCTGCTCTGGAAAGCGTGGGCTCCACCCGGACACCTGGACCCATCGAGGCTGAGTAGCCGTGTGCTGTGGGTCACCGGGATCCTAGCCCAGGCCCCTGCAAGGAAGAAACCCTCCCCACGGTGAGGTGAGGTGCGGGCGGAGGTCAGGGCTTACCTGTCGCTCCCATTCCAGGCACATTCAAACTTGTCGAAAATGCAGTCATTCTCGTACAGGGAACAGAGCTTGCTCCGAAGGTAGTCGTGGACCTGGTGGGAGAAGGGATGAGGTGAGTGGACGGGGTGCCCCGACCATCCTGGCTCCTCCACAAAAAGGGTCTCAGAGCAGCAAAGGTTTGCACGCCCTGACACGGCCCGACGCAGCCCTGCTCATCTCAGCACGGGTCTGAACACCCTGACACAGCCCAGTACAGCCCTGCTCATCTTATCGGGGGGCCCACGACCAGGCACATGGCTGACCTCCGAGCTGTGGCCAGAGACGGGAGCAGCACCCAGGAGCAGAGTCCACTGTGACAGACAGAACGCCCGCAGCACAGGGGCCAGATCCTGGCTCTGCCCTCCCAGCTGTGTGATCTTGGACAAGTACTTCACCTCTCTGAGCCTCAGTTTCTTCAAACTTAAAGTGATAAGAGGGCGAACCCCACAGTAATTCTGGGATTAAGTGCAGGGCAGGCTTTTGAGGGTAATGATTACCAAGAACACAGGGTGGCGGCCATCAAGAAAGGGGAAGAGGGAACCCACACAGGCTTCTCATCCGTCCACAGCACGAGGCACTGAGGCTCACAGGGTCACACAGCCTCTAAGAGGCTGACCAGGGCCCTTCCCCAGGATTCCCGGACCCCACAGGAGAGATGGTGACATCCCATGACCCACATCCACCTGACTGCAGCCAGTCCTACAAGCCCTGTACCCAGAGGGGCTCATGAGTGCCGGGGCTGGGGCTGGAGCTGCCAGGACAACAGGGCATGGGCTCTGTCCTCTGGGTGGGGAAGGGCAAGTAACTGGGTGCCATGGAGCCCGGTTTCAACTCCCAGAAGTTGAAATTAACAACCAATGAACACAGAAAACGTGAAGGGTGGTGTGAACATCAATTTCGTGTGTCAGCTTGGCAGGGCCATGGTACCCAGATCCTTGGTGTTTCTGTGAAGACATTTTGTAGGGGAGGTTAACATTTAAGCTGATAGACTGAGTAACAGGCTGCCCTCCGTCATGTGGGGGGTCTCGTCCAATCAGTCGAAGACCCCGATAGAACAAAGACAGACCTCCCTGAGGACCGGCGGATTCCACCAACAGATGCCTGTGGGCTCGCACGGTCACTCCCCTGAGTCGCCAGCCTGCCGGCCTGCTCTGCAGATTTAGAACATGCCACGTGAGCCGATTCCTTCAAATCTCCCTCTCTTTCTCAGTCTCTCTCCCCATCCTGTTGCTTCTGTTTCTCTGAACCATCTGACTAACATGGTGTAAGGGCTACACAGGAAAACAGAGTGGCATTAGGGGAAGCAGGATTGGGAGGAGGGGCCTGCTATTCACTGCAGACAGGATGGTTAGACAAGGCTACTGTACTCCCGCCTGGGGCCATGCTCATCCCTCCCCACTCCCCGTGTCCTCCTGGTGACCCTAGCCTTCCCCTTGGGCCCCTGGGCTGCAGCCCCACCAGGCTGAGGGTCACTGTGTTCCTGTCTGTCTGAGACTCTTGAGGGTGAGGCCGAGGTTCTTCCTTCTCTCTGGGCCCAGGGTTGAGCACTGTGTTGGGCACAGGGTACTGGCTCAGTATGTGTAACAACTAAAATCAAGGGGGATGAATGGCAGCAGGTTTTAGTGTTCATGTCCCATCCCGGGGCTGCATTTTTGTGTGTCCCCCTTACTCAGTCCCAGCAGCCTTAGTGATGCATGCTTCCAAATACGCAAGCTGTTCTCTCTCCCGTGCACTAAGCCTCTCCTGCCCTCTAGTGGCAGGGTGAGGAAGAGCTCTGGAGAAAGACAGTGAATGTCAATCTGAGGTCCGCTGCTTGCTGGCTCTGTCACAGATTCACCATTTAACTCAATTGTCTTCCAATAAAACGGGATGGAGAGAACACCGGCCCTACCTCCCAGGACAGCTGGGAGGCTTAGATGAGGCAAAGTCTACTATGGACTTACCTCAGTGTGGCTCATTCAACACCTGTCCCCAGCCCCTTCACCCGTTCCTTCTTCAACCACAGAGGCTGTCAAACTATTAATTTTCCCAGCCACTGTGGTGGCTGCTGGGGACCCATTCTAGACAATGAGGTGTAAGAAGTCTTCTGAGAAGCATTCTGGGGAAGATTTTACAATCACAGTGAAACACGCAATAGACCCCAGGGGTGAGATAAAGCACATTTCCTATTTCCTGCCTGGAATGTAGGCAAAGTGCTTGGAGGTGTGGCAGCCACTTTGCCACCATGAGGTACCACATATGAAGTGGAAAACCAACGCCCAAATGATGGCAGACTGGATCACAAAAGGAACCACTGTGGTGCTGCCAGGGTCATGGAGCACCCCCACCTTCCTGAACTGCCCTCTCCAGACTCCCTGTGGTGGGAGAAAAACAGCCCCGATTTGTTAAGCACTGCATACCAGCCGAACGCAGTCCTGCTACACACAATTTCTAGCACATCACAAGCCACCAAGAAATGTTGGTTGTTGTGCTGCTTTTATGTAGTTATTGCTATTATTTTAGCATCAATATGTCAGCTGGGCCAGATGCCAAGTGCTCAGCTTAGGGCCTCACCCTTCAGAGCAGTCATTCCCCTGCTTCGTGGGGTCCTTCATGAGAATTTCGGAAAGTTGTGTCCCCTTCCCCTGAAAATGCTGGTAGAAAACATTCCACATAGTTTCAGGGGTTCAAGGGCCTTCATTGACCACAGGGATGGATGTAAGCGACTGGATGAGGGGCTGGAGGGGGTTGGAGATGTTCATTTCCCTGAGCTGCCTCCAGAGGGAGCCAGAGAGTGACTCCTGCAAGCTTGAGCCGGGCTTATCCTGTCCCTCTCCTAGTCTGGGGTCTCCGCCATTCCCACAGGGACAGAGGAGGGCTGAGTCCTGCCTGGGGTGTGCAGTGTGAGGAGGGGGCCTGAGGGAGGAACTGGGGCAGTCGCAAGAACTCAAGTATACACACGTGGCTGACAAAGGGGCAGTCCCCATAGCGGCTCTTGTGGGCGTGTGGCTTCCAGGGGCGTGGCCCGAGTCAGATCAGAGCAGCCCACCCTCTGACATCTGCACCCATTCCCAGCGGGGCCTGTGCCGTCCAGGACGCCTCCCCGCCAGGTCTTGGCAGGGAGGAAAGGAAAGCGTAGGGCTCTGAGCCTGGGCTCTGAATCTGTCACTGCCCAGCCCAGAGACACCTCCCTCATCTCCCCACCTCTTAGTGCCCAGGTCCCCTTTCCACCAAACAGGATGACGGCTCCTTGTCACCAGGAAGTAAGGAATGGAGGTGACAGATGTCAAGCACATGGCACCCCGTGTGTAAGGAGTGACACTGTGAGGAACCGGTTTCTGATGGGGTGTTTTCCCACCCATGTTTGCACAGCCAGATCTTACTCATCCTTCAAGGCCTGGCACAAATGCCGCCTCCTCCAAGAAGCCTCCCTGATCTCCCCACCTAACTGGAACCGGCTTTGAAGCCATCCCACATCTCTTTCAAGTCCACATTTTATTTTAACATCACATGAGTTTTGTTGTCTACCCCCTAACATATCTGCATGGATCAAAATAGCAAGATAATAAATAATACTGTCCAAGAAGGGCCCGGACTTCACCTATACTCTGGGCTTATAGGCCTGTGCTAAGGATCTGGAAAGGAAACATGTGCCAAGTTCACCTCTGCATGCACTGCTCACAGACGCACCCTGGGAGGGCAACGCTTAACCCACTTTAATGGTACAGCTCCGATACAGGCTCCCGGGGGTGAGGACGGAAGCCGTCATCTACACGCTCCACTGGGGCCCAGCCTGACGCTCATCTCTGTTCCCACATCTCTCTCCTCCCTTGAACTGGGGCCCCTGGGCCTTGTTTGGGGACATCCAAAGCTCCCTGTGAGGCAGGACTGAGCACTCCAACCCTCTGCCAAGCTACGTGTGGGGATGAGTTGCTGGATTTCTTCAGCCTCCGTATCTTCACCTACAAATTGGGCATATGAAAGCCACACCTGGCTAGGAAGGCCCCTCCATGGGGATCTCAGCATAGGGAAAAAAGACCCAGGATTGGAGGCCTCCTGCTGTGCTGCCCACCTGGTAGGTCTCTATGGGTCTTGCCTCCATGTTCAGGTCCCAGACCTTGACTGTCAGGTAATCCCGGGTGAGCATGTAGCGGCCACTGTGGCTGAACTTCACATCAGACACGGAGGAGATGATTTCCGAGAAGAAGGAGCGGTTACTGGGGTCCTCGGGCTCTTCAAAGACTGTGGAGACAGAGAAGCAATGGCCGTCACTGGGCTGCTCTCACTCACAGGGTTGGCATGACAGATGACTGTTTTGCACCTGGGCCCATGCTCTGTTTATTCAGTCATTCATTCATTCCTCAATGAGCAAAGGAGCCTGGTAAGATTCTGTGTGTGTAGAAATAGCCATTACTAGCCCCATTCATAGCCAAGAAAATGGAGGAGCAGCTGGCTAAAACCCATGCCTGGGGAGTCAGTGCTGGAAGAAAGTGGTAGAGTTGGCATTTGAGGCCAGATCTATACTTGATGTGCTGCCCTCTACTGCCCCCTACTGGTGATGCTGAATGCCAGATTGCAAAGGTGTCCTGACATTCTCAAATGTGCTGGACAATGTCCTCCACTGGGCTGGGCACTGCCTGTGGCTCTGACACTAACTGGCCCTGGGACCTTGGGCCAGTAGTTCTCTCTGTTCATGGTGTCCTGGGCAGGCATGGCTGAGCCCTGCCCACAGGTGGGTTTTGTTTCACTGCCATGGGGGTTGTAACAAAATCAAATCTGACAGTCACGGAGGTGGTACAGTCTCTTGTGTGCCACCCCCTGACCATCTCCTATTTTCTGGGAGCACCTGCTCCGCACAGGAAGTTGCTTATCTGGTCCCTAAAGGCAACAGTTTGCTGCCCACCCTGGACAATCATAGATTGGGACAGAGTGGTCAATGAGGGCTCCCCAGAGAACATTCCCTCCCCACTGCCCCCATGACCTGGCCTTCCGGAACTGCAGAGGTTCCCAAAGTGGGACAAGGTCTCTAAGCTCATTTCTGCTGGTATCTGTCTCACTGGTAGCAGTGACCCTGGGGCTGAAGTAGTGTGGGGACTAGGACCCCTGTTGGGCCAGGCACTAACTCCCTAGGACCTGGGCCACCGAGAGACCCAGGGAGCCATGGGAAGAGGACGTGGTGGTGGGGTTGACAGCCATTCACCAGCCAATCTGGAAGGACCTAAACATATGACAACCTGTCCAGCTCTCCCCATGGAAACCGGTTGAGTGGCAGCCTTGCCTGCTGGCCTGCTCTGGTTTCTACCCCTGAAACAGGGGGGCAGAGCTGATCACAGCACCCTGAGCCTCCCGAGAGGCCCCTCCCTGCTGGTGCCTCTCAGCCACAAGGTCTCATGTCCTGCCTCCCAGGTCTGTCCCAGCCCCTTATGCCCCCATGGGAAATGGCAGCACCCCATTCTCCCTCCCGTCCAAGGCGGACACTGTACCTGGCCACTGCCTCTCCAGAAATACAACTCCCGTCCAGCTCCCCTCTGCAGGGCCCAGTGGATGCCGTGATGGACTCATTCATTCATTCATTCATTCACTCACTCACTCACTCAGCCAATCCAAACAGCACCTACGCTGTGCCAGGCCCTGAGATGATGCAGTGACCAGCATAAAGCCACTGTTCCCATGCAGCCAACATTCTCCTTGCAGAGACAGACAATAAAACTAAGTGGCACCCTGAACTGCCAGGAAGCAGCACGTACTGGGGAAGAAGAGCTAGCAGGGAGATGGGCACTGGGGGCTGGTAGTTTAGGTAGACAGGGCTCCATGGGAGGTGCTGTTTGACCAAGGTCTGGGTAAAGTTGGTGAGATTGGTGGTGATGCCTGGAGAGGGGTGCGCTGGGCAGAAGGGACGGCACATGCAAAGGCCCTGAGGCAGGGACACGCCGAGGGCCATGCAGGCAGAGAAAGGAGTGAGCAGGGGGAAGAGGGATGCAAGGGGCCACCCACGCAGGATCTCACGGGCCACGGCAAGGGGTGAGGAAGTCACCATTAGGGAAATGGGAGCCACTGAGGGTTCAGAGACAGGGAGGATGAAATCTGAGTCAAGGAGGTAGGGAAGGGCAGGCAGGAGGCTGGAGTCCCCTCCCCATGAGGAAGGAAGTTCCAGCACCCAGTGGGCCAGGGCTGCAGAGCCGAGGTGTCACCACCCTGATCCCAGGCCACTGTGTGCGGGGAGGGGAGGGGAGGGGAGGGGAGGGGAGGGGAGGGGAGGGGAGGGGAGGGGAGGGGAGGGGAGGGGAGGGAAGCTGCTTACAGGGCAGGAAAAGGCTCCCACGTTTATGTTCCTGCCTCTGGTATCCCCCCAAGTCAGAGCAGGCAGGCAGGAGGAAGGTCCCTCCCCCACCTCTCTTGAGAGCAAGGCCTCCAAACACCTGCCTCTGAAGCAGACCCCTGAAGCTCAGGAGATCTAGAGCTCCGTCCTTAGCCTCTCCACGGCCTCTGATGAGCGGTGGTGGCCTTCAACCCCACACCTCTGCCCTCAAAGCCGCGGCACTGCACCGCGTATCCTGAGGGCAGGCGGTCGCTCCTTCCAGTCCCAGTGTCAAGAACGGGAAGGCGGGAGGGAGCCCAGTTTATCCAGTAATAGGTGGTGTCATATTTTGGAATTAGAATGCTGTCAGGCTGGCAGGTGTTGAATTAACAAAACTCAAAACTGACAGTAGGCGCCTCCTTTTCCAGGAGCCCAACCCACCCCTCCACACACCCCCGGTCCCCAGGCCTGCCTCCTGACCTCAGTCTCCCTCCACCGTTCAAAGGGATGCCCTTCTCAGTGGCCCGAGCTTTCCTCTTTCCACAAGGGCATGTTGAAGGGAGGACCAGAAAGAAAACCAGCACCATGGGAAGGAGGGGTGAGGCTGCTCGCAGGGGGAGCTGGGAGGGAACAGGCTGCCGGGTCTGAATCCCTGAGCCCCTCGTGTGGCCTTGACTGCCTTCACCTCCCTGAGCCCTGGCCTTGCTCCTCCCTACAATAGGAGTCAAGGGCGCTTTCCAGGAAGGGGTGGGAGGAGGGGGCTGCAGCCAGGCCTGGCACCACCCTGGGTACAGGCAGGGCCATAGGCAGCAAAGATCCTGTACAGAGGGAGCCCAGTGCACGATGCATGCTGCAGCCCTACCGACTTCCCTCCCTCCCTCCCTCCCTCCCTCCCTCCCTCCCTGCCTCCTTCTCTCCCTCCCTCCTTCCCTCCTTCCCTCCCTCCTTCCCTCCCTCCAAGCCCTCCCTGCCTGTGGAGGAGGACAGGTAGGGCAGGGGTAGTAAAATCTCCCTGGGATTCACCTTGAGCTTCTGAAACCTCTGAGTTCTAATTGGTCATCTCACACGATAATGTTTTGTGCCCCAATAATAATAATTAAATTGGCATCGTTGTTTCCGCAGATAGATAGATAGATAGATATATGTAGTTTTTCTTTGTTAAGCCAAAGAAGGATCAACCACAGTTCCCTTTTCTCTCTGATGCCTGCAGTAAAGAAAATCACTCTGAACGCTTGATTCCTTAAAGGGGTGATGTTGTGCTGCCTTTCCGTTAGCATTGGGTAGAAACCTCATATTTGGGAAAAGCAGGGAGAGGGCTTGAGAGAAGAGGGACCCCTGGTGGCTAAATAGATGGAAACAAGGAACAGAATCTCAGCGGGACCTGGTGGCCCCCAGCACCTGCCCAGGTGAGTGGCGGGAACCCTGTCTGGCCTTAACTAGGCTTTCTGCCGCTTGGGGGTGAGGCAGAGGTGAGTCTCATGGCTCGAGCTGGTTCCCTGACAACCACGTCCTCCTCCTCCCTTGGTGTTGCACGGTGTTGTGGGCACAAAGAGCCCTCCCCACCCCCACCCCCAGCTCAGACCAAGGTGGAGGGGACCTGGGGAGCCCAACCACGGCGTGGGGTGGCTGTGACGGACCTGTGAATCAAAGGAAACGGGAGGTGAAGCCTGAGAGCGGGTGCCCGCCTTCCTTTCCAGCCTCACATACAACCGACAGCTCCTCCTTCTGCTTAAAGCCCTCCTTGGCTCCCCAGTGCCCACAGAATCCAGGATCAAGGTTTAGGCTCCTACCTGTAGCTGACCAGCTCCTTCTCAATGGGTCCCAGCCAGCCTGCTGCTTCTGCCTTACACACGTGAGTTCCCCTCTGCCGAATACTCCAGCCCCCTTCCTGCTGGGCCCCTGGGGCACTGCATCCACTCAAAGGCTCTGGGGGTGAGTATCTCCTCAATGTTGAGCCCTAGGCATCTCCCCCTGCCTCCCCTAGCCCCTGCCCTGCCATGTGGGGGCAGAGAGCAGAGTGGATCAGGTTCTGTGTGACCTCAGGCAAGCCCCTGGTCCTCTCTGAGCCCGGCTTCCCTCGTCTGGAGAAGAAGCACGATGGCATCTTCAGAGGTCATGTCTGAAGGCGCTGGCCCAGTGCGGGGCTTGCAGTAACTGCTCAATAAAACCACGGAGGGATTCCTGGAATGAGTTTCATATAATTTTCTCTCCCTGAGATCCCTTCCCCATTTTCAGCTGGTCTTTCTTACCCACTCCTATATATCCTCCAGAACCCCAGGTTCACACCTGCTTCCCGTGCACATTGTTCGGATGCTCTCTAAAGAAATCCAGGGCTTACCCTCTGCTGCTTCCAAGCCGCTGGACCCTTCTTCTGTGGCACTGGCAGGAGGGCCGGGTCCCCCCATGGGGCTGTGAGCTCCCTCGGGCCAGGGGTCCTGCCTTGGTCATTAGTCACTGGTCATCTTGGCGCCTCTGCCTAGCACGGACCCTGTCTCATGGCCCTGCCCTGCTCCCTGAGCAGAGAAGCTTGTGCTGCTGCCCGCCGTTTCTGCTCCAGCCCCTCCCTGACATCTTTCTTCCTCAACCTGATGCAGTTCCATTGCAGTTTCCAGGCCTGGCAGAGAAGCCTGTGCCAACCTGGGGGTGGCCCTGTGTGCCCGTGGCACTTGCTCTGTGGTCCTCTTGGTGGCACCTGCTGTGCCCCACTCCCATCGTCGTCAGTGTGTGGATGACGCTCCTCTGGGACTGGGGTGGAGGCTGACTGGGTTCAGACGATAGAAATGCATGGGCTTAAGCCATGCATTCAGGGACAAGTGCAGCTCAGTGAGGCCTCTGGATAAAAAGACGGGGTGGGAGGGACCTGCAGGTGGGTGCAGGTGGGAAACACGGGAGGAGGTGGCCTGGAGGGGAGAGGGGCCTATGGGGTCCCGGGTGGTGATCGCCCCGGGCTACTCTGGCCACGGTTCCCTCCTGTGATCTGATGGGATACGAGGCCATCCATGAGGGTGGAGTGGCCTGAGCCTGCTGGCCTCACCTCGGACAGCGCACCAGGAGGAGCTTGGAGGGTCTGAGCAGCAGAAGAAGGACAATGGGGGTTATGGGTCCCGGAGCACCCCTGGACACTGGGTTGCTCCTGGGTTCCAGGTGATGCCACTGTGTGGGGAGGGGCCTCCTGTGCGGCCTCCTTCCCTAGCCCTGAGGATGTACAAAGTGGGGAGGGGCAGAGTTCCTACAAGGGCACGGGTGGGTACAGTAGGTGCTCACTGATGCAGAGATGACAGCTGTCACTCCCTGCCCAGCACCATGTGATCGAGCCCCGTCAAACAAAACAAAACTCAAGCCCAGCTGTGGCCCCCGGGCCCGGCACACTCTCCCCTCATCCCATCTTTGCACACAAGAGCCCACCTCTCCACCTGTTCCAGCCACACGGGTCCTGATGTCAGCCAGGTTCCTCTCAGCCACTACTGTGCGGTGTGGCACCCCCACTCCCATTCCCAGGCTCTTTCTCACCCAGGGACACCTCTCCTGGCCCCTGGGGAGCAATGCATCAGAGGGCTGCTGACGCCCTTCATGGAAACCTTCCCACTCCAAGGCGCCTACTTATTTACCAGTGCACTTCCTGTGGTTCCTCCACACAGCTCCACACAGACAGGAGCCTGGTCTCTGCACAGAGCCTGAAGCCATCCCGGACCCTCCCTCCCTCTCCATGCAATCCAGCAGCAAATCCAGCAGCTCCACCCGAGATGGGGGGCAGGGCCCAGCCCCTTCCGCACCTGCACGGGCCGCTCACTCTGTGCACCAGCGTCTCTCCCCTGCATGAACACGCTTGCCCTCAGCCGGCCCCCACTTCTACCTCGCCCCTCAGCTTATTCTCCACTGGGCAGCGAGAGGGATCCTGTGAACACATGGCCAGTCTGGCCCACTCCCTGCTCGGACGGCCCTGTGGTTGCCGTCCCTTTCAGAGGAAACCCGAAGCTCTTGCCCTGGCCTGAGGCCTCCTCCAGCCACACACCTCTCTGACCTCACCTCCTCTCGCCAGCCTCTGGCTGGCCACAGGGCCTTCACATGGGCTATTCCCCCTGTTGGGGAGCTCTGCCCCGGCCCTGCACCCAGATAGCTGCAGGGTCTGGGCTGGGGCTGGTCTTTCCGCAGCAGACCCATTACTAGAGTGAGTTGACTCCACACAGCCCCTTTAAATGAACCCACTCAGGTGGGGCACAGTGGCTCACGCCTGGAATCCCAGCACTTCTGGAGGCCGAAGTGGACGGATCACCTGAAATCAGGAGTTTGAGACCAGCCTGGCCAACATGGCAAAACCTTGTCTCTACTAAGAATACAAAAAGCCGGGCGTGGTGGCGGGCACCTGCAGTCCCATCTACTCAGGAGGCTGAGGCAGGAGATTGAACCCGGGAGGCGTAGCCAAGATCACACCATTGCACTCCAGCCTGGGCAACAGAGTGAGACTCCGTTTCAAAAAAAAAAAAAAGAAAAGAAAAAGAACCCAGCTCACCCACAATTCCTGTAAGAGTTTTAGTTCTCAAGGCTTCTGTGATGAGTAAGGGAGAAAGAGTGCAGGCTGAAGGCATGAGACTCTCTGAGGCTCTATCTTGACTCTACTTAGCTGTGTGACCTTGGGCAAATGTCTTAATCTCTCTGTGCTTCAATGCAGTAGACAACAATGACTCCTAAAGCCATCCATCTGCATCCTCCACCCTAGAATCTGTGCACCTGTTACCTCACATGGCAAAAGGGCCTTTGCAGATGTCATTAAGTGAAGGACCTTGATGTAGGGGGTGACCCTGGATAATCTGGATGGGCCCAATGCCATCACAAGGGTCTGTATAGGAGGAAGAAGGAAGGTCAAAGATGGAAGAAAGAGATGGGATGATGGAAGCAGAGGTTGGAAGGATGAGCCGAGGCGTGCAGGCAGCCTCTAGAAGCCTCTAGTAGCTGGAAAAGATAAAAAAACAGCCCCACCCTGCAGCCTCCAGAGATAACACAGGCGGCTGATGCCTTCATGTTAGCCCCTGAGTTCCAGAATGTACAACAGTCTGGTGTGTTGTTTTGAGCTACTAAGCTCGTGGCAATTGTTCCCACAGCGATGGGAAGTGAGTATACAATTGCCCCTCGACCCTCACACAATACAGGCTTGAACCTGTGGTTCCCCTGATGTGCGGTTTTCCCAATAAATACACTGAAAACATTTTGGAGATTTGCCACAATTGGAAAAAACTCAGATGCACCCTGTAGCCTCGGATACACACACACATACATGAAAAGAAAAAGTTAGGTATGTCACAAATGCATAAAATCCAGGTAGACTCCAGTCTCTTCCAATGTTCATCAGCTGTTGATGTTACCGGTAATGCTCCCCACCAACAGTCGCCTATTAGGAGTGAAGTTTTGAGGGAGTCAAAAGTTGAGTGTGGACTTTCAACTGCGTTCGGGCACTGTCTGCACCCCTAACCCCCACATCATTGCAGGGTCAAGTGTATTCAATTTCCTCATCTGTAGGATGAAGAGTATAACACACCCATTGTAGGTGCTGAGTGTTTAATGAGATATAAACTGAAAACAGCATGTGTGTGCACTAAGCGTGCAAGGAATGAGCTGTGGTTATTATTTCACCCAATACCGGGCCAGGCACGTCGTTGGGGACCTACGAAGGGTCTCGGCCATCATCACCCCCTATTCTAAGAAATCCCGGTGTTCTGGGCACGGCCCTTTCTTTCCGTGGGCTCTGTGCTGTCATAAGCAGAAGTAACTGTCTATTTTGAGGACTCATGTACGGTTGTTTCCATGGTTACCCTGTCACCCTGCCAAGCAGACACAAGACCCGGATTTCTAGTGCTTCGGAGAAAGGTGGGAAGCTGCAGAGGGAACAGAGTGGCCTGTGTACCCCCAGCTCTGCCCTGATGGAGGAGGGGTCCAGGGAAGTTACAGAGCTTCTCAGACCCTCAGAAAAGAGCATCTTCCTGCATCCAGGACGCTCTTCATTCGCAGTTTGATTCTGTTAGGAAAATGATGCTGTGAGCACATCTCCGGGGTGTCACCATCAGCCACTCCCTGAGTTTTGAGCAGTAACTGGATACGTGGATGGAAGTGGGAGGTGAAGAACTAATCCTAATCCCCAAATCTCTTTTTAAAAATTAGCTCAAATAACAGCCATTTGTGTTCAGATTAAAAACAGCCACCACCTGCTAATTGGAAATCAGCTGTGTGCTTGATTTCCCATGAGAGCCTCAGAGCAAAACACAGCCTGGACAAGGCACACAGAAGGACAGACACTTCAGCCACTCACCCCAATATGTGGCAAATTAAACGAGGAGAAATGGAAGCTGTAAAAGCATGCTAAAAATTGCTGCACAATCTTTTTGCTGGCATGAAAGAGAAAGTGTCCGTACAAGATTTTGAGTTTGAGAATGAAAAATATTCCAGAAAATTTTTAAATAAAATTTGCATAAATCAATAATCAAAAAAGAAATTAAGCTGGTTTTTTAAAATTTTTCTTCTCTTGACTGGGTATGGTGGCTCATGCCTGTAATCCCAGCACTGGAGGCCAGGAGTTTGAGACCAGCCTGGCCAACATAGCAAAACCCTGTCTTTACTAAAAATACAAAAAAAAAAAAAAATTAGCCAGGCATGGTGGTACACACCTGTAATCCCAGCTACTCCAGAGGCTGAGGTGAGATAATCCCTTGAACCCAGGAGGTGGAGGCTGCAGTGAGCCAAGATCGTGTCAGGGCAATGAAGCCAAATTCTGTCTAAAAAAAAAAAAAGAAAAAAATTCTTCTCTTCCTCAAAAGGACACCAAATAGATTTGCACACAAGTTTTCCTAAGATTTCGAGAAGCAGATATATTACATCAACTGTTCCAGAAAAAGAAAGAAAAAGCTGCCCAGTTCATTTTAGGAGAGTTGAAGAATCTTAAAATTGGGCAAAGAGAGTATAGGAAAAGAAAATTAAAAACCAACTTCGCCTATGACTGTGTGTGCAAAAAGTGTACATAAAACCTTAGTAAATCACAGGCAGCCCCACCCTGTCTACAGACTTGGGATCACTGGTGGGGGCAAAAGCCCCCAGAGATCAGCATGATGCCAACCTCCCAGGTGAGTCACTGGGCACAGCCAACAGGCCCTTGGGGATTTCTCAGCAAGGACCTGGCCCCAAGGTCGCCCAGGCACAGTCAAAAGTCCTCAGTGGCCTGGAAGACACCATGTCCCTCTCTCTGCACCTCGGCCTGCCAGAGCCTTCTAGAACCTCAGTGCAATCCGGAGAGGAGCAGAATCTGCCGAGGCCCCAAAGTCAATATTCACTGCAGCCCTGGGAGCTGGGGGTGAAGAAGGAAATTGAATTGAGTCATCGAAAATACTCATATTTCTTGTACTCTTGAGTTTGTTGGCTGATTCACACGAGGCTCATACATTACCAGGCATATGAAATCATGTGACTGAAATGGATGCGTCTGTGCTTGGACTCACAAAATGTGCAAGGTATATGTGACCGCTGCTTCTGCCCTGGGGAACCAGATAGCACAGGCTTCGGGAGCCAAAGGGGGTCTGACTGCGCCCTCTGGCCCACTAAAACATGTCACACAAACATCAAGGGGTGCACAAAACTGTCCTATGCCTCTGTTCTCCCTAAATTCCACCCTTCCTGCACACACATGTGTTTTCTGATTCAAAGTTCAAATCCATCATTAAAATAAAAATACACCAAAAGAAAATATCCCATCAGTTTCTTACAGCTCACCACTCAGGGACAACTCCGTGTATTTCTTTCCAGAGTTTTCTCTGTTTCCATTTTTTTTGGTGGTCTAGCCTTATTTTGTTATCCCCTAAATCCTTCATCATAATCGTTTCCCCGTGGCATTAAAAAATCTTCTACAACAATAGTTGACATGACCAAACAATATCCTGTTACATGGATGTCACCATTGTCGACATCATTTTCTCGGCATTTTAAACCGGTGGCTTAACATTTTCCTCCTCTCCCTCAAAAGGACGCCGAATAGATTCACACACAAGTTTTCCTAATACTTCAAGGAGCAGATATATTACACCAATGGTTCCAGAAAAAGAAAGAAAAAGCTGCCTAGCTCATTTTAGAAGAGTTGAATAATCTTAGCATTTAAGATTAGGATGTCGAGGATGTTTCTGGATTTCCAGCCGTATAAACAACGGGGTGACATGAAGCCCCGTCCTCCTTCCCACAGGGCTCACACAGGGTCGGAAACGGACCAGGAGCAGGAAGAGTCTCCTCTCTTCCCCAATATTCTCCCATCCCATTCTGACCCAGAGCCGGCTGCACACAAGCACAGCTGGAGGCCCATGCGGCCTGAGTCAATGGGCGGGAGGCGTAGGTGGTGTAGGTGGTGGGGGCAGTGCCCTGCAGTGGGCAATGGAACGGCCCCCAGCGATGGCTGCGTCCTGATCACTAGCACCTGTGCCTATGCTGTGCTACATGGCAAAGTCAAATTAAGGCCAAAGATGAAATCAAGGCTACAACTCAGCCGTCCTTGAGACGGGGAAGTCATCCTGGATCATCGGAGTGGGGGCAGGGAGGGCAAGGTGATCACAGGGGTCTTTATACGTGAAAGACAGACAGGAGGGTCAGAGTCATGGGAGAGGCTTGGCTGCTGTGGGCTTGGAGAGTGGGGGAGAGGGGCCACGTGCCAGGGAACGCAGCGCCTCTAGAAGCACCTCTACAAGAGACAGGGAAACCAGCGTTCCCAAAGAGCCTCCGGAAGGCACCAGCCCACAGCACCTTCATTCCGGCCAGTGAGCCGGGTATGGGACTGTGGCCTGAGACGATACATATGCCCTGTTTCAAGCCACCAAGTGTGTGGTCCTTTGTTGTGACGCACAGGACACAGCCCCGGGCCCCCTGTACCAGGGGAATCTCAGCTGGTCTCTGGCCTCCCATCCGTCCACGGGCCACTAACGCCACACTTACCTCCAGGCGGCACTGCTGCCTGGACATCTGGCTGCCTACTCCACCCCTTTCCTTGGAGCCCAATACGGGCCTCAGGCTTGTAGGTCTGAAACCTGCCTGCTGGTCCCCGGCACCGCCTGTTGTTTCAGGCCACAGCCCCACCTTCACCCACAGCTCAAACCAAACTGCAGAGTCACGCCCCACAAGGCAAAGCTTGACCTCCAAGCAACATCCTGAGGGGCAGCCAGGTGAGCCCTGCCCCACCTCCTAACCCCCACCCCCACCCCTGGGGTCACCATTTCTTTCTGCAGACCCTGCAGGGGACTCCGATGCCTGCTCCCCCGGGGAACCTCTGCAGCGTCTCCTCCTCATCCTCAAGTCCCCATCTCACGACAACCCACAGCTTCTCCTTCTCAGCTCACCTAGAACAAAACCCAGTCCCTCCCTTGACCTACAGGCAATGTCTGGAGTCATGGCCACTGCAGTTCCCTCCTTCTAGAACATTCTTCCCCAGAGATCAGCATGGCCCACCCCCTCAGGGTGTCTGTTCCACTGTGATCTCTTCAGGGAGGCCCTCCCTGACCCCGCTGTCCCTGTACTTGACTTTGTGGGTGTTGGTGCCATTGCTCGCCACGCCCTGACATGCATCAGGTATGTGTACACTGCCTGTCTCCCCGGCAGATGCCAGCTCCCGAAGGTTGGCCTCTGCTGCACGCCCATGCTGGGAATAGGCGCCTACTGAATGCCTGGATGGCTGAGTGTGACACACGGAGCGTGGACAAACCCAGAGGAGATGAAGGGGTGGACGGGGGGGCCAGAACTTGGCCAAAGAAGGAGGCAGAAGTTGGAGGTTTTGGGGGGCCCTGAGCCTGAGTCCTGGGACTGGTGTGCACCCTGTCTCTGACTGCCCAGCAAAACCAGACTCCCCAAGGGAACAGTGTGGCCCTGTCACTCCCAACCAGCCCTCTGCCACTGGCACCCAGGCTTTAGTCAGGCTCCTCCGGGTTTATTCAACAAGAGTTTATTTCCAGATACTATGGTAGGCGCTGGGGACAGACAGTGAGGGGAACCAGATAACCAAAGTCCCTGCCCTCTGCCTGGGGGATACCCCCCTCCTGCCTAGCCCCTTGCTAGCCCTGCAGGGCTGTCTGGGAAGAAGGATGCCATGGCCTGATCCCGCACCATCAAGGACCTCTGGGACGGCTGTGGCAGTGTGAGCCCGTGGCCACAACCCAGTGCCAGGCAGCCCAGCCCTGCCACTACTGAATGTGGGTGACCTTGGGCCAATAACTGGAGCTTCTGTTTCTTCTTTTGAACAGCACCTCCTGGGGCTTGTATGAAGATTCGATGAGCTCACAGGTGAAGCCCTCGGTGGGGGCTGGGCTCAGAGTGAGTGTTCGGTGTGAGCTGTTATGCTGGGGGTTGCTGTGTCACAAAATGTCCCCTGGAACTCCTTCAGCCCCAGACCTCCACGGATACCCCTGTGGGACCCCCCAGCAGGCCCTGTGGTGGGCTCTAGGATGAGGGCAGGTGTTACAGACCCTGCTCCAAGGAGCCGGAGAAGATGGGCAGCCCACAGCTAGTTCGTCGGGTGTGGCTAGTTCCGGAAGAAAGGGAAGCTTTGGGGGCTGCAGGGCCACAGAGCAGGATCCTGATCTAAAGTAGGGGTCTGGGAAGGTTTCCGAGAGGAGGCGATATTTAAGTTTGGTGCCTCCTTACCTTCTGGATGCCCTGACCCTGGTCCTAGAGCCCTGAACCCTAGAAGCTGGGATGTTCCTGGCTGTGCAGGGACTCTGGGGGGCAGCAGGTGGCAAGACCAGGCTCCCCGACCAGCCAGCACTAAAGAAGCAATGGGCTCACCCACCTTGGCCAGTGCAGGATATGCTCATCCCATACCCACCACCACCCCTGCAGCAGCTGCACCAGGACGGACATCCCCACCCGCCCACCTGCCCGCTGCACAGCCCCCTACCCCAGGTACCGGCACTTACGCTTGGAATGCTTGTCACACAGGGCAGCTGCCCGCATGTCGCAGAGCCGCAGGGAGCCCTTGCTGCTGCTGTAGACGAAGAGGTTGCAGTGGTGCGGGTGGAACTCAGATGCTGTGATCACCTCCGTGAGGTCCTCCATGTTGGCCGGCTTGATGTCCACGATGTCTGGGAGCAGTGCGGTCAAGGAAGGGGCAGTGAAGCGCGCCCTCAATGCTCCGCCTTCCTGGAGGTTTCTGACACCTCTCCCAGGCAAAGCCATCCACCCTTGTGTCTGAACTGCCTCTCTGTTCCTGAGACCCTCAAAATGCATCCCAGCCAATGAGCTGCAGACCTGCATGGTGAACCACCTGCCGGCCACCCCTTCTAGGTGCCTGTCCACTGTCCCCATGAAGCTGGACCCACCACTTCCCTCCTGACCTGCTCCCCAACACCTGCACCCCACCCCAGTGAGGGTGCATCAGTTCCAGCCACACATAGCACTGACCTGTGGAGCCCCTCTCCTCTGCCCTCCTCCCCCTGTTGGTTGCCAAGCAGAAGGAAAAGAGCATTTATTGTGTGCCTACTGCATGCTGGGCGGTGGATGCTCTTGGTGAATGATTTCAAGTCTTCCCGGTCCCTCTTCAAATTGTGTCTGGAATTCAGTGTGTGGGCATCTGGGAGATTCCCTTCAGGCCCCCAGCACTCACTCCCCTTCTTCTGTCCGCAGTATGGAGATTCTCCTTTGGGCAAAGGTTCTTCTGGGTTTCGGGGTCGGCCCCAGCTCGGCTCTGATCTGTGCCCTCCAGCCCCCAGGAGCTGGAATACTGAAAAGGTTGGGATGCAGCTTGGTCACCGCTGCTGGGCTGGGTGGTGCAGAAAGAAGGGGCTTCTATCTGCTGCCAGGATGAGGAGAAACCCTGGAGCTTGAGGGTGGGGCAGACAGTGGAAAGAGTGCAGAGAAAGATCTGGTGATGCCATTGGAATCCTGCATCAAGCTGCACCTGAAGCCATTCCCCACAGAATGTTAAAGATGGGAGCCAATACATGTCCGCTTTTTGTTTGGAGTCACGGACTTGACTGCGTGCAAAGGCAGTATCCCTGACTGTTACACTGGAGTACAGAGAAGATGAGCAACGTGTCCGGGGTGGCCCGGGTGTGAGTGGTAAGCCTGGATTCAGCCTCACGACCTCCCCGGCCCCAGCACCTGCTCTTTTCCTGGCCCTTCCCTGCTTGCTGCCCAGCAGCAGATCAGAATCTCTTGGAGCATGCAAGGACTGGCCCCCACCGAGCCTCTCTCCGGCTTTCCAGCTTCAGATCCCACCTGTCACCCTGACAGAAAGGCCCTCTCCCGTCTCACAGCAATGAACTCGGGCTCCGGTCTCCCCGGCCCTGCATGGGGCTTTGCAGGGTCTGTTTCCTCTGACTTTTCAGGTGAATGTGAGCCCTGGAGTCGGAAGGTCTGGGGTTTGAATCCCAGCTCTGTCACCTCCTGGCTATGTGACCCTGAGCGAGTTCCCAGCTATCCGTGCCTCAGCTTCCTCATCTGTGAAATGAGTCAGCAGTATGACTTCATCGCTTTTCTGTGAAGACCATCAGAGGCAAAGCCCTTCACACATTGCCTGATGTGTTGCAAAGCTCAATGAATGTCAGTTTCCATTATTATTTTATCTCTGGAAAATCTGAAATCCATCTGCCCTCCCTCTTCCTCCACCCAAGCTGTTGTCTCTCTCAATAAGAAAGCAGTATTTGTAATCCCAGCACTTTGGGAGGCCGAGGCGGGTGGATCATGAGGTCAGGAGATCAAGACCATCCTGGCCAACATGGTAAAACCCCATCTCTACTAGAATACAAAAAAAAAAAAAAATTAGTTGGAGACAAGCCTGACCAACATGGCAAAACCCCATCTCTACTGAAAAAAAAAATTAGTGGTGGCATACGCCTGTAGTCCCAGAGGCTGAGGCAGGGGAATCACTTGAACCCAGGAGGTGGAGGTTGCAGTGAGCCGAGATTGCGCCATTATATTCCAGCCTGGTGACAGGGTAAGACTGTCAGAAAAAAAAAAAAAGGCAAGCAAGAAAGCAGTATTCTCAAGCCTGTAATCCCAGCACTTTGGGAGGCCAAGATGGGCGGATCACGAGGTCAGGAGATCGAGACCATCCTGGCTAACCCGGTGAAACCCCGTCTCTACTAAAAAATACAAAAAACTAGCCGGGTGAGGTGGCGGGTGCCTGTAGTCCTAGCTACTCGGGAGGCTGAGGCAGGAGAATGGCGTAAACCCGGGAGGCGGAGCTTGCAGTGAGCTGAGATCCGGCCACTGCACTCCAGCCTGGGCTACAGAGCGAGACTCCGTCTCAAAAAAAAAAAAAAAAAAGAAAAAAAAAGAAAGCAGTATTTTCCGACCTCTCTAAACACGAGGGTTTATAAAATGCCAGGAAAAAATAATGGCTGATCTGTGCAGTCAGAAAGCACTTACAAGGGTCTCTGTGCTCGTGCTCAAATCTTGCTTCCCGGAAGCACATCATTAACCAGAAACTGAGAATCACATAAAAATAAAGAGGGAAAAACGAGTTGTCATCACTGCCTGGCTGGTTTCCCAGGAAACTACAGTTTTCCAGTATGAAAAGAAGCAGTGATTAAATAATGAAAAATGATACTGAAGGCCAAGGGAGAAAACAGCCCTCCTCCTGCCACGCTGATTTCACCAGCGCCCGCCCGGCAGCCCTGCCCTCGCGGGCCAAACGCCTCCCATGGCTTTCCAGCACATGCTACCCGCTCAGGCAGCTCTCAGGTCCTTACTGAACTTCACTAAAATGGGATCCAGAGAAAAAGTGCGGCCACTGAGGAAATGTCACACACATTCACAGCCCATGGAAATGTCACAGCCCATGGATAATGTGCACTAGAGGCAGGGCAGACAGGGGCTAAATTGTCTCTGCACACCCTGAGACACACAGAAGCCACGGGAGGCTTGGCAGCAACAGAAGTGCCCGGGAATGCGGGTCCCGCGTGAGTTCTGCTGTGTCATCAGGACACGCGTTCTCGCTGTATTTCCTGGGGTTATAACTCATGGGGCACAGTGGGTACGGGAGGACTCGGTGGGATGAAGTCAAATGCTGACACACAGGGCGTTCCTTGAATATTCCAGGTTCTCTCCCAGGGGAGTCCTCTCCCTCGGCCTTTCAGGACCCAGAGTGGCCAGCGGCTTGTTGCTTCTGCCAATGAACAGACAAGTGAGGCATGTTACTTCCAGGCTGAAGTTTTGAGAGCCAGCACGTGGTCTGCTGTGATACCATTCCCTCTGCAGTGAGATCGCACCGAAGCCAGCCTGTGACAGACACATTTGCAGTGTGAGTGGGAGGTTTGAAGTCGGTGTTTGAAGCCTCAGAGATCTTCAGGTTGTTTGCTACCACTGCAAAACCTGCGCCCCCCGACAGGTTCAGTGTCCACCCAAACGCTCCTTCCTTTCCCACCTGGGAATGTTTCAGAACTTTTCAAAGTATGTAGGAGGCCAGGCGCCATGGCTCACACCTGTAATCCCAGCACTTTGGGAGGCTGAGGCGGGCAGGTCACCTGAGCTCAGGAGTTCAAGACCAGCCTAACCAACATGCCAAACCCTGTCTCTACTAAAAATACAAAAAAAATTAGCCAGGCGTGGTGGTGTGTGCCTGAAATCCCAGCTACTTGGGAGGCTGAGGCAGCAGAATTAATTGCTTGACCTGGGAGGCAGAGGTTACCCACTCCAGGCTGGGTAACAGAGCAAGACTCCATCTCAAAAATAAATAAATAAATTAAGTAAGTAAGTAATAAAAGGACGCAGGGCTCCACTACATCTCTAGCCCTGTGGCAAACATACCCGAGCCACAGCAACCCAGGGCCGGCTGATGGGCACGGACACTCAATCGAGCACCCCATGTATAGGCTGGGGACACAGAGTCCCCAAAGGCAAAGGGATCGAGGGCCTGACTTTGGGGAGAGAAAGTCCCCCAAACCTGGGTCCCACCAACAGCCCAGGACCATGGGGGAGCCATCACAGGGGAATCTCTCCTGCTGTTTCTCTCTGTCTTTGGATAGGGTGGCTGGTGTGAAACAATCATGTGAGACACAGAGGCCCTGCATCCACATCACCCCGCAGAAGGAGCAAAATCACTGTCATGGCAGGTCCCCCACAACAGGGTCCCCAAGGTAAGAGCTCCCTGGGGAGGCAAGCAGTCCCGACCCTCTGAATTCCAGGGCCCAGAGCCGTGCCCAGAACCTCTGGGCAGCACAGCACCCTCCAGGGTGTGGGCACTGGGCTGGGTCCATGCTCACCCGGTCCCTGAGACCACCTCTCCAAGACTTTGGCTCAGGTGGCCATAGGACCTACCCAGGCCTGCAGCCCAGCCCTTTGCAAAAGGAATTAATTACGGAATGGGGCGGTCCCTGTTGGCGCTCCCTCAATCCGTCATAACACAGGGGCCTGAAGATGGACTCCTGACAAGGGAAGTAGCTGTGGGAGAAGCCTTCGGGGCACAAGAATTACGCCCAAACTCAGCTACCGCGAACACACCTTTTTGCCTCACATCGTGGCCCCCCATGTGTAGACTTTGAAGCATTTGGCCCTGTGACTACACTCGGCAGCTTTAACTTCGGCAGGACCAGCACCAGGTCAGAAGCTGGGGACCCCCAGCTGGGCATCTGGTCTTGGCTCTCATTGGGACATCATTTCCATTCTGCAAGCCTCGGTTTCCCCATCTGCAAAATGAGGGTCTGGGCCCTTTCCTTTCCAGGACTAACTGCAGGTGGCCCCACCCCTGCTTCATGATAGCCGCCTAAATCCTACTTGAAAAACTGCTTCACAAGGTTCATTTCAGGACTGGCGTCCCTTAGCAAAGAGCATAATTAGGCTCATTTAAGAGTCCCCCTTCCCCTGGCAAAGCGGCTTGAATTATTCACCTTCTGTTCTTCCACCTAATTCCACTCCAACTGTCTGGTGGCCTTTTGTTTCACTTCCAGTCACACTCTAGCAGCTAAGAGTCATTTTCCCTGCAGGAAAAGTTTGTCAGACACAGGTAGGAATTCCAGAGAGCGGAGCAAGTTACGCAGAGAGGATGAAAAGCAGAGAAGGTAAAATCGCTCTTCAATCCCATATGCCTCAACTGAGCACAGACTATCTTTCTCCAGTGCGGTGGGTTGAAGAGTGGCCCCCACAAATACGTTAGCATAGTATATGTCCACACATCCTAATCCCCAGACACTGTGGAGTGTGATCTCATTTGGGAAAAGGGTCTTTGAAGATGTAGTTGAAGATCTTGAGATGAGATCACCCTGGATTACCCAAGTGGGCTCTAAATGCAATGACAAGTGACCTTCTAAGAAACAGAAGAGGAGACACCAGAGGAGAAGGCCACGTGGAGACAAATGCAGAGATGGGAGCGATGGCTATAGGAACACCTGGAGCCCCGGAGCTGGAGGAGACAAGGAAGGCTCCTCCCCTAGAGCCTTCAGAAAGAGCATGGCCCCGCCAACACCTGGACCCTCCCCTAGAGCCTTCAGAAAGAGCATGGCCCCGCCAACACCTGGACTGAGAACTTGTGGCCCCTAGGACGGTGAGAATATATCTGTTGTTCAAAGCCATGACATTTATGGCAATTTGCTACAGCAGCCACAGGATACTAACTCACCCAAGGTGCCTCCTGGGAGTTGGGAAATAAGAGCAGACACAACGCCAGTGCCATGGGCGCCTGCACAGCCACCCACACCGACAGCCCCCCACACCGACAGCCCCCCACACTGACAGCCCCCCACACCGACAGCCCCCCACACCGACAGCCCCCCACACCGACAGCCCCCCCACGCCGACAGCCCCCCACACCGACAGCCCCCATACCGACATCCCCCCACGCCGACAGCCACCCACGCCGACATCCCCCCACACCGACAGCCCTCCACACTGACAGTCACCCACACCGACAGCCCCCCACACCGACAGCCCCCCACACCGACAGCCCCCTATACCGACATCCCCCCACACCGACAGCCACCCACACCGACATCCCCCCACACTGACAGCCCCCCCCACACTGACAGCCCCCCACACCGACAGCACCCATACCGACAGCCCCTCACACCGACAGCTCCCCACACCGACAGCCCCCCACACTGACAGTCACCCACACCGACAGCCCCCCACACCGACAACCTCCCACACCGACAGCCCCCCCACACCGACAGCCCCCCACACCGACAGCCCCCCTAACACCGACAGCCACCCACACCGACAGCCCCCCCACACCGACAGCCCCCCACACCGACAGCCCCCCACACTGACAGCCCCCCACACCGACAGCCCCCCACACTGACAGCCCCCCACACCGACAGCCCCCCACACCGACAGCCCCCCAACACTGACAGCCACCCACACCGACAGCCCCCCCACACCGACAGCCCCCCACGCCGACAGCCCACCCACGCCGACAGTCACCCACACCGACAGCCCCCCACGCCGACAGCCACGCACACCGACAGCCCCCCACGCCGACAGCCACGCACACCGACAGCCCCCCACACCGACAGCCACCCACACCGACAGCCCCCCACACCGACAGCCCCCCCACACCGACAGCCCTCCACACCGACAGCCCCCCACACCGACAGCCCGCACACCGACAGCCCCCCACACCGACAGCCCCCACACCGACAGTCACCCACACCGACAGCCCCCCACACCGACAGCCCCCACACCGACAGCCCCCCACACCGACAGCCCCCACACCGACAGCCCCCACACCGACAGCCACCCACACCGACAGCCCCCCGACATCAATAGCCAGCCACACTGACAGCCCCCTACACCGACAGCCCCCCACACTGACAGCCACCCACACCGACAGCCCCCTACACCGACAGCCCCCCACACTGACAGCCACCCACACCGACAGCCCCCCACACCGACAGCCCCCCACACCAACTACCCCCCACACCGACAGCCCCCCACACCGACAGCCCCCCCCCCACATCGCTCGTTCTCTAGAACTCCCCATTTCCCCATCCCCAGCCCTGGGACACCAAGGCAGGCATCAGGAGAGCTTCTTCCTCATTCTAAGCCCTTCCCTTGTCCAGCCAGTCTTCAGGTCCCGGGGCTCCTCCACCTGAAGCCCCTTCTGCTCTGCCCCTCAGCCCAGGCCATCGGCATCTCTGTCCCCATGGAGATCTGTGCCCAAGCTCAGCTAGAGTGAACTTCTGCAAACAGCTGCGGGACTCCCTACCACCCTGTGTGGCGGCCTCTCCCACTCCACGGAGGAGGTCAGACTTGCCCAGCCTGCTGCCCCTGCCTGCTCTTCCTCAGTCTCACCTTGGCCGCTTCTCCCTCCTTACCCGCCAACCATATCCAGCAGTTCAACGTTGCCGGAACATTCCAAGTCTCTGCCTGAACACCAAGGCGAGGCCCTACCCATCTGCTCATCCTCAGGATCACCATGCTGTGCATGTGCCCATCTCTCCCGCCCTGCAGGAGGCTCCAGGGCTGGCTCCCCCACCTGATTCACCTCTGTGCCCCCACACACCTCACACACGACCTGCCCAGAGCTGGTGCCTGGGACATGTTCACTGCGTGACTGATCTGTGGACAAATATTAGATGAGGAGACGACTCTGAACCTTTCCCTGGGAACAGCCCTTCCAATTTAGAAACTCTGTCCACAGTCATTTGCCCCCACCCCCAACCCAACACACACTGACAGGGTGCAGAAGGCAGCTGGTGCGCCGCTTTTGCTTTCTTTAGGTCCAGAGACAGGCTCGGAGGGTTCCACAGTCAGTGAGCAGCAGAGCTGATACCTGAGCCAGGGTACATGATCGCGAATCCTGCTTGGGTTCCTCCGCCCACAGTCCCCCACAGCCAGGTCCCATTGCACCTTAGAAGAAGCTGCAGGTTGTGCACATGGAGGTGTCCGGTCAGCCTGGGGCGTGATGGGCACATTCCCAAGCAGGGTCCTCACACGCATGCCCTTCAGATCTCTGCCTGAATGCTCCTTAACAAAGTAACCTCCTATAAATCTCCTCTGCCCCTCAAAATAAACATTTATTTTACCTTGCTTAATTATAGATTTTCTGCTTTCTCTTTTTGCAAGCATTAATCACTGCTTATCACATTATTGGCCTGTTTGTTGCTGTCTGCCCCCAGTGAGGGCAGGGACCTGCCTGTCAGGATTGCCACTGTACCTTCAATGCCTGGCACACAGTAGGTGCTTAGTAAGTAGTTGCTGACTGAATGAATGAATGAATCAGTCCATTGTGGTCCCCTCTGATCAGGGCCCAGGGGCGAGAGGTTGCAAACCATCTCAAGGGGAAGCAGAGATAAGAGGCTTGGTCAAGGAGGCTTCAGGGTGTGAGGGGTTTTTTAGGAGTGGATCGTCACTGACAAAGGCCATTCAAAGGGGCCGTCCCCCTGCAGCGTGTTGAAAGTATTGCTGCTGTGGTACAAATGCAAGAGCACTGTGCTGGCTGGGCATGGTGGTTCACGCCTGTAATCACAGCACTTTGGGAGGTCGAGGTGGGAGGATCACTTGAGGTCAGGAGTTCGAGACCAGCCTAGCCAACATGGTGAAACCCTGTCTCTACTAAAACTACAAAAAAAAAAAAAATTAGCTGGGCATGGTGGTAGGCGCCAGTAATCCCAGCTACTCAGGAGGCTGAGGCAGAAGAATCACTTGAACCTGGGAGGCGGAGGTTGCAGTGAGCTGAGATCATGCCACTGCCCTCCAGTCTAGGCGACAGAGTGAGACTCCATCTGGAAAAAATAAAGAGAGAGCGCTGTGGTCTGGGAAGCCCATCACACGTGCTGCTGGTCCAGCGAAGTCCATCAGGAAGAACGGGTTTCTACACCGCTTCCTCTGGTCTCCACTGCACTCTGCTCCAAGGCCCACGAGCGGGATCTTTTTAGGTTGCAAATACTGGCTGGCTTGCTTGTGTCATTCACCTGACTGTGGGCAAAGTCGTTCTCCTGTTTATATCCCCCAAACCCCAGCCAGGCACCTGGTATCTGCCGCAGCTAACACGTGCAGCAGGCTGGCTGCACGGGACTAGCTTTGCATCTGTGGCTCATCCAATCCCCTCTGCCTTCTGTGAGTGAGGTGTGCCCCTTCTACATTGGAAACAGAGGCTCGGCGAGGAGAAGCTAACTGCTCAGGGACAAGGAGAGAAGGGTCAGACCAGGGCTGGGACTCAGTTGGGCTTGAGTCTTCCACACACCCTCTGTGGCTCCAGAGTGCGATCCCTGCCCCATGACGATCTGGGGGTGGCTCCAGCTCTGTTGTTTGCTAGCTATGTATCCTTGGACAAGTTTCTGAACCTCTCTGTGCCTCAGTTTCCCTAACTTCAGAAGAGCAAATGCACTCCGCAGCTACCAGGTGAGGATGGGGTAAGGTAGTCTACATGAAGCGCTGAGAACAGGACCAGGCTCAGAGTGGGTGCTCTGTAGGTGAGCTGCTGAGAAGGTCTGCCAGATGACAGGCCTGTTCTGCCTGGCTGCCAGGGACCCCGGGTCCAAGCCTCAAATCTGCCCTTCATCTGCTGTGGAGCCTCAGGCCAGTCTCTCAGCATCTCTGGACTCTGTGTCATCTGAGGCGCAGGGAGCAGGAGGAGAAACGCACCTGCAGCCATAGGCATGAGACAGGGACAGTGAGGTCCTGGGCAAGGAGGGGCTGTCAGGTCCCTGGAGGGGCCCGGGGACCTGGCAGTTGTCTGGCTCCAGCCCCCCATGTCTTGAAATGAACTCCCTTTTCCTTCCAGTGGCCGAGAGCAAACATTCACAGGTGTTGGCAAGTATTTTCTGCAAAGAGCCAGAAAGTCAATATTTCAGGCCCAGCGAGATGTAGGATCTCTATCGAAACTGCAACGACTCAACTCTGCTGTCGTAACAGAAAACCAGCCAGAGGTGCTAGCTAAACAAAGGATGGCTATGTGCCCAGAAAGCCCCATACATGGTGGATTTGCCCTGCCACCCACAGCCCCAGGCCTAGAGGAGGGGGTGCAGTCTTGCTTGGGTCACACAGCCTCCCTTCTTTACTGCACACAGCCCCAGATTCAATGTCAGATGGAGCAAGTGCAGCCCTGGAGGGACAGGTGGGCCTATTCCGGTCCTCCATCCACAGTACAAGGAGCTCCTCACCCTGGTGGGTTGGGGTAGGGGTGCTGGGTGCCCCCAGCTGTTCAGACCACCCCTGGGAGCTCAGAGCCTACACCTGGGGGAGTCAGCAAAACGGGGTTTCTTCCACCAAAGAGTGAGGTCTGCAGCCATCCCTGCCAAGGACACAGGAGGTGTGATCCACACAGGCCTCCCGTATAGTCCTTGGGTATGCAGAGGTTTTTATGGAAACTCCTTCATCTCCCCATCAAGCTACCAATGACTCTCCACAGAATTGGAAAAAACTACTTTAAAGTTCATAGGGAACCAAAAAAGAGCCCCCATTCCCAAGACAATCCTAAGCAAAAAGAACAAAGGTAGAGGCATCATGCTACCTGACTTCAAACTATACTACAAGGCTACAGTAACCAAAACAGCATGGTACTGGTACCAAAACAGAGATATAGACCGATGGAACAGAACAAAGGCCTCAGAAATAACACCATACATATACAACCATCTGATCTTTGACAAACCTGACAAAAACAACAAATGGGGAAAGGAGTCCCTATTTAATAAATGGTGCTGGGAAAGTCGGCTAGCCATATATAGAAAGCTGAAACTGGATCCCTTCCTTACATCTTATACAAAAATTAATTCAAGATGCAATAAAGACTTAAATGTTAGACCTAAAACCATAAAAACCCTAGAAGAAAACCTAGGCAATACCATTCAGGACATAGGCCATGGGCAAGAACTTTATGACTAAAACACCAAAAGCAACGGCAATAAAAGCCAAAATAGACAAATGGGATCTAATTAAACTAAAGAACTTCTGCACAGCAAAAGAAACTACCATCAGAGTGAACAGGCAACCTACAGAATGGGAGAAAATTTTTGCAATCTACTCATCTGACAAAGGGTTAATATTCAGAATCTACAAAGAACTTAAACAAATTTACAAGAAAAAATCAAACCACCCCATCAAAAAGTGGGCAAAGGATATAAAGAGATACTTTTCAAAAGAAGACATTTATGCAGCCAACAGACACATGAAAAAATGCTCATCATCACTGGTCATCAGAGAAATGCAAATCAAAACCACAATGAGATACCATCTCACACCAGTTAGAATGGCAATCATTAAGAAATCAGGAAACAACAGGTGCTGGAGAGGATGTGGAGAAATGGGAACACTTTTACACTGTTGGTGGGACTGTAAGCTAGTTCAACCATTGTGGAAAACGGTGTGGCGATTCCTCAAGGATCTAGAACTAGAAATACCATTTGACCCAGAGATCCCATCACAGGGTATATACCCAAAGGATTATAAATCATGCTACTATAAAGACACCTGCACATGTATGATTATTGCAGCACTACTCACAATAGCAAAGACTTGGAATCAACCCAAATGTCCATCAGTAATAGACTGGATTAAGAAAATGTGGCACATACACACCATGGAATACTATGCAGCCATAAAAAAGGATGAGTTCATGTCCTTTGCAGGGACATGGATGAAGCTGGAAACCATCATTCTGAGCAAACTATCACAAGGACAGAAAACCAAACACCGCATGTTCTCACTCATAGGTGGGAACTGAACAATGAGAACACCTGGACACAGGAAAGGGAACATCACACACTGGGACCTGTTGTGGGGTGGGGGGAGGGGAGAGGGATAGCATTAGGAGATATACCTAATGTACATGACAAGTTAATGGGTGCAGCAAACCAGCATGGCACATGTATACATATGTAACAAACCTGCACGTTGTGCACATGTACCCTAGAACTTAAAGTATAATAATAAAAAAAGAGCACTTGAAATGTAGCTAGTGCCAATGTTGAAATGATAATATTTGGGGTATCTTTAGTTAAATAAATTGTATTATTACGATTTTTATTACTAAAATAATTTTATCATTAAAATTTATTTCACCTGTGAAAAAAAAAGAAACTCCTTCATCTCCTGCTACCAGAGGCACGGCCTGCTCTTCTGGAGCACAGCCACGCGAGCTCAGCCACACCAGCCCCACATGAGGCTGGAGGAGGTGGCTGCACCTCCAGGAGCCACGGCAGCCAAGCTGCACCAGTCTGTACCCCGGTCGTCCTCTCCTGTAAGATGGGCACAGGAACCAAGGGCTGCTTGCTCCTCTACGGGGCAAATCTCTGCTGACTGGAAATAAAGCCAGGTACGTGAAATGAAGAAGCATCACTGGTTCGGTCCGGCAAGGAGCTCAAGTGAGGAGCAGGTATGCAAAGCACTCCACAAACGCCAAAGCAGTGTGCAAGTACTCGTTCACATCATGATGGGCCCCAGTGGAGACCCCACAACAAGCTAATCTAAAAACCACAGCAAGTAACTGAACTTTGAGATGTGGTAATAACCCCAGAGAGCCATGCCCCACCATAGGCCAGGCAAAGAGGCCACCCCTGCAGGCAGGAACTGCCCAGGTGCCAACCCCACCCAGGAGGAGAGGGAGGCCCAGGGCCAGCAGTGATTTGCCTAGGGCCACACGGAGCCCTGGCAGTGTAAGGACTGAAATCCTGGCTCCCTAACTTCCAGTCAGCCTCCCTCCCGCAGTTCTGGAGTAAACTCATTTCCACACCATCTACAGCTTTCCCCATGGGGTCGGCACCCCAAGGACCCTGATGCCAGGCTGGCTAGACTGGCTTGTGTCCTCAGCAAGGGGGACGCTGGGTGCAGGGCAGGGATCCATGACAGAGAGGGCTGCAGCCTTGGGCTCCACCAATTTCACCGAGCACAGTGAGGCTCATCCAGATGTCTCGGCAGGAGCCTGCTCTCAGGATGGAGGAAGCTGTCGCCATGGCAACCAAGCAGCCACTGGAGTTAGGGATGGAGGCAGCCCCGCCAAGAGCCACGAAAGGCCTCCCGCATGAACTCACCAGGGATTCTGGATGTGGAGGTGCCCTAGAAGGCCTCCTGCACACGGAGGTCGTCTTGAAAAACTACTTTTTCAGCAAATCTTCTCCAAAAGAGGACCTGACTACAAACATGAGCTGCATGATGCACTCATGATGCATGAACATGCACTCAGACCGAGGCATGTCAGACCCTACAGGAGGATTCCTAGCTGCTGTAACAAAATGCCACAGACCGAGTGGCTTATCAACATGTGTTTCTCATAGCTATGGAGGCCCGAAGTCCAACAACAAGGTGTCAGCAGGGATGGCTCCTTCTGAGGCCCATCTCCTCAGCTTGAAGGGGACTGCCTTCTCCTTGTGTCCTCACATTCTCATTCCTGCGTCTTAGCATCTCTCTGTGGGTTCTAATCACCTCTTCTTATAAGACCACCAGTCAGATTGGATTAGGGTCCACCCTACCAGCCTTATTTTAACTTAATCACCCCTTTAAGGCCCTGTCTCCAAATACAGTCTCATTCTGAGGTTCTGGGAGTTAGGGTTTAACACATGAATGGGGATGGGCAGACACAATCTAGCCTGTAACAGCCTCCTTCCCTGCTCCGCTCAAAATACCTTAATGATGATGCAATTCCTCTTGGGGAGCAGAACCCAGCTTGCTGGAACCATGGGAAAGGTGCTGTTCTATTTCACCACTCACTGCACAAGCCACTGAGCCCTGCACGCTCTCTGTGTGATGGCCCATCTTCACAGCTCTGCCACGGCCCAGCTCAGGTGATTCGTAAGTGCTTAGAACAGAATCAACCAAGCTATGAAAAAGGAAGTCCTGACTTCTGAATCACAAAGCCCAGAGCCTGAAAGTCCAGCCCCACTGCCTAACATCTGTGTGACCTCTTGAAAACTCAGCCTTTCTGTGCTCTGCTTCTCTTATCTGTAGAATGGGTTGGTAACTTCTGCTTTGCAGGGCTGTAATGAGGATTTCACCAGATGACATATGTCACAGGACCCAGCACATGGCTACAGTTAAATTGAAGTTAGTTAAATTAGAATTCCCAATCAGAGTTTTCTCTCCCTCTGGGGAAAAAAGCATACGACTAAGCAGGATGCAAAAGGTACAGTGCTTGTCACCCCCTGGGAGGACTAGGAGGGTCTATGGCAAATGGCATGCCTTGGTTTCCAAGAACTGGGAGAGGGAATCCAAGGTTGGACAGAGATGGGATGTGCACCCAGGCAGCTGTACCCCCACAGCACTGAGAAGGAGCAGACCAGATGCTGCCCTGACTGCCGGGGCTCCCAGCCTGGCAGGGAAGCAGATTTAGCTCCATGATCGATCAGTGGCCTAAGAGAGACACAGGTGCTCATGTCAGAGATTTAAAATGAGACCCTGAGATGGTGTAGAGTCAGGGAAGGGTCCTCTGAAGCCCATGGTGAGTAGGAGTTATCCCAGCAGAGTCAGCAGGTGGGAAAGTGTTTGGGGTGTGTGTGTGTGTGTGTGTGTGTGTTGGAGGGGGTGAGAGGCTTGAAGAGTGGGAGTGCAAGGCTCAGAGGTGTGAGAGGCTGGGTGGCTGAGCATGAGGGAGGGAGGCAGAAAGGGCGAGAGCCAGGCTGGAGAGGATGCGGCACCAGCGGGACTTGGAGGGAGCATGGGTTCTGTCCAAAAGGAGAGGAGTTCTAAGGGTTCTAAGAGGGAGGGAGAGGCTCCAGGGTGATGGAGTGTGAGCTATGAGGGTAGAGGGGTCCTGACATGAGGCTGGAAGTGGCAGGACCCATCCTGAAGAGGGAAGCAGGCCAAGGGTCTGGGGCTCAGGACTGGGGTCAAGAGGATTTTAACAGGGAGTGAGTTCTAGAAATGCCAGGGAGGTCTGTCAGGAAGGGACAGGAGGCAGGCCAAGGTCGCACACCTCTACTATGCCACCTGCAGGGCAAACGTGAGGATCAGGAAGGGACAGGAGGCAGGCCAGGGTCACACACCTCTACTATGCCACCTGCAGGGCAAACGTGAGGATCAGGAAGGGACAGGAGGCAGGCCAGGGTTGCACACCTCTACTATGCCACCTGCAGGGCAAACATGAGGACTGCCATACAGCTACTGACAGCCATGCTCATCGCAAAATAACCTCCAATCTATCCTGCAATTGGGCCTGTCTTTCCACAGGACCTACAGCAAGAACCAAGAAATATGGCTGTCTCAACAGAGCTGGGCAGGCCATCAGAAGGACACTGGGCTCAGAGGGTCTTTCAGCAAAGGAGCCCACCTCTCAGAGCCCCTCTTCATTCTGCAGAGTTGGGACAGTGACAGCCCCCACCTGGTCAGTGGTCATGAGAGTGAAATGCAACCGGTGGCATCCTGCATTTGTTCACCCCAGCGCCAGGCAGGCTGCAACTGGGGTTGTTACCATCATGCCTGAGAGGCAGTGTAGCATGACAGTTAAGTGCATGGCTCTGCATCCAGGCGGCTTAAGTCTGAATTCCAGCCCTGGCACCCCCTTTCCCCATTTGACTTTGGGTAGATTATTGAAACTTCTTGTGGCTTTGTTTCCTCATCTGTAAAAGGGGGATATTAATAATGCCTACCACATTGTGTTGTTGCGAAAATTCAACCAGTTAACATGGGCAGTGTGCTCAGAACACCGTGTAACATAGCAAATAGTGACAGTGGGGTGGGAGGTGGAGATGCTGACCTCGACGCAGCAAGCGCTCACAACAGGTCAGCACCACGGACAGCGCCATTGCACTCAGGAAGCCCTCAGTCATGGTGGAGGCTGACTGACCAACTGCCTGGCCTTGTGAAGGCTCCAGAGCAGTTATGTGCTGGTAACTTGAACAATGCCCTCTCTTCTGGGGAGGGGAGAGATTGATTTTGTAGTGTTTGTAGATATCTGTAGAAATCCTACCACCAGGCTGGGTGCGGTCGCTCACACCTGTAATCCCAGCACTTTGGGAGGCCGAGGCGGGCAGATCACGAGGTCAGGAGATCGAGACCATCCTGGCTAACACAGTGAAACCCCGTCTCTACTAAAAATACAAAAAATTAGCTGGGTGTGGTGGCGGGCTCCTGTAGTCCCAGCTACTCGGGAGGCTGAGGAAGGAGAACGGCGTGAACCCGGGAGGCGAAGATTGCAGTGAGCCGAGATCGAGTCACTGCATTCCAGCCTGGGGGACAGAGCGAGACTCCATCTCAAAAAAAAAGAAAGAAAGAAAGAAAAGAAACAGAAAAAGAAAAGAAATACTACCACCATGGCCAAATTCAAGCTGCCAAAGAGATGCCCATGAAGCTGGATTTGGGAAGAGATGTGCACACCTGGCTGTTACAAGCCGTGTGTGACCTTGTGTCATGCCAGCAGCTAGCAAGACACAAGGTGGCACATAACCAGGTCAAGGGAGACCTGGCAAAGATAGCCCACCCGTCTAAATGAAAGCCAGCTTCAGGACACCAGTCCAGCCAAGAGAAGGGGAAACTGGTGTCCAGGAAGGTGAAGCAATCTGCCAGGGGACCACATGGCAGGCCCAGGACAGAAGCCTCAGTGCCAATGTCTTTCCATCAAGGACTTTCTAAGGAGACCAGGGTCCTCCCCACCTTACCCTAACACCCATCTCACTTTATTATGCTGGTTCCATTCTTTGAGCATCTACTCTGGACCAGGCATTACTCCAGGTAGACCAAACAAGGTCCCTGCTCTCATGAAGCCGCCAGTCCAGGAGGCAGAGTCGGGAAACGAACAGGGAATGAGGTAGAGGCCAAGTCTTAAGGGAAGGGGCTCGAGGGAGTCAGGGAGGGGAGGGACTAGTTCCGACAGACTGGTCAAGGAGGGTCTCCCTGAGAAGGTGTCCACTGAGCGGATGAGGGTGGAGAAACTTCACAGACAGAAGGAACAGCCAGTGCAAAATGACTCTGCTGCAGGAGATGGCTGGAAATATGGTGAAGAGTAGGGGCCAGGAAGGCTGAGCCAAGGGAGCAAGGGGAGAGAGGAAGAAGTGAGACAGGTAGGGGCCAGGGCCAGCTCCTGCAGGGCCTCGGAGGCCACAGAAAGGGGCGGAGTTACTCCAAGTTGGGAGAAGTTGCTGAAGGGTTCTGAGCAGGGAGTGACATGATCTTGTCATTTTTTTTTTTTCTCATGTTGTAGGAGAACAGACTGTAAGGAAACACCTGGGGAAACACAGCTAATGAAGCAATGATCCTGCAGCTCAGTGATTTGCCAGGCACTGCGCTAAAGGCTTCCCACATATTATCATAGCACCCAGTCCTCAAGCAGCCACATGGTGTCAACAGGGGCTTCTCCTCACTTTACAGGTGAGGAGCTGGGGCACAGAGAGCCCAAGTGAGCTGACCGAGGCTGCAGAATCCCTATGTCTTGGGGCCAAGGTCTGAGCTCTGGCAATCTGGCTCCTAGACCTAAGAAGGGAGGCCAGTCAGGTCACCATCATGATCAGGGTGAGACAGTGGCCTGGACACATGTGGGGGGCAGAGAGGCAGGTGGGCTCAGGGTACATTCGGATGATAGGATCACAGGACTCACTGAGGCTTGAGCAAGAAGAAGAGTATCTTCTTGCTCACCTAGAAAGTTCACCCAGGCAGCATCAGGATCCCCATTCACTCACAAAGTGCCTTTGCGCCAATTATTAAGAAAGCTCTTCCTTACAGAACTAAAAAAACAAAAAAGTCCCTTCTTCTCAAGGTGCTTTGCTTGGATCATCACCTCTTTTGGGCAGCAGACACCCCATACAACTATACTTGCAGGCCCTGCCAGAGACCCTGTCTGCCTCCCTAGCACCAATGCTCAACACAGAGCAGACTCTTGGCCAGTGCTGCTGAATGAACCAGTGAATGCACAGAACCGCGGGCAGGTAGCGGCAGAGCTGCAGTCAGAACCCAGGGGTCCAGACTCCCGGCCGTCAGCTGTACGTATCTGATGTGCTGTGAACAGAGCATTTCTGAGCAGGGCATCCCAATCTCCCTCTCTCTAAATTAGCACCATGGGCAGGATGAAGAGGCAGCCTGTAAGGTGCCCACCAGTGGGTCATGGGCTGGTGAGGGTTGCGTGTCTGCGTCGCATCAGGCCCCATACTCATCTGCCATTCTCCCTTCACAGCTCCCGGTACAGGAGACATACTCCCATGGGGTGGATGAGATAAAGGGGGTACAGAAAGACTGAGTGACTGATCAGGGTCAGTGGCAGACGCAGGGGTGGAGCCCAGGCTCGGGATCCCTTGGCCCAGCACAGAGCCTGCAAGCAGAGGGACCGTGTCTGCTCCCTCCTTTGTTCCTGGCACAGAGGACAAGCTGAGTCTTCAGGCAGGCATGGGCTGATGAGAGTTCTGAGCCTCCTGTGGTGAGTCGCTGCACCCCCTCCAGCCCACCTGGCCACGGGACCTGCTCTGTAAATGGGAATTAGAAAAATGTGCTCCAGGCCGAGGCTTGGTGCGATGCCAGTTCCCACCAGGAGAAATCACTAAGGGAGAGAAAAATCAATCGAGCTCTCTTTAAAATTCTCTGCGTGCTAAAAATAAAGCAGAGGTCCATCCACTGAGACTTCCTGTGCAATTTGTTACCTTCAAGAAGCATCAGACACAAGAAAAATCACCCAGTGCTGCATTAACAGTCTCAAAATATTGGTATTAAAGGGCGCAAGAGGTTGCTTAAACAGATGTTGAAACTGCACCGTGGAAAAAGGAGTTTTACCCATCAGAGATGCAGGGATTTTATGAGAACCAACCTTAAATATCTGAGGGGCTGTTATTTAAGAGACAAAATAAACCATCCTCTTGCTGGGCTCCAATTAGGCACCAGGCTCTTTATGGGAAAGATTTCTTTAGACCTTACAAATATCCTTATAAAAAAGAAATGTCCCATTTTGCATTCAGGGAAGCTGATGGCCCAGAAAGCTGAGCAATGGGTCTGAGCCCAGGGCCGCCAGAGCCCAAAGCCCAGGCTCCTTCTCTCGCACTTTAGGGTTTGGGGTCTCTGATTCCCCACGAGCCCAGATCAACAAGGAGGTGTCTGTATCCTAAGACCACATGGAGATGGTGAACTTCCAGCCCACTCCACCTATAACGGTTCATAAGCACCTCCTATCAAGGTACTTATGAAAGCCTACTTTCGGGGTACTTATGCCCTGAAAGCCTACCACGCAGGGCATGCAGAGAGGCCTCACCCCGGGTTCCTCATCTCAGGGCTTTCACCACAAAATGGGGGAGGCAGAAAACTCAATGGGACCAGGGGGCAGCCAAGGAGCTGCAGGCTTAGAGGGGCTCTGACCAGCCTGGGTGGTGTGGCAGGGACAGGACAGAGGCTGTCCCAGGCAGTGGGCTGTGAGATACTGCATGTGGGCAAGCAGGAGTCAGCCAGGCCAAAGAGGCAGATGGCACGGTCAGGAGAAGGGATGGCGGATGGCAGTGCTCCACCCCACCCTGCCCCACGCCAGGGACCCAGTGGCTGAAGGAGTGAGCCAGTGTGACCCGAGAGGTGGGCAGGGGCTGATCACCAAAGGCACAGGGCACTGTGGACGGGCTCAGGCTTTCTCCAGAAGCCAGAGGGGACTCCTGAGAGCTTTTAGGGGAGCTGACATGGTCAGACCAGAGGCTCCGATGGGCCAATTTCACAGCTGCGCAGAAGGTTCTGTGCAGGGCAGGGAGAGATTCGGGCAAGTGTCAGGGGAGAGTAGAGAGGGCTCAGCACCTGTCTCCATTCTGAGGGTGAGGGAGAGGGAGGAGGCTGGGAGGGCTCCTCTTGCTTGAGCCTTGGTGACTACACCGAGACAGGTCACGGAGCCACGGTATCACCAGGCTCCCTCCCTCCATCTGAGAGCCAATGACGGCATTCCAGCAGAGATGTCCTCTGAGTCACCTTTCTCATTGTCCAATGGTCAAAGCAATGCCCTCTTTTTCTCCTTTACTGAAAAACGTTTTCCTTTCTCTTGATACGGTTACTAAAAGTCAATTTTGCTGAGACGGAAAGTGTTAGTGATTGGACTCAGGAGACATGACACAGTGGAAAACTCCAGTGGGCACGGAGGACTGAACAGCGTCATCGGGCCAAGTGAGGACCCCAGACAGCAAGGGTCAAAAGGACGCGAACCCCAAGTCCAGCCCATGCCGTCCCCTGGCTCTGCGTGGGCACAGGCCTCCCGACCCTGGGTTTTTCTTGTCAGGACTAATCACAACTGTCACCCTCTGACAGCCAGAATCCATCCTACTGAGATCTGCTCAAAAGGTGTCTCAAAAATTCAGAGCAATTCCCAGCTCTGCATGGGGCCTCAGCTGCCGTTCCGGCCTCCTCCCATGTCAGAAATGAAACGCCTCCTCTCATTACTCGGCTGCTGTCAGTCCCATTGCGGCACCTGCAGCCCACAGTCCCGACACCTTCCCTGCCAAGTGAGGCTTGTCTCTGTGGTGTGAACCCTGGGTCCGTGTCTTGTCACTGCGGCAGCAGGCCATGGGGAGTCAAGCGGCAACAGGCCATGGGGAGCGCCAGGTGCACTGAGGTTCCCCAATGAATTGATCCAATCAGGGAGGTTTCCATGGCTACCACGTGCCCCTGGAGACTCCACTCAACTCCTGCCAAATGCCTAAGTTGACTGGTCAGGGCTGCCTCAAGCCCAGCTCAGAATCTTGCGCATGCTATAGACACACATTCTTCTATCGCTAAGGCCAGGGTGCTTTACATTTCGATGAATTAATACAATCATTTTCACAGAATGGGAAGTTACACAGAGATCTGACACTGAGTTACATGGCAGGGCGTGCGGCCAGGGATGTTCCCAGGATCCACTGAGGCCCCCAAACTGCCGACACTCCTCCCTTCTCACTGTCCCTCGCCTGGCTCAGATTCTTTGGTCAATAATCATTATTTTCACTCCCTTGCACACACCATCAGCTCCATATCTACATCTTCACTTGGCAAAAGCCACACCCCTGGCTCACCCTCCACCGACCTGAGGCCTGTAGCCAGCAGCAGGCGTGGCTGGAGAGAAATGTACACGGCTGTGCTGGCTGGGCCACCGACTCCCCGTAGCATCCACGGACCACCTGCTCCAAAGCCGGGTGTTTTACCAATGGTTTATCATGTGTCCACTCCTGCAGGCAGAATCTTATCTAGTTCCAGCATCACCCACGAGGCCTGGCACACAGTAGGTGCTTAATAAATACCTGCTGGTAAATGGTGTGCTCTGCAACATGTGGACAGGGCACAATCTGTGTGTTTGGGACGGGGCAGGAGGCAAGGCTCATGGTAATGGCCAGGGAGGACTTTGCAGTCCTGGGATGAACCAACCCCCTTTTCTTATTCACATCCAACTTGTTCGAATGTCCTGTGGCCACCCCGATCCAAAAAGAGTTATGATACCACCCAAATCTATGACATCTCCATCCTTACAATCTCACTCCTCCACCGCCTCCCACCATGGCCACGCTCTGGACCTGCCTCTCACTCTTTTTCCCCGGGTCTCCTTGCTGGTCCCCAGGCCGCCAGCCTTGTCAGCTAGAATCCAGTTCACCCACGACACACACCCATGGCACCTCCAAAGCTGACTAGTGACACGCCCCTGTTTACGGTACATCAATAGCTTGATAGCTTCCCGTCCCCCGGAAGCAGGGAGGTGGGAAGTCAGCACAGCCTCCAGTAACGTAATATAGGTGCAGACACCGAGACAGGATTCAACCCTTCTGAGGAATGAGGGCGGAATGTCTCTGTTTTCACTCTCCCACCTTAACACTGAAGCACATGTTTACCTCCATCTTTTCAGAAAGAACCAGCTTCAGGGTCTAAGGGCAACCTGGAGAGAGGTTGCAGCGTCCTGTTCAGTAGCCGCTGGCCACAGGTGGCTATTTCATTTGAAGTATGATTAACCAGAACTAAATCAAATTAACGATGTCGCTCCTCAGTCACCAAGCCACATTTTAGGCACTCAGTAGGCACACAGGGCTGGTGGCTGCTGCCAGGTGCGTGCAGACAGAGCGGTCTATTATTACGGAAGGTTCCATCAGGCCTGAGGCTGGATCTTAATCCCACCATTTTGTGTGCATCGCCGTCAGGGTTGCGGCTGCCTCCTGTTTATGGTATGTGATACTTTAACTTAGGATGCTGAAACTCAATTCCCTTTCAAAAGAAAGTTACTTAGGCAAAAAGGAAGCAACTTGATTTAAAGAAAACAATTTTTTTTAATGGGAAAAGTAAATGGAAGCACGTGGGGCATGCGGAGGCAGTCAGAGCTGTGGGGGTTTTGTGAATGACTGGCTTTCGGGGCCCCCGCCCCAGGAGAAAGCCCCCTGCCCACACCATCCACAGCGCCACAGCTCTGGCACCTTCCGCCTCCTCATGCATCTGCCTCCTGCACACCCACGCTCTCAGGCAGCCTCCTCGAGCCCAGGGAGCTTCCTACCCAAATTCCTTCTCTGGCCTCCTCGGCAGCCCCCACAGCAGCTTGTCCAGACCCTGGGCTACAGCAAGGATGGCTCCCTCCCTTCCACTGCCATGGCAGGGCTGTGTCCCCCAGCAGCCTCCGAGCCCTCCAGGGAAGGGTTGAGTTTCTGCCATTCATCCCCATGTCCCCAGGGCTCAGGGTGGACCTGGGAGTAGAAAGGCACAGGGAATGGATGGCTGAATACATGAAATGAAGCAGCATCCCTTCCATACTCCAGGGCTTTACGGTCCTTCAGAAAGGGCTTCGGCACCCACAGTGTCATGGAATCCTCACAGCAGCCCGGACGGAAAAACCGCAGCAATTACCATCCCCACCCGAGTCCAGCAGAAAGGAGGCGGGGGCTCGAGGAGGGTGGCTGCCACTGTCCCAGGGCTGCAGGGGGCAGGCCAAAGCCAGGGCAAAAGCCCTAGACCAGGCATGGAGGCCCGAGCATGAGCTCTGGCTCTGCCCCTGCTAAATGGGGACTCTGGGCCAATCCCTCATCTCCCCCAGCCTCCACTTCCTCATCTGTGAAATGGGATGATCATCACATTACCACTGTCTCTGAGCACCAAGTGAGACAGCGAACGGCAGGCTGATTTGTAAACTGTACGGTACTGTCTAGGCGACTCAGTGAGCCCCACACCCTCACCATTTGCAGACCTGGAGCCCCTGCTAGGAGACCGCCTCTCCCCAACATCCAGGGGCTGGGGGCGGAGCTGACTTCCTCCAGCACCAGGGAGAGATACAGGAGTCCAGCCTGACCAATCACAGCAAGGCATTCACCCCCAATGAGAGCCCACGGGGTGCCATCTAGGGTCCTGGTGGGACAGTTCAGAGAGATCTGGTCTCATTTCTCCTGTACTGTATTCTGGGAGGGTGGGGTGCGATCTACTGGCACCTGCGATTGAAGCCACAGAAGACAGCAGAGGCGATCAGCCCAGAGAGCCATTGCCCATGCTGCTCCAGCCCCTGAAGCCACCTGGCCTGAAGCACTCTTACAGTTACCCACATCAAACATGCTCATGCAGCAGGAAGAGTCTAACCAACCGCTGCTGTGAGCACTGTGGACTGGTGGGGCCCGATGGCCTTTCAGCTTCAATGGAGGGTCAGACAGATGTCCAGCCCAGCCCGCTATGTACAGAGAAATCTGAGCTTCAAGCTTTCAAGGCGGCTCGGGTCCCAATCCTTCCTAGAACCTTTCTGGCCATCCCAATCCAGCCTCCCAGCTCTGGGCACTCCATGCTTTCGGGACAGGAGAAGACAGAGACTCTGATGTTTCCTGACACCCACCAAGTGCTGACTTAGTGCTGGGCACATCACACAGAGGGGTTCACTGACGGCACCCCGCAGCTCTGTGAGGAAGGATGATTGAAAAGACGGAGGCTCAGAGAGAGACGTCACTCACCCAGGGTCACAGAGCTTGAAGGTGGCAGTCAGACCCAAACAGACTTTCCGCCTCCGAAACCCACACATGTGCCCCGCACCCTCTGGCTGGCTCAGGGGACATCTGACGCTTTGCTCTGCTCCCTTCCTGTTGTTTCCTGAGGGTCTCCCTGCCCAGGGGTCTCTGGCTGTGCCTGGCTCTCAGCCCACAAAAGCCATTTTTTACTCTCTTTCGCCCTTCCCGGACTGCTCCCCGCCTCCCCTGCTCCCCACAGCTATCCTGGCTTCTACTGCTCCGAGGGATGCAGCCCACTGGTGACCGGTGCTGGGTGCCCAGGCTGCCTGGAGTTGGGAGGCCATCGGTTGCATGGAGGCTCTCAGGAGGGTCTTCCCACCCCTTCCAAGACACACCTGGACGGCATCCTCCACAAAGGGCAGTGTCGTGTGGAGGTTAGAAGCGGGGAGTCTAGGGCCTGAGGGCCTGGGTTTCAAGCCCAGTTTTGACACTTGCTGGCTGTGAGCTTTGAGCTAGTTAACTTGAGTGCTCTGTGACTCAGTTTCCTCATCTGTAAAGGAGACTTGTAACAGTACCTACCTCATAGGGTTGCTGTGAAGATGAAATGAGTTACAATGAATGCTTGTTGATGTTAGTCACAGAGCCTGGCACACAGAGCCTCACTATATGTTATTATAATTATTATTATCATTGTTTGTATGCAGAATAGTGACATCTCCGCGACCTGCCTGCCTGCCCACCAGCCCCCGCCTCCCACTCCCGCCAGCAGGTCAAGCCTTGCCCTGCCTGCAGGCCGGTGCTCATGCCATCACCAGCTCTGTCCTCAGCAGTTGGCGGGAATTGTCAACGCTGCTGCCCCCAGCTTGCCCTGACACGGGAACATCGAGCAGGGGGCTCTCAGGACCCCAACCCAGCTGGGCTTCTGACACCCTGGTTTGCACCCAAAGCCCTGGCTGGGGCCCCAGTGCTGGTCCTCCTAGGCTAACACAGCCTGCCTTGGGCCCCGGTGGGGAGGGCCCCAAAGGGCCTTCAGTGGACGCTGAGCCAGGCCAGCAGTCCCTCGTCCAGAGCAGCTGAACCCTGAACTCTGTCTCCTTCCTCGCCGCTGGTGAGGCCCCAGGATGAGGGGGATCATGGCCACCCTGGAGGAGGCAATGGGTTACGTGCAATGCTCAGCAACCGTGATTTCTGTGGTTTTCAGAAACAGATGTGACATACGATTCTGCATCTGGGCCTCACACGCATACTAGGAGCCAGAGGTGCCTCACTGAAGAAGTTAAACAATGCAGCCACCCCCAAACCAGCTGGCTGCCAACCAAACCAAACCTGCCGCCCATCGGAAGCCACCCTGCCTGTGGGAGGCACCGGCCAGGCCACAGTGAAGGATACTGAAGCTCCTGTCGGTGATGGCCAGGTGCCAGAGGTTGATGCGCAGGTCATCCGCCGACATGTAGGTCTCGCAGTCACTGTTGACGGAGATGGAGTTGATGTGGTAGGTGTGGCCATTGGCAAAGATCCTCCGAGGGCTCACCTCCACCATCAGGTCCATGGGCTTCAGCACCGGCACCTGCAGAGGATGGGGAGGCAGGGAGGAGGTGAAGGCTAGGCAGCAGCATGAGGACATAGCACGCCGTGGGCACGTGATCCAAACTGGAGGCTGGAACACAGGGGTGGGCGTCCATCCTGATCCTCTGTGGTCTGAAATAGGCAGTGACAGATGGCAAATGCCTGCCACCCACCAGCCCTGCATGAGAGGCATGAAAGCTTACCCGCTGTGGGTCTGTGAATAAGTGTCTGAACCCTCCTATACCCCAATTTCCTTAACTCCAAAATGAAATGGAAAGATAATGTGGCAGAGCCAGCCAATTGTCTACCAAGCCTCCTCACCTCCCTCCTGCAACGCAGTGCTGTCACTGGGAAACAGCTGTCTACATGTGGACTACATTTCCCAGCAGGCTTTGTGCCCAGGCATGGTCATGTGACTAGTTCTGACCAATGGGATGTGCGCAAAGTGATGCCTGGCCCTGATACAGTTAAGCAGCGGGAGCAACTCCCCATGGTGGAAGGTGAGGACCCAAGCCTTAGGGACTGAGACTCACGGGATGGGGATGGAAGGAGCCTGCAAGAGAACTGTATCCCAACCAGCACACCCACACTGAACCTTCCCATAGTGAGAAATGCATTTCCAAGCTCAGCCCTGGACTGATGGGGTTGTTTTGTTACAGCAGTGGAATTAGCCTGACTCATACGAACTTTCATCTCAGATGGCTGGTGTGAGGGTCCTTGCCATGGCATCAGACATTGGACTTTCACAGCCCCGAGGGTCCCTCGCATAGCCCTGAGAAACCCTGAGGCTGTCATCTGGTCCCATCAGCTTTCCTAGCTAGCGAGGCGTCACCTCTTGCTTATCTCTCCATCTCTCTGGCACTCAGTCCAAGGCCTAGCAGAGAGGCTCTCCAGTGAATGAGTGAATGTGTGAGTGAATGAATGAATGGGCTGTGTCCCTGAGCTCTCAGGGAACAGCTGAGATGGGAGGTGACAGCCTCGGTGCTGCAGTCAGAGTGACAAGCACTGAGCTCCTTTGGAGCAGAGGCAACTCTGCAGCCCACATTAAATTTTCCCACACACCAGGGCACCCAGCGTGTGTGTGTGTGGGAGTGTGCATGGCTGAGAGTGCATGTATGAGTGTGTGCATATAAGTGTGCATGCATGAAAGAGTATACGTGTATGTGCATGTGTGTGCATGTGTGTGTGTGTGTGCAGCACTGGTGTGAGTGCCAGCCTGGATCTAGGTGGTTTTTGCGTTGCTGCCTCTGTGTCTTTGCTTCTAGGTTGTGTGCCTGGGAGTTGGTGTTAATATGTCTGGACTCCTCCAAGGCATCCTCCCTGCATGTATTCCTGTGTCAGATATTTTAGGTAAGCTGCTAACCTTCCCTTCCTTCAGGGTGCAGCCACTGCCCACCGTGGGGATCCCTGGACTCTCAGGAGAGACAGGGAGTCCAGCAGCTCTGGAGGAGGGCAGAGCATCAATGGCCCAGCAAAATCTTGGCATCTCAATCTGCCTTCCCCTTCCTTTTGGCAACGTTGCTTTCTGTTTTCTCCGGGCAGCCTTGGGACCCAATTTGCCCAGTGCTCCAGCCATTTGCTGCCATCCACCAAACCAGATCTCAAAGCCAGTTTTTTAGTAAAGGGAGGAAGAGAGGAAAGAAAACCTTCCCTAAGGTTTGGGGTTTTCATGAGTAAAGCATGCTGCCTCCACAGAAGCCACAGTCTAGTCAAGGTGAGGGGCAAGGAAGATACAGATACTAAGGACAGACAGTGTTGGATGCAAAAGGCAAGAGTGGATACAGGAAAGATCACATTTTTCATCTGGCCTGTGCAGAAAGGCTTTACAGAGGTGAAGGCCGGCAGGGTTTGATAGGATGTATGGGAGTTCACCAAATTGACCAAGTAAAGAAAGGCCTCCTGGGGTGCCCACGGCCTCTCTGTGTCCCTCTGTCACAGCACTGACCGCCAGTGTGATGATGATTCCACGTCTGTTTCCTTGGGGGCTGGGGACACTTTGGGGACAGGTACCGAGTTGAACCTTGCTCACCTCTAGGGCCCCAAGGGCTAGCCCAGGGTCTAGTGTGGAGCAGCTCCTCAGTAAACAACAGCTGCCTCCAGTGTGAACTGCACAGGGTGGGTAGAACGCTGTGCAGGGTTGGCATGGCGTGGGTGAAATCGGAAGCAAACAAGGTGAGAGGCAGGATGAGGACAGACCAGGGCACCCACGTTCTCAGTGACAGTCAAGTGTCTTGGGATGTGTGTGACTTACAGAGAAAAACCTCCAACACTGGGAGCGACATAAACAGGATTTTTATGAAGGCCACTGGCTCTGCCCCAAACACCAGGGCGATCAAGATGTGATCGCTGTATCCCTCCCTCTACATGAAACCCTCATAACCTTTCTTGGGACTGGGGGTGGGGCAGGGGGCACCATCACCCTCATTACTCCACATCGAAGCTAATTGGCTGCCCACTTCCTCAGAATTTATTTGTGCAATTTGCCGGTCATTTAAGCCAATGTATTTAAACATTTATTTCTTCTTCTCAGGAAGAGCATTGACTACCGCTTTATATTTCTGCAGCTCACTGGATGTTGGGCACGTGGTGTCTGTTTCAGGTATGTCTGTTTCAGGCCTTTGTAGATGCTGCAGGCTTCACATGGTCCAGGCGTCCCTCTGCCCTCAGTAAAGGACTCAGGAGCCACAAAGCTCTGCTAACCCATTCTCCTTCTGCCTCTGCCTACTCACTCAGTTGAGCAGTTTCAGGTGAGTCACTGTCTCTCTCTGGGCCTCAGTTTCCCCCTTCTTATAACAAGAGATTATCCGCCTTGCTCTCCACCCTCAGTTACAGGTGAAAAACACGTTATAGCCATGCACCATCCCTGCATGCTCACAAAATGCCTAGAAGAAACGTGGTCATCTCTATGCTGCTGGTGAGGAAACTGAGGCAAGGGGCAGGGAGATGCCCATGGCTGCCCAGCAGCCAGCAGCCCAGCCACAGTCTGCACCTGACTCTGGCTCAAATCTCAGAAGGCTTTTAGAGCCCTAAAATCCTCAGGTGTAATAAAGAGGCGTGTGCCTGCTTCCTCCTCGCCAGAGCTCACCTGCAGTGATGTCACCGTGGACAGGTCCTTAAGTTTCCCCTCTTCATCCTTCAGGTTGTATCCTTCGGGCCTTTTATCTCGTTCGGTAATCTTCCATAATTTGATAGTTTTATCTTTAAAAACAGAACAAAATAAAACAAGTCACATAATTAACCAGACGGATGGAAGAGAAGATCCACTTTAGGAGGTCATGAGGCACCTCCCAGGGGAGGAAGAGGTTCTGCCAACAGACGGCTTTGGACCAGAACTGCAGCTCTGCCTCGAGGCCTCCAGCGTGAGGCCTCCAGCCTTTGGCCTCCCTGCAGATTTCAGACCGGCCAGCCTCCACAGTCACGTAAGCCACTTCCTTAAAATAAATCCCCCTTTCTCTTTCCCACTCTCATACCCTACTGATTCTTTTTCTCTGGAGAACGCTGACTAATACAGGAGTTGAAACAAATGGCACCATCTGATGAGAATGAACTGGGAAGAGAATTGGTGTCAGCGGAGCATTTGGAAGGTACCCAAGGCCCTGCCATTAGGAAAGAGTGAAGCCGGGATTCAACACCAGGCTGGGAAGCTTTGAGGGGAGGGGCGTGTAGGGAGTGCTGAAAGATGACCGTTTCTCCAGAGAGGCAGGAAGAAAGTGGCATGTCTTTTTTTGTTTTTCTTTTCTTTTGAGACAGGGTCTCACTCAAATCACCCAGGCTGGAGTGCAGTGGCACCATCTTAGCTCACTGCAGCCTTGACTTTCCCGGTCTCAGACGATCCTTCCATCTCAGCATCCTGAGTAGCTGGGACTACAGGCTCTCACCACCTCACCTGGCTAATATTTTTATTTTTTTGGAGAGATAGAGTCTCGCCACATTGCCCAGGCTGGTCTCAAACTCCTGGGCTCAAGTAATCTATCCATCTCGGCCTCTCAAAGTGCTGAGAGTACAGGCATGAGCCACCACACCAGCCTGGCACGTCCCTCTTAAATATTTTTAAAAGGGGCAGTTGTATGGGGTTTAGCACTCACCCGAGGCTCCTGTCCCCTGGGGCCTGCCCTTCAGGAGGACCTCTCATGCCCTGCTGGCTCAGGTGACAGATTTGCTGGGCAGGGCCCCTTACGGGACACAGACCCTGCCTTTGGGGTGCCTGGTGGGAGAACACCACCAGAACAGCAGGTGCCCAGAGCGGGGGTGAGCCTGAGTTAAGAGGAGCCAAGGTATCACAGGAGGAATGCCTGGCTCAGCAGAGAGGTCAGAAAAGGCTGGCACTCATCGAGGCTTATGGATTGAGGAGGGACTTGGCCAGGTGCAGGGTGAAGACAGCCTTCAGGCACAGGTGGGCTGGCAGGAACTGAGCCTAGTCAGGTTCAGGAAAGCATCGGAGGCCCTGCTGAGGAGCTTGGACGTCCTCGGGGAAGGCGTGGGGACAGCACCTCGAAGCCTGGCTGGTGCTTGTGCAGCAGTTACTATTCTCAGGGGGTTGAGTGGGCACCATTTCACAGACCCCAGAAGGGAGCTGTGTCCACCCTGCTGAGGCTCAGGAAAGCAAGGCCATTGCCTAAGGGAGGGAGGGCGGGGACAGAATCCAGGTGTGTCCTGGCTGGGCACAGTGTCTCATGCCTGTAATCCAAGCCCTTTGGGAGGCTGAGGCAGGCGGACCAGCTGAGGTCAGGAGTTTGAGATCCACCTGGCCAACATACAGTGAAACTCCATCTCTACTAAAAAATACAAAAATTAGTTGGGCATGGTGGTGGATACCTGTAATCCCAGCTACTTGGGAGGCTGAGGCAGGATAATCGCTTGAACCCGAGAGGCAGAGGTTGCCGTGAGCAGAGATCATGCCACTCTACCCCAGCCTGGGTGACAGAGCGAGACTCTGTCTCTCAAAAAAAAAAAAAAAAAAGAAAAAGAAAATAAAAGAAAGAAAGAAAAAGAAAAAGAAAGAAAAGAAAAGAATAGAAAAGAATAGAATCCAGGTGTATCCTACCCGACCCCAGGCTGCCTGGGTCAGCAGGGGGCCCAGGTGAAGGAGGATGGGCGGGGGGCGTGAGTGGGGGACCCAGGCCCACGGTGAGCCAAGCAGGACAGTCCTTGCCGCTTCCTCAGAGTGCAGCCTGGGAAGCAGGCATTGGGCCAGTCCCCAGAGCCTGGGAGGCACATGCTCCTCCCTGAGGCAGGAAGATTAAGAGGCCAGCCAGGGTCCTAAACCAAGGCTGCTCCCACTGCCCCCAAGGGCCGTGGTGACAGCCCCAGTTTGGGGGTCTGGATTCGGCATGGGGAGGAGGGGTTCGCTTTGTGTCAAGTGTCCTCTGTATCTGCGACCTGCATCCTTGTCCATCACACTCCCTCATCCCAAAGCAAAGGCCTATAAAGATGGCCCGGACGGCTCTTTTCACAGTGGGGGGCAGCCCCGTGTCCAGCCATGGGGAGCGTCTGAAGGGGTCTGGCATCCTCACTCATGGGATTTACATGCTGCTCAAAATATTATTTTCTAGGAGTTCTGAAGACACAGAAAAACGCTCACAATATAAGCGAAATACAAACCAGCATTTGGTAGAAACATCTACAGCCCGTGCCCCTGCATGTGAGGCCGGGCGGCGCCTCACCGTTGGTGGACAGGAGCGAGTGGGCGGCGTTCTGCTGCGGGAGCCACTTGATCTTGTTGATCTTCTCCTCTATCTCCAAGCTCTTGAGATAGTCAAACTCTGGCTCATGGCTCTGGAAAGTGCTGTAGACGTCGTACTCGCCCTGGCTGTGGGGCGCATTTTTACTCTGCAGGGAAACCCAGAGAAGGGGCCTGAGCACCGTGACCCGCAGGGCGATGGCTAGGACCTCCGGGGACCCAGCAGGGCCGGCCGTGGGACCAGGCGCCCAGCCGTGCCAGGGATCCAATTCGAGGGTCAAATGAAACTCTCTGCAGTTTAAGCGGCCCATGACTCGCAGTGTGCCAGGGACAAGCCCTGCTCCTGCGCGATCCCATGAGCACGCACACTCGAGCCAGCTCACTTGCTAATGCGAATGTTCCCCGGCACCTGCTACATGCTGGACACCCTGCTAAGTCGTCCCCGCACCATCGCATTCTACCCTCCAGGTCTCCTCTGCTTGAGCACCATGACTCTCCCCATTTCACAGACCAGCAAACAGAGACTCAGAGGGGAAGTGACTTCCCAGAGCCATGAGGCCACTCACCAGCCAGCACCCCTCTGCTGAGGCCTGCCTGATGCCAAGGCCGAGGCTCTGGCCACCCTCGTGTCTCGGGCCCTGACCTGCTCCTCAATTCCACGTGTCCAACTCAGGCCTAACTTGAGGAATAAATGAATATAGGAGCAGACTTTAACATTGGGACAGAATGTCTGGCAATGTCAGACCTGGATTAGAATCTGTCCCTGGCTTTCCTCAGCAGTGCTCGGCCTGGTTTAGGGAACAGAGCTCTTCCTAATAAAGACCCCTTCACTATGGGGCTCCCAAAATAGTCAGGTGATGAGTCCACTGTGTGCGCCAGGGACCACGTTCCCAGGAGAGAGTTCAAGTTCATACGACAACATGAAACCCCAACCAGCCCAGAATGATTTCAAGACTTCCTGGTTAATTTTTTTTAAGTATTTATTTTTATATTTCTGTCCCTGTCTTGCTTTTGAAAAGCTTCAAAGTTCTCCAATATTTTTGCCTCCAATTCACTTCGCTTCCCACGAGCACTCGTGATGACAAAGGTCAGTGGGACCAGAAGGAAGAAAACACTAAGGGAGAAAAATTCAAAATGGAGAAAATCGCATCAACCAATCGAATCTCTGTCTGCAGCTTGGCAAAAAGAAGGCTGAGCTTCGCCGTGCCTGGTGGGACACCTGGTGCATCTGGTGAAGCCCATAGGTGCTGGCAGAGTGCTGTGTTTGAGGAACTGATTTGCAGCTAGGATGTGCCCCTTGTAAACTATTTTAACCCACTGCACTCCGGGCTCATCTGTAAAATGAGGGGAATAGCTGCACTGCACTGCACCCACAGGGTCACCGTGAGGAGGGTTATGTAAGCCACCAAGATAAAGTCAGATTCAAGGAGCCTCAGCTCATGGGCCATGCTCAGGAGTGAATGGAGGGAGAGATGATTCTGCAGGTCCTCTTTTCGCCCCCGCTTCCTCCCCTCCCTCCTACCTCCCATTCTCCGCCTCCTCTTCTCCTCCTCCCCTCCCCCTCCTCTCCTGCTCCATCCCCTCCTCCCTCCTCCTTGGTTTCCTGGATGTCTTCTGCAGCTAATTCCAGGCACAGTCCATGTTTGCTGGGGGAGACGCCCCTCTCTGAGGCTGGGTGGTGTGTGATGTTGCTGGCCACTGTCCTGGCGTCGGGCAGCCGGGCTTCCATCCCTGGTCTGCTGTTCACTAGCGGGGTGGCTTCTCTGAGTTTCCGCATCTGTCACAGGAGTGTGGATCTGACCCTCGGAGGTGAGCAGCGCAGAGTAAACGAGAAGCAACTCCAGAATACTTAGCAAGTGTTCTCAGTAAATGGGCTTTTGTCCCGAGGCTCTTTCAGTGTTCCAGAAATGTGGTCCTGGGCAGGTTGTCCAGGCCACTGCTGTCTTACCGAGAGTTCTGCTGGACAACAAGCCTCCGGGGGTGGGGGTGAGGACAGGGGTGAGGACAAGGGCCCAGGCCTGAGCAAAAACCACCTAGCCCAGCCTGAGGGCTGTGACAGCTGGGCGAGAGTGGAGTCCTCCCGCTCCCCAGTCTGGCCAGGACAACGCAGGTCACCCAGGCAGAGGAAGGTTTCACTGAAGGCACAAGCTGGGGCAGCAGCTGGCTGTGCCGTGTCCTGACCATTCGTCCAGGGTCTAGGACAGAGCGTGGGACGCAGGGAGCTCTCCGCAAACATTGGCTAAGGGCAGGGGGCTCAGAACCCGGCTTTGCCAGCCCACCAGGTACACTCCCCCCACCACCGCCCGCCACTCCCCCTTCGGCATTCCAGAGCATCCCATTCCCACCCCTGGAATCCATGCCCCTGGGAGATGCGATCCAGACAGGACGCCCCACACCTCCTGTCAGTTAAAAGCCCTCCTTTGGGTTGGAGTATAGTCCCCTACCACCTCTCGCCACACCACCCCTTATCCCCCTTATCCTTATCCTCCTCCCACCATGCCCACCTCCCACCTGACTCTGCTCCCCACTCCTCCCACCTCCCACCAGACCCAGGGCTTCGCACCTCTGGTTCCCGCTGGAAGATGACGACCCGGCCGCCCTTGTCACCTGTGGCCAGCAGCTCTCCCGTGTGGTTGAACTCAACGGTAGAGATGATGTCAGCTGGGAGGGGAACAGCAAGACAGGAAGGGGTGGCTGTCAGAGCCCGCCTCTCCCGGGTGCTCAACAGTACCACAGCAATAGTGAGCTCCCCGCTCCCAGAAGCCCCACAGCCCTGGGCAGGAGGCAGCAGGGAGCCCGAGGGGTCAGGAGCACTGGCGAGGGGCCACTAACCTGTCCCCTCCTGCCCTCCTCTTCCCTCTACACTGGCTGCGGGGCAGAGCTCTCGGGACTTGGCACAGGCCTGGGGTGACCGCAGTGGCCGGCAGACTTTATAGTAACTGGACACTCTGGGACTCATGGTGGTATCTGAAACCACCTGGATGCGGCCTCGTCCTCCTGTCTTGAACTCCCCCACCCCCACCCCTGCCACCCAGGCCCGTGTGTTCCAGCAACCTGGGTCAGGGAAGCCCCTCCCAATATCTCCGTAGACAAGCAAGGCAACCCTCTGCTAGGGGCCCACTCAGGGCTTCCCACACAGTAGGACAGAGGTGAATTATGCCCTCTCCTTCAGACTCCTGCTCTGTGGCCCCACCTCCAGGCAGGCCTCCGGGATCGCTCTCTCATCTGTGCTCGCAGAAGCGGAGCTCAGCCCTGCCTGCCCTGACTCTCCCTGCACTTCATCCCAACCATGTTTCTTCAGGTCGCTCAAGAACCTTTCCTTATGGAGTCACCCCCATACCTGGAGTCTTCGATGCCCAGGGCTGGCCTTCCTGGATGGGCAAGTGTTTGGAGAAAAATGACAGCCCCATCTCCAGGCCCCACTTTTTGCATGTGGGAACGAGGGGAACACCCCCTTCTGTCACCAACATTCTCAGGTTCTAAGAGTCACAGAGATGAGGGGCCCGCACATTCTGGGTGGCCAGCCCTGGGAGTGGGGGACAGCAGGGGAGGACGGGGCCCTGGCCTAGAAGAGGAACCCCCGCTGGGTGACAGCTCACCAGCCTGAAGCCTGAGGCCTGCTCCGCCACCAAGTGTGCCTGAAGCCCCCAAATGATTCTGACTTTTCATTTGAAGTCATTCCTAATATTTTAAAAGTAGAAGATTTCCTATAAAAATCCACATTTCCAGTATGTCTTGGAAGATGGAAAGTTCTAGAACACCATCCCCATAGGCCCAAGCAGCAACAGCTAGTAGGAGCCTGGGATAGCCCGCTGCTGTGAATGGGACCTCTGTCGTTCTTTGCTCTCCTGGCCTGGACTCTGTAGGCTCTAAAATCTCTGATACCACCTTTAGCAAAATGGATCTACTTTCAAACAAGCCACAGATCTGACCACTGCTCCCTGCAGCCGCAGAGAGGATGCTCCACAGGGCTCCCTGTCCAGCCTCTGTTCTCCCTATGGCAGCCAACCTGATGGCCGAACTCCTGAGCCAGGACATCCCTGTGTCCCTCTACTCAAAACCCTTCATTTGTCCCCATAACTGAATTCTGATCCCTCCTCAACCTCACCCTCTGCAGCTTCCCCAGTCTCAGGTGATGACAGCTCTATCGTTCACTTGCTCGGGCCCAAGTCTTGGAGTTGCGCTCTCTCTCTCTCTCTCTCTCTCTCTCACACACACACACACACACACACACACACACACACACACACACCCCGCATCCCATCCTGCCTGCTCAGCCTTCACAGCATATCAGGATGCCAGCCGCTCTCCCACCTCTCACTGGATGACTGCCACAGCTCTTTCTCCCTGGCCTGGCTACGACGTAGCCTCAACAGACTGGCAGGAGAGAGGCGGGTAACACCCAGGACTGATCCTGGCACTCCCCTGCTCAAAACCCTCCAGCGGCTCCCATTGTATACTCAGAGAAAAGCACTGAGTGTTCTGAAAGCAGCACCCATCCCCCGAGGCCCAGGTGAGCCGCATCCGGAGCCAAACCTTCGCACCTCCCACCGTGGGCCAGGTAACCTGTTCTCTGCCCCCCACCTTGATTCTGGGCTTGTCCCTGTGTTTTGCTTTGGCCTGCAGAACGTCAATTCGACAAGCCACAAGCAGAGATGCAAAGGGGCTTAGGTACTGGGGGGTTGCCATCCGCGCCTCTGGCGGTGCCAGGAGCAGGACCTGCGCAGGCTGGCTGACTGGTCCCTGAGGGGGAGTAGGAAGAGCGGGTGCAGCAGAAGCCCCCATACCCCAGCCTCCAGCTGGGCCCCACTGACCCACAGAACTGGGCAAGCCCAGCCAAGCCCAGACCACAGAATCGCAGATGCAAGATGATGAAAACGTTTACTGTTGTATGCATGGGGTCTCGTGTTTTTAACTCAGCAAAAGGTACCTCCTCCCCTTCCCCAGCCTCATCTACTGCTCTCCACCTGCTTATTCCCCTCCAAATGCCAGGCTCCTTGTCCTTTCCCAAAAGTCCTGGCCACCTTCTGTCCTAAGACCTGCTCCCTCAGCCTGCAGTGGCTTTCCCGTGGGCACCAGCACAGCTCCTTCCTAGTCTTCCAGTTCCACCCGACTGCTGCCTTCCTGGTGAGCACAGCTGGGACCACCTTGCTGGAATTGCTGTCTGCACCCCAGCACCCTCATCCAGGACACCCTGACCATTCCCGCCCCAACCTAATCTGATGTTTTTCCTTCTGTAAAGGCTTTTATCATCTGTTGGCTGTCTTCCTGGCCAGAACGTCAACTCCACGAGGGCAGGAGTCTCAGGCTTAATTCACGGCTTCAAATGGTGCCTGTATACAGTAGCCACACCAGAGATATCTATCCAAGAAATGCCTTTTCTTTTTTCAGTCCAGACCTTTTAGGACAGCTCCTGGCCTGCACTGGCCTTCTGAGCCATGAGTCAATGCCAGCTTTGAGGCAACAGAAAAGAGTGAGAGAGGGTGGTTAGAAGTGGGATGACAGGCTGGATATATCCCTCCATCCATCAAGACAGATGCACATGTCATTAAACTTAAAAAGACAAGACAAGAAAAGCAGCTCTGTGGGAACACGGAAACGCCCACCGGGCATGGAGTCAGGAACAGGGTCAGGTGTGCTGACCCCAGCTGTGCTAGCTAGGGTCCCCAGTGGGGCACTCGTTCTTGCTATTTCACATTAAAACCCCCTGAGGGGGAAGGAACGGGATATAAAATTGAGTATAAAATTCTAGTAATGATCTACATCAATGATCATAACTATGTGAAATAAGGAAAGAAACTGTGTAGAGGGGAAAAAAGCTGCAAGAGAATTCCCCAAAATGTGAACAGAGGTAGCTTTAGGGTAGCTGGAATGAAATACTATTTCCTCCTCTTTCAACTTGTCCATGTTTTCTAGATTTTCTGTAATGAAGTTACATCATTTTTTAATAGCTATATTGAGGTACAACCAATATACAAAAAAACTACACATACATAATGTATATAATTTGATGAGGGTGGGCATACACATAGTGTATATTATTTTTATGATGGGAACATAACCATGCTATTAAATTAAAATGCCAATAGAACTATTGCTATCCAAAGCAAATGCGGTCCACAAATGCTGAGTGGTTGCCAAGCAACACACACTAATGTCTGTGGGCAATTTACAATTTATTTGTCATTTTCATATCTGCCACCTCCTTTAACCTCACGCCAGACCCTGCAGGAGACACTACTGTGATTTCCATTTGGCAGCAGAGGAGATAGAGGCTCCCTCCACGAGAGACGACGCCATGAGCTCTTTGCAGACAGAAGTGCTGGCTGGAGTCTTGGCTCCAGTCTCAGCTGTGTGGTCTTGGGTAAGCCACACAAGTTCTCTGAGCCTTGGTTTCATTATCTGTAGTGTGCTTATGGTGGAGCCTTCCCAGGATTAGAGGTTCAAGTGAGACAAGGAGGTGAGAGGGTAAGGGAGGAAGAGAAGACAAGGACTCCGGGAATAATGAATCACCAAAATGTATAGGACAGAAACTAAAGCTCCTGGTCACCTGTGCTCTTGACTGCCACAGGATTGACAACCACAAGCTCTGCAATGTGGCGATGGATCTGGGGCCCAACCTCACTTGTGGATGGTCCCGCCTACCAGTCCCGCCAGTTGCCCCCTGCAAACATCTACAGAACTACCACCAGACTTCAGATCCCCTTGTGCCCAGGCCAGGGCATTGCTTCCTCTGGCCCACAAAGGAGCTAGTGGATGTTTAACATCTACTCATTTTTACAGGTAAATGTCTTCAGGATTTGCCTTAAGAAAAGTTGCCTCCCTTGAATGCCAGAAATTCTCATCAGTAAGGCCATAAAATTAATTGTTTTGGCAGCCACCTCTGTGAAGAAAGTCCATCTTCTCATCTTGGATTATCTGACACATTTCCAGCTCCAATACCACCTCCTCCAGGAAGCCTTCCTGGATAGTCCCCTTTCCCCCCTCCCCCAGTTAAGTGGTCTCTCCTACAACTGCAGTCTTCTATTTTATTCATTTATTTTTTTGAGACAGATTCTCCCAGAGTCACTCCAGAGTCACCCAGGCTGGAGTGCAGTGGCAGAATCTTGGCCCACTACAACCTCCACCTCCTGGGTTCAAGTGCCTCAGCCTCCCAAGTAGCTGGGATTACAGACACCTGCCACCACACCCGGCTAATTTTTGTATTTTTAGTAGAGTTGGGGTTTCACCATGTTGGTCAGGCTGGTCTCAAACTCCTGACCTCAAGTGATCTGCCCGCCTCAGCCTCCCAAAGTGCTGGGATTGCAGACATGAGCCACCGCGCCCAACCTACAACTGTAGTCTTAAGGCCATTGTGTGCCCTTCACAGGGTACTGACACCTCCTGCATGGTACTTACTGTCTGTCTCCACGTTGTCTCTAGCCTTGACCAGAGGAGACAGCGCCACATTGTGGTTGACCACATTAACTCACATTTCTTAAGTGCTTACTGTCCGCCAGGCCCTGCTCTAAATGCTTCTGGTAATAGCCTAGTAGCCCTAGTGCGGCAACTCTCTCACAAATAACTATAGACTATAAACCCTTGACAAAACAACAACAAAACGACACTCTCTGAAGGCAGCAGAGGGCAAGGCCGCAGCGGACGCTGCAGGTGGTCAGCAATTGGGAGGAACAGCCGGCGTGGGCTTTCCTGGTTTCATGGTTTTCAGCCTGAGGACAAGTCCCAGCCTGTGTCATAGGGCTGCCGGAACTCAGACGGAAAGCCAGCGTCTCACTGGCTTGACAGAGCAGAAAACAGAGTCTGAGACACTCACAGCAGCTGGAAAAGTGCGGGAGTGAATCCTGGAATGAGGAGAGCCACCAAGACAGATCCCCAAATGGGGCAAATCAATTCTGCCCACATCTCGGGCTGACCCCAAACCACACACACCCAGGACAGACTTCCTGCAGCTGCAGCCCAGCCAGGGCTAAAAGCAGTGAACAGAGGCTCCTGCCACTGCCCACCACTCACCACTGCAGATGGCTTACAGTTGCTTTCAGTCAAGTTAACTGCTTGCAAATACAAAGCAAAACAAAAATGCTCTTTGGGGAGAAGGAACAAAAATCTAGAGTTGCTCTTATGCTATCATTCACAAGACCCAGGATATCATCCAAAATTATATGAAGATATACAAAGACACAGGAAAACCAGCCATACTTAATATAACAGCTAGTCAGTGGAAACTCACCTGAAATGCGCTGGCTACTGCGATTAGCAACTAGAGATTTTTAAAGTCGCTATGATAACTGTGTTAAAGGTGTCAAGAAAATTGGCTCATACTTAATGAAAAGAAAATAAATCTCAGCAAAGAAATATAAACAACTTAAAAAAGAACTAAATGAAAATTCTGTGACTTAAAAATATCATGTCTGAGACAGAAAAAAATCACAGCTTAACAGAAATTGCTTAACAGAAAGTCTGAGAAAATAGAAGAGTTAGTGAACTTGAAGATGATCTCAATAGAAATTACCTAATCTGAAGAATAGGGAGAAAAAAAATTTTTTTAAAGAAAAAGATCCTCAAAGACCTGTTGGATAATATCAAAAGGTTCAACCCACATGTGATTGGATTTGTAGAGGGAGGGGAGAGAGAATATACTGAAAAGAAGAGATGAAGAAATAATGACCGAAAAATTCCTCAATTTGGTAAAAGACATCAATTTACAAACTTAAGAAACTTAGCTAACTCCAAGCAGGATAAGTACAAGGAAAATTACACCAAGATACATCCTGGTCAAACTGCAAACTACTGGGAACTGAAATAATGAGAAAATGTTAAAGCAGCTAGAATAAAAACAACATATTACATTCAGAGACACCGGGACTCAGAGACTGCTGACTTGGCAGCAGAAATAATGGCACCCAGAAGACTCTTTTAATGTGCTGTAAGAAAACCTTAAAACCTGGAAACCCAGAATTCTTAATTCAGTTGAAATACTCGTCAAGACTGAAGGGCAGGCTGGGCGTGGTGGCTCACACCTGTAATCCCAGCACTTTGGGAGTCCAAGCTGGGAGGATCATCTGAGGTCAGGAGTTCGAGACCAGCCTGGCCAACATGATGAAACCCCGTCTCTACTAAAAAGACAAAAAAAATTAGCCAGGCATGGTGTCGGGTGCCTGTAATCCCAGCTACTTGGGAGGCTAAGGCAGGAGAATTGCTTGAACCTGAGAGATGGAGGCTGCAGTGAGCCGAGATTGCACCATTGCACTCCAGCCTGGGTGACAACAGTGAAGCTCCATCTCAAAAAAAAAAAAAACCAGAGTGAAGGGCAAAATAAATAGACATTTCAGCTGAAGCTTTCCCAAGGACCGGCACTTTCATCTCAGAACAATCCCATCGACCAATTATCACTCTCTACTTACAGACAACTTGGTCAAACTTGCCCACAGTCCCCTAAGTGGCAGGGCCTTTGCCATGTGCTCTTTTTGGCCGTCCCTGCCCCCACACTGCAGGGCCTGGAGCTGCCACTGGCTGCAGCCTCGAACTCGGGGCCCCAGATCAGCCACTGGGAGCAGTGTTCCAAGTCACTCTATGTGGGTGATGAGAAGTCCATGGAAATTCATGCCGTCCTTCCTCCCTGAGGTGCCCCCTCCCTTCCTGGGCGGCTCTAGGGCAACCCCCAAATGGAGAGGCGCACAGGTACCGCCGGACAAGGAGGCCTCAGCCAGCCCCCTGGTGCTGGGCATAGCACAGGCCTACCAGTGGGTGCCCAGAGAGGTGAGAGGTGGTGTCCCTAGTGACCCGCCCAGTAACAGGTCCCTGCACGCCAGAGCCAGAGACGGGCAAAGATGGTATCGTGGGTTGAACTACTAACCCCTGGTACCTATGTTAAAATCCTAACCCCTGGTACCTATAAATGTGAACTTATTTGGAAATAGAGTCTTTGCAGATGATCAAGTTAAGGTGTGGTCATACTGGATTATGGTGAGCCCTAGATCTAAGGGCTGGTATCCTGATAAGAAGGCCATATGAAGACACAGCACACACAGATACAGGGAGGAGGCCATGGGGAGACAGAGGCAGAGGCTGAAGGGACGCATCAAGAATCAAGGGCAGGCCAGGCACAGTGGCTCACAACTATAATCCCAGCACTTTGGGAGGCCGAGCCGGGCCTCCCAATGCCCGGAAATGCCCGGAAATGCCAAGGATTGCCAGTCACCACTAGAAACCGGTGGGGATGCCTGGAACAGAGTCCTCCCCGGAGCTGTCAGAGAGAGCCAAGCTGTGCCAGCATCACGATTGCAGACTTCTGGCCTCCAGAACTGTGAGAGAACAAATTTCGGTTGTTTTAAGCCACCCAGTTTGTGGCACTTTGTCACAGCTTCCCTAGGAAACTGACACAGAGCTGAAACAAGAGTGTGTGGGCTCCAGCCCCCGAGAACTGGGCTACCCCCAAGCCAGTGGCACTTGCTGGCTTTCTTCTCCATGTGCCCCCTGGGGGAGACTTCACCCTTGGATCTTACAGATGCCCCCTGCAGCTTTCATCAAGGCCGTGGTAATCCAGTCCCAGCCCCATGACTTATGAGCTGTGCGCCCTCACCCAAATCACTCACTCTCTCTGAGCCCGACTGCCTCATGGATACAATGGGAATTGTCATCCCTGCCTGGCCATGGTTCTCCTAGGGTAAATGTGAAATTCATACGATTCTGTGGACTAGGACGTTCCCTGGAAACTCTGGCCGAGGCCTGCAGACAGGAGAGGAAGATGCTCGTCAGGGACTTCCTCCCCAGCACATCAGGGGACTTGCTCCCCTCGTCTATCACCATAAGTGCTGCTGACACCACTAATGATCCATCAGGGCTCAGGGCAGAGAGGGGGCCTTAGGCAAGCCCAGCTTAAGCCTTCTGATGAGGTTGTTGCATTTAATTAGCATTGTCAGAGGTATCAGGGCTGCTAAGGATGGAGGTGGGCGAGGAAGGAGGGGTCCGCCTGCTGCTGAAGGGAAATGTCAGGGAGAGGAAGGGGCTCCTGCAGTCATCAACGACTGACTTTGGGCTTGGGGAGAGGATTTACCCAGCAGCGGGCTGACACTGGGATAAGAAGATGGGGAGCCCCTCCTCACAGAGTCCAGGTCCAGCGGGGTGGCGTGGCACCTTTGGTTATAATAGTAAACCTTCTGGGCACTTTTGGGAGCCGCGCCCCAGCTTTGGCACTTCACACCTATTACTGAATCTTTTTAACAACTCCAAGAAGTTGTTGTGTGCTGTTATCATCCCCATTGTGCAGACGAAGAAACTGAGGCACAGAGAAGACAACTTGCTAACAGCTGCTCAGTTAGTAAGGGCAGGGGAAAGATTGGATTCCAGCAGGCTGTCTCTTGAGTCCTTGAACTTGCCCCCCAGGCCTGGTTCTCCTCGCGGCATGTATGGGGTCAGAGGTGGGGGGCTGAGGAGTTGGTGAAGGAGAAAGCAGGGGCTGAGCAGAGGCCCCACCTACCTCTGTGAAAGAAACCCTCAAAAGGCCCAAAATGTTTCCTGCAGGTAGGAGACCCTAGCCTGAGACTCACAGCAAAAGGGTCTGGAGTTTAGGGTCTGATTCTGCCAGGGATGCGGCTTTTACCTCCACGTACTTCCAGGGGACAGGGGAGAGCTGGCTTGGGACCACCTTAGGTCCTGAGTGCTGGCTGCCCGGGGGGGCATGGAGAACACAGCAGAGGGAGGCTGTGCCTGGGGGATTGAGCAAAGCCATAGGACGCTACTGGCCACAGGACATACAGCAGGGGCTCCCTAGGTAAGGACTCTGCAGGAGATGACTACAGGAAACTTCCAGACTGCCCTGTGAAGGACTCATGACAGGTATGAGCAGCTGTAAACACCCGCCAAGCGCACCCAGAGTGGGCACAGCCACTGGCAGGTAGAAGGCGGCCCATCCCCAGGCTCCCTTCCTAGCCAAAGAGAGCTGCCTGAAAGGGGCTGCAGCCGGCTCCTTCCCCATGTCGCCCTCCAGCAGGGAGCATGCCGGGCGGCGGGAGCAGGAGGGGAAGCGCCAAGTCTGAGCAGAGTCAGACTGTTTCTGGGACTGGACGTCACTGCTGAATGAGTGACAGAAGGCTGCTGGGCTCTCCAAGGGTGATCAGAAAGACGAGGACCTCATCCCAGGCCAGGGAACGGAATATTCCTGATGGGATTTTGTGAGAGGGGCCTGAGAGTCGCAGGGCCACTGAGGTCACAGGCCAGGCCTGCCCGTCAGCCCTCTGCACCCACCTCCTGGCCAGCTACCGCCCGGGAACGGTGATCACCTTATTACTGAATTCCGCTCTCGCTGAAGAATCCCCACATTTCATCACCATCCCGCCTTCCAGCGGGCCTGGTGAGAGGTTTCCTCCTGCAGCCTGAGCTTGGTGGAGGTGGGGCAGCTCCGAGGCCTGTGGTCAGAGGTTGCGTGGGAGAGTGGGGACGGTGTGGCCAGGACAGATGGGCTCAGAGTTGTGCTTTGATCAGTTGGCTGGAGGAAAATGTGAAGGGGCTGGTGGGAGTATTTTTGGGGGGTGTCAGGGAGTGTCTGTGTGGGGTGGGTGCCAGCTGCCACCTGCCCACTCATGTCACCTGGACACCCAGGACCCCAGGATCTGCCCGTCAGGGCTCTGCCACACTGGCATCTGGCAGGACCCTGGGTCCCACCCTCACACACACCTTGGGGACAGTCCCTGTTCCACCGCATTGTGGCTGTGACCCTAGGCAAGTCACCTCCCCTCTCTGGACCTCCCCCTCCTCCCCCGTTGTGTAGAGGACACGAGCAGATGAGGGAGGAGGCTGAGACGAGCCCGATGGCCGGCACTGTGCAGGGAACTCACCCTTATTGCCACATTGAATCCTCTGCACACCCGCTGGGCCATGACAGGCAAGTCCTGGACTTAATATCACCTCCCATGAGCTTGGTTTATAAAAAGAAAAGCACACCATAACAGCAGACCTGGCGGATGATGAGTTATGTAAACATTTAAACTGGGCACCGTATTGATTTGTCTTAAAGGCCACGGAAAAAGGATTCCATGATCCCGGCCTCCACCCCGAGTGCCAGGTGAAACGGGATGCTGAAGCCTCCAAGCGTGGTCCCAAGACGTGCCTGTGACCGGTGGTCAGCCTGCCAGGGCTGAGGGCACCAGGAACATGTGGCCGACACAGTGACCCCTTGCGGGGAGGGGCAGCAGGGGAAGCCCTGGGTGGGGCCGGAGACCTGGAGCTGCCATGGCTCTGCCCTTCGCATGCAGTGATCCCCTGGGACTGCCACTGTGTGGAAAGGGGGAAAGACCTACGTCTGAATCCCACCCTGACCAGCTGTGTGACCTTGGGCAAAGCTCTTCACCTCTCTGAGTCAATCTGTCCATCTGCGAGACAGATATGGGAACACACACCCCCCGAGGGGCCAGGTTTACTGGCGCATCATCTAGCATGTGACCAAAAACACGCAGGAAATACACTTAGTCGTTCAATTATTCATTCAAAAGAATATTAATGAATGGCAAGTTCTTGTTTATCGGGTACAATCTCTGTCTGGGATGATGAGAAAGTCCTGGAAACGGATGGTGGTGACAGGTGCACAGCAACGTGAATATACTTAATAACACTGAATTGTACGTTTAAAAACGGTTCATATGGTAAATTCTATGTCATGTATATTCTACCACAATAGAAAATTTAACTAAAAAGCATTAACTGAGCACCTACTGTCCCCTCAGCACTGTTGCATACACTGGAAATTCAGCAGTGCACACACCCCAGAGAAAGCCCATTCTCTAATGGGAGAGACAGCCAATAAGCAAATTTTCATGTTAATAAACAACTCTTGGAGGAAGATATAAGGGCTAAGTTGAAAACTATAGTATGGTAAATGGGATGGGAGGGGTGGGAGGGGCTGTTTTAGCTGGGGAGGCCAGGGAAGGCTTCCTGGAGGAGATGCATTTGAGCAGAGACCTGAAGGATGTGAGAGAGGGAGCCTCACAGATATCAGGTGACCAGCACGAGCAAACGCCCTGAGGTAGGGCGAGTTTGATCTGTTGCAGGCCAGCAAGGAGGTTCGTGTGTATGTGAGAGGGATGGGGCAGGACATGAGCTCAGAGAGGTGGGCCGGGCCGGGGCCCCGCACCCAGCAGGCCGGGAAAGGCCTGGGGATTTTATTCTGTGTGAGCTGGGAAGCCACGATCTGACTTAGGTTCAATGACCACCCCACCCTTCTGTCTTTCTAGCATGGATGAGCTCTTTCAGGGGTGGGCGTAGACCCTTCTGTGCCCAGTCCATGTCTCACACACGGGTGACTCTCAGGCTTGTTAAGTAAGTGCCAGAGGAAGCAGACCCTCGCTGGGCAGACGGGGGGTGACAGGAACCTCTCCTTCACCCCATCCCTCATCTGCCTTATATGGCTTCTGTCTCGGGGCCTCCCTCCAGGTCTATGAGTAGAGGTGTTGCATCATGATGATTTCGTCTTTTCTGTGTTAGCATTTCTAAAGTTGAGATACGATATACATAACATGAAATTCACCACTATAAAGTGTACACTTGATTGGATTTTAACAGATTCACAGAGTTCTACAACCATCACCACAGTCTAATGCCAGAACATTCCCACCTCCCCAAAAAGAAACCCAGAACATTCCCACCACCCAAAAAAGAAACTCCACATCCGTCGGCAGCCATTCCCTATCCCCTCCTCTCCCCAGCCCCCGGAAATCACTCATCTGCTTCCTGTCTCTATGGATTTTGCCTACTCTGGATACTTTACAGAAATAGAATCACACAGCACGGGGCCTTTGGGGTCTGCCTGGCTTCCTTCACTTAGCAGAATGTTTTCAAGGTTCATCCATGTTGTGACACAGATCAGTACATCATTCTTTTTCGAGGCTGAAATAATAATTCCATTTTAATCACAGTGTCTTTTAAGACTGGTCCCTTTCTCTTCCAGCAGAAACCCAGTCCCCAGAAGAGAGTGAGAAGGGAGTCACGAGCCTACGAATGCCCCCATGTCCCTGGCCCCCAACCTGTGTCTGCACCCAGCTCTGCTACTGCAGGAGCCAGAGCCGGTGTGGAATGCCACTGCCCGTCCCATGGGCAGTGCACAAGGGACAGGGATCGGCGAGGCTAGGGGCTGTGGCTGCCAGTTTCTCCCTGGCCAGGCCAGGCGGGGCCCGCCCGATGGAGTGTCTGCCAGCCTGGCTGGCACAGAGGCAGATGGGCTTGGGGGAGGGTGGACGGGGTAGCTGTGGATTTGTCTGTGGTCAGGAGGATCCAGTCAATCTGCTGGGTTTGACTCTAGCCAAGCTGGACTGTGCTTGGAGCCGGATGACACCCAGTCTGGCTTCAGTACAACCAACCCTCCATTGGACCCCCGTGGACCTTCAAAGGTGACCAGGCAGCCCGAGGCGAGGCCAGCAGCTGGCCATGGGACAGGGTCAAGGTGAGGGAGACCAAGAGAAGATCACATGCTTCCTGCCTTCTTTCTTGCAACACAGGCTCCAGAAAGCCCCACCCCGTCACCTGGGCTTCTCTGCTAAAGACGAAGATTCCCAAGGCTCTGCCCAGATGGACAGGACCAGAATTGCTGGGGCCTGGAATCTGCATTCTGACAGGTTCTCCTGTGATGTGCCAAGGTTTTAGAACCACTGGTAAAGGGGTGACTGGTAAAGCACCTCAGTGGGGCTGCCTGATTCTCAGCCAGTTATAAACAGTCTCTGGGCCTCAGTTTCCAAATCTCTAAAATGGGTTTCATATTCGGGATTGGTGGTGAAGATTCAATGAGGCAACAAAGACAGAAGAGTCTGGCACCAAGAAACTGCTATAAATTGTTGCTATAATTATTGCTACTATGTACCCAAGGCAAATCACAGAACTATGTGGGCACTGAAGGAAAGATTAATCAATGGCAGAGAGAGGGAAAGGGTTTGAGATGTGGTGAATTGCTGCTGGGGAACCTGGTTCAACTGTCTCCTGTCCTGCTTGTGTGAGTCAGAGAGTCATTTTACCTCTGAGTCTCAGTTTTCCCATTTGCAAAATGGCAATAAGAGCAGCCCCTGCTGCAGGGCTCTGCAAACTGTGATGTGCTGTTCCCATCCCAGGATGGGGGGCATGGAAGCCTGACACTGATACGGACCGATAGCTTGAGTCTGAGCGGGGCCAGATGGCCTGGGCTGGCTTCTGTGCTCCCAGCACCTGGGGTCCCACAGGCCCTGTCCTCTCTGCTGGGGCTGCAGCCAGCTTTTTAGACCCCAGCCGGCAGGCGGGCGATGGGGGCCAAACTGGCCTGGTGACAAGAACACCTCTCAGGTCCCATCACATCAGCGTGTCCATGAGCCCCCTTCTCAGGCCTGTCTGCTCCAAGGCAGGGGTCAGGCTCTAAGCTGCTTTGTCTCTGGCCATAATTCCCAGCGCTGGGTGCTGGAGCCACAGTTGGCAGAGCCAGCAGCCGCCCTCCACCCACCTCCCCTACCTCCACCCTGGCCTGGCCATGGTCACCTCTCACCCACGAGCCTGCAGCTGCCTCCTCTCTGGGTTTCCTGTCTTCATCTTGACCCCATCCACCCAGCAGCCAGAAGGACTTTTCTAAAATGAAAACCTCCTCTGGTGGCCTTCCCTGAAACCTTCCATGGCTCCCCACTGCCCTTTGAACAAAGGCCCCATCTACCTGGCTCACCCTCTCGCTCCCCACTCCTAACACTGCCCTTCCCTGTGGCCAGCCTGGGCATTGTTCATTTCCCCAAAGGAGGCCATTTATTTATCTGACAACTCTCTGAGCCTCAGTTTCCTAATTAAGGACCTATTTAGTGCCAGAGCTTATGCCAGGCAATGGGAATTCAGAAATGGACCCTGTGGGCATGTCCTCCCAGACCAGTCTGACTAATGGGGGTTGGGTATGCAGCAAGGACCACCCGGTGTCCAGGGTAAGGCTGGTTTCCACCTCCCTTTCCTCCCTCCTTGTGGAGAGGCTCCGTGTCTCAGTCTCTGGAGGACAGTCTACTAGAGGGCGACAGTCCACCTTTATGAAGGTGGGGGGTAGGGTGTGGGCAGAGGCGGGACCCCCCACAGCAGGGGCTGATCAGCAGGTCCAGCCTCTGTCGTCATCAGGGCTGCCGTGGTGTGCCAAGGGCACGGACCCGCCAGTCGGACAGAGTGGTCAGCTCTGGCTGTGCACTGGCCCCGTGATTGCTGGCAGCTCAGTCTCCAGAGGCTCGATTTCCTCCCCTGTGAAATGTGCAGGCCCTCCTGCGTGAGCTGCGGCTGCTCTCCAGAGGAACCTCTTTACTGACAAGGAGCATTCTGGTGGCCCCCCGGCTGCAGGCCTTGCTCCCCGGCTGGTGTGAGTCCCAGCCTCCCCCAGTACCCCCTCTCCGCAGGGCATCAAGGCTTATGGGCCCCCTGCAGGCACAGATGTTCAGCTTGAGCCACCAGGCAGCAAACAAGGAAGTGGCTTTGTAGATGTTCCTGTCCTGGTTACACTGGCCACCCCAGTGGGACCTGAGTCACCGGGGAACTCACACAGGAGCACCACACAGTGTGCGCGAACCCTCGCGGCAGCCCTGGCAGGTGCGTGACATGCTGCCAACTTCCACACGGGGAGACCACAGCTCCCGAGGGTTGAACTTGTACTCCCCCCAGGAGCAGGCTGCTTCCCTGTGCCTGGTGGACTCCAGGGCCTGTGCTCTTGATGCCATGAAGTGCAGGTCAGGCCAGCCCCTGGTCCCTCCACTGTGGGACAGCCATGCACCTGAGCCGTGAGAGTGACAGAGCTGCAGTCAGGCCATGCCTTGTACCTCGTGGCCTGTACCCCTAAGCACACCACTCCCCTCCCAGCTGGGATCAGGGCACCCATTATAAAGATGAGCAAACAGAGGCACATTCAGCAGGGCTGACGGAGAGAGGCAGGTTTGGAGTCCTCACTACCCCAGCTGCTGCCTGTGGGTTATTGGGGTCCTTTCCTCCAGTTTTTCCTGGAGACACCAACTCCCAGCCTGGGCACATTGTCCAGCTGCTGCCATAAGGAGGACAATGGCAATGGCCAGGGTGGTGGGCACCCCTCACACTTGTGTGTCACACTCAAACTGTTCACAAGCATGTCATACCCATGATCTCATTTAAGGGTGGTGATGCCTTAAGGGATGGGCATTATTCTTCCCCTTACAGATGAGGAACCTGAGGTTCCAGGAGGCAGAGTCAGGGGTTTGCCAGGGCAGTTAATGATCAGATCTTTGGGTTGGGGCTGGGAGCGGGTAGAAAGAGGGCCTGGATTTGTGGTATTTGCCGAGCCCGTGGCATGAACACTCAAGCCAGGGCTGATTTCCATGCTACCCACAGTTTAACAACTGGCTCAAAAAATTCCTAAAAATGTAACTATTGACTCCCACGCACTGATGTGAGCCAGCTCTGGCTCACTCTGGGCCAAGTGAGTCACCTAAGTCCATACTGGCAGGAATCCTTAAATCCCAGTGTTCAACCTCAGAGCTTGGACTCCTCACACAGCCACACGGGCACCCCTATAAGGGCAGCATGGCCCTTCCAAAGCCTACGTCCCAGTTGGCAGGACCCTCATCCTGCACGAAGCCCCCAGCCACACCATCCCGCACAGCAGAGACCAGGATAGGGAGCGGGCTCCGATAACAGCCAGGCCCCCAGTACCCCCGCTGCTCCTCACCATGAACCAAAAATCACCCCAGGCCAGTGGGAGGCCTCAGCCTCGGGGCCTGGCTTGATAAATAGAATCTTGTTGCCTGGGAAGAAACATCCGGAGGGATGCTCCCTGCGCTGCAGGGGTCTCCCAGCCGAGGTGAAGGGTGGAACACAGGCGGCCCTGGGGGTCCCTCACTGACCTCTTTGGGGCAGGATAAACAGAAGTTGGATCAGAGGCCTCATACAAGACCCCCTCCCCTCCAGTCTGCCCCTCTGGGAGGGACATCTGGTCCCACAGCTTCAGAGGACCCCACCTGCCCAGCCTGCTCTGTGCCAGCCTGGGGAGGGAAGAGCAGGCCCCGATCCTCCTCCCCCTCCTTTGTTTCCTCCTCCTCTCATAGAAGCATAAGAAGTCTCCGTCTCATCAGCAGGTGTGGGCCAGTCTGGAGGTGAGGCTGGGCCCTACGGCTGGTGGTGCATGTGCAACCTAGGACAGCCACAGCCTTCCATGGGCCACACCGCCAGCTCAGGCCATAGGGTCCTTCCTCCACTTCCTCACCAGCATGGCAGCTCCCAACTGAGATCCTGGGCTAGTGGGGACCTCAGCCATTCCCCCAACATTCACCAGTGCCCACTCTGCACCAGGTCCACAGTGGGGAGCCCGGAAGTCAGTGTCCAGTTTCTACCTTCGTGGTGTCAATGACTCAGAGGGAGATAGACAAGGAAATCAACACACTCATTTCAGCCTCACAAAAAAAAAAAACCAGGAATGGTTGGAACCCAAAGAGAGGGCAGTGCAGCTGCCAGACCTACCAGGGACAAGGCTCGCTTTCTTCTCAGTTACCTGGGAAAGTTACTCATCCTTACCAAACCTCAGTTTCCTTATCCATAAAATGGGCTTAATATTCACACCTGCCTCAGAGGGTCCTAAGGATTAAATAAGTGAAAATGTGTTCCTGTTAGAACAAGACCTACAATAGCCAAAATGACTCTGCAATAAATAAATAAATAAATAAAGGAACACAGTTGGAGGATTTACCCAAGCTGATATAAAGATACAGTGATGCAGACAGTGTGGTCCTAGTAAAAGGACAGACATATGGATCAATACAACTAAACAGAGAATCCAGAACTAGACCCACAAGTCTGTGGCGAACTTAGATTGTTGTCAAAGGCACTCAGGCGATTCCATGAGGAAAGTACAGTCCTTCCAATAAATGACTGGGGGAAAATGAATATCAACTCTTACACCATCTGACAAACTGACATTGAAATGCATCATCTACCTAAACATAAAAGCTAAAACTATGAGCCTTCTAGGAGACATTATAGAAGAAACTCCTTGCAACTTTGATTTTTCAAACAAGACACAAAAAGCATGAAAAACAGCAAAAAACTGACAAACTGAACTTTATCAAAGCTTACACCTTTGCTATGTAAAAGAAACTGTTATGAAAAGAAAATGGCAAGGCACGGAATGAGAGAAAATATTCGTAGTACATGTATCTAGTAAACCCCTTGTAGTCCAGATGTATAAAGACCTCTTACAACTCAATAATATAAACACAAGCAACTTGATTTAAAATGGGCAAAAGATTTGGGCAGATGCTTCCCAAACCAAAATACAGAAATGGTCAGGAAGCGCATGACAAGGCACTCAACATCATCAGTCACCACAGGATGCAAATGCAAATCACCAGGAGATACAGTGTACACCCATCAGAGTGGCGAACATTAAAAAGACGAATAATATCCAGTTGGTGAAGATGTGGAGGAAACAGCCCCTCACACACTGCTGGGGGAACGAACAACGATAGCCCTGTGGGAAACAGCTGGGCAGTTTCTTAAAGAGTGAAAATAAGCACGTGTCTACCATGCGACCCAACCATCCTTGCAACCAAGAGTAATGAAAGCTCACAAACTCACAAAGGCACATATGTACGTGTTTGTAGCAGCTTTCTGCACAATAGCTCAGAACTGGAAAAAAACTCAAATATCCATCAGCAGGAGAAGGAATAAATAAATCGTGGCATATCCATAGAACGGAATAGTCCTCAAAGAAAAAGGAACAAACCATTGACACACACAGCAACCAGGGTGAAGCTCAAAAGAACCACACTGAGTTAAAGAAGCCAGACCAAAAAATGCATGCATCTATGACGCTACTCTATTCATATGAAATTCTGGAAAGTGCAGACTATCCTACAGTGACCAAAGGCAAATCACTGGCTACCCAGGGTGCAGGGCAGAGACAGGAATGGACCATACAGAGAACAGGAAATGCTTTGCGGGTGAAGGCTATGCTCCAAATCTTAATTATGGGGGTGATTTCACAAATACATATATAGCTTGCCAATTCTAAGAATATGGAAGTCTATACTTTAAATGGATGGCATTTATTGTACTTAGTAAAGGTTTGAAAAGTCTTTGTTTGTAGTAAAAGGGAAAGAAAGAAAAGAGGGGAGAAGGAGTGCCAGCAGCCACCTGCTCTCATCTGAAACTTCCAGCAAGCTGCTAATTTAATCCCCTAAACGTAATCGAGTCGACCACCCAAGCAATCACATTAAAGGAAACAGTCATTTGGTGCGTTTTTCATCAACTAAGATCACTGATCGACCCACAGGTTCATCCAGATTTGTCCAAGGTGGTCTGATCCACCCTAGCCTTGGCATGAGAAATGTATCGTGCCAGTCACATGGTAGAATTCATTAATTGCATGCGAATAAATTAACAATCACCTCACTCTCCCAGGTGAAGCCCACAGCACATCTCCCAGAAGCACACAGTTTCCAGGGGCCAGGAGAAAGCCATAGCCAGCGTGGGCAGCCTGAGCTGACCCTGGGAGATGCCCAAGGCTGCCCACTTCCATGGAAGAGGCCTTTTATAGAACATTCTCGGATGCTGAGAAAGGTAGAGTGAGGACCGTTTAGATGTGGCATTAGGGGTTCAGGTGAGCTAATGGGTAATTCAACAGCCTGAAAATCAGTGGGCAGCTGACAGAGAGTCAAATGCAGAATGTCCAGTCCAGCTGGACAAGAGAAGCCTGTGGCTAATTGAAACCACTGGGGACAGTTGAGCCAAAGATGGGGGTCTTTGATGGGAGCCTGAAGTCAAGTGGCTGTGTTTCCTGCTGTCCCCATGTTGGGTTCAGTTAGGGCTTTAATGATCCTAAGTCAATGCACGTCAATGCACTGAAGTCTCCTGGGGTTGAAATGTTTTCTCTTTTGTCTTCATCTTGAGTTTCACCCATCACCTAAATCAGCAGTTCTAAGACTGTGGTCTAAGTACCTCTAAGGGTCCCCAAGACCCTTTCAGGGGATCGTGGGGTTCTCCCTTTTCCAACTACTTATCTGTTTGAGGATAGATGGTCAACAACATTTCAACCAAACAATGCATCACAACAGACTGAATGCAGGAGCCGATGTGAGAATCCAGCCATCATCTATTAAGCTAGAGATTAAAGAGACTGATACACATGCCACTCTTCTCACTTTTTAAAACGTAGTTATTTTCCAAAAAAATAGTATTTACGTTAACATGCAATGGGTTTACTCTCTTTATTTTTCAATGAATTCATATATAAATCTTTTTAACTGTCTGAGTTTTCATTTCAAATTTGGCAAATATTGAAGGATATAGCCCACATACACAAAACCTCTTTGGGAGCCATAATAATTTTTAAGAGTGTAAAAAGTGATCCTAAGACCAAAAAGGTTGGCAACCATTGCCCTAAAAGTACGTTGGGTTATTCGGGCGTTTGCTCTACTAAGGCATCTATTGATCTAAGCAACTAAGGTGTCTATTGACCTAAGTATCTAAGGCATCTATTGATGCAAGCAACATTCCTCAGTGCTTGGAGCTCCTGGCCCATCCAAGCCTCTCCCATGTTCTAAGGCTTATGCCATTCATCGCAAGATGCCTAGAGCTCAAAGGAGAAGTTCAGGTTGGCCAATGGGACCCCTGAATGTAAACGTCTCAGAAATGAACTGAAGCCGTTGCTAGCTGGCTGGCTGGCTTCTCAAACCTCTCTGTCATGCTTCGCTTCTGCTTATGTGGTCATGGGGATGCGGAAGGAAAACTGAGCTGGGAGTTTTGGAACATTTCAAGGGGTAGAAGGGCCGCCACTCATACAGACAGTGTGTCGAAAGTAGAGACGTGTCCCACACACAACTCGATCAAGCGGCACACGGCAGGATACGGAAACTGACATTTAACCCAAGGCCAAATAAAATATCTATGAGCACATCATAGAAAGAACTTCTGGACTATAAAATATGAACATGAAAACAAGTCTCAAATTTTATTCAACATTTTAATCATTAATCGTCTTGGAAATATTAGTACTCCCATTATTCAGCTGGCCTGCCCCTCTAAGAAAAACCCACCCAGGAGAAGATTTTCCCCTCCATCTCCTGGATGTGGTTAATGGTAAGGAAGCAGTTTCACCAAAGCAACTCACAAATAGAAACTCTGGCCAAGGCCTAATGAAGGGGTTTCCGAGGATTGTCAGGAGCCATCTTCAGACTGTCTCCTTCACTTCTACATTTATTTTCAATATTACTGTATATGCTTGCACAGTAAGTTGTTATGGACACAGGCTATGATGGCAACATCCGAGATTCTAGAGTCATTCATCCCAGAGACTTTCCAGATGAAGAAGATGCAGCTATTCAGTCTTCCAGAGACCAAGGGCAAGGGCAAGACTAAGGCCTGAAAGATCAGCTGGGAGCCAAACACAGCACCAAGACCTAACCTCTGAAGTATCCCAGTCTGAGATAGCCCTCTGAGCTCTACCCTCCTCTGTGTGATCCCATGAGCCTGAGAGCCCTCTGTCATTGTAATTTTGTCCAAGTGGCTCCAGCGACCACACCAATGAGTGGTGGCCACAGCTGAGCTCAGGAGCACCCTGACGATGAACTCACAGAGGAAAGTCACAAGTGACACTAGAGAACAGCGCTGTTTATCTTCCTGCTGCTCAAAGGGCAGAACCTGGCGGGGGACGGTGGGTATCTACCATGGAAGCTACCTGCCGATGCCAGACACTGTACTGGATGCCTTCATACCTCACACAACAGAGTGGAGTCAATGGCACTGATATCAGAGCCAAGAACCCGTGCTCAAATCCTGGCTCTGTCACTCACGCACTGTGTGACTTTGGGCCAGTTGCTCAACCTCTCTGTGTCTTGGCATCCTCATCTGCGCATTGAGGTTAACGATGGGGCAAGGATCAACTACCTTCTGGGGCTGCAGTGAGGATAAGAGGAACACTGTTTGGGACGAGCATGCGCTGTTGCTGTTCATCTCCTCAAATCCACCTGGACGACTGTGATCTTCACGTTACAGGCAGGAAAGCCAAGGTTTGAAGGCAAAAGTGCCCTGCCCAGGGTCACGGAGCAGGTAAGTGGTACCCACAGGTACGCAGGTTGGCTTTGCATCCACACCTGTCCGACTTCCCGCCCTCAGCACTTTCCACTTTGCCTGCGGCTCTTCATACAAGCTGCCCCGTTTTCCCAAATCAAACAGCAGTTGTGCTAGGCTGAAGGGAAGGTATAATGAGCTGGCAAGGGTATGCTTGGCCCTGCCACTTCCCGGTTATGTCTACTGCAAAATGGGCACAGTGCTACCTGCCCACCCTCCCTCTTTACTCTCCTCTCCTTTTTCCTTCTTCCTTCCTTCCTCCCACCCTCGCACCCTCCATTTCTGTAGACATGTCCTATGCGACCACACTAGGCCAGGAGTAGGTGGGACACGGAGCGGCTTCTGCCCCCTAGGGGCTCCCAGTCTCATGGGGCAGTCATAGATGTAAACAAGAACCGTATGGCATGGTCAGGGCTGCTATGGAGGGACACATGGGGATTCTGAGGGCCCAGCTTGGGGATCAGGGATGACTTCCTGGAGTAGGAGGCACTGCGTAACCTGAAAGGTCAGAAAGAGCAGAGACACTGCTAGAGGGAGGCATTCAGGTGGAAGGGGCATGCAAGTGCCCAGCTGGAACACCTATCCCATGGAGAGTGGTGGCAGAGAGGAAGGAGGCAGGACTTCAACAGCAGTTAGGGGCCTCAACTGCCCCCTCTGCAAAGCCATGAAGATCAAGAAAGACCGATACAGCAGAGGGAGTGCTAGGCTCTGCACATCTCTTGGCTCACTCACACCTTCAAGGACCAGCTAGTAAGACCAGGCGGCAGGAGGGCAGTAATTTCCACTGAGGCCAGAAGGGGCCACTTTGAGCTAATTAGAACCACTGAGCAGTCTGAGGATTTCAATTATGCACACGGCAGGACAGTGGGTGCCTTCCCACGTGGGTGGGAGATTACTGCCGCTGGCTGGGCTGTCGCTCTCATGCAAAATATTAATAAAAGGCAGGGCTCACAGCAATTCTCATCTGGCTGAAATGGGAGGACTGATCATCTCAGAGGTCGGAGCCTCAGAGACAGAAATGCTGGGAGCGGAGCGGAGCCCCTTAGGAACTAGTGTGGCAACAAGAATTACTCCCTGACCTCTTCCTCCTCACTTCCCGCCTCCTAAGCGTTTTCATTTGATTAGAAAAAAAGAAAAAGAAACCGAAATCACACTTCAATCCCAGCTCCGTTAACGGCGGGTGAGGCTGTGCTCCAGGGGCCAGGCTGCAGGAGGTCCCCACGCCCATGGAGGTTTCCCAAATCCTTCCCTGGCCTCCCCTGGGAGCATGCTGGCTGACGCTGTCTTTAAAGGGCTTGGAACCTTTCCACTGACATGAGTATTTAGTTGTGGAGGATTAAAAATACAACCTGGGAGGCTGAGGCAGGGGGATCATTTGAGGTCAGGAGTTCAAGACCAGCCTGGCCAACACGGTGATCAACATGGTCTCTACAAAAAATACAAAAGTTAGCTGGGCGTGGTGGTGTGTGCCTGTAATCCCAGCTACTCAGGAGGCTGAGACAGGAGAATCGCTTGAACCCGGGAGGCGGAGGTTGCAGTGAGCAGAGACCACGCCACTGCACTCCAGCCTGGACGACAGAGAGAAACTCTGCCTCAAAAAAAACAACAACAGCAACAACAACAACAACAAACCCCCTCCTGCCTGACGAGGATACACTGTGCCATTTCACCCGTCACTGTCACGGGAAAAAAGAGCACTGGAATGGGAGCCAGGGGACTGCCCTCTCTCTCCAACCTACCACCACCTAGCTGTGTGACCTTGTCTGTGACCTGATCTGCCTGTGGTGTCCCTGACTGTACCCATCTCATGCTGAGGTGCTCAGCATTTGTTCCCACCAGGAGAGTTGGTGTCCCAGGAAGGGGACTTCTGGGGACTGCCTACCTTAACCATGAGGCTGGGGTGCTGGGCACTGCAACAGACTTCTGGGGAGCTCTTTGGGACAGGAAAGGTCCTTAGAGGTCCCCCCCCATAAACAAGTTCCCTAAAGCCCGGCTAAAGGTGCCTTGATGTCCCTGAAGTGCAAGGTCCGTGCGCCCAGCAAGGGGCAGGCACAGACAGGCACCCTGTTGAACTTGTTCTTCCACGGCCAAGAAGGCAGCCACCTGCAGGTGCTCCCACCCTGTCTCACCAGGGGCACACAAACCCTTGGGGAGGGGTGCCAGCTGCTCCTGACCTCGCTTGTCTGCACAGCACCTTGCAGACACAAAGTGTGTTCACTTCCTACCCTTGGTTGAACACTTGCAACATCAGTTGTGAAGCACCCGGGTAGCACGCTTGTCACTCTAAAGGTCTGGAGGGACGGCCTTAAGTTGCCTACTGAGAAAGCAATCACCGGAGGGGCTCATCAGGAAATCATGGTCCCTGGAAATTCTGAGTTGTGGAGGGACCCTGGTGTGGGGCCCAGGAATCTGTATTTAACAGACTCCAAGGGAGGTTCTAAGGAGGCAGGTGCCCATGAGGAAGCAGGGGTCTGCACCAAGCACAAAGGCGGGGAGGCATGGAAAAGCGAGGTGGATTCAGGGCGCCCGCAAGTGGCAGTGGAGATTCTGAGACACAGTGGGCAGAGCAGGTGAGGGGGTTCCATGCGTGCTGAGAGGTAGGCAAGGGAGCGCCAACTGCGGTCAGGTCCGCCAGGCCCCGTGCCCTTCCACTGTGCCATCTTGAGCAAGGCACTGCACCTCTGCCTACCTCAACTGCCTCATCAGCAAAGTAAGAACCATGGACATGACCTCCTTCCTAGAGTTACTGGGCGGATTAAGTGAGTGAATAGACATAAGATGCTCAGAAGTGTGTCGGGCACAAAATAAGTGGGATATGAGACTGAGGGCTGCTATTACCACCCTGTGACCGGCAGTGTGTGGGAGTTTATATCCATCATCCCCTGTAATCCTCACAGCCACCCTGGAAGGTAGCTGCTATTATAATCAGTCTTCCCATTTTACAGATGAGGAAGCCAAGTGAGCGGGTTCCCCAGGTCGCAGACCTCCCGCACGGCAGAGCTGGCTCAGGGCGGCTCCACAGCCACTCTGCTCTTCCCACAGCAGCCTGGCTGCTCCCACCTCTGCCTGTTGAGGACAGGAAGCTCAGTGCCCTAAACTGGCTCTCAGCGGGCATTCAACTGTGGCTTGATAAACAATAACTGGATAATAAGTGCTGAACAAATGAATGGGGGGGAGAAGGGATGAACAGACCACAGGGAGGATAAAACCCTCTCTTCCAGCTCAGAGGCAGAAGGAGGATTCCCAATTTAATTACGAGGAAGGGACCCCAAGGGCAATCCCGTGCAGAGCAGTCACACAGCACTTTCATTACTCTTTACAGCTTTCTGGGCCCATTTAGCGAATCCCCCAGGTTCCTGGGGAGTGATTAGATGGAGGGAGGGGCTGGGCCTGCTCCTGGGCCACAGGGGAGGGTCAGGGTCTGGGAAGCAGCCCCTCTTGAATCCAGATGCTGACATGACAACATCACGAAAACCTCATTTGCAAACCCAAATTAGTGCCATCTTGATGATCATATAAAAGAAGGATGGGCCTATAAAGCCAGCCACGGACAAGCGTGGCCATGGGGAACGGCTTTGCGGAGGGGCAGGGAGAGTCCAGAAAGAAAGGTTTTGTCATCAAAACCCATTTGGTGACTTATGGATTTGGCATTTGGCTCGATTCTTTGTTTTGTATCCTGGCGGTGGGTGGGGGGGATCTCTTTTTCCCTTCACTTACCTATTACCAGTCTCATTAATCACAGAGGTATAGGATAGGGACACAAATATATAATAATGAGAATTACAATTACCACAATTAAATTGAGCATTTATTAAGTGCTTGTGCTGAGCCTCACCCTATTCAGAGCACATTACAAGAACTAACATTTATTTTTGAACAATTTGAGACATTCTTGCCTTTCTGTTATCTTTGGGTTTGCCTTCCTGAATGTGTCTGATGTGCTGCTTCTTCAAATTGACTCCCATCTAGTCTTGGCCAAAGGGATCTAAAGCCCAGCCAGTGTGGACCAGCACCTTCCATGGGGAAGCTGGTCTTTTATAACTCACTATCATTTTATGCATTTCAAAGCTTAGAAAAATAAAGTTTTTCTAAAACACTGACACCTCGCTGCAATGGGTTAAATGGTGCCCCACAAAAGATATGTACACACTCTTGACTGGTGGGGGGCTCACGCCTGTAACCCCAGCACTTTGGGAGGCCAACACAGGTGGATCGCTTGAGCCCAGGAGTTCAAGACCAGGCTGGGCAACATTCTGTCTAACATCTGTTGGATGAAAACCCTGCCTCTATTAAAGAAAAAGACAAAAAAATAAGAAAGAAAAAAATTAGCCAGGTATGGTGGTGCACGCCTGTAATCTCAGCCACTTGGGAGGCTGAGGCAGGAGAATCCATTGAACCTGGGAGGCAGAGGCTCCCGTGAGCTGAGATCGCGCCACTGCACTCCAGCCAGGGCAACAGGGCAAGACTCTGTCTCAAAAATAAATAAATAAATATAAAAAATAAAATAAAACAAAGAAACAAAAGATATGTCCACATTCTAATCCCTGGAACTTGTGAATGTGACCTTATTTGGAAAAAGGGTTTTTGAAGATGTAATTAAGGATTTCGAGATGAGAAGATCATCCTGAATTATCTGAGTAGGCCCTAAATGCAGGGACAAGTGGCTTTATAAGAGACACAGAGAGGAGAAGACACAGGGGAAAGAGGAGGAGGTGATGTAAAAACCAAAGCAGAAATTAGAGCAATGTGGCCATAAAGCCAAGAGATGCTGGCAGCCTCTAGAGAAGGAAGAGTCTACCCCTACAGGCTACAGAGGGAACGCAGTCCTGTGGACACCATGATTTTGGACTTCTGGACTGTAGAACAGGAATAGTATAAGTTTCTGCTGTTTAAACAACCAAATGTGTGATAATATGTTATGGCAGCCACTGCAAGAAACTAACAAGCTCATTAATTAGAGATGAATGTTGATGGCGTGCTATGTGGCCTTAGAAGTGTGAGGCGAGTGGTGGAAGTCAACAATGACCCAGCAAAAACAGGACACGAGAAGTCAGGATGAATGGACTAATCCTGCAAAACTCCAGCAGATTTTAGGAGCGTTTATTGCTAGAAACTCAACTGTTTGTTTTGTTTTGTTTTGTTTTTGAGACGGAGTCTCACTCTGCTGCCCAGGCTGGAGTGCAGTGGCACAATCCCAACTCACTGCAAACTCACCTTCCTGGTTCAAGCGATTCTCCTGCCTCAGCCTCCCAAGTAGCTGGGACAACAGGCACCCACCACCACACCAGGTTAATTATTTTTTTTGTATTTTTAGTAGAGATGGGGTTTCACCATGTTGGTCAGGCTGGTCTTAAACTCCTGACCTCAAGTGATCCGCCTGCCAAAGTGCTGGGATTACAGATGTGAGCCACTGAGTCCAGCCAAGAAACCCAACATTTAGAAGTCAAATACCCTTAGACAAATGGACTGGGAAGTTCTTAAACTATTCAAAAGTGGGCAAAATGGGTTCAAAAATATGTACTTCCCCAAGGATACCAAGTAAAGCCATCATTTAGTGCTGCACCATCCAGGACAGGGACCACCAGCCATGGGTGGCTAATGAGCCCTTGAAATGTGTATAGTCTGAGCTGAGATGGATGATAAGCATAAAACACACCGAATTTTAAAGATTTAATATGAAAAATGAATATAAAATGTCTCAATTACTTTTAGATTGATTACAGTTTATACCATTTTGGATATATAAATTATTACAATTACTTTCACCTGTTTCTTTTTACTTGGATAATGTGGCTATCAGAAGTTTTAAAATTACACATATAGCTTCCGTTACATTTCTATCGCTCAGCACTAACTTAGAGGATGCTGGAAATTATTGGGAATTTAAAAATTAAGTTGTATGTGCTCTTGGGTTGGTTAACAAGAAATTAAAGTGCCAAAATACACCCAGACCCCCAAAAGGATGCAGATACCCCCACAAGGGGCCAAATGTTAGATGAGCTGATACAGACAGTAGAACTGGTTCCTCCTCCTCCCCTTCCCTGGTGCCTAACTGCCCCCAGTACAGGTTCTTCACTGCATGCGCACACCCCCATGCTGCCCTCCACTGATTGGATCAAGAAGTAGCCACACCCTCCTAGAGGCAGCCAATCACCAGGCCGCCCAGAGAACTGAGCCAATCATCTTTCTCTCCCAGGATGGGTGAGAACCTGGGCCACAGTGAGCAGTAAGGATTCATTGGGGAGGTGGGATGGTATAAACTGAGGCCACCCCGGAGCCCAGACAATCCAGAGCAGGCGAGTGGTTTCAGACCTCAGCTGCAGGGCAATTACAGCGTGCTTAATTAGTATTTGGATTTCTTGACCCTGGCTCCTGCAAGCCTGGGCGGGGCCTGGGAATCTGAATTTTAAACAAGCCCCTGAGCACTTGGGCCACAGGTGATCTGCGGGCCACCCTGAGAAACTCCAAGGGCGGAGGATGCAGAGGCAGTGGGTAGAGAGAATGGAGCCTGGGGAGTGGACAGGGGACTGGAGCTGGTCAGGGGTGTCACTGTCTTGAGGGCCTCTCAAGGATCCTGTGGCTTTTTTTGGGATTACAAATATTCACCTTTTATTTTAAATAAAATACTTGTTGATTTTTTTAAACATTAAAAGATACCAAGTGTTGCATTGTATTCACCACCCCGGACAATTAAAACTGTGGAGATGTAGGCAAACAGCTAGAGTGAAAGCACATATAAAAGGACCATACTGGAATTAAAATTTTTTAAATCCGGGAGAAAATAGCAGTGTGTGTTCCCTGTGGCACCCAGCATTGTGCAGCACCCATTGGGTCCATTTTATTACACAAAATACAGAGAACAGGAACTATACGACCAAATAATTGCTATATCGCAGGAAGGTAATCAAGGCATCATTTTATAACAAACTTTTATTTTAAAAATAAATACATTTTATGCTTAAAAATATACCATAAAGCAAAGGAGAAAGACAAAAACGAAACAATGTCACCTTGGTCTAGGACTTGTGAGAGTGCAGCTGACTCCCAGGCCAGAGAGAAAATAAGACCTATTCAGGATGGTGTCAGTGAGTTTCCTGGAAGACAGGCCAGTGATGCCAGGCCCCAGGCCCACCAGCGTGGAACGGAGGGACCGAGAGCCCCACGCCCCAAATAACAGCTCAGCCCACCTTCTGGGGCTGACCTGAGATGTGCCCAGAGCAGCCAGCCCGTGAGGAAGAGGGCTGGAGGAGGCAGGCACTGGGGACAGGTCTCGCTGCAGGAGAGTAAAGTGCCACCGTCACTGGCCAGAGAGTAGCAAGAGGGAGGCACAGAAGCACCACAGCCGAGACTCCCTGTGATCACAGACCAGAGGCTGCCACCCCCCATATCCCAGCCCTGGGGACACTGAGGTTGGTCGGGGTTCAGGACTCACCCCAAGTCATGGGTGGAGCTGGGGATAGAGCCAAGAGGAGAACTCAGGTCTCTGGCCCCAGGGAACACACCCCGCTCCCCAAACACGCAGTCCTCTTTTATCCTCCAAGCCTTTGCCCAGACTTTGCCCTCTGCCTGGAACACCCTTCCTATCTTATCTAACATCTGGTGGATGAAAGTTCCATTTTCGCCTCCAACTGAGGCCTTCCCTGCTTTCAGGGTTCGGGAAAATCTGCTCTCAGCAAGTAGAGTTTAAAGCGAGCCAGTCTGGTGTCACCATCTGCATGACATGTGTCCCTCAGAGGCCTTTACTTAAGCAGAGGGGGCTCCAGCTCCACACCACTGGGCAGGCTGGCTCAGGGCAGACACCCCTGCTCAGAAGCAGACTCCCAGGCCTCACGCCCACTGTCTTTAGAGCGCAAAGGTGGGAGCCATCCCCACGGCCTCAGCGAGCTGATGAAGCTGAGTGTGAGCTGTCTGCTGGGGTACTGGGAGCAGGCTGGGCACGCTCGTTCGCACAGAGCCTAATGAAGCGTCCCGTGTTCTACAAACCTCAGCATGTGATTTAATTAGCCCTCCGTTCCGGGTATGCCCTCGTCACCCATCATGGACAAAGGGGACTCTCGACCCCTGACCGGGGGGTAGCAGCCATGAGCGAGTAACTGGGGCGTGCACTAGAAGCAGCTCCAGCAGTAGCAGAGCAGTGACCCTGTGCACCCATTAGCTAGTGAGGTCTGGGATTTCAGTTCGGATTTAGGTGGAAAGCAGAGTATCAAAAAGATGGAGATGGGCAGAGAGGCACGCCAGGCGGTAGGTACTGTGTGGGGAAAGATGCAGCAGAAATGTGCGTGGTATGCCACACTGGCTGGTCTGCATGCGTGTGAGGGGGTGTGGTTGGACGTGAAGCAACCGCGTACACCTGCCTAATATCACAGTGGAGACATGGAGAAGCCCAGCTCTGCCACTTACCACCCCAGTGAGCCTGACCAGGTCACCCTTTCTCAGAAACATGTGCTCAGCACCAAAGTCCTTCATGAACGTTGACCTCACTAGATCCTCACAACAGCCCTATGGAGTAGGGACTACCATTCCCCCCATTTTATTCATTTATTTAGAGACAGAGTCTCACTCTGTCACCCAGGATGGAGTGCAGTGGTACGGTCTCCGCTCACTGCAGCCTCGACCCTCCCAGGTTCCAGCAATCCTCCCACCTCAGCCCCTCCAAGTAGCTGGGACTACAGGCACATGCCACTACGCCTGGCTAATTTTTGTATTTTTTGTAGAGACGGAGTTTCGCCATGTTCCCCAGGCTGGTCTTGAACTCCTGAGCTCAAGTGACCTACCCACCTCGGCCTCCCAAAGTGCTTGGGTTACAGGTGTGAGCCACCAGTACCTGGCCCCTAATCCCATTTTAATGATGAATAAATGGAGGGACAGAGAGAGTAAGTAACATGCCCACGGTCACACAGCCAGGAAGTAGTGGGGCCAGGACTCCAGCCCCCACCATCCTCCTCCTCACCACTGCACCTTTCAGCCCCACTAGGAGGACCCTGCTGCCAGCCTCACAGGGCTGGAGTAAATACTGGTGCTGACGGCATGACGCTCCCAGCCCAGGCTGGCACGCAGCAGGAGCAGCAGGAAGGAGGTGCCTCCTCCCATCATTCCTCCCTAGTAAGCCCCTGCTCCATGCTAATTCCATTTCTCCCTAAACTGCCCATACTCTTGTTGCTGCCTCTTAAATTCTCTAATTTGTGTCTGTACTCCACCCTGACTTTTCTAACAGCCTTCTATCCCAGTGGCCCTGCCATGTTCCTTGGCTACTTAACACCCCCGGTGCATCATCTAGGAAATGGCAATAATTAATGATTAAACGAGTTAATAGTTGGAAGGTGCTTAGAACTGTGATTCCAGAAGACTGTGTCCCACCTGAACATGAGCTCCTCAGAGCTAGTTCCATCATGTCCGCCTCTGGCCCCCACAGGCCCTGGCCCCAAAAGGATGGATCACACAGGAGCCTGGCAAATCCTCACTGAATGGTCAGCTTGTTTAAAAGACACTGGGTCAAAAGTCAGTTTTGATGGCATCATAATAGTTTCAAAAGACATTCTCTTAATGGCTTCAGAAGGTGATGACTATTTGCCAGTCAAAACCAGGGAAGAGGAAGCTGAAGGGATGGAACAGAGCACTGACTTCTAAACCACGTTCAGGGGCTGTGCAAGAGACTGTAACTGTTCACCTTACTGACCCCACAAAGTAACCCCAGTGGAGGAGCCCCTGCCCTCATTTCACCAGTGACAAAAATGAGGCCCTGGGAGGGAAAGCTGCCTGCCTAATATCACAGGGGCTCACCCCTCTGTTTCTATCTCCCCAACACACAGCAGGCGCGTAGATGCCAGCTGTGTGCTTGAATAAGAAATGAAGGAATGCCCAAGTCACACAGCTCCTGAAGGGCACAGTTGGGGTTTGAACCCCGATCTGAGTGCTGTTTCAAAATGGCTCCCAACCTAGTGCTTGTGTGCCATGGATGTTACAATGTGTCTTCTCTTATGAATCCGGCAGCACCCTCCTTTGCAGCCCTGCGGAGAGAAGGCTGATTGAGGATGGTCACAGATGGAATGGCTGCGTCCCCTCAAATTCATATGTGGAAACCCTAACCCCAAGATGACGGTGTTAGGAGGTGGGGCCTTTGGGAGGTGATAAGGTCATGAGGGTGAAGCCCCCATGAATGCGATTAGTGCCCTTAGAAGAAAGGCCCATGAGAGCTCTCTTGCCGCTTCCCCCACGTGAGGACACAACAGGAAGTCGCCACCTGTGAACCAGGAAGAGGGCCTTCAACAGACACTGAACCTGCTGGCACCTTCATCTTGGACTTCCTAGCTCTAGAACTGTTAGAAATGTTTCTGTTGTTTATGAACCACCCAGTCTATGGTATCTTTGTTATGGCAGCAACAACAGACTAAGACAGACTCTAACAGTATCATAAGCCTCCACCCATGAAATTTACACATTTTCTTACAGATTGCCTGCTATTTCCCCTAAGACTAAACAGAGTGAACATGCACAGTCATGCAAGCACACACTCTCACACTCACATTCACACACACGCCAATGTGCTCGGACATACATGTGCACACACAGTTGTACGTACACACTAACACACAGTCATGTACTCGCACACACATTGCCATGTGCTTACACCCATGCATGCCCACTTATCTGCATGCACATTCACACAATACACACTGACACACTTCCACACTCATGCATGTGTGCACACACAGGCCATAAACAGAGGCTGAACTGCCTGTCCCTTCAGATACTCAGGGTCAAAGCTACTCAGGGTCAGAGCCTCCAGAGGTGAGAACTTGCCCAATTTCATCACTTATGGAGCATACTTAGTGAGCCCAACATAGCCCATCTTAGCCGGTAGTTAAATCTGCCGGGCAGATGCTGGTGGGTGCGTATCCCAGAGGCTGGGGATGTTTGTCCTGGTGTAGTCATCAGAGCATGACCCGACCCTGCCAGGAGAGAACTTCCTGCCGCCTCTCAGCCTGCACAACAGCACACACCTGTTCCGTTCCTTTCCTGATGAGGGGAAAGCTCACATATCCCCTGAGGGCCAGGGATGACCCCCATTTTCATTCCTGGACACCTCAACAATCCTGGTGGTGGCAGCTGGGGTCACTGAGACTCTGAGAAGTGGAGACTGGCCAGAGGCCACAGCTGTGCTGGGGCTCCCACTCAGGGCTGGCCAGCTCCACGACGGGGACCCTCCCAACTATCAGGATCCCCCACAGTCCCTGCTCACCCATGTCTCTCCTTCCCATCAGCATCTTCGTTTTACTCATCAGAATTAGGCTGCCCCCTGGTGGCTCTGCAGTTGGCCACTGCCATGTTGCCAGTCAATGGCCAAAACCAGATCTATGTGGCTATGCACCGGACAGTAATATAAGTTTTGCCTGTGTGTGTGTGTGTGTGTGTCTGTGCAAGTGTGTGTGTGGGTATGTGTGTACAGGTAAACAAACATTGAAAGAAACAAAATATGGCCTAGTATGCCTTTTTCCTCCTCCTGGCTGGAGCTAGAACCGGCTGGAGCTAGAACTGGCTGGAGCTAGAACCAGCTGGAGCTAGAACCGGCTGGAGCTAGAACTGGCATGAGCTGGTAAGTTCCTCGGAGGCCAGGCAGGCAGCGGATTTATTCGGCAGCACCTTGCATTACTTCCTACATGTACGAAAAGAACTAGTTCCACGGACCGGAGCTAGGCTTGCAAACTCTCTGATCATGGGCACAGTGGGCATTCCGTGGAAACTAACAAAAGAGCTTTCCCATTTGCAGGCAGCTCCAGGGTTCGTCGCTGGGATGAAGGAAGTCAGGCAGAAAGCAGGAGGCTGGCGGAAGGAGCACCAGGCAAGCAGCAGTCTCTTTTAGCCTCAAGGATAGCTTCAGGCCCCAACATCAACTAGTCACTCAGGACAGCACTTTATAGTTTACACAGACAGCCAGTATCTGGATCTCATTTCACCATGTCAACGAGCCCTACGAGATGGGCAGGAGGTTCCTACTGGTATATGGATGGGGAAACTGAGGCTCAGAGAAGCAAGGGGGAAGAGAGGGGAACTCTTGTTGGGCTCCTAATGCACCCACAAGGCCTTGGGCTGGGTGGAGGGAGGAACAGGGGGTGGGAGAGCCCAATGGGAATCACTACGCCATCACTCCCTCCTAGCCGTGCAACCTCAGGCCAATTGCCTAACCCCTCTGAGCTTCAGGAGCCTCATCTGAAAGCCCGGACGAAAAGCCCTCCGTCCCTGGCCACCTGTGGATGCTCACCACATGTGCTTAGTTTTCCTCAACAGCCTGCTCCCCTTTCTCTGTGAACTAGGGTCACCCTCCCAGTGACCATAGGAACCCAGGGTCCACAGGAGAGCATCTTGCTCACACGACAGGAAGGGACGGTGTCAGGAACAAGTGCCGGTATCTGGGGGCACAGGGCCATGGAATGCCAGGACAGTGGACAAAAGGCCCCGTCCTCCCACAGAGCTGCTGCCTCACAGTGCGTGCGCCTCTTCCACATGCTGGAGGACCTGCCAGGGCCTTCTCTCTTGGAGGTGAATATCAGGGGGGCTTTCAAAGGGATCAAACAGTCCAGCGCCAGCGTGTCCACCATTACAGCTGGCCTGGGGGCTCAGAGCCCCTCTGAAACTACCAATGGCACATCCCAAGGTCAGACCGCCGGCCGCTTCAATCCATTTGCATTTGGCAGACGTTCAGCCTCTTATTTCAAAGGCAAATGTATGCTTGCTTCACTGTTTCTGCTTTTTTAAAGCAAAGAAAAAGAAAAGCTTTCCCAGCCTGGGGCTCAAGCATGTCTGGGTCACCGTGACAGTGACACTTTGAAAACCACCTCCAGGTGCCTCCAGTCAGGGTAAGCAGTTTCTCAGAACCCACGCTGATCCAGGCCGAGGGGAACCTCAGCTGCGAGGGGGGCACTGTCACTCAGAGGATGGCCCTCACCCACAGCTCATTCCAGACACCAGAGCAGCCACCAGGAAAGGCTTGGCCAAGTCACCGTGCCTCAATCGGCAGCATTCCAGCAGACTTCTGACATTCAAGCCTGAATCCTGCAGAAGCGGGCAGCAGTGAGGGGCTTTGAAGAGCTGTGGACACCCAGGAAGGGAACTGAAAGTCATCCAGTCCAACCCTCTCTGGTGTCTGAATCCTTCTACAACAGACTTCCAAGTAGTCCTCTAGCCAAGACTAACATACCTCCTATGATGGGGAGCTCACTACCACATTACACAGCTATTAAGATAGCTCTGATGGTGAAAGCATTCTTCTTCTAAATTTTCCTCCTGGGAGTTTCCCTCAGCTAGTCCAGTTCTGCCAGCTGGGCCCAAACAGAGCACTCCAACTCCTTTATCCACAGGATCAGTGACCAGGACCCCAGTACCAATTTTTCATCCCAAGTTCCTAGCAGTCCCTGCTGTCACCCTGGGTCTTTCTATCTGGATTTCTCACCAGCAATTTAAATACAACATGTCTAAGACTAAGCCTGCCATTTTCCAAAGGCAACCTACTCCTCTACCACCTTCGCCCACCAGCCTAACCGGAAAGCCGGAGTGAGCTCAATGGTCCTCCCTCCCTCATCTTCCGTGACAAGGATATGACAAATGGCTACCCGTGTGCCCAGCCCTGGGGTGGCTTCCTCAGGTGCACACAACTACCCCCACGATGGGCGATTTTCCCCATTTTACAACAGAGAAAAGTGAGGTTCAGAAAGGTCACATAAAGTCACACCACCACCGAGAGTAGGAGCCAGGATTCAAACCCAGGTCTGACTCAAAGCCTCTTTCCACCATCCCATGAAAATGCTCAGAGGCATTTCAGCACAACCTGCGGATGTCCCTCCCAGCTCCTCCTGATCCTCACCTCTGCCCCAGCTCAGCACTCGCCACCAGGGTCTCCAGCACTGCCCACCCCATCCCTCCAGCGGGAGCTTTCCCAACAGAAAGCAGCTGTGGCCCCCGGGGTGAAGCAGGATTCCTGGCTGCACCCAGTGGCCTGCAGGCTCCTCTTGTCCCTGCTCCCCTCCCCCATCCTCTGCTGCAGCCACCCTGATGCGCTGGCCAGGCATGAGCTGCCAACATGCCCTCTAGCCCGAGACCCCAGACGCCAAGCAGCAGCACTGGGCTCTGAGTCCAGATCCTTCCACTTCGGGAACCCTGCAGGAGGGCTGGGACCATCTGGCAGGGCTGGGGGAGGAGGGAGACACTTCTTCCAAGCCTGCTGGGCCCCCTGTGTGTGCCCCAGGGGAAGGCTCCTGGCCTCTCTCCCCACCTGCATTGGAGGGAGAGTGGCCGACTCTGGAGTACTGGGGAGGGCGATGGGAAAGAGTCCAGCCCCGCCTCTCCCCTCCTCCTGGGGGAGAACAGCCAGGGGACACTGTACTCTGCTCCATGCTCCCCTGCTCCCTCCACGCCTGCCTGCTGGGGTCCAGCACTGGGGAAGCCCACCGGGCCCCTGCACTTAAGCCAGGTACTGCAGCACTGGCAGCTGGGCAGTGGCAGTGAGGTTCTGTGTCTGTTTGCTGCCCCGTTTGGCTTATGCTCCATGGGTCCAGCTCCTGGGCGGGGAGGGGGATGCCATTTACCAGACCCCCTTGCAGACCCCACAGAGCGGGAGGGAGTAAGAGAACAAGGAAGGGTCCAGGTGGTAATGCTGCTTCTGAGAAAACAAGCATAGCCATCACCAGGCCCTGTCCATGGGATTTTCACAGGGACCCACCTTGGGGTTACATGAATTAAGGACGTGACCATTACCCCCGTTCCACTGTCTGCTACCCAGGCCTTGGGAATCTTCCAATGAGAAGAACCACCTTTTCTGGGGGTCCTGCCTCCCTCTTCGTGACCTAAGTTTGCCCCCGCTGGGTGGTAGCCAGCCCCCGCCCTTCACGCTGAGAACAAGCCTCAAGTTCCCAGGATCCCAAAGACAACACCACGGGGCATGTTTCCAGGCCCAGTCTGCCTGGCACACCCATGCCAGGTCCCTCTGGGCGTTGCCCAGGCTTCTGGATAAACATGTTCTCCTGCTGAGGCTTTCAGGCACCCCCCGGGGACCCCAGTCCATGGCCAGAGCCTTGCAGCAGTGAGTCCGAGGTGCCTCCAGTGAGGGCAGGCAGGTTTTCCCAGAACCCGCACTGAGCTAGGCAGAGGGGAACCTCGGCTGCATGGGGGGTATGGTCGCTCAGAGGACAGCCCTCGTTCACAGCTCATTCCGGACACCCAGAGCAGCCAGCAGGAAAGGCTCAGCGAAGTCACCAAGCCTCAAACGGCAGCATCCCAGCAGATTTCTGTCATTTGACCCAACGATTTGAGATGACGGAGGCTCCCCTTAGCTCTGGCAGATGTGGCCTGACCCTCCATCACTGGGACAATGCCTGCAGCAAGCAGGGGCTATGGAAAGGGAACGAGGGGGTGGAGAGAAGCAGGCTGGGGTCCTCATTCTGCCCCTCACCTTGCCTTGCCGCCTTGGGAAGTCACTTGCTTCTTTGGGCATCTGCTTCCTCATCTGTAAAATGGGGTGATCATAGCAACCTACAGACGGTGCTGGGACAGGAAGGATGTGGGCAAGTGGACATGAACTGCTCTGGACGGAGAGTGGCCTTGACAAAAACGTGGGGCTCAACCATTCAGAGCCACCCACCCACAGGGCTGTTGCCCAGGTGCCCCTGGGCGCCTGGCTGCTCATGCTCTGGTCACCCCATCCTCAGGACGGCCCTGACAGGCAGGACTTGCTATACCCTCCTGGAGAGGAAGCTAAAGCCCAGCAAGGTTAAGACATTCATCAAGGGCCACACAGCTGCTGCCACGCAGCAAAGCCGGAATTCAAGTCTGGGTCTAGCTCCAACTCCACGCTCCTGTCACCCACTAGCGTGCTTAAAAATCATTCTCCTCTAAACTCCTGCATCTCCCGGGTGAACCTCAGCCCCAGCATTCTGGCTACGCTAGGGTAGGGTGGGGTCAAATCGTCCCTGGGCCTGGGCACCCTCAACACCCCCCACATAGGCCAAGCTGCTCCCCCCGAGCCATCAGTCCCTGTGCTGGGTTCACCTCACTTCAGAGATGACTCAGCCAGAGTCCTGTGCTCCCAAAGGGACAATGGCGTGCCATGGAAGTCACTGCTAGGATGGAGGGAAGCACAGAGGACTTGGGTCTCAGAGGAAGACCCGCCCCCGCCTGCTGGGTGGTCAGACAGCTTCCGGAAATGTTCCCCATTCTTCAAGCAGATCTCCCCCGAGCTCGGCCTGCCCTGTACTAAGTGCCGTGCCTGGCTCTGGGGAGTAAAGTGTGAAGCAGACAGCAGGCCTGGGCACAGAGACAGGAGGCAGACAGCAGCCCAGCGCTTCCCCTGGGTCCTCCCTCAGGGAAACCATCATTACTCCCGCTGACAGGGGAGGAAACTGTGCCCACTCAGCTTCGTATGCGGCGAGGGCTCCTTAAGGGCAAAATCAATGACATCCAGCCCGAGAGCTAAGAATGTTTTCTGCATTTCCAAAGGGTTGTGAAACAAACAACAAACAAATGACAACAAAACAAAGAAAAATATGCAACAGATCCCAGCACTTTGGGAGGCTGAGGCGGGCGGATCACCTGAGGTAGGGAGTTCCAGACCAGCCTGGCCAACGTGGGGAAATCCCATCTCTACTAAAACCACACACACAAAAATTAGCCGAGCGTGGTGGCATGTGCCTGTAATCCCAGCTACTCAGGAGGCTAAGGCAGGAGAATCGCTTGAACCTGGGAGGTGGCGGTTGCAGTGAGCTGAGATGGCGCCACTGCCACTGCACTCCTAGGCCACAGAGTGAGACTCTGTCTAAAAAAAAAAAAAGAAAAGAAGAGAAAAATATGCAACAGAGATTTACACAGCCTGCAAAGTCTAAAATATCTACTATCAGGCCCTTCACAGAAAATTGAACTTGCTCTGAGACCACACCTCATTTTGCAGAAGAGGAGTATCGGGGACTGAAAGTGAGGGCCTGGGATGGGTCTGTGTATCAGTGCCCTGTGGCTGCTGTAACACATTACTACACACAGACAGCTGGAAAACCATCGAACTTTCTCTCTCCTGGTTCTGGAGGCCAGGAGTGTGACATCACGGCGTGGGCAGGCCTGGCTCGCTCTGGAAGCTCTACCGGAGGAGCCGCTCCCTGACTCCCTCCTGGCTTCTGGTGTGTAGATAAATCACCCCAATCTCTGCCTCTGTCATCACACGGCCTTCTTCTCCCTGTGTCTCCGTGTATCCTCTCCTTAGAAGGACAGCAGTCATTGGACTTAAGGCCCACTCTAATCCAATATGACCTCATCTTAACTAGTGACATACACAAGAACCCTATTTCCAAATAAGGTCACATTCTGAGGTTCTGAGTGGACATTATGCCTGAGAGAGGGACACATTTAAACCCACTACAGTCTGGAATCTCCAATTTTTCTGCATCCTCTGGAGAACTATATTCTCAGAGGTTCAGACACTTCTGTGTGTGTGTGTGTGTGTGTGTATGTACATATGTGTACATGTCTCTCTCTCTCTTTCACACACACACACACACACATACAACTACTCCACAAGACAGGTGAGCAAGACTTCCCAAGGACGGGCTGCACAATGACAGGAGGCTGGCACACAGCCATGACAAATGACTTGTTTCTCGCCCAGTCCCACTGCCAATGTCTCCTTCCATCAGAATGTGCCACCAATGATAAAGGTAGAATAAGATCATTCACCGTACATGAATCAAAAACATCCCCCACACCTGTCCCATTCTATCAACAGCAGGCAGCCAGGGTCTCACAAGTCCAGGGACTTGGGGATCCACGTGTGGTCTCTCGTCCCAGGGACAGATGTACTTTTTCTGCAAAGTGTCTGCCACACCCTTTGCATGGCTCCGGAGGCAGCTCCCCGAGCCATGGCCCTGCCTTGGGAGCCCAGAGGCACCCCTTCACCCTTTCTGTATGCTCACCTCTGGTTCCCACCTGCTGAGGTCTGGAAAGGGAACCACGGTTGGTTAAGCTCTATCTGTGGGGACACGAACTGTCATCCAGGAAATTATGGGTTTGGTCCTCCAACTAACTCAACAACCACCCGCAGAACAAAAATGGAAAAGCTGATGCCCAATAAGAGGACTGGTTAAACATGAGACGATGGAGCCATAGGGTTGGAAACCAGACCTCAACGATGATGGCACAGATAAGTATTTGACATGGAATGACGGCTGGGACGTGCCAGGGCCCAGGTCGGTGCTGGCACACATAGGTGCTCACTCAATACTTGTTGGATGTTACTGATGGGATGTCGTAGATGATGTCCCATCAGCTGCTTAGCAAGCCTCCTCCGAGGCCACCCACCAGGCAGGCCTCAGAAGGGCAGCGGCCAAGAGCCTGGGGAGCTGGTTCTTCTCGATGTGCCTGAGGAGGGCTTTGTGGAGAAAGAGGTGCTTTGTGTGCACCCTCCTTCCTATTTGGGGTGTCCCCTCACCAGGTGTGCTCCACAGAAGTGGAGGGGCCACACCTTTTTCTCTGTTCCCCCCAAAACACATGTAGGTATAAGACCTAGGCTCAGCCTATCACACACCACTTCCTGGTTAGCACATGACCAGTGGGGGCCAATCAGATGCTCCCACCTGGACCCAGGCGCCAACATCACAAAGGGGTCATGGCTGTGTATTCGATCATGGTCACACTGGCTGGGCCCTGAAGGCCACGGGAGTCAGCAGCTGACCTACCAAAGACAAGCCTGTGCTTTCTACTTTTGGGATTTCCCAGCTGCCATTTTAAAAAGCTGGTTCTTCCACTCTTGCTGAATCTGCAAGCCCCAGATGGAGTGAGGGTTTGTCCTCATTTTTGCAATTCAGAACACCCCAAGTGACACCTAAGTGTTTGATAAGTGTTTGTGGATTACCCGGAAGTACAGCTCTACTCAGTGTCACCCGCTTTGCACCAGGCCCTCTGCTGGCAGCCAAAATGGCGGCCGTGAAAACGAAGCCCACAGACCTGGCTGGAATGCTCACGGGCAGAGGGACCACGGGACGATAAACCAACGAGGCGCCTCCAGACGCAAGGGGGCTGAGAATGAAGAGGAGACGGCGTGTGGCATAGGACTGCCGAGGGGGAGCCACCTGCACTGGCACTCAGAGGCCAGCCTCCCTGGGGGGCTGACACCGTTCCTGCCCACCCACTTCACAGTTACCCTAAGCACAGAATGAAACAGGATGTAAAAAGGGCTTTGTGAACAGCCCAGGTCTGCATACCTTCAATAATAGGGTTGTCATCTTACTCTACCTCCTGATAACAAAATGCTTTGCATGGCTGAGCAGAATGTCAGTGAAGTCAATTTGGGAAAGAAATCCCATAATGTTTCAAGAAGAGCTACTCCCTGTTGCAAAAACCGAGTCATGCCCCTGAGACGCTGCAGCCGGATGGCACATTGGTGCAACTTTTTTAGGAAAAAAAACCAGAGTCTTGAGTAGTCAAACCTTTGTTTTTCACAAATACTCAACCACTCTTCAGAGGCGCACACCAAAAGGGGGAATTGAGACCCCAGACTTGGGAGGTGGATGAGGCTCCATAAAATATTGACTTTCTAACCAGCCAATAGCAGGGCGCTGAAATGGAGACAAGTGCCTCTGGGCTTGGCTGCCACTTGCTTGAGACCAAGGCAGGCGGCGTGGCCTGCACCGTCTCTGGAGGAACACTACTGGATCAGGGTTCCAATATCAGTGCCAACGCCCGCCAACAAGCCCTGTGACCCTGGCAAATGAGTTCACCTCTCTGAGCCTCAGCATCTTCATTTTTTTATGTGGGGGAAATACTTTGCTGCTAGAGAGAGCCTGAAGAATTACATTCGGAAACTATTCATTTCTAGGGCCACCATAACAAAGTGCCCCAGACTGTGCCACTTAAACAAAAGAAATCTATTTCCTCACAGTTCTGGAGCTGGAAGTCCAAGATCAAGGTTTCAGCAGGTTAGTTTCTTCTGAGGCCTCTCTCATGGTTTGCAGATGCTGTCTTCTCCTTGTGTCTTCAGCCAAGGAAGACACAGTCTTCTTTGTCCTTCTGTGTGTGTCTCTGTCCTAATCTCCTCTTCTTACAAGGACACAATCATATTGGATCAGGGCCCACCTTAATGACCCAACTTAACCTTAGGTACCTCTGTGAAAACCCTGTCTCAAAATACAGTCACATTCTGAGGTGCTGGGGGTTAGGACTTCAACATGTGAATTAGGGGACATAATTCAGCCCATAACAGTAACACAGTAGGACCTCAATATATGTCAGGCCTCCTTGACTAGAGCTTTTAAGTAACAACAGCTAGCCTTCACAGAGCACCTGCTAAGCGCCAGCAGCATGCCATATACTCTACATGCACCACCCCTAATCCAGGGTACGCCCCAGTGAGAAGGGGTTGTCATCGCATCCCAGGGCCACAGTGCTCACATCTGTCAGGCTGGCTCCCAGTTGGCTGTGCTCTACCTGGAAGGGGCTGCAATACACTCACCCAGGCAGTGTTTCATTCCTTCAACAAATATTCACGCAGCCCTTCTGTGTGTCAGGCCCTGTGCTACCCACTGGGGATACTGTGGGGGTTTTCTTGTTTTTGTTTGTTTGTTTGTTTGTTTGTTTGTTTGTTTGTTTGTTTTGAGATGGAGTCTCACTCTGTTGCCCAGGCTGGAGTGCAGTGGCACAATCTCGGCTCACTGCAACCTCTGCCTCCCTGGTCCAAGCAATTCTCCTGCCTCAGCCTCCCAAGTAGCTGGGACTACAGGTGCACGCCACCATGCCCGACTAATTTTTGTGTTTTTAGTAGAGATGAAGTTTCATCACATTGGCCAGGCTGGTCTAGAACCCCTGACCTCAAGTGATCCACCTACCTCAGCTTCCCAAAGTGCTGGGATTACAGGCATTAGCCACCACACCCAGCCCCCACTGGGGATATTTTGGGAAGCAAGAAACACACATGCACCCTGCCCTTAAAGATCTTATAAACCAATGGGGAGGCGAAGCCCAAACAGGTAAACAGATCCAAAAAATAATCTTTAACTGTAATACAGTATTTTGGAGAAAATGAACAAAGGGTTGAAACAGAGAAAATAGGGGAATCTTTTTTTGATAAGCTGAGGAGGACCGGACCTCAGGGTGAGGAGGAGTCAGGGGGAAGGAGCTGGAGGGTAGGAACCAGCTCGGTGTGTTTGAGGAACTGAAAGATCAGGGAGGAAGTGGTATGAGCAGAGGCCAGGAAAGCAGGTCGGGCCAGATCATGCAGTAGGGCCATGGAAAGGAGTGCCCTTATGTGTTTTAAGTTAGAATCAAATATTTTGAGAGCGTGTTTTGATTCAGGTGGTTCCCTCCTGCACAAACTGACTTTGTCCATTCACTGCCCTCCTGGCTGTCCTGGGGCCAAGGCACCTCCTCCTGCCCATGCATTCTGCCAGGGTTCCCAGCTGGAGGAAGGGCCAGGGCGGAAGCCGCTGAGGATGTGGCTTAAGGCCAGGAGGCTCTTCCTCACAGGGAAAGCCAGATTAGGAGGAAGGGGCTTCCCAGGGAGGGGAAAACCTCAGCCCCTGGAGCTTGAGCTCTGGAGAGGAAGTCACAGCAGCAGGTCGCCAGGCTCCTAAGCACTCTAAGGCCACGTGCTTTCAGGGCCACTGTCCCGTCATCACCCTCATCAAAAGATGAAATGGAGACCCCACTGGGGAGCTCTGGAAAACCACCTGCCATCCTGCGTGAGCTGACGGTTCCTCCAGACGAAAACAGAGAGGTCTTTAAATCTTATAGCTGGTGCTAAGTCAGCAGTTATGACCTGGGACCCCTCTGCAGAGAGAGGACCCTTTGTGGTCCTCCATTCAAGCCACGAGACACTGCTGACCCATGTCGGGACACTGAGGGGTGACCATAGCATGACTGACCTGAGCCTGCCCTAAAGGGATTGCAGAGCTGGGGAAACCTGTGGATACACAGGGAGGCCACAGAGCCAGACCTCGCCAGGCAGTGTGGACGACATTGACGCGGGAGACCAGCACATGCCTCCTCCACAGGGGGCTCTGGTGTGGCTGCTGAACAGCTGCTGGGGTTTGACAAAGTGAGGGGAAGGGCATCAAGGCAGAGGGGCTGTGTGTGCAAGGGTTCAGGGATGGGGTCGTGTGAGAGATGCAGGGGTGGGGGCAGATCACCCTTCCCAGATCCCTCAGCCCCTACGAGACCTGGGACACGTCACTTCACTGCTCAGAGTGTATTTCTTGGAGGTGAGAGTGAACCAAGGCTAAGACTGTAAAGCCAGAGTTTCTGGGTTCAAATCCTGATGCTGCCACTGCCCAGCTGCATGGCCACAGGAGAGCAGGCAGCCTCTTTAGGACTCACTTTCCTACCCTGTAAAATGGGGACACAAGATTCTCTACTTTTAGGGCCATCATGAAGAATGCCTGAGTGGTGTGGGCAAAGAGCTTAGCATGGGCCTGGCAGCCAGCGGGGTCTTTACAGAGCGCTTACTCCTATTCCTGTTCCTATAGGGTTGCCGTGATGATGACAAGAAGTGCAGTGCTGGGGCATGAGAGTCAGGGGGCCTTCTCGGTGGTGTCCGTACAACAACCAGCACAGCTCCCTGTCCTCCCAGCCTATAATTCCCTGTCCACCTGTCAGTCCCTCCCACAAGGCTGTGTACGCCCAGGGGTAGGCACTCGGACACGTCCAGTGTGAGCATCATTAAGAGCCCAACTGCTAGTCAAGCCCAGCTGTGCACCTTGCCTGCTGTGTGTTCTGGGCACCTGCACAGCCTCTCTGATCCAAATCACCTCACTGTAGAGTCCACACCTGAAGTGCAAGAACATGGCAACCCCCCCTCATGAGTCACGTGAGGATCCAGGGACATCCAGTGCTGCTGGAAGCCCGGGGGTGTCCCCACCAGCACGAGCTCAGAATCAGCCCGAGAGTGCAGCTCAGAGGCTGCGTGTTCCCCTCAGCCTCCCCCATGATGTGTGAACCTGAGCCTTTTGGTTTATGAGCACACTTGAAACCCACTGCCTTTTTGCACAGGCTGCCTGGGCAGCTGCAATTCCCCCTTCATCACGTGCAGGAACCCACAAAAATGCAGGTCCCTGCCGCCCCATCACTGCAGGGCAGCCAGGGCACTTCGGAATCCTCCCAGGTGCTAGAAGACAGGGAGAGTCTGTTCAGGCAAATCGGTGTGCATACAGCAGGGCCCAGAATCGATGCTTAGCCGTGTGTGTGTGTGTGTGTGTGTGTGTGTGTGTGTGTGTGTGTGTGTGCTGTGTGTCTGTGGTGTGTGTGTATTGTGTGGTGTGTGTGTGTGTGTGTGAATATGTGTGCATGCACACGTGCATGCATGTGCATGTGTGTTGCGGGGAGAGGCACTCTATGGCTCCAGGTCCATCAGTACCGGGCCGGCGCAGGGGTGGAATGAGCCTTTTCCTGGGGACAGCCTGCTTCCCTCACGGCTCTGATCCCCCATCTAATCCAAGGAGCAGGTAGGCTGCCTGGCATTGCTATGGCACCTGCAAGGCAGCGGCTAACAGCCTTCCTTCCCAGCAGGCTCTGCCCTGGGACCAACTCAGTCCCTCTGCCCAGCCTCGGGGTGTCAGGAAGAGGCTACTTGGATGAGACAGCAGCCACAGCCTGCTGCCCTCCTCATCCATACGCATCACCCTAGCCAGCTGGGCAGTGAGAGGGAGGCGGGCGGGCACGGCCTTGCAGTCCAGCTCCCTTCCACAGTCAGCTGCTGAAAATCCCAGTGGTGGGGATTCTTCTATTGCTGCCTGTGTTTGTTCCACAAGCACTTCCTGCAGCCTACTGTGTGCTGGCTCCAGGGTAAGACTAGGGATGCAGAGAAACCTGCCCTCCTGTGTTCCTGGCTTCAGGACAGAACAGACTGACCGGGAGGGACAGAGCCCCAGACTGGGTGTAGCCACTCCTTCGGTGGAGGGAAGTGTGTAATCACTGGAGACATTTACACCTGCATGGCAATTGTGGTCCTTGTATTTCAGACACAAGCATCATCTCCTGAAGCTACAATATGCCCACTTTATTCCGCACCCCCTGCAGTGTTCAGAAACGCACTGAGTGTCAGGATCAGGGAGCGGCAGAGTAGACTCGGGAGCAGCAGAGCTGGGACAGCAGCCTGGGAAACACGGGCTGGACGGGGCCTTGGAGAAACCAAGTTCAGCTGCCTCCGCCCACTCCAGACACCAAGCCCTGAGCCACAAGGGCAGGTGGGGCTCTGCAGGCCCAACAGCTTGGGCCACGCCAAACACTGGCTCAAGCAAGTCTTGCTCCCCAAGTTTTGCACACAGAGCTCAAGGAGGCCGCTGTCCCACTGGGGAGTCCTTGAGCACCACAATGAGGAGGAGCCAATTCCAAAAGCTAAGCTAATTTTGAAAATATCTTCCATTGGCCTGAGACTGAGGTGGAAGCATGTACCATCGAGGACGCATCCAAGGGGGATGCTGGTGAACCCCAAGAAGAGAATATCTGACCTGGCAATGCCATGTGCCAATGTGTACCAAGGGGGCAAGGGTGACACTCGAGGTCCTCCTGGTCACTGCTGCACCCCCACTGAGCTGGGTAGCCAGGATGAGCTGGGGACCCCACTATATGTCCAGTGCCTAGAACAGTGTCTGGCACACAGTAGGTACTCAGTGTTTGTTGGATGAATAAAAGAACTGAGCTGGACAATGAGGGACAGTTTAATGTTCAGCATCTCAGTGCTCAAACGAGGACCTGGGAAATCCTGACAGGACGATGGCTTCCAGTTAACTCAACCACCACCTCCTTGGTCCTGCCATTTGCCACCAGGCCAGAGGCTCCCACTTGGGGGCCCTTCCCAGGAGGACACTGCTACTAACATCCCACTCTCAGCTCCCATTTCACACCCTTGGCTTCAGCAAGGCCAAAGGATGGGCAGGCTCTTCATTGGGCCTCTGGGCTTCACATAGGCTGGCCCTGCCAGGAATGAGCTCTACCCCGTCTTCCTGGCCAAGCCTTCTTCTTGCCCTCCTCAGTGGCTCCTTCCCCTGGGAGCCTTTTCCAGACACCTCATTTTCGGCCATGCTTGCCCCTAGGCCAGGACTCATCAATATGCTCAGTGATGGATCTGTTTACACATCTAACAGACAGAGCCCCTGGAGGGAGGGAGAAGCCTTGGCTTTAGGAAGTTTTAGCAGCCAGTGTCTGAACCCCCAGTCTGAGAGGCTGAAACCAGAGGGACATTCTCTAACACACGTGAGGTCTAGAGGTGGATGGCTGTGGGTATCAGGTCTGCACAGCTGCCTGGCACAGGCAGGACTCTGGGAAAGAGGCCCTCCCTCCTGGATCACTTACCATCTCAGTCGATCCCCTAACAGCCCAAGGAGGTGGGCACTGTTATCCCTGTTTTGCCAATGAGGGAACGAGCTAGAGAGCAGAACAGCTGAGGTGCCAGGATTTGAAAGAACACGCTGTGCCCACACCTGTGCCTCTGAGGAGGGCCACCCAGCACTGTAGGAGGAGCACCCCCAAGAGTCGCACGTCACAATCCATACCTTCCTCTTTACGCATGTCCGGCAAGTTCATCCTATTGCTTTGCACAAAGTTTTAAGATCAAAACTGTTTGGTGGGTATCCAAAAAGAAGGCTGGAAAGGTGTCAGGAGAGGAGGGTCTCATGCCCTCCATTGGCCTCCAGGTTCCCATCACATGGCTGTGTTTGGATCCTCTAAACCCAGCCTGGATGGACAGTGCTTCGAGCAACTCCACAAGACCTGCTCATCACAAGAAGCCAAGGCAGGGCAGGCCTGAAGTTTCCGCGGTCCAGCCAAGTTGATGGAAGCTGATTTCTGGTGACTCTGTCCTGGCCCCCCAGCCTTTAGGCCTGGATAACAGCACAGTCCGGAAGCTCAGACGGTTCTTTTCAGAGGAGCAAGAGACAGGGAAGAGACCAAATGCACAGAGTCACCTGTGACTCTACCATCAGGGACCAGGGCCTCCTCCATTTTTCTGGTTCAGAAATCTCATCATATCAGGGCAGCAGAAGTTTCACGGGCCTGGAGGGTTGACTCGTTTGGGGCACACTCAAGAGGGCCTGACGAATCAGCCAGACATCACTGACACTACACATGCCAACAGTGATATTGGGATACCACCCCCCAGGGGGCTGGACTCCTTGTTGAGTGTCTCAGTCTCCAACAACAGCCATGCAAATTGGGCAGTATCTGGCTGCATTTGCCAGAGACAGAAACAGAACCCTGAGAGGAAAAGGCAAGCAGCTTGAAGTCACAATCGGGAAGTGGCAGAGCGGGTTTCGAACCCGGGTCTGCCTTACTCCTGGTCCTGCACGATCTTTCGCTAAAGGTGATTTAACCTTGTGCCACAAACTTCCCTCTATACCAAGGGCCAGCAAATTCTTTCTGCAAAGGATCAGATAGCCAATATTTTAGGCTTCGTGGGACATATGTCCTCTTGGGCAACTCTGCAACTCTGCCATTGTGGTACAAAGGCATCCACAGACAATGGGTAGATACATGGGCATGACTGTGTTCCAATCAAACTTTATTTACAAAGACAGGCGGTGGGCCAAGTTTTGCCCATGGGCCGTAGCTGCCACCCCCTGCACTGTACCATGTGACAGAGAAGCAGCAGCCTTAATTCCTGACCGTGACGCTGCCTTTTCTTTTTTTTTTTTTGAGACGGAGTCTCGCTCTGTCACCCAGGCTGGAGTGCAGTGGTGCGATCTCAGCTCACTGCAAGCTCCGCTTCCCGGGTTCACGTCATTCTCCTGCCTCAGCCTCCCGAGTAGCTGGGACTACAGGCGCCTGCCACCTCGCCCGGCTAGTTTTTTGTGTTTTTTAGTAGAGACGGGGTTTCACACCATGTTAGCCAGGATGGTGTCGATCTCCTGACCTCGTGATCCACCCGTCTCAGCCTCCCAAAGTGCTGGGATTACGGGCTTGAGCCACTGCGCCCGGCCGACGCTGCCTTTTCTAACTTCAACACCACACTTGCGATTTCATTTCTAGGCTTATTTTTCACATTTCCTTAAAAAGTAAATGTATGGTTCTAATCAGATAATCAATAATCAATTAACAGTGACTCTCAGGCCCTCGCACCTGGTAGGAAGACAGTAATGAAGACCAAAACCTTCATTCACTTGTGTTTTTTAAAATTTTGAAAAATAAAAACCATTAAAGAAATCAAAAAGTGGTAAAGGAAACCCAAAACAGGTAGCTGGGTATCCCAATGAGTGTCAACAGTATGGGTTGAGAATGACCTCAGAGAGGCGGTGGTGACAAACAGCACGAGACCCCCACAGTCTCGCCTGCTGCTAGGTTAAGCAGCATCTACCGCGATGCTCCCTGTCACTTCTTGTTGTCTGTAATAAGAAAGCTCCGACAGGGATGAAAAGCCAAATTTATGACCCATCTCGCAGTGTTTCACCAGCTCCTTGAAGCTTTATTGGGTGCTAACACCATGGTCATCAATTCTTGGTCCAAAGGAGTTTGCTGGCAGAGGAGAAACAACTGCCCAGTCACAGCCAAGAAGAAAGGGTGTGAGAGTGCAGGCCAGCCCCCAAGAAGCCAGGTGTGGAATGGGGGCCAGCTGGATGCCCACAGCATCCGAGAGAGTCTGGGAAGGAGGCCTATTGGAAGATGACCTGCTTCTACTGAACAGGAGGCCCAGAGAGGTCACATACCTTGCCTGACATCACACAGCGCATCAGCAGAGTCTGACTCCCAACTGAATGCTCGAGTTTTATAATCTTAGGACACCACCTGAAGCCTCACTAGTCCCCACCTCATATGTGGGCCATGATCAATCTTGGGGCCTTGAGTTCCCATTTAAGAACTGGGCACATGAATCCATTTCCTCTTCTATGAGAATCAGTCACATTTTCCCCAGCACCAAGATCACTGAAAGCAGCCAGGACTATGTCCTTGATGGGATGGTGCTCACACCTGCACCTGCACCATCCTGCCCGACCCCCACGAAACCCTAGGTATGAGCATCATGATTTTCCAGAAGGAAGCTGAGGCCCAGAGAGGCAAAGCAAGTTGCCTGAAGCCACACAGCCTGCACCAGACATCCAGCTCCAGAGTCCATGCCTTCTCTGATCCACCTGACTGACTGGTATCAGCAAGAAGCCAAAGGGGACCAAGAGGTCCAGGAAGAGAGAAATGACTTCCCTGTGTGGCTCCCCCACTCCAGAGTGCTGGGGAGAACTGGTTTTCAGAGTCTCCATGAAGAAAGCCTCAGACCTTCAGAGGAGAGTGCACGCCTCCTCAGTGCACAAGGGGGAACATGTTGAAATGTTCATTTAGCAGAATCAGGCCAACTTTGTAATCCTATCCACTCCTCCCTTTCAATAGCTTTGCAGATCCGGCCAGGCATGGTGGCTGACGCCTGTAGTCCTAGCACTTTGGGAGGCCAAGGCGGGTGGATCACCTGAGGTCAGCAGTTCCAGACCAGCCTGGCCAACATGGTGAAACCCCGCCCCTACTAAAAACACAAAAATTAGCCGGGCCTGGTGGTAGGCACCTGTAATCCCAGCTACTTGCGAGGCTGAGGTAAGAGAATCACTTGAACCCAGGAGACAGAGGTTGCAGTGAGCCAAGGTTGCGCCACTGCACTCCAGCCTGGACAACAGAGCAAGACTCTGTCTCAAAAAAAAAAAAAAAAAAAGAAAAGAAAACTAAATACTAAAAACTTTGCAGATCCCTGATCCTGTTTATTGGAGGATGTTTATCAGTGGCTTCCATAGCCCTGGGACACTGCCATCTGCCCCTTCCGGGAGCCCACTTTTGGGGTTGGGGTTACTGGGGAGATTCTGGGTGACAGAGATGGTTCCGCCTACAAGCCCAAGGATCAGTATAACTGAGCAAGGGGAGGAGCCACCTGCGGAGGGGAAGGTGTGAAAGCCGCCAGGGTGTGCAGGTCCGTGTTTCCCTGCACCTGGAGGGAGGCTCTGGAAGGCAGCCCTTGCCAGCTTCCGTGGTGTAAATACCCCTGCCCTGGCCAATTTCAAACTACCAGCAAGATGTCCGCTGGCTTCTCCAAACTGAAAATTAAGCAATCAACCTCACAAGCTAGTATGAGGGGCTCCAGAACACCATGGAGGGGCCCTGCTCTCAGGACAAAATCAGAGGTAGGCCCCAGGCTTCCAGGACCCTCCTTGGAGAAAACTGCTCAGGCTGAGACTGTGGTCCCCAGAACTCTGGAGAGCCCAGAGGTCAGGCTGGCAATCACTCTGGTTACCCCAGCCACGTCTGTGTCCCTAAGGGGCTGAGTCCAAAGCCATGGAGGGGACATGGTTTCGGTCCCCTTCTTCCCTGACTCCTCTGTGCTTGAGCCCCTCCTACTTGTCCCTGGAACTCCCCTGGGTACACTTCCTTGATAAACCACTTATACTCTAGTCCACACCTCGAGGCCTGCCTCTGGGGAGCCTAGACAAGAGAACCTGGACCTCTAAGACCCCAACCCTGCCTTTGATACTCTTCCCAGCGGTGTGGCCTCAGGGGGTGGAGGATGGGCCATGGACTTAGTCATTTGGGACTGCTCCCACAGAATACTACAGACTCAGGGGGCCCATAACAACAGCCATTTACATCCCACAGTTCTAGAGGCTGGGAAGTCCAAGATCGAGGTGTAGAAGCTTCGGTGTCTGGGGAGGGCCTCTTGGTAGTTCACAGATGGCCATCCTCTCACCGTGGGGCCCCTTTATAAAGCCACTAATCCCACTGATGAGGGCTCAACCTTCATGGCTGACCACCTCCCAAAGGCCCCACCTCCTAACACATCGCCTTAAGGCTTAATTTCAGTATATGAATTTGGGAGAACCCAGACCTTCAGACAACAGTGGTAGGCTTTGATGACCACCTCTCTGGCTACTCAGTCCCTCTGCCATCCCCATGGCTATGGTCTTTGCCCAGTAAATGGCTTCTGCCTCCTATCTGTCCCCACCCTCCCTTGCCTTTCCTGAGCCATGTTCACCTACTACCCAAGTGGCTGTTCCGAGAGACAAGTCAGAGGAGGCCACAGCTCTGCCTTCCGGGGTTCATAGTGGACTGAAGGACCCTCACTGATTCAGCAGACACCTCTGAGCCCCAGGGATGAAACAAGTGTTGTGCCCCACATCCTCAGTAGGTGTCCAAGGACCGTCAGGACCCAGTGCCTGTTGCTTTGTTTCCCCCTCTCCCCTCTACTCCAGCACCTTCAACGACCTGGAATTCCCTGAACACACACCAGCTCTACTGTCATCACCCAAATCCCAGGAGCTGTGCCCAGGATTTCAGGAGAGAGGATGGTTTGGGCTGTACAGTAATATAGTGCACAGGTCACCTAGGACATCTGTCACCCCCAAGGGCTTCTGGGACAACATGCAAACACATTTCTATTTCTGTACATAACATATGAAACTTCACACTACAGGGATAGATAAAGGCTATCAATGGTTTCACATCAATTTAGGTTGGGTTTCACTGCCAAATAAGAAAAAATCTTTAGGTTTTCAGAGCCTCTTGGATTTTAGAATACAGTTGACCCTTGAACAACACGAGCTGAGCTGTGAGGTTCACTTACACATGATATTCTTTCGCCTCTGCCGCCCTGAGACAGCAAGACCAACCCCTCCTCTTCCTCCTCCTCAGCCTACTCAACATGAAGACGAGGATAAAGATGACAGTGATCCCCTTCCACCTAATGAACAGAAAATATATTTCCTCTTCCTTATGATTTTCTTAATGATGTTTTCTTTCCTCTAGCTTAATGTATTAGAATACAGTATATAATACGTATCACATACAAAATGTGTGTTTATCAACTGTTCATGTTTTTGGAAGTCCAATCAAGAAGAGGCTACTAGTTAAGTTTTTGGCGAGTCAAAAGTTACATGTGAGTTTTCACTGTGCAGGGGCTTGGCTCCCCCAACCCCGTGTTATTCGAAGGTCAGCTCTGTTGCTGCATGGCTCTTTGTGCACAGCTGAAGGCTTCCCCGCTATTTACCTAGAAGGGGAACAGAGGGGCTGCAGGCCTTGGACATATCTGGATATTGGCAAATGACTTTGCAAATAGTTTGCTCTCATATCCATTTCCAGTGGTGACGTGAGTTTCCATTTCTCGAGCCCCGCCCTACACTTGGTATCGTGAGACGTCAAGAGTTTTGCAGATCTAAGCGGTGCCACCTGAAATGGTGCCGCCAAGGTTTCCCATCATTCTGTAAGACCGAGCAGCATCACTTCCCCTGGGCAGCTTCCCTGAAGTCCCAGGCTAAGGCCCCCTCCCTGTGCCCTTTACTGCCTGGCTGTGGCTGTTCTGTGGCCAAGTCTTCCTCCCCCATTGGGCCAAGAAGCATACAGGCTCCAATTCCAGACCCTGGGTTCAACTATACATGCCGTCATTATAATAGCTAATTTAACTGTATTTATTTTGTGCCGGGTTCTGTCCTCATTCTTTCCCTTGAATTGACTCAGTTCATCCTCAACAACTTATAAAATAGGCGCCATTGTTACATCCATCTGACACCTCTGAGACCCACAGAGGAAAAGTAACTTGTCCAAGGTCACACAGCAAGTAGACAGCCCAGTCAGGGTTTGAACTCAAACAGCTGACTCTAGAGCTTATGGTTATACCTAAGCTATGCAGCCTTTGGTTAAGAAACGAGTATAAAATGCAAAGGGCACAAAAAATCTAACAGTGAAAATAAGTCTCCTGTAGGCCCTTCTCCCACTCACTCAGCTCTCCTGTCTAGGGGCAACCACTCTGAGCAGTTTCAGGTGCATCATCCTACCAGAAGGAGTCTACACACAAGCAATCATAAGATACCATGTTTTAATCATAAATGACGTCATGGATCATCCACTATTTTGCACCTTGCTCATTTCACCTAAAGAATCTTAGACATCATTCTACATCAGTGCACCCTGAGCTGTCACATTCTTTTCAATGCTATCCACTATCACACTCTGGAATAATTTATGTAAACAGTCCCCTGTGATGGCCATTACAGATATTTCCATTCTTTCCCATTACCAACAATGCTATGACAAATGTGAACAAATGTCATTTCTCACCTGCATATTTCTTTTTTCCTTTTTTTTTTTTTTTTTTTTTTTTTGAGACAGAGTCTCACACTGTCACCCAGGCTGGAGTGCAGTGGCACGATCTCAGCTCACTGCAACTTCCACCTCCTGGGTTCAAGCAATTCTCATGCCTCAGCCTCCCAAGTAGCTAAAATTACAGGCATACACAACCACACCTGGCTAATTTTTATAGCTTTAGTAGAGATAGGGTTTTGTGATGTTGGCCAGGCTGGTCTCAAACTCCTCACCTCAAGTGATCTGCCCATCTTGGCCTCCCAAAGTGCTGGGATTACAGGCATGAGCCACCGTGCCTGGTCTCTTACTTGTGTATTTCTATCAGACAATGATTAGAAGTGAAATTCATAGCTGAGTTTTTGAGAGTTCCTCTTTCTCTTATATCCACACCATCATGGTAATATCAGCTATTTTAGTCCTTGCCTATATGATAGATAAAAAACAGTATCTTAACTTGGAGTTTTCCTATTATGAGTGAGGTTGAGTTTTCATGTGTTTAAAAGATATTTCTATTTCCTTTTAGGTAAACTGTCTCCTCATCACATCCTTTATCTATTCTTCTATTGAATTTGGGGGGCTCTTGATTAATGAGGAAATTAGTCCTTCTCTGTTATATAGCTTTCTATTGACCTCACCATATCAATATTTTCTCAGCCACTCACTATATTCCCTTTCAGTCCATAAATGCAAATCTTATTTTTAGAAAGTTATGGAATTGTGTCTTAAATTTTTTATTTTGATTAGTTTCAGTCTCATCTTTAGGAACACCAATTATGTGTATGTTGGATCCCCTTGTCTATCCTCTGTATCATGTTCTTTCTAATATTTTTCTATCTCTCTTTATATTAATTTATCTTGCTTTTCCCAATCCCATCTTCCATATCTCTTACTGTGTTTTCTGTGTTCCCTGTCATGATCATTCCATTGCAGACTTCATTTTTTAGATGGGTTTATTCCTTAATCTATCTACTTTGTGGAGCTAATCATATCAGGTTTCACTCTCTTCTGTAATGTTACCACCTCTCCTAAGTTCTTGTATCTCAACTTTATACTCTTGTTTTATAAGTGTGATTGCTCAATTAGTTTTTTCCCTTAATCCAAGACATTATGTACAGTTGACATTTTCATCTGATTTATGGCAAATGTTTTCTTGTTCATATTTTTCTTCTGTTACTTTCTTCATTTTTGGAGGATCTTGAGATAGAGCTTCCACTGGTCCTTACTGATTATTACGCATCTCTGAATGTGGTGAGTTCTTCCTGAACCATCTATTTATACAAGATTCATGCACAAGAATGTCCAAAAGAGTAATCTAGTTCTTAGAAAACAGGATGGTGAGTGAGATTCAGTTCTTTTGGCCTTTACTTCTTTCTTGCTAAAGATGAGATGCCACAGGCTGCCACATAACACGGCCCCTTTTCTCCACTTTGCCTCTCTAGTTGACTGCTTGTTGAAAATATGGCTTGTCCATGTGAGACTTGTTCACCCCAGACTTCCCTGATTTCACTTTGTGCAAAACTAGATCTAGGAAGGCTCCCACACCAGCTGTTATGGTTTGAATGTGTGTCCCCCAAAAAATCATATATAGACATCTTAGCCCCCAATGTAATGTTCTTAGGCGGTAAGGTCTTTCAGAAGTGATTAGGTCTTAGAGGGGGGAGCACTCATGAATGCGATTAGTACCCTTATAAAAGAGATCCCAGAGAGCTCCCTTGCCCCTTCTGCCATGTGAGCAAACAGCAAGAAGGCACAATCTATGAACAAGAAAACAGGTCCTCAGCAGACACCAAATCTGTCACACCTGGATATCTGACTTCTCAGCCTCCAGAACTGTGAGAGATAAAAGTATGCTCTCTACAAGCCACCCAGTCTATGGTATTCTGCTATAGCACCATGAACAGACTAAGACACCAGCCAATGCACTTGTTCTTGTTGCTCCATGAGAGGAACTATAGGTCTTGCCATCTGAGCCCACCACAGAAGGTGTAAAAAATTCAGCTTTGTTTGCTCTGTCTGAGCTTTACAGCCCTGGGCATTTTCTTTCCCTTTTGAGACATCCTGCACCCATTTTTGACCTTTATTGCACTTCCACTCATATGAGTTTCCAGATGCTATGGTTTCATTAAAGATGGCATTTGCATTTCCATTTGTTCCATTTGTTGCTTCAGGATCATTTCCAAAAGGAGAAAAGAGAAACACTCTCTACTCTGTTACTAGAGTTCCCTGAGCCAGGCTTCAAACCTTGGTCATTCGGCTCCAAATTCAGAATGTTTCCTGCTGCTCCATATGACTCATTGACATGAACCAGGAGTTAGCAACCTTTTTCCATAAAGGTCCAGAGGATAAACACAGGGCCACACTGTCTCTGTCCCAACTACTCAACCCTGCTGTTGTGGTGTGAAAGTAGCCACAGGCAATACCTAAACAAATAGGTGTGACTGCATCTTCATTTAAACTTTATTCACAAAAACAGGAGGTGGGTCAGATTAGCATGTGGGCCATAGTTTACCAACCCTTAATATAGACTATAAAGCTGAGGTCCAAATGCCCGAGTTGTCTTTGGCTAACTTGGTTCACAGACGGGCTTTGACCCAAATGATGTTTACACATTGCCAAGTGAACATTTCAGTACTAAAAGATTCAACATGTAGAACTGAATTTCTGATTTCTCTCCAGAAATTGTAAGAGCTGTCCAATGCAGAATCCCACAAGGCTATGCTTGCCAGCACGCCACAGTCCCCACCACTCCTTGATGCATGGATGGACTGTTACTTTGCCACTCTCAGGGTCACGGTGCACTGTGTCTTGCTTACACATTTTGTACTTTGTTCACTGATATGACCTTCCTGGTCTCTTTAGGCATCCATGTTTTAAAATCTACCAAAGCAAAGGATAAGCATCTTATTCCATTTCCTCAACAAAGTTTGGAAAAGGGCTAGGCTGAACACGGTAGTCAAGAAATACAACTGTAATTGCTCAGAAGTAAACTGCATCTCTGGCCTCAGCCATCCCTTCATCAATACAGGATCTGAGACAGAAGGCCTGGCAAGACCTTTTGTAGTTGTCTGATTCAACTGTTTCATTTTAAAGATGGGAAAACTACAGCCAGAGCAGGGAGTGGCTTGACCAGAGTTAAGAGGAAGTTAGGGATAGAGCTCTTGTCAATGTCACCTAATCCAGGACTCCGTCACTTCTAAATCCTCCAGGCCCTGCTTCAAAACTGAGCTCAATCTAGGTAGAGTCATGTCTCTTATTGTCTGTTTTCTACATTGACTAGAATGTACTTTTAAAGACTCACGAATATGCTCAGGGACTCAGTTCACAGGAAAGGTACAGCGGCCAACAGTATGCAGTTATTGTCTCTTAACTGCCTATAGAAATGACAGGTGTCATTCAAATTGTGGAAAGAAATCTTTGTCCCCACAATGACAACACTGTCTCCACGGTGTGTTCTTTCAGGCCTAATCTCATTCAATCCTCAACACCCCTATGTAGATGCATGGCCTCTGTTTTTACGTGCATCAGCTGCTGTCTCATCATAATAGAACTACAGGCCTTAGAAGGGAGGGGATAGAAATATATTAGCTTGTTTTTATTCCTTCAGTCTTCTGGATCAATCCCAAACCCATGGGGTTGCTGGCTTACTTTCAGTTTTACCAGGTTTTCTGGAGGGCAAAGAAGAGTGGTTTCATGGATCTTTGCCAGAGTTCTCATAAAACTCCTCCTCCTTCATGTCCTTTTTCATAAAAAGGCTGGAATGATACTCCTGAGTCACAACCCTATTGCAGCCCTGTTACAGCAGTATCTGGCCTGCATTTAACAACTGGACTCACTATTGTACAGTCACTTTAACCATTGATTTTGCAAAGTAGGTCATACGCAATTAGTACATAGAGGAATGATGTCAGTATAATGTAAAAGTTAGGTTGGTTCAAATACAGCCTTTCTCAGTGTGTTAATGTTTTGTGCCAGCCAGAGGAAGCAACTGAATGCAAAATAAACTAATGGCTGAACATCAAGCCTCAAAGGAATGTGGCCCAAGAGAACAGACTCAGTTCCTGCGCTCCTACCTCTTAGCTCAGTTTGGAAGAGTTGGGTGGGCATGTCTCCCTCTGTACCTGGGCCATGTCTCCAGCTATAGTTCAGCTTCCTTACTTTCAGCCCCTTCCATTAAATGACCTTCACTTTTTCCTTCAAGATAAGATTGTATAATGGTTGGAATGTTTCTTTATCAGGAATTAATGTGGTATTCTTTAATGGTGCCAGATTTTTCTAAAACTTAACATTTTTATGGGTGTCTGGTGACACATTGCATAGATTTCCAGTCATCTATCCCAACCCCATTCTGTCCATCAGCTCTGGTGTCATTTGTTTGGGATTTTGCAGAATGAGAAATTTCTCAGGATGTCTCTATTTCATTACAGCAGAAACACCTGCACTTGTCTTTGGTTACTTCTAATTTTGGCCTTATTTGCTGGTTTTCCATTTATGGTAGAGGGTCAACTTTTAAAGAGACCTATTAGGTGAATAATACATGACTGGTATCCAGGTGGTCCCTGACAGTGTGGGCACAGAGCAGGAGGCAGAACATGATCAGATTGATCCAAGGACCTCAGCACACACACAGCAGCTTCCATTTGGACAAAGGATCCTTTCTTATTGAATCTCTGAACAGTGCCAGAGATGTGGAAGAAACCCAGTAAGTGTTACCTGTTACTATTATTACCACACCTCTTTCTAGAAGAGGCAAGAATGAAATAAATAGGATGTTTCCCCTCTAGAAACAGGTAGAAGAGACACACAGCAATGCTCACAAGCAATTGCAAAAGCAGTTCAAATACATTTGCTCTCCATTAACACTGCACATGCAATAGTTTGCCAGTATCAGCAGAAATGACTAATTACTCTAGTCTGAAGCCCAAAAAGATAAAGAATTAGATTTATTACAAATGCAAGGCTGCACACTCTTGTAGAAATCACTCCTTCTGCAGTTTGTGACGTGCACTGATTTATGACACTACATTCATACGGGGAGGCTTTTCCAGTTTCTAATGCTCTAAATGAGACACGGATTAAAAGGAAAATTAGAAATCTAACTTTAGCGTGATTCAAAATAGCTCATTTCCATCCCAGAAGAGGCAGAGATGAAAAGGCTTTTTCCTTTCATTTTCTTCTAAATTAGGGAGACGTGATCTGGGCTGATAGATGGCTCTGGTCACAACCACTCACAGCCAGGCCCTGGGACCAGTCCCTCCCACTTCATCTCCTAGAAAGTCTGCTCTTCTCCTCTGCTCTTCTGCCTCCAGCCCACTCCCATCTCATCCACTCTCCCATCCATGAACACAGAGATCTTCCTAAACTAAAGATCTATCCACATCACACTCAGACATACATACGTCTCTGTTGAATGGCTGCATTTTCAGCATCAAGTCCAACTGCCTGGACATGATACTCTCAGGAGTCCTTACCAACCAAGTCCGCACTTCTGGCCCGAACTCAACCGGCTGGAGCTTAGCCCACCCCATGCTATTTGCTGCCCCTTGCAACACTGTTCCTTTTCAGCACCTTTAGGTGCCAACCCTCCACTCCGCCTGCCCTACATCTTCACTTCACTGCATAGAAAACTCTTGCTAATCTCTTAAAACCAACTCAAGGAACAGCTTCCCAGGGGAGCTTCCCTGACCCCTCCACCGTTCCCCATCCCTCCGTCACTACATACAGGTCTCACAGCCTGGGTGACCCATCTTTTCCCAGAACTTGTCAAAATGACATTATGGTTGTCTTTCTGTCCACCTCTGTCCCCCTGCACATGGGTATGACCATAGGGACCAAGCCATCTCTAGGTCCCCAAGGCCTCGCATGGGGTCAACAATCAACTGAGATATATATATGTTGGATGGGTGGGCAGATGGACAGGTGAGTACATGTTGCATGAATTCATTTTCTATCTGAGTTCTCAGAAAAGAGTTCTAACCTTTAGAGTTTTGTATCTGAATGATCAGTTATCTGTCCCAGCAAGCTCAGGCCAGACTCCCAATCCCATGAGCCAGAAAACCAGAAACAGGGAAACTCAGAGTCCCCCTGGGGCCAACAATTTTCAGGGCAGGTGTGGGGGGCAGGTCTTAGCAACTCCCTAAGGGAAGCCCAAGCTCCCTCGGCCCCATGGCACTGACCAGAGGCTTTCAACAGTGGGGACTCAGATAGACGTGACTCAGATAGACGTAATGTACTGGCTCTGTAAACCCCAGCAGGCTGGTCTCCCGGCCCAGCCAATTGGGAGACCCAAGATGATGAACCCTGGCAGCCTTGGCGCTGTCCGTGGTGCTTCCTTCTGGCCTCAGGTTTGCTGTGGCCTCAGCACCTCCCTCCCTGACTGGCACATCTCAGAACCTCCTGGCATAGCTGATGGACGCTGCCTGGGTCTGTATCTCACCATGTTTGTCCTAGTGCCTCAACACCTTTGCTGCCCTCTGCTAGGCTGGGTTCTCCAGAAGCAGACCCTGAGGGCAAGATTTTTCTGGAAGTGATTAGGAAGTGTTGCTGGGAAAGCCAGGAAGGGTGTAGGGAAGTGGGGCCAGGACCTGAAGGAGGCCAAGTAGGGTGTGATAACAGGAAAAATCTCATGGAGGGTGACTTGAGCTCAGTCCCATGGGAGCTCTGGGGACAGTGTAGGTCCCATCTCGAAGTGTCCTGATCAGGAGGGAGGGAGCTGGGGTATTTATACCACTGCACCTGCCAGTGACTGGGTGAGGGCTGACTCTGGCAGAGGACATGAGTTTCCAGTAACCTCCAGCTCTCCAGGTACACAGGAAAAGAGGTTTCCAGCAGCCTGAGGGAAGCCACCAACAGAAAACCCCAGTGCAGGCTCTGGAAAGAAAGTACCTCGGGGCCCTCATGCATGAAAACAGTAGAGGGATCAGGGAATCTCAAATTGCTACAGCCCCTCCCTCCAATCTCCTCACTTCAAGCCCCTCCACACCGACACCACAGTGACCCTTCTAAACCCAATTCTGGTCCCTTACTCCATGGCTTAAAGCCCTTCCTGGCCCCTCCAGCTGCAAGGGAGGAGCCACACTCCTTAGCCCACCCCATGAGCCCCATGGGGCCTCCATGACCTGCAGCCTCCCCAGTTCCCAGCCTGCATGTTACAGTCTTGCCCTCCTGAACTGCCTCCAGTCCCCACACACGAGCACTCTCTCTCCACCTCGCCTCTGTCCAGGCTGTGACCTATTCCTGGACAGCCCTTCCCTGGCGGATGGTTCCAGCGACACCTTCTGCTCTGTACGTGTCACCTGTAGGACACAGCCAGGGCTCTACCCTCACCCATGCCCAGATCCTATGCCTCTGCTCCCCTCATGACTGCCCCAGTGAGGGGCAAAGAGGCCTTAAAGTTGAACTTGATAAGGAATAGAGGGGTGGTGTTGAAGAAAGGAGGGGATGGGGCCCAGCCACACCCATGCAACACGATGGCTCCACTCTTCACTGTGGGTCTCTGGGCAAGCACTGACCCTTGAGTCTCAGTCCTTCATCTGTAGTACAGGGTACAGCCCCCAGCACTGTGGCCAAGATTAAATGCATGGGGCATGGCGGCTGTTCACCACCGGCCATTCACTTCCTTCTCTGCCCTACTCCTGCAGCACATCCCACTGCATAGTGAAAGGCTCCTGACCACCTAGGTCAGGCCTAGGACACAGCCCTGTCGGAGCCAAACGGTGTCCGTGGGTGGGGGAAGGCAGCCAGCGGAGAGGACCGCCTCACTCTGGAATCCACCCCGCTCTTGGATCTGGAAACGGCCAGTGCCTTGGGTGGACCCAGGATGAGGACTCTGTGGCCTGATCTATGGGGAGGCCACCAGACTGTGTCTAATGTGCTGTTTCGGCACACAGGCCAGGTTTCCAGTGGCTGGCCTGCAGCTCCCCACTGTCTGCGCCCCCAGCAGCAGGCCTGCCCTCCCCTCCCAGCCGTGGGCTGATTCTGCCCAGAGAGGGGCGTCAGCTCTGCCCGCTCTCAGCAGGAGTTGGGTGAGTGGGCAGAGGCCTGGGCTCAGAAACAACGTACTTGGACCCAATGGAACCCACACAGAGAAAGGAAAACTATCCTTGGCCACCTGCTTCAGCCCCTGGGGCCACCAAGCCGTGACTGTGGTGGTCGGTCGACTGACCATTCAGTCCAGTTTGGTTTGCTGGTTTCAGGGCCCATTGCCTACCACAAATAGCATGGCCCCAAGGGCTGGGAGAGGGGACAAGGTGACACCAGTGATGATTATGGGAATAATCACAGGCACCAAGAGGAACTGAGCACTCCCTGCGTACCAGGCACTCACTCCCTGTTTTATATGAATGAACTCACTTAAGTTCCAACACCCCTAGGGTGTGGGGTACGGTTTCACTCTCCCCATTTCGTAGATGAAGGAACTGAGGCATGGAGAGGTTACACAACTCACCCCAGGCCACACAGCTAGCAAGGTGAGGAGTGGGGCTCTGCAGGCAGGAATTCTGACTCCAGTGTCCATGCTCGCACCGCTGCCCCAGCACCGACCAGCTAGTGGCTACACAGCAATGGGCTGCTCTGTGTGATGAGCTCTGGCTCCCAGAAGTCGCCAGAGGGAGGCACCCATTACCCCCATCGCAGCTAAGGAGACCGCAGCTTGGAGATCTCACATGACTTTCCCGGCTTAAATGACTACTTCACAGCCTCCCTGCTTGGTGACCACTGCCCACCTCCCATTTCTGCGTGCTGTGGGAAGCCCTGTTTTCCACCCCAGGAACCCAGGAGAACAAAGCTCTACAGTGGCCTCAGCTTATTAAACTTCTGGGATGGATGAGGCCCCTTCCCTCTCTCTCCTCGGCACCACTCTTGTTAGGATCCCATCCAGCCTTCCTGGCAGGTGCCCGGCCACCGCCTGGCAGGACTCATTCTACACGCGCTCTGGCCCCGTCAACCTTAATAGGATTAGTGTCATCTCTGAAAACTGAATTTGGCTTCTCCATCTTCCACCAATTTCGTTAGAAAGGTTTTATAGGCAAAGCATACTTTATGATACACACAGGGTGCGCTCCAGAGGCAGAGTGCTGCAGGATGCCATGCAGGTGCTGGGTAAAGCCCCAAGGCTGCAGAGGGACCTGGGTGCCCTCAGGCACCAGGCAGAGAAGTCAGACCACCCCCGCGTGAGTCACCCCCTTCCGTGGTACTTCTCAGAAGTCACTCTGCCGCAGCATTCAGCTGGAACCTCAGCAGCCTGATGCGAAGAACACTAGCCTGGGACTCAGGAAGTCGTGGGTTCAAATCCCACCTCTGCCACTTCCTGGCTGGGTGACTGTCACCAGTGACTCAGTCACTCTGAGCCTCGTGTTCCTGGGCCGTATAAACATGATGGCAATGCCCAGCTTGTAGGGCTGTGCTGAGGCTCTGGAAGATGCTGGGTGCTCAGCAAATGTATTCCCTTCCCACCCCACTGCCCCCCCCCCCCCCCCGCCCAGGAGTCCTTGCAGACCATCTGGTCCAAGGGCTGCAAACAGATGGCTCCCGGGTGCATCTTATCTGGCTGTCTCAGCCCACACAGCCTCTCAGGTGCAGCGACGAGGCAAGTGCTAGGCGGCTCCAACACAGCAGCAGCCCAGCAGCCCAACCCTGGCCCGTGTATAGTCTCCTGCAGCCCCCTGACAGCAAGACAGCTTGGAAACCCAACCAGGTCCAAACAACCCTGGCCCGTGAATAGCCTCCTGCAGCCCCCTGACCACAAGAGAGCCTGGAAACCCAACCAGGTCCAAATGCCTGATTAGGACAGAGCGGACAGTTTAGAAACACTATGGCCCAGGACCAAAGAATCGACGAGATCGATGGGACAGACACCCACCATGTGCCTAACATGGCTAGAGGTAGTGGCCCTGAGAATGGAAATCAGATGGATAAATAGAACAAGGGTCCTTCGACACCCATTACAGGAGGTCTGCTCCCGCGGAGATCACGGAGGGTTGGGCCAGTTGGGTAGGCCTGGTGGAAACAGGGATGGAGGGCCAGGCACCGTGACCACTATTTTCATACCCATTTTCTTATTCAGTCCCATCTTACAGATAAGAAGACTAAGGCCCCAGATCCCCTGGATATTAAGGGCGGAATGAGGACTACTGGAAATTCCAAATACACTCTGACACTCTCAGGGATCCTCACACAGCCCAAGCGTAAATCTCCCTGAGGTTTCTCAAAATGATCAGACCCCTTATCTCCTATTTTTCCCTACCCCACCACTTCAAAGACAGTGACTCTGCACTTCAGCAGGTCCTAAGCAGAGGCCCAGTTTCTTGATTTCTTTTAAGCCATGAAGCTGAACATGGAGAGAGAATCATGGCACAAAAAGGTAAAATGTCTCCATGTTTCCAAGCGATGCCTGGCCAGGCAGATGGCTCTACTCTCAGCAGTTTCCACTTTGACACAGTATAACAATCTGGATAGATCAGAGACACATCCACTGGACACACAGCAGGTGGCCGGGATCATTTCCATGTGTTCACCTTCACATCCGTGGCCCAGTGCATCCAAAAACCTCTCCAGGCTGGGCACAGTGGCTCACGCCTGTAATCACAGCACTTTGAGAGGCCAAAGCAGGTGGATCCCTTCAGCCTAGGGATTCTAGATCAGTCTGGACAACATGGTGAGACCCCATCTATACAAAAAAAAACATACAAAAATTAGCCAGGTATGTTGGCGCATGTCTGTAGTCCCAGCTACTCGGGAGGCTGAGGCAGGAGGATCGCTTGAGCCTGGGAGGCAGAGGTTACAGTGAGCTGAGATCACACCACTGCACTCCAGCCTGGGTGACAGAGTGAGACCCTGTCTCAAAAAAAGCAAAATAACAACAACAAAAAATCCTCTCCCAAACCTTTTCAAGATGATTGCTGGTAATCTCTGCAACGGCTGAGAAGATTCTAGATGCTTATGTTCACTATCCAGATAAGACATGACCTGCCAGAATCATTTGCACACACTTGTATAAGCAACCATGCATTTAATTAATCCAACTGGAACCAATTTAAGAGAATTTAACCAAGTTTGCAAAAGGATAAGATGTCAAATGGATTTCAGGCTGTTTACCTGTTAATCAAATATTCAAAGAGCAGGTGACAGTGACTGCTCCCATCTCACGCAAAGGCACAGTCTCATAGACAGACAGATGGGACTGCAAAGTTGAAGCTGTTTCTTTTCATGAAAACAGAAAGGGAGTTTGAGCCAGGTGCTGTGGCCCACGCCTGTAATCCCAGCACTCTGGGAGTCCCCGGCAGGGGGATCGCTTGAGTCTAGGAGTTTGAGGCTGCAGTGAGCTATGATGGCACCACGACACTCTAGTCTGCGTGACAAGGAGAGACCCTGTCTCTAAATAAATAAATAAATAAATGGAGTGTCAAAAGTATAACTTTCACTAATGCAAGTGACCCAAGAGGTGCTTTCTAAGCACAGAAGCCTGCCTCTAAATGTCTCACACCAACATGATGTTCTAAGGGAGGGCTGGGGTCCTCAGCCCTCTGCCCACGGTGTCGCAGAACCTAACACAGAAGGACTCCTGTCCCACATGGCCACACAGCCTGGAGACAAGCCCAAGGCTTCCCAGCTTAGGCGACTGCCCTGCACGCCCTCCAAGGACCCTGAAAGCCAAGGCTTCCTGGTGCTCACGGGTGTGGGCTGTGATTCACATCCTGGCTGAGTCACTCCACTCACTTTACCTAATCCCTCTGTGCCTCTGTTTCCTCATCTGTAAAAAAGCCAGTAACAGCAGCATTTATCCTTAGGGTCACGCTGGATATTAGAGTGCTCAGAATAGCACTTGATCCACAAGAACCGCCTAGAACCACTTTCTGACACTCCAGAACTCAGAGCTACCCCTGCAGCATCATCAAACCCCCTCCCCTTTTCAAAAGAACTGAGCTTCCCTCGCCCACAGTGACACACCCACAGACACCAAGCACAATTTGACTTGGGAGAGCATCAGACATTTTCCAGCCCCAGCTTCCCACCCCTATCAAGACTCATTTTTCCTCCTGTGTGGTTTTAACCCCACCTGCACTGCCAGGAGGGGCAACCAGGCCACGGGGGAGCAGACTGATCCTTGTAAAGGTCACATTGCCTCCCTGAGCCTCAGTTTCCTCATCTGTACAAGGGAAATGAACATCACTCTCCTCAAGGTGGCATAAAAATCAGATAAAATTTCACATGGGAAAGCCCAGTACACACTGAAAAGCACCGGGCCCAGGCAGGGCTTGTAGGAACTGATGAATCCTGTCATCCCAGGGCACGTCTGCAGGTCTCCAAGTTCCCTGCCTCTAAGAACGTGTCCGTCAGCCATCAGCTGATTGGAAATACTGGTACACCGGCTCAGACTCCCTGCCGACGGCCCACCGTCCCCCTGCTTGATGGAATCCTCACCAACCAGACATGGCAGGCACCACTGTTCCCACTAAGCAGATGAGAAAAGGGAGGCTCAGAGAGGTTATGGCAGCTCACAGCAGAATTCTTTTATTGAACAAAGTGTCTGCTTGTAAAAAAAAAAAAAAAAGAAAAAAGAAAAAAAGAAAAAAAAAACTTGTTGGATGGAGGAGTGAGGGGATAAATGTGAGCACTGCAACAGAGGCGAAGGGGTGCTGGACTGATTCAGGCCACGGTGAAGGGCAAGGTCTTGGCAGAGGAACAGCGGCTCAAAGCACAGAGGTCCTGCCAGGAGGTCCTGCCAGGAAGCTGTGGCTGGCAGCAGCCCAAGACAAAGACCCGCCAGAGAAAAGAGACCATGGGAAGGACCAGGCCTGGGGGTCCCTGGGGAGCTGGCCTGGCTCTCACTTACACCAAGGAGCCCTGGAGTCTCGAGCTGGGTAGAGAGGGCAGGAGCATGAAAGGGGAACCAGCCCCTCTCGGGTGGGTGCCTCCCACTCTGAGGAGGCCTGCGGTGCGGAGAAGGCCCCTCGCACCCTTCCGTGGGGACACACTGCCGCCTCAGCCAACTCCCATTATACAAGTACTGTGAGGAACCTCCCACTCTCGCGTTTCCATGGGAATCCCCTTGAAATAACCCCATCACGGGCTGTTGTTCTTCCCTGCGGAGGAAGAGCTCCGGATAAATGCAAGGGAGGAAGGCAGGGGCTCACTGACACCCAGGATGTTGTGGAAAGTTGGAAATTTCAAGGGCCCAGCACCCGGTCTCCTAGCTCCCCACGCCCACCCACTCACAAACCAGCAGAGACGGCGACCCGACCTTTATCCTCCTCCTTCCCCCTGCTTTAGGCGGGGTGCAAGAGACCATTTCCTTGGCAATTTAATGAAAAGGAGGAAATTGGCAATCACATCTGTAACAACATCCATCTGTCTCCCTTTGAGAAGGCGGCTCCAAGCTTTGCAGGGACACAGCCTGGGGTCAAATCCAGGGTCCACCCTGTAGGAACAGCATGACCTGGACAAGCCTCTGAACTTCTCAGAGTCTCTGTTTTCTCCTGTGCCTCAGCTGTGGCTGGAATAACAGCAGCGCAAGCCGCAAGCACATCCCTGCGGGGACCACAACCCACCGGGGTCGCCAGCTCCCTTCCCACAGTGAGGATCGTGTGCGTTTACCTAATCACCCTAAGTGTGATAGGAGGTTTCTGGGATTCACTCAGTTATTCCTGCTGCAAATACTCTCTGGGCCCTTTTTCAGGAAGCACAGGAGGAGCAGAGGCTCCTGCGCACACCCCGTGGGAGCTGCACTCAGGTGGGAGATGCACAGCTGACAAATGATAAGACCCCGCACAGAGGGGCTTCCAGAGACCACCCGGGGTGAGAAGAAAGATCATCAGCAGAGTCATTCATTGGGTGCATTCTCTGTGCCAGACTCAGTCAAAGCCCTGTGCATCGTTTCCTCAGGTGGCTCCCATCATGCTGCAGGATTTAAGAACTGTTTCATCCCTGCTTTACTGATAGGTACACCGAGGTACCGAGAGGTCACACGGAGAGGGGTGGCGGAGCGGGATCCAGGCCCAGGTCTCCTGACACTTGTCCTCACCCCACTTAACAACCTGCTCTGGGACCTTCCTGCCCCCACCAGGACCGGCCCCACCCCCAGAGAGTTCCAAGCAGCTCCCAGGTGGACCCTCGAGGTCAGCCCGTCAAGACCACCACCCTGCATCACTGACTGAGGGATGAGGAGACCACCACCATCTGGATCGTCCTTCTCTCCCTCCATCTCTGGGCCGTTTCCTCTCTCCCACTGCTGCCACACCCTGGAGACCTCAGGGCCAGCCCCGCCCTCCTAACCCTTCTGACTACCCAGGGAGGTGGGGCCACAGAAGCCCAGGGACACTCTCCAGGCCAAGGACTAGAATTGCCATCCCCAAGCCCCTTTCACTTGTGCCTGGCTGTCCTCCTCCCCCTAATGAGCAAAGGAACCACAAGCGAATGGCCACCACCCCAAGGGGACGTGCCACAATGCGCCACCTGCACGAAGGCTCATGGAGGTCCTGCTGAACTCCGGGCGGGGGCTGACCTCAGCAGGTGGGGGCAGTGCCCCTGCTTATGTGGCCTTAGTACTCAACCAGCCAAGCGCCATGCCGTGGAGCAGCATTCAGGATCCAGGCCAGGTTTAGGCAAGCCCTGGGTGATGCTCAGCTCAGCGGCTGCACAGTGGGCAGGCACAGAGGAGGCCTCCAGACCGTGTCAGAAGGAAAGGCTCCGGGAGGGCTAAAAACACATAGCCCTGTGCAGGCACCACACACCCGACCACACCAATTCCACGTACAAGGCCCCACCCTCTGGCCCTCCAAGGCCCACTGGTGGGATTTACCCTCAGATACACTGGCACAGCCGTGAATTCGCAGCACCATGCAAAACAGGGGAAAAAAACAAAACTAGACACAACCTGATGTCGATCAACAGGCAACTGGATGAATCAACTGTGCTCCGTCCCAACGAGACGAGACCCCTGCAGCGGCTGCAGAGAACAGGCATGTCTCTAAGTGCCCATTCAGAGAGAGCTGTACTTTCACAGTGCACCTCTGTGTGCCCTCAATCTTGTTTACTCTATGAATACATGACTTTAATGTTTAACAATAAAATGAGTCTATTTCCACTAAATACGTGCTGGAGAGGAGTGAAAACACAGAGTTATGCTGATGTGAGACACGTGGACCCCCGCCACTGCCCAGCCCCTGTTGGGAGGGACTCCCATGTCCTGTCGGCTGTCCTCACCCCCACATCCTCACGTCGTTGCACAAAGCAGGCACGAGAAAGCAATATATTCAGCAGGAAAACAAATCTCTAAGTCCCTGAGCACCAGGTCCCCCAGGCAGCCCACGGGCCCCTGCCGGCCACCCTGGTCCCTGCCCCAAGAGTTCTGGAAAATAGGTTCCATCCCCCACAAGGGTCTGCTCTGAGTGGCCAGAATCTTCTCTTCTCCTTTCACCCGAAGCCAAACACTGCTGGGGTATGATTTCCAGAGAAACCGCCAGTCCTGGACGGAGGCACAGGGCTCCCGGAGGAGGCTTCGAAACGCCTCGCCAGAGAGGACTGAAAACAGCCCCGCCCCAATCTGCTGGCAGAGGCTTCGGCGCCACCTCCTCTCCAGGCTTCCCCGGGAGCTGCCGAGCCCCATTTTTCTAGGATTCCCTCCTAATTCTCTTTCATCGAGTTGCCTGTCCTAGATAGCTTTGCGGGTTGGAGTTCCAGCCGCAAAATTAGCTCTGGGAGACACTGGGTATGGTGGAAATAGCATTGGCTTTGGAGGCAGACAAGGCTGGGGCCGAATCCCAATCCCAGCATCCCTGCTGGCTGTGCAGCCCTGGGCAAGAAGCCTGGCCTCTCTGGGCTTCAATCCTCTCATCTATGGGGTGGAGTGGGGGGTTCAGCACCAACTGCAGGTAGTGGTCAAGATAAAGGTTGGGGTGCTCTGGCTGGTATCTGGCATCTCCTCCAGGCTGACAAATACAAGTACTGCCTTGCCCTCGCTGGTCCTCAGTGCCCCCACTTTAACCGGAACATGGGGTTTCTCACCTTATTGAGCAAATGGCTACCCAGTTCTTCATCTGGGTCACAGAAAAATCAAGCAACAGTTCAACCTCACTCGCAAGCTCACCAAGCACTGGAAGGAAAAGGAAGATGAGCCACACGGTGGGTCAGCTCGGGGGGATTCCAGCCCCCACCATCAAGGCATCCAAGTGAATAATGAAGGAAGGTGGTGGGGGAGGGGCCTAAGGAACACCAGGAAAGACCCCAGACACAGCACCCACCCAGGCAGCTGCCTGGAGCCCCAGAGGAGCACGGAGGTCAGTGCAGGCCTGAGTGAGGGATAGATTTGGTGTCTGCAGACCTGGGTTCAAATCCCAGCCTACCCATTCCCGAGAGGTGAAACCCCCACTTCAGTGTCCTTGTCTGCCAGCTGGAGATAGCAATTCCATACCTGGGTGGGGAGTGGGGTCTGGAGACAGGTAGAGACACCTCCGCCTGGCGCTGCCACCTGCCATATTGCACAGCTCCCTGATCACGTGGGAACCCGCTGTGCCCCTCCCGTGCCTCCATCAGCAGACACTTCAACCCCAGAGTCTGGAATGACTCAGGGACTCTCCCATTCCCTCCTGTATCCCCGACAGCACTCTCAGTGCCTAAGCATCGCTGGCTCTGATGAACGTGTGCTGAATGAATTCATCCAGGAAGCCCTCCTGGACCTGCCACCACCCAAGCTGGTCAGGTGATGATCTGGGCAGCTCAGCCTATTGTCTCTTCCACCCGACATGGTACCATCACTGACCACATGTCCGTCTCATCTGATCTGGGGGCTCCTCAGGACACAGACCTTGTCAATCGTACCCACAGCCACATTCCCTACTCTCAGCAAAGTGTCTGACACAGTGTGGGCTGGATCAGCTGTGGACCATCCAGATGAGCCACTGTGCCGACCCTGCCAACACTCCAGCCCCTGCCCTCCTGTAGCCCAGGCTTCTCAGCACAGCCCACAGCTTGCACCACTCTCTGGCTCTTTCCTAAACATCCCATGAGCCCCCACAAAATCCACTTTCTTATTGTGACAAATTCCATCGAAAACATACTACAACTCAACATGCTTTCCCTTCTGCTTCTTGCATGAGGTGGGGCGGGGGCAGGGAGGGTGATGGCAGCCAGCACGAGGTGGGACCTGCTTTGCAGGCTTCTCTCAGGGAGGGGGCCTGGGTTATAAATCCATCCGGCCTGTTTTATGGAGAAGGTGCTGCACGCTGATAGGTTTTTATAGCTGCCTATTTACAAAGACAAAGCATAATGAATGCTCAGCCACCCCAGGTTCGTGTGGAGGTTTGGGGATGGCCAGGGAGCGAGGACAAAGGAAATGCTGCCCATCTCCTCCCACCCTCCTCGTCCCGGCCTCAGTGCTCTGAGGGACCTGGTCAGGTTGTCTGGGGCCCAATAAATGCCACCCCTGTTCCTGTCTAAGTTTGAAACCCCCAAGGGAGAGAAAAGAGTTGGATCGGGCCGGGCGCGGTGGCTCAAGCCTGTAATCCCAGCACTTTGGGAGGCCGAGACGGGCGGATCATGAGGTCAGGAGATCGAGACCATCCTGGTTAACACGCTGAAACCCCGTCTCTACTAAAAATACAAAAAACTAGCCGGCCGAGGTGGCGGGCGCCTGTAGTCCCAGCTACTCGGGAGGCTGAGGCAGGAGAATGGCGTGAACCCGGGCGGCGGAGCTTGCAGTGAGCTGAGATCCAGCCACTGCACTCCAGCCTGGGTGACAGCGCGAGACTCCGTCTCAAAAAAAAAAAAAAAAAAAAAAAAAAAGAGTTGGATCGGCAGAGCCAGGCAGATGGAGGGCTCCGTGGAACCCTCACCCCCGAGAAGGGCCTGGCTACAGGACAAAGTGTGAGCAGTGACACCACCCCAGAGCCAGGGACGCCCTCACCCGCTCCACCCAGCACAGGCAGTGTGGACTCAGCTGCAGGACTGACCCATTGTGCTTCCAGCTTCTCCCAAACCCACAAATCACAGCACCCTCCTCTGCCCCAGAGTAGCCTGTGCAAGCGTGGGGAGGTTGGGGAGGACAGGGCTGGGAGTGGGGTCCCAGCCCCAAGAGCCTGGACAGGAAGCGGGAGGGACCAACTGCCTTCTGCTTGTCAAATGTTGCTGCCAAATGACTCTGCTGTCTGGCCTGGGGGCCATCTGTCCCTCCAGGGTGACACTGCAGGTCCCCATCAGCTCCAGATCCTGTGAACACTGGCAGTGGAATCTAACCCTCAGGGCGCAGCTGGATTTTCCTCACTTCCCGGCTCCTGGGGCCCACCCCATCTACCCTGGTCCCCTCTCTCCACTCTTGGCTCACTGTCTTAGGACATCTATGGGGTGGAGTGGGGGGTTCAGCACCAACTGCAGGTAGTGGTCAAGATAAAGGTTGGGGTGCTCTGGCTGGTATCTGGCATCTCCTCCAGGCTGACAAATACAAGTACTGCCTTGCCCTCGCTGGTCCTCAGTGCCCCCACTTTAACCGGAACATGGGGTTTCTCACCTTATTGAGCAAATGGTTACCCAGTTCTTCATCTGGGTCACAGAAAAATCAAGCAATAGTTCAACCTCACTCGCACATCGTGGGATCCCGTCTGGGGCCTGGGCCCTCACACCTGAGTGCTGCTTCCCTCAGCAGTTGCCCTTTCTTCCAGAGAAGACACTGGCATTTGCGGCCCCAAGATAGAGTCCTCATCTCACAGAAGAGGAAACTGAGGCCCAGAGGGCTGTGCACCCTGCACCACCTTGGAAGGACCCAGCAGCCCTAACCCCTAGGCTTTCAGCCGCTACTCTGAATTATCACATGCCCTCCCACTGTCCCCACGTAGCCATGCCTATGTAGCCAGAGAAGCATCCCAGTTTGGGGTTTTGATGAGGGGTCACCTGCCAAGCTGGTGCTGTCCACAAGGCTTATGTGGGGCCCACAGGGTGAGACCAGGAGACTCCCAGCCTACTCCGAGTGTTCCCAAGCCTGGAAGCAAAATAGCTGACTGAGTTCTTGGCCCAAAGGCACAGGGATACTGGGGACCAGTTCTGTCCCACAGAGAATCTCGGCTCCATGATCAGCAGGCTTGCCTACTGCCTACTGTCTAGAAGGGCTGCTGCCATGCCTGGCTCCAGCTCCCCATGGCCACACTGCAGGCAGCCCTTGGCTGGTTAAAGGGCGAGGCTGATCAGGGTGGAGCAGAATGTCCTTCCCTGGGATGCTGAGAGCCAGGATGGATGCGTGTGGCTCCCTCCGCCCGCAGTCCCACTGCTCATCCTAAAGAGGAGCAGGTGTGGGACCATTCCTGAGCATGGGACACACCTAACGCCTCAGCTCCATCCACCCTTGAAGGGATCCCCCCGAGGATATTCTTGTCTCTGGCTTAGAACTGGAGATACGGAGTTGAGGGAGGGCCCACCGCAGGTCACACACACCAGCAGTGACACAGGATGGTTGGCCCCAGGGTGGCCAGAGTCCCTCTCCACCCTGAAGATGTAAAGGCAGCAGGGACCGTGTGGGAGACGGATCCCCAAAGAGGAAGGAGCAGCGTCAGGAGTCACAGGAAGTATCCCTGGCATCCCCCAGCCCCAGCCACCCCAGCTCTGCCTCCTCAGCTCAGGAAGACCTCCAGCAGCTCTATCCCATGGGCAAAGGCTGGAAACTGCCCACCCCACCCCACCCCAGGGGCAGACACACGGTGAGCTCTCCCTGAATGGGAGGGCGGCTTCCTGTGCCTCCATCATATTCACCAAGAACAGTCCCCACCCCCCAGTGAGGGCACGTGGTGTGCACCGGGTCTGGACCCAGACCACCGGGGCTGTAATGGTTTTTCATAAAACTGCTTCTGCAAGGCTGAACAAACAAGACGATGGGGAGGTCAGTGTGTCCTTCTTGGAGTCAAGCCACACTGAATTAGCCAAGCAGAAAACTCAGCCCAGCTCACCTGTTTCCACTCTGCAGTCCTCCCTACCGCAGTGGCCCTGGCAAGGAGGCAAGCGCATCCCCACCGAGGGCCATGTGGGCCCATCGAGGGCCGTTGGCTGATGTGGGCATCTGCAAGCCTCCTGTGGAGGGGGACGGCCAGAGGGGCGGTGGCAGGCTGCATCCCCACCCAGCCCTGTGTGTAAGAATCATTTCCACCCGGTGCACACCCAGGGCCGCTGGTCTGCCTCACATCTAATCTACCCCTAAAAAAGCTTTCACTCACCTCCTCCCTTCTGTGTTTAAATGAGCAAAAGTATGGGACGCTTTCGCTATTTTTGAACAGGGAAATGGCAGGCCGAGAAGGACCCGTGCTTCCTGTGACTGTTCAGGGATACAAGAGGGTGTCGCTCAGGAGTGGGGCAGTGGCTCAGGAGTGGGGCAGTGGCTCAGGAGTGGGGCAGTGGCTCAGGAGTGGGGCAGTGGCTCAGGAGTGGGGCAGTGGCTCAGGAGTGGGGCAGTGGCTCAGGAGTGGGGCAGTGGCTCAGGAGTGGGGCAGTGGCTCAGGAGTGGGGCAGTGGCTCAGGAGTGGGGCAGTGGCTCAGGAGTGGGGCAGTGGCTCAGGAGTGGGGCAGTGGCTCAGGAGTGGGGCAGTGGCTCAGGAGTGGGGCAGTGGCTCAGGAGTGGGGCAGTGGCTCAGGAGTGGGGCAGTGGCTCAGGAGTGGGGCAGTGGCTCAGGAGTGGGGCAGTGGCTCAGGAGTGGGGCAGTGGCTCAGGAGTGGGGCAGTGGCTCCAAGGTCAGACAGAGCCCAGGGGAGGTCTTGGCTCTGCCCAGGCCGTCTGCGGCACACAGTGTTTCCCAGGGAGGGCCGGGGCACTGTCTCCTATTCCATCTGCTTTTCTACCATGTAACCTGGCCCTTCCCCCATGTGAAGGTTGAGTCCAACTGCCCTTCAACCTGGGCCAGCCTGTGACTCGCTTGAACTAAATGAAGGTGACACAATTGATGCTGAGGTGTCCAAGGGGTCAGGAAGGGCCAAGCAGCTTCCACATGGTTATCTGGGGACGGGAAAGCCAGCTGCCATCAAAGGAGTCCAACTGCCCTGAGACCGCATGCTGGAGAGGGGAGCCCCGCCTTCCAGCTCTCCCCCACCCTGCAGGAAATGTGTGAGTGAGTCCATCTCAGTCCCTCCAGATCGGCCCACCCACCAGCTTGGAAGACTCATCAGTGGCCATTTAGAGCAGAAGGTTTGCCCAGCCCAGCTCTGCCCAAATTCCTGACTCACAGCATCCAAGAGACAGAATAAAATGGTTGTCATCACATCACTGAGCTCCAGACTCATTTGTTAGGTAGTCATGGTACCTGTGGCTCTCACTGCGTGGCCTTCGCCCTGGGACTCAGCCTCTCTGAGGCTCGGTGTCCTGATGTGCAAACGCGACGTCATTCTCACCACCTCCCAGAGTGGACACAGAGCCCTGATGTGATCACCAACGTGTCATTACACAGGAGCTTCCTCCTCGTCACCACCATCGCTATTATTTCGCCATGAAGAAGAAACAGTTATGCCTGCGGAGATAGGTGGTGCACCGCACGGCTCCTCCCTGCACAGCCCGAGCCCATCTCCTGTCAGACACCTACCAAGAGATGATGAACACAGCACAAGTCACCATGTGCTAGAGCTGAAATCAATCCTTTTGTGTAAGCAGGAGAGATAGAGACCGATGGGCTTGCGGGAATCTTCAGATGACTCCAGAGCCGCACGACATTCGTGGACTTACTCTTCTAAAAACCACCCAAACAAAAATGTTTTGGCCAATTTGATTTTTAGTCTAGTAGACAACATCATATTCAAATCTTTATGCAAGCCCTTAAAAACACCTCTAGCCTTACATCAAGAAATTGCATTCCTACCTGGCCAGACACAAGAATAATCTGGAATACGGGACAATGGGCCTTCATAAGAATGCTCATCCCATCTTAACCTAAACACCAAAAGTTGGGGCAGTCGGTGTCCGGCAGTGGGCAGAAGCTCTCTCCATCCTCCACCTGCTGCCATCTGCACCCCAGCCTTCTAGCCACATTCTTGTGGTCTTGCATTGACCAAACACCATCCAAGGAGGCCCAGCCTTCCTCCAACACACTGAGCAGCTCCCAGCCTGCCTGGAAACCCTCTCCACTCCACAACCTTCACCTCCACTCCCCAACCTTCACCTCCACTCCCCTTCCACTGCCCACCCTGGCCAACTCACTGGGGGCCTTCTCACCTCTGCTGGAAGTGCTCACACCCCCTCTGAGCCCCTCTACTCTCCTTTCCAAACTCCCAAAGACTTTGGATGACTCTCAGTTCCCTCTCCCTCCCCTGCCTGGACAGATCACCACCACACCTGCCAGGATCTCCAAGACTGTAAGTGAACACTCCAGCAACCCTGAACACACCACGCTGTGCTGTGCCCATAATATCCCTCCTGCCATGAACGCCACCCCCTCCCCCTGCTGCCTACTGCTGTGGACCACCAACCGCTTCTGCCCACAGCCTTCGCATCTCTGACCACCTGCTCCCAGGCTGCAACCGGGCCCACTGCGTCCCTGCCCCTCACACAGGATCACAGCCATCTGTTATGTCTCCTTGGTTCCAGAAATCCTGGGGAGGGGGAGCTGCGCCCTATTCCTTCTTCCTGTATCCCCCTACCCCACCCACACACCTATTATAGACAATCGACACTAATCGGATCAACGAATCCATACATAGTTATTGAATGAATAATTACACCTACACCATGAAATATTATGCAGCCAATAAAAATTATTAACTCAGAGTGCACAATAATATGGGAAAATGTTGACAGTGCGTTTAATCTTTTAAAAGACACAAAATGTATTTATAGTACAATCTGCAGGGGGTAGTTAGAAGGAAATGCAACAAAATGTGAGCAACGTTTCTGGAGTAGTGAAATGAAGATGTTATTTCCCCCCACCTCTTTATTCTACTGTCTGCATCTTCAAACGTGTCTGAACGTTCAAACATTCTGTAAAAATACAGAAATAAAATTAAGATCTCAAAAAGAGCACCTTAACATACACACAACTTGGCTCACAGAGTCTGCCTATACGGGACACATTATCATGATGGATTATATTTTCACAGCTTCAATAAAGAGCCTTGCCTCTCCTTGGGGCTATAAAATATTCAGGGCTGTTTTTATCACCTTTCGCATTGAAAGCTGGTGTAGGAACCGCATCATTCAGCCCCTGGCTCCTTCGGCCAGTTCATTCCATGATGGATTGCTCCCGAAGAAGACAGGTTGGCTGGAGGGCTGCACACTGAACACAGTGGATGGACAGCTCTGGGTGCCCCTCACGGTGAACCATGGGCTGCCTTCCCACTTCCACAGTGAGGAATTCCTGTGACTTAATATTCTTGAGCTGCCGCCTTTAGTAAGGAGGATATTGACGGCAATCCCCCTGCCAGGGTTTGAAACATCACTGTGGTCTGGCCACGTGGAGGGGCCACGCGGTGACCACTCCGACCACTTGGAATGAGCGCAGGCAGTCCTTGCTGTACAGGTGGTGTGGATCCATAAAAATGAGCGTGAACCAGGTGCGGTGGCTTGCACCTGTAATGACAGCACTTTGGGAGGCTAAGATGGGCGGATCACCTGAGGTCAGGAGTTCGAGACCAGCTTGGACAACATGGTGAAACTCCATCTCTACTAAAAATACAAAAATTGGCCAGGTGTGGTGGCAGGCACCTGTAATCCCAGCTAGTCAGGAGGCTGAGGCAGGAATTGCTTGAACCCAGGATGCGGAGGTTGCAGTGAACTGAGATGACGCCACTGCACGCCAACCTGGGCGACAGAGTGAGACGCCATCTCAAAAAAAAAAAAAAGAAAAAAAAAAAGGCATGAAATCTGAAACCATTTAAAGCCATCCTAATGATCAATGAGGAAATTACAATTGTTTTGTGGCCTTTAAAATTTTTTGTCAAGACATTAAAAAGTCTTTTATGGACAGTTACAAATGCATAGGGAATTTTTTTTTCTTTTTGAGGCAGGGTCTCACTGTGTCACCCAGGCTAGAGTGCCGTGGTGCCATCACAGCTCACTGCAGTCTCAACCTCCTGGGCTCAAGTGATCCTCCAGCCTAAGCCTCCTGAGTAGCTGGGACCACAGGTGCATGCCACCATCCTTGGCTAATTTTTTTATTTTTTGAAGAGACAGGGTCTCACTATGTTGCCCACGCTGGTCTCGAACTCCTGGGTTCAAGCGATCCTCCCACCTCAGCCTCCCAAAGTGCTTGGATTACAAGTGTGAGCCACAGCACCCAACCAGGAAAGTTTTTTTTAAAATAGTACAACTAACATTTATTTAGTACACTGTTAATTTAAAACATTAGAAACATTGAGATGTCGAGTGCTTTATTTCTTTGTAAAAGAAGTATCGAGAGAGTTTGCACAGTGCTCGTTACTGTTATTGTATACCTTACGATACCAAAAAAGCACCCTTTCTATGCTTTGGAGAATTATCTTTCTCCAGATCAGCTTTCAGGATTTTATCCTCTGTGATTTCAACACTGAAATATCTTCAAGAGTTCCTTTAACGTTTTTCCCAGGCTCACTTCCTCTGGGACATCTCCATGCTTTGGGGCACAACTCCTTTCCTGGTTTATATCAATGTGTTCACCTTCACTCAGCTCCTCTGGCTGCATATAAGAGTTTCTTGAAGGGCAGTTTGCCAAGATCATGGACTTCTATGACTCCGTTTACCTCCAATTCAAATTTCACTTCCAGCATTAACATTTTCCACGTCTTTGCTGAGTATCATCTTTGTTGGCCAATTCCTTCTTTCAGTGATCTGTTTGTGTAAAATGTCATGTGGGCTCATCACTGGGAGTGGCTTAGTCTGTTCAGGCTGCTATAACAAAATACCACAGACTGGGTGGCTTATAAACAACAGGCATTTATTTCTCACAATTCTGGAGGCTGGAAGTCCAAGATCAAGACACGGCAGATTTGGTGTCCGCTGAAGTCCCACTTCCTGACTCACAGTGTCTTCTCGCTGTGTCCTAACATGACAGAAGGGCAAGGGAGCTCTCTGAGGTCTTTTATGAGGGCACAAATCCCATCTATGAGGGCTCCACCCTCACAACCTCATCACTCCCAAAGACCTCAGCTTTTAAATATCCTCACATTGGGGGTCTAGATTTTAACCTGTGAATTTGGAGGGGGGACTGAAACATTCAGATCAGCAGGAAGGCAAGGAGGCAGCACAACTACATGCTTTGCTGTCTGTGCATGAACTAACAGGTGTGCACAAACAATCAGCAATGTCTTTGGAAGACAGCAGGTGCTCAGCTGGGTGCAGGGTGCAGCGGAAGCAGGCATGATCCAGCAGGCATGGTGTCTACTGACACGTTATGGGATGGGACCCTGGGCTACATTTCAGAAAGGCCTGTGTTCCAGTCCTGTCTCATGATCTGAGCTGGGTCACCTCTCATTGCTGGGGCTGGTTTCCCATGTCTGTCAGTTATAAGCAACAGAAATTGACCCAGGCTAACACAAGCAAAGAAGGAAGTTACTGGAAGGCTCTGAGGGATCCACAGAATCACGGAGAGAACAGAACATCTAGACAGGTAGCCTGAGAAGGAGGACCAGGAATTCAATGTCAGGAATCCATGACTCTTCCAGTTACCCATTGCTGTGTAACAAAGCACTTCAAAATCTAACGGCTTCAAGCAGAAACCATTCATTTGGTTAATGAATCAGCAGTTTGGGTAGGTCTTGGTGGAAATGGCTCATCTCTGTTCCATATGGATGGCTTGCCTGAGGGCTGGAGGCTCTATCTGTAAGATGGCTCACTCACCTGCTGACAAGGTGGTGCTGGATTTTAGGTAGACAGCTCAACCAGGGCCTTGGTTCCTCTCTGCATGTGCCTCTCCACAAACTGCTTGGGCTTCCTCACAATATGGTGGCTGGCTCCAAGGCAGAAGTACATGACCTGTTTTTTATGTAGCCTCCAAAGCTACACAGTGTCACCTCCCCCATATTGTTGGTCCTTCTCATGATTGTGGAATGGGAGATCCATGCTCAGCAGGACAAGAGTCATGACATCTAACCACATAAAATCAATGCTACCAGAAACAACAAACCAAGGGTCAGTATTTGCAACAGAGATCACAATGACAGTAGAGAAACAGGCAAAGAATGTGCACAAAAAATTTACAATTGAATATATGCCATGGTCAATAAATATAATAAAGGAAGCTCAACCTCACTGAAAAATGCTTTTAAAGAACACAGCCTATAATCCCAGCTTCTTGGGAGACTGAGAGACAAGAATTGCTTGTGCCCGGGAGGTGGAGGTTGCAATGAGCCAAGATCACACCACTGCATTCCAGCCTGGGCAACAGAGCAAGACTCAGTCAAAAAAAAAAAAAAACAGCAATTTTTACCATAATATTGGCAAATATTAAATATGTTGGATCTAGTCACCACTAGTAATGCTCTGAGGAAAGGGAGTTGTAAGTGCCAAGTCTGGCCATCAGGAAAAGTTGACATTAGATGAAGATACTTCAGACAGACCAAACTCTCAGAAGCAGCCATTCCACACCCTAGGGAAATAACCAAATACGCATGCAGAAAGGTGCAAAGATGCCCTCACAACACTGCTCATGATCTTAAACCAACCGTAACTTCTGATTCCCACCAGCATGGAACTCATTAAAATACACAGAAGCAGCATGTGACTGATATTACCAATGATGATGGGTGCTTTGGGCTGAAATGTGCCCCCTCCCCAAGATTTCTTTGTTGAAGTCCTAACCCCCAGAACCTCAAAATGTGACTATATTTGACAAAAAGGGCCTTTAACAAGGGGATGAAGGTAAAATGCCGTCATGTGGATAGGCCCTAAATCAATATGCCTGGTGTCCCTCTAAGGACACAGACACACACAGGAAAGACCGTGTGAAGACACAGTAGGGAGACGTTCATCTATAAGCCAAGGAGAGGGGCCTCAGAAGGAATCATCCCTGCCAGCCCCTTGGTCTCGGACTCCCGAGCTCTAGCACTGTGAGGCAGTAGGTCTCCATAGTTTCAACCGCCCGGTCTGTGGCACTTTGTTACAGAAGGCCCAGCAAGCTAAGAAAATGGGCTGCATATTTTCTAACCTAGAAATCTCCCATATCATTAAGGGAAAATTTTAAAGATTACAAAATAGGATACGCACACAGTAGACACTCAAAAACCATTTTTCAATGAATAAAAAAAGTAGCAATATATATAAACCTAGATAGTATGTACATACGCATGCAAAAACATATATACCCAAATATTTTCAGTGGTAGGATTTTCTTTTCCTCCTTTTTCTAAATTTTCTGAACTTTTTTGCTATGACTGCATATGTTTTTTTGTAGTGAGACAGCCAATAGAAATCAAAACCCTTTCAAACAAAGGGAAATGCCCCATCTCCATCTGGTTCCACAATGTCAATAGGATACAATCCAAACTCCTTATCTTGGCATTTGAAGCCTTTCACAAACAGTCCTGCCTCCCACTTCCCATCCCGCTCCAGCTCCTCTCTCCACCCCACCCCACAAACATCCTCTAAATCTCGCTGGCCCACAGACCCCTCTCTACACAGGATGCCCTCTCCCAAGACACCAGCCTTTACCCCTGCTGCAGCCAAAGCCCAGAACCCCTCTCCTACCTGATCCACCTGGGCACCACCTATTTGGCTTTGCAGACTCAGCTCAGACATCGCCTCTCCCAGGAAGGCGTCCCTGACCTCCTAGCCACTGCGTGACTCTGGACTCTGCATCTCACAGCACCGTGCACATGTAGACACTGAAGCAGGGAGAGGGGAGGGTCGGGGTTGAGTGAGGGTGTCTCCAGCGCAGGACTCTTAGTAGGGTTTTTTGGACTGAGAATGTAAAGGCTTGTTTTGTGGGTCATGTGGCAAAGATGGCAAGTCATGTACCAAGATGCAGGTTCTTCCCACCGCAGAGTAGCCACTGGGCTGCCCAACCAGGGACTACGTTTCCTAGCGCCCCTTGCGTAAGGTAGGGCCATGTGACTAGCTCTGGCCAATGGAATGTGAGGGAAGTGACAAGTGCCACATCTGGCCAAAGTATTTAAGGAGGGAGTGCACCTTCCCCACACCCTCTTCCCCGGAGAATGGAGAGGACACGGGAGCTGACAGATGAGAAGGGCCTGGAGCCCCTCATCACTCTGTGGAAGAGACTCCTGGCCAACTAGGATCATCCACAATAAACTGTTACAAAGAGATAAACTTCTATGGCATCGAGCCCCTGGAATGTGGGGGTTTCTTTGTAACTGGTATTAATCAGAGTAACGAACTGTCTTCAGCATCCAGACTTCCCAAGAGAACATCTCTCTTCCCTCAGAGAGTGCTGGCCCTGCTGTATGCAGTGACCAGCTGAGGGGTGTCTCCCCTACAGAAAGTGAGCACTGTGGGCAGGCAGTGGCTGCCCCGGCTCCTGCCACATCCCCATCATGGGGATGAGACAGGGACTTGCAGGCACCAGGCTCACGGAGCACATGGCATGCACCATCTCATTCAACACCCACCACATCCCAGAGAGGACGGTGCAGCCACACTCACCCCTAGCCCAGATGTGGTCACCCAGGCACAGCCTGGCTGGACAACTTGTCCAAGATCACTCAGCCAGGGAGTGATGAGGGCACCAATCTGCGGAGAGGGGTCCTGGAGGATAGAGGGGCAGCCTCAAGGCCGATGCCCAGGTCCAGGCAACCACCTCTCGGCCTTCCAGACCCATAGGGCAAATGGAATCCAGGCACAAATTAGGGACAGCGGGGGTGACACTATAATCTCTAAAATAATAATGAAGGCAGATTTAAGGAGCAAGTGCACCTTCCCCACACCCACTTCCCCGGAGAATGGAGAGGACATGGGAGCTGACAGATGAGAAGGGCCTGGAGCCCCTCATCACCCTGTGGAAGAGACTCCTGGCCAACTAGGGTCATCCACAATGAACTGTTACAAAGGGATAAACTTCTATGGCATCAAGCCCCTGGAATGTGGGGGTTCTCCTGAGGTCAGGAGTTCAAGACCAGCCTGACCAACATGGTGAAACCCCATCTCTACTAAAACTATAAAAATTAGTCAGGTGTGGTGGTGGGCAACTGTTTGTAGTCGCAGTTGCTTGGGAGGCTGAGGCAGGAGAATCACTTGAACCCAGGAGGTGGAGGTTGCAGTGAGCCAAGATCACACCATTGCACTCCAGCCTGGGCAACAGAGTGAAACTCTGTCTTAAAAAAAATGAAATAAAATAATAACGAATATCTTCAACAAGTCGGTGGCCTGAAAAGGGGATGGAGGCTGAGTCTAGGTCAGAAAAGACGAGAGACAGAATAGCCAAACGCAGGTGCAGGACTTTGGATCCTGGGCCAAGCTACCCAACCATAAGAGACATTTGCAAGACAACTGGGGACATTCACAAAATGGACCAGAATTTAGGTAACGAAGAATCAGGATGTGTTTTGTGAGGTGGGATAACAGCACTGGGCTATAAGAAATGCCCTCAACACTCAGAGATGCCTGCAGATAGAATGGGGAAATGAGAGGAGTCTTGGATTTGCCTAAAAATTCTTCAGCCAAAAGCAGGGGAGAGTAAATGAAGGAAGTACAGCAAGATCTTGATAGATTGGAAGCAGTTCAGTAGACTATTTTCTCACAAATGCAAAGCAGTTTCTCCTCTTGTAACACTTGGCCAGCAGTCTCTTCCACAGACTGATGAGGGGCTCCAGGGAGTGGCATCTCTCCCTTCTCTGGGAAAGAGGCAGTGGGGAAGGCGCACTCCCTTCTTAAACACTTTGCCCCGGAAGTGGCACAAATTTGAAAGTTTGCATCAAAACTTTTTTGAAATTGTAAAAAAAATTCAGAAGCTAATCACGATCATGAAAGATCTCCCTTTTATTGAGATTAACGTACAGAGCGTGCACTATTTCATTCAATTCTGCCTGAAAGCCTTGCTGGTTGGGAGCTCTCTCTCTCTCTCTCTCTGCTTCATAGATGGGGAAATTGCCCAGAGGATGAAGAAGCTGCCAAGGGCAAGGCAGCTGTGCCAGACCCAGAGCACAGGCCTAGGAGCCCAAGCCCAGGTCCAGCCTCCAATAGCAACGGTCCTGGTCCTGGGGAGGGGTGGGGGTTGGGCTGCAGGAGGCCAGGCTGGCCCAGAGGAGGCCCTTGGCCTGCAGTCGGAGATCCCATCCCTGCTTGGGGCAGCCCACACCCCAGCTGGGAACCTCTGAGCAGCCTTTGTTCTGCCTCAATGGGACATTCAGCCACGGGTTCTGGAGGACAATGGCCCCCACTGTGCAAGGAGGGCAGTGCCCGTCCTGGGCAGCACAGGGGCCTCCAGGTGTGTCCTGCTCCCGGGCTGGCTGGCAACTAACTGACTCCTGGTCTCAAGCAGAGGAGCCGGACACTGTCAGGGGGCAAGCGTTATGCTACTTTGTACATGCTGTTCCTCCCGCCCAGAATGCACTAGAAAGCCATGTCCCAGCACATCATCACCCCCGACCTGGAAATGCCACCTGCCCTTCAGTGCCCTGACCACGTGTCCACCTGTGGCCTCTGCCGCCGCCATCCACCTGTGCCGTGAAGGGGGTCTCTCCTCCTGCTGACCCCTCTCAATTGCCTTTCATCGCAACACAGATAGCAAGAGCACCAAGCTAGGCAGTCTAGTTCAAATCCCAAAACCTCCTAAGTGCAGTGCATAATCAGAACTCAACAGGCCACCCGTCCCTGCCCTGGGTTCCCAGCCAATTGATGTAGCAGTCAGGAGTGTGAGTTTGGCAGGCTGAATTCAAAACCCAGCTCTCTCCCATACAAACCATGTGACACTGAGCAAGCACCTCAGCCTCAGTTTTCTCCTCTGTAAAATGGGGAAATAATATACATAACACCAGGTTTGGGGCATCTCTAATAAGATGCACGTAGCTTCATGTCCGGCATATAGTATTATAGTACGTAGCCAATAAATGGTGAACTATAACAATGGCTATTGTGTTTGTTTTGTAATTATTTCATCCTAAAGTCCACGTGGATCATTCTGCCCAAGGGCTTACTGGTGAGATGTCTGTCTTTGCAAGATCCAGTGTAACTAACAGGACTCCCCAGAGTGCGAGGGATGCGCAGACTCCTCCAGCAGCTCCAGACTCTCTCCTGAGAAGCAGCTGGGTCCCTCAGTGGCATCCAAGACACTGGGAAAGAAGAGTGCACATTTCAAGGCAGACACAGCCTTGCTCTTCAACTTTGTATGTCTAGAATCTAATGTCACCCTGGCACATAACAGAGATCAGCCAATACCCGCTGAACAAAAGGAAAAAATGTTCAGCCTCATTGGTATGCAGATGTGAATTACAACAAATATTTTTCATCTTTGATATTTGCAAAGGTCAAACAAATTAGACTACCTAATGTTGATCAGCATGTGGTAAAAGAGAGAAACTTTCTGGAGAATAATCTGCCAATGTGTGTCAACAATATTAAAAATGCTCATGATCTTTGTATGAAATAGCACGTGTGGAATTCCTTCTGAAGAGCATCATTCCAAGGTTAGGAGGAAGAATGGGAGTAGGGGTTCTTCACACACACAAATGGTGTTCATTCCTGCAGTGTTAGTTATGAAAATAAGAAAGGGAGGGAGGGGAGGGGGAGAGAGAGAGAGGGAGGGAGGGAGGGAGGAAGGAAGGAAGGAGGGAGGGAGGGAGGGAACTAAATATCCAGCCATAAGGAGATGATTAATTGAACTACTGAATGATGACACATTTATCACAGGAATAGTATGCAGCCAATAAAATGATGGTTGTAAATACATGTACTGTGTGACTCGGGGGCGGGGCCGAGGTAACCAGTCGCCCTTCTTCCTTGCTGGGACTTAGGATTACACAGAAAAGACTGGCTGCAAGCCAGGAATTTAAAAATCTACTTTATTAATGGTAAATCTGTAAGAAAAAAAAAAGAGCTACGGACCTCTACTCCACCTCCCCACCCCTTGGTCCTGTGGGGAGAGGTAGGTCTAACATCTAGCCTGTAAAATAAGAGAACTGTTGGCCTCTCCCCTGTAGAGCAACCTGGAAGTCACAGGCCCATGGACCCAATGGGTGAGAGAGGAGCACGGACCTTTAATATTGTAACCCCTCCCCATAGGGAAGAGCCACCCAGTGGATGGCAGGCTCTCACCATTTCCACCAATCACGAAAGCCAAGGGGATAGAAGGCGGAGCCAAGGAGTTCACCCTACCCAGAGTTCCAGCAAAGTAGGGTCAACCCTATAATTTGTGGGGCACAGGGAAAAATGAAAATGCAGAGCCACTTGTTCAAGAAGCAAAGGAAAAGCATCGTGAAAGGTACTAAGACACAAAGCCTTTTCATGCCATCCATATTTTGTCATGGGGTTATTTGCTATTTAATGTCAACTGAAATTTAAAAAAACAAAACCAAAAGCTTAAACTCTTACCATGCATTTTATCACTCACCACTCTATTGTGCACTTCCAATTTTAAATGCAAACTTAAGAGCATGTGACGAACGTAGACTCACCGAAATGCACAAGTTACATTTCGCAGATGGATTTTGTTCTTACCAGAGCAGAGGAAACTAACTTAACTGTTCTTATTTCACTTCTAGATATGTGTACATTCCACCAACACCCTCTACCCTTGGACTAGGAGGAAAAGGAACTGTGGGTGCCCTATTTTTCCCTTCCCTTCTGTGTCATCATTTTCACTGTCAGTGATTGGCAAATATGAAGAAAGGACACCATTGGGTTCCTGGGCCATTTGTGTTTCTTAGAAGTCACTGCATTAGAACATCAGTGCGTTGGAACGTCAGTTGAAAGCGTGGCCCCTGCCTGTGAAACTGCAGACGCACTGAGAAGGTGCATGAGCTGTCCACTGTGCGTGGGGCTCAGATGCTCAAGGGAACACAGGGTAGCGTGCTGTGGGAGCCACTGTGTGGAACCACAGACTTGCCTGCCGCACATGCCCCTCTGCTCATTCCCAGGCTCCCCCCCATCCCATCAGACTTCACTTACAAAACACAGGATCCAAAGTGAAATTCTTAAAAATCTGAAGATAGTAACAGCAGAGCATGAACCCAAGCACAGGTCCTTCTGAGTGTGGGGTCCTAGATGACCACACGGGTTGCATACCCATGAAACCAGCCCTGGAGCAAAGCCCTGGAAAATTCTTATAATCTCAGGCCAAACTAGAAAAGTAGCCTTCAAAATTGTTGATACAGACAGATGACAGTTTTCATTAAAAATAGACACGAGCATTAAAAAAAGACTGGAAGGAAATACCCCAGTTGCTGAAAGTGTGGCCCTCTGCTTGGTGGACTCGCAGGAGTTCACTGTCCTTCTGTTACTCCCCACCACGCTCTCCACGGAACCTAGTGCTTCATACAGTGGTTCTTCCAGCCTCAAGGCCTAAACACTTCTTACCAAACATCCCTTAGCTCTGCAAGCTTTAAGGATAAATACTAAAAACTGTAGCAACGGCAACAGCCAGGAGATGGAGTGGAAAAATTTTATTAGAATTTGATTTCCATCTTCCAGAAAGAAAATGAGAAAAACCCTGCTCTGTGACTGCACCAAGCTTTAAGTTCGGGTTGATTAAAAAGAAACGAGCACATTGCTTACAGCAGGGGCGTGGGAGCTGGCCTACACTACAGTTTGGGGAAATTGACAGCAGTCGCCTTTTACACATGTAGAACTTCAGAGTCCACATGCCCTTGGTTCCTTTGAGCCTCATGACAACCCAGGGCACTAGATGGTGCAGGGAAACTGAGGCTCAGAAACTGAAGTGATTTGACGGAGGACACCCCAGCACTGAAATGGGGCCCACACCCGCTGTGAAGCCCAAGGGAAGCTTATGTAAGTGGCATTTCCAAACGGAAGCAAAAGGAACACAGAATCTGAACAGTCCACATCTTGATTTTCAAAAGTCAAAGGCTGACTCTCCCTAATCTCCCTCTGTGCCACCACTAATGTCCCCCCTCTTAGCCTCAGTTTCCCCATAGGTTGGGGGTGGAAGTTGGGCTAGCCAGTCCGATGACAATTCTAAGGGCTAGTCTAACTCTGGCCCCTAAAGAATAGACATCATCACTTACCGATTATATTTATTAAGAATAAACTGAGGCTCACAGAGACCATATGACCAGCCCAATATTACAGACCCAGGGTCAGACCTCACCAGGAACCCAGATCTCCTGACACCAGATCTTAGGTTCTCTTATCTGGCCAAAAATACCCCCTCAATAGGACTGAGGAAGGAAAATAAGAAATTGGTAACCTCGACTTGAGTGAAATGAAAGAGGGTTCTCAAAACAGAAAGCAAACAAAAATTCCTCTGGGTTTTATGCATCTCGAGTCTTAGCTGTGGGTTACAGACCAGCCTCCTGGTTTTCTTGATAGGAAGTCAGGGCTGTGTGAGTTGGGGTGCCATTGGCTGCAAGTAACAGAGACTTGAAAGTACACAACGAAAAGGAAAAGTACCAGCTCATGTAACTGGAAGTTCAGAGGTGAGCTGGACATCAGGCCTGAATGCCCTGGATCTCACTCACTCTCTGCCCTGCGATCAGTGGTGTTGGCCCCATGGTGTTGGCCCTCATGGTGTCAGGATGGCTGCCAGCCACCACAGGGTTTCCCTGTTCCCATCACAAGAGAGGGACCAACTTACCTGCGGTTCTCCCTATTTTCCACTCAACCTCCAGAACTGACTCCCACATCCATTCTGGAACCAGTCACTGCAAGGGGAATGAGATCATCCTTGCACTGATCAGATCCAGCTATGGCCCGAGATCTCTTACTAGGAACCATATGTGTTCTCCTTGGGAGAAGAGAGACTAACTGTTGTGGATATCAGCTGCAATGTCCACCATAAGGGTGCAGATTTCACTAAATGCTGAGTCTCCCAAAAGCAGCACCTCCTCTTCAGTGTGGTTTCCTGGGCAGAAAATAGATGGTATCCAGGGCACAACCAGTTCAAAACCTGCAGACAACTCCATGCAGGAAAACCTGCCTGCCTGCTGCGTTCAGACAGGCCCAGGACCCCATGCTGACCTTAGCAATTCCCAAGCACCCTTCACTTCCTCAACTATAAAACGAGGACAACTCTGTGGGAATAAACAGACTACTCTGAAATCACGCAGGACATCTAGGGATGGGAGTCAGGAAAACATGGGTACATCCTTTTGCAGATGCAAAAAGCACGAGTGTCCAACAGAGTGTGATGGCTGAGATGCTCAAACGAGGGGAAGCTGTGCCTCTGGCCTCAGCTGAAAAGCATGCTCCTTAAGTGCCTTACCTGTCAGGCACATGAGACTGACTGTTGCTTCCCAGACAGACCCAGTCACAGCAGGATCTACCTGGTCAGCCTCAACCACCTCCCCTTGGCCGAGCTCCTGTGTCTTGGTCATCACTGCCTGCCCAGGGGAAGATGTGCTTGGCAAATGGTGCTAAGCAAAGGAAGGATGGATGGGTTTTGTAAGTTCAGTCTAGTCTGGAAATGCTTATTCAACTCACCCTAAAGCTAAGTACTGGGGCCCGCCGCAAAAAGAGAAAGAACAGAACCAGGAAGAGTCCTTCCTGGAACCAGCTCCTGAGAACTGTCTAACTAGACGGAGACGTCCTAGCAACCTCCAGGGTCCAGCGCCCTATCAGCTGCTCTGCTCTCCCCACACCCTGACCCTATTCATGCAAAGTTCTCTGTGCCCCCAGGTGGCCTGCATGTGCACCTAACGATCACCATAACCCTCAGTGCAGTGGAGCCCAGCCAAGAGTAAGCCCCCTAACCCTGCCACCAAACAAACAAAAAAAAATCCAAGCTGCTCTGACTAATTCACACCAACATGTGAAGGACTAACAAAACCTAAACTCTTCCCAAGATGTTTGAGATTTTACAAGAGACTCAGGAACTCAAGCAGGGCTCCTGTGGGCAAAGATGACATTTGACATGGGGCCCAAAGGATGAGAAGGAGTCAGTGGTGAGAAAGGCAGGAGGTGGCTGTTCCAGGGAGGAACAGCCGGTGCAAACGCCCTGAAGCAAGAAAGAAAATGGCCTGCTCGAGGAACAGGAGGTAGATCAGAGTAGCTGGGGTGTGGCGGGGGACTGTAGACGCAACCACTGGTAGAACAGGAGTTTGTGCACCTAGTTTTTTCTCAAACTGAGCTTTTTAGCTCCACTATTTGCCCACAGGCTCTTCCAGTTACAAGCCATATAAATAATAACAATGCCATGTGTTAAACGCCTCCAACAAGCCAAGCACTGTGCTGGGCACTTTCTGTATTAGCAAAATCACTGATCGTCCCAGCAACCCCCTGTATGAAAGGTCGTTATTATTTCTCTCTTTACAAAGGGAAAGTGAAGCTCAGGAAGGTGTAGTAACTTGTCCAAGGCTGCACAGCAGTCAGGAGTCAGAGGCAGGATTTTAACACGATTCAAATCTGACATTCTGACATTCAAATCTGTGACCTTCCCTGTGCGCTAAGCACAAAATACAGTCAGGATTCAACAGTGTGAAAATGTGTTTTTCATCAGGGAGGCCAAAATTCTACCTATTATAATGATGATGATTGTTTCTTGTTCCGATTCTGCTCTCTGCATCCGCAGCACCTGAGCCCTATGCCCTGCACACACGGGCACTCAGTCTGGACCAGCGACAAGGCCAGGCCTTGGTTTGTTCATCTAAAGGTGGGGATAAGGCATAGGTGGGCCTTCGAATGAGGTCCCAGCACACAGCAGGTGCTCAGCATCCTTTGGCTGCGTGTTAGCAATGCACAGCTCCGAACGGTTCCTTCATCACCATTGCACCTGCTCTTCACAGAAACCCCCAGACCCTGAGGGCAGGATTCACTCCCATTTCACAGATGGGGAGACTGAGCCCTGGTGAGAAGACAGACCTCAAGGTCACATAGCTCCCTGATAGAACACAGGCCGCACAAGGGCAGGGAGTCTTTGTCCAGTCCCCAGGGATAAAACAGTGCCTGGCACGCAGCAGGTGCTCGGTAAATATCTGGTGTCTGGATGAAGGATTGGATAGCACTGCTCTGACTCCCAGAACTGTGCCGTCCCCGTTGCTGTCCCCTGCTGAGAGCTGGTGAATTTATGAAAGAAAAGGGGATGGACGGGGTGCAGAGGGAATTAATGTTTGAAAATGTCCACCATGGCGCTTTCTACGCCTAGTCCCACAACAAGCCCTGCACCCCATCCCATCATCATCCCCAACGTAGAGATGAGCAAACAGAGGCTTGCTCCAGGAAGCCAGACCACAGCAAGCCTGGGAGCAGGAAGCAGCGGGGCAACCTGCCAAGATCCGCTCTTGGCCTGAGCCAGGCCACCGAGGCACGGGCCAGGAACCCGGCGGCTTCCTCCAACCCTCTGTCGCTGCAGGCTGCGAGCAGAAAGCACATCCCGGACCCACGCTGATCCCGACTCAGCCTCGCCGAGGCGGGCGACAAAGGGCCGTTCTCAGCTCCCCCGGCCTCCCAAAGCCGCGGCCGGGTCAGAGCCTCACCGGCCAGGAGGCCCGGGCAGCCGTGCCCCTCTACCGCACACACCCGGCGGCGAAGCGTGACTCAGCGGTTCTCCCGCCGGGAGCGGGCGCGGCCCCCGCAGCCTCCCTCTGCCCAGGTCCCACGCCCAGCCTCTGCCTCCCGGGCCAGGGCGCCCCGAGCCCGCCCGCGCCCGCGCTGCACTCCCCGGGCCTCCGCGGGGCTCCAGCTCCGCTCGGCCTCATTTCCGGCAGAGCCAGGCTTCGAGAAGGCGGACCCAGCCGCAGGAGCCCGGTCCCCGCCGCCCGGCCCACTCGGTCTCCCTGACACAGGCACCCACGCGCACCTGCCCCGCGGGACCCGTGCCCAGGGCCCCTCCCACTGGGGCACCCACCCAGGGAACCTGCGCACACTTCTGCGGCCGGGCCAGCAGCCCGTGGGTCAGCGGCTGACCGTCCCCGCATCCGGGCAGGGCTCCAGCACAGGCGTCCCCGCGCCCAGACCTCCCGGTCCCCATTCTCCATCGGGGTCACTCCGCGGGCCCTGCCTGCGCGCGGAAGCTGTCCCCACTGTTCCCCTAGCAAGGCAGAGCAGGGGGCCCCGGAAGTTCCCGGCCTGTAAGAGAGGGGAGCTGACCCACCAGCCTCTGGGTAGGGTGGGGGTTGGGGTTGGGTTTGTAGGGCCAACTTAGGGGATTTTAAACAGGGCCTATTTGGGATGACATGTCCCACTTTTTGGAAAATCCCGACAGTTAGCCCAGCTGCTCCTGTCTCAATATAACTCACCAGGAATAAAAAGGCCAGCCCCAAACTAGCCGCCTTCTCCCTCCCATTCAGGGACCCTGCCTCTGGAGGACAGGGAAGGGCCTGGGCAGGCGGGCCTCCCAGGAGGATCTGGCAATGGATTATGTTTTTCCCCCCCTAGGTCCCTCTTCTCCAGGGAGAAGACAGCCTAGAAAATTCTGCGGGCTCCTGGCAGGGCTGAAATTGCAAATCCAGGATTTTAAACCATTAAATTTCCCCGAGATTTCTTCACCAGATTAGCCACAGGCATGGCCTTTTAAAAAATTATGGTCAGGGCCGAATCAGGATGCCACCTGGCCTGAGAGCGGCTGCCTCCCGGAGGGCGGCGCGGAAGAGGGCGCTGCCCTGTCCGGGCGCTGGGCAGTGGAGGCCGGTACCCTCGGGCTCCCTCCCTCCTGGGCCCCGGGCAGGGTGGGATGGAGTGGGGTGGGATGGGGTGGGGCGGGGGGACACGACACACATCGCGCGGTCCAAACCTTCGGAGGGCATTCGGTGCGACGGCATCCCCACGCCGCGGCCGGCCGGAGGGGTCTCAGACAACACGTACGTTACCTTCAGTCACATAGCTGTGGTCCCGCAGGAAGCTGTGGTTAATTTTCCGCGTGTCCGTGTCCTCGCCCATTGAAGGCCGTGCCCGGTGCTCTGGGCATGCCCCGCCGCCACACACCGATGCAATCCGCAGAGGTCGCGCCGGGCGCGCGGGCCATGCCGCCGCAGCCTAGCAGGGGCGCGGGCCGCCGGGGCCCCGGAGGGAGGGCATCGCGGCAGGGGGACGGGCGGGGGCGGCCGGGGGAGGGCGCCGCGGTCAAGCGATCGCGCGGCGGGCGGGCGGCGGCCGCGGGTTCGGGCGGGCCGGGGCCCAGGCGCGCATCCCGGCCGGCCCGTGCGCGCTGCGTCCGTGCGCCCAGCGGCGGGGCCTGGTGCCGGTGCGCCTGGTTGCGGCGACGGCGGCAAGGGGACGCGCGCGGCGCTGCGCTGCGCCGACCAAGCCGGGGCCGAGCTGGGCTGCGCGGGCTAGGGCCGCCGCCGCCGCCGCGGCTGTCGCAGGCCCCTCCCTCGCGCCGCCCGCTCTCCGCCCCCGCGGCCCTGCAGGTGGAGCCGGCGCCCAAGCTGAGGCTGCACCGCCGTGCTCGGGCCCTCGCGGTAGGCACCTTGGTGCTGGGTGCGCCACGGGGGAGGGAGGAAGGAGACCGCCGGCTTGCGGGAGAGTGTGATCAGCTGAGCTTGGGGGGAGGGTACCTTGGGTGCCCAGGTGCTCCAGTTATGGGAGAGAAGGCCAAGGGCAGGGGGGCTGGGAAGGGGGCAGGAGGAGGGCAGCCTCGCAGGCAGAAGGCAGAAAGGACTGGGAAGGAGGGAGTGGGGTCGCAGCTGAAGAGGGCGCACCTGGAGAATGGGTACTCGTGGGAGGGGAAGGACACTGGACCCCTTCGTTAGTGGAAGAGGGTGGGTCGTGCAAGTTCTGGGGCCCCTTGGGAGCGCCGAGTACATGTGAAGAAGCTGGGTGGAGGGGGTCCAGCACCCGACAAGGCACAACTGGATGAAATGGCTGGAGGAGTGAGTGGGCCTCCCCCAGGCAGGGCCCTGAGATATCCCCTCATGCCCGCCTCTCCTGACAGGTGAGAAAGTTAAAGAAACACAGAGCTAGGTACATCCAAAACCAGGCTGGAAAATGCTTCCCCTCTTCCATCCCCTCCCTCCCCTCCAAGCCCAGGACTCTGCCAAACAGGAACCTCCCTCTGGTCATCAGCCTGGCACATAGTGGGCCCTCAAAAAATATTTGCCTCCTGTTTTGCCAAGCTGCCCCTCCTCCACCGTAACCCACCGCCTAATGAATCACAGTCCCCTGCACGGGGCAAAGCCTCAGGGGGATTCAGAGGTGTGGGTGAGGAACCATCAGGCCTCCCTGGGAGCTCAACAGAGCCTTCTTGGAAAGGGAGGGACTCTGCGGCTTGCCTGGGAGGGGTAAGTGCAGTGGGATAACCAAAGCTGCAGGGGCTCTTGGGCCTAAGGCATTAGTGGAGCCATGTTCCAGGTGGGGACTGGTCTGTAATGGCCTCCACTTGTTTCAAATGGTTTTGGGAGAACTCCAGACAGCTCCCCAAACTGCAGTGGAAGTAGGAGAGTCCAAAGGTGTTGGGGCAGGGAGAGTGGGGCTGTGGGAAAGACAAGGGAAGGTGATGCCATCTCAGGTTTCTTGGAGAGTGAGAGGGAGTTTTTGAAGCTACAGCTGGGCTTTCATGCCTTAGAAATCCCCAGAATGGACCTATGAGGAGATGAAAGGTCCCCACCAGCCCTATCAGCACTTTGCAGGGTGTCATGCAAGGGCTGGCCTGGGGAGAGGCCCCAGGGCCCTGCCAGCACCTGCTTTGGCAGGTGCCCTGCCCTTCACAGCCTCCACCTTTTCACTGTGGAACAAGCCAAAATCTCCCAGGCGTGCAGACTCCATTCAAAGACCAGGTAAATGCAAGGGCCGGAAGGATGTGCTTGTTCTTTGTCGCTTTCTATCCCGTAGGAAAGTGAATGACACCCACATCGGCCCCCACCCACCAGCCTGGCATGTTCTCCTCTCTCTCTCACACCTGTCCGCTCATATGCCCCCCACCTCACATCCTAAGCCCAGCCCCCCACTCTCTGTCCACACCCCCTCACCTCTCTAGCAGGGGCCAGCAAAATGGCTACGCTGGGAGAAAGACAAGCTGGGTTCAAGTCCTGACCACGAGGCAGCCTAGGCACAACCTCATCATCATGTGATGGCGGGAGTGGGAGTGGCCCCACGGGTTTGGGTGGCCAGTCCTGCTCAGCAGGGGCCAGGCCTCCTGTGAGCTCTCTTGTTATCATGCTAAGGCCCACCCTCCTGCACATTCGTCAGTCTCCCTCTCTGATCATGGAGAGGTCCCCTCTCCCCATCTGTCAATCCTGCCAAAACACCCGCCCTATGCTGGCATCAGCCTCATCTCCCGGGATGTCCTGGACTGCAATGTAAACAGCCCCACTTGGCCCGACACAATAAATCATCCCTTTCGTCAGCTTCTGAGCTGTGCTGGGGACCCTGCAGTGGGTGGTCTTTCCAACCTGACTGGGCCCCAAGGCCTGCATCCATCCCCTTGTCACCCCTCACCACCCCATCCTGTCCCACCCCCACCACAAGTAGTGGCTGGGATCCTCCAGACTGTCTCCTCCATTTCCTGGAAGCCCTCTCCCTCCAGCAGAACCAAGGACTCTCCTTCAGCCCCCTGCCCACCCCCGACCCCCACTCAATCACACAATCTGCTGCTTCCTCATCTGTATCTGCACACAGCCCTGCCCCCGCTCACAGAAGCCTGAGCTCCAGATCCTGCCACCCCCAGCCTCTCTGTACAGACTCCTCTCTGTACTTTCATTCATTCATGAGGAATGTTTATTGAGCATCTACTATGTGCAGGCATGTTCCCAGCCCTAGGGTAGTGTGGAAGACAGAATCAAGAAATGCTCTGCTCCCATGGAGTTGGCCTCCCAGTGGGGCGAGATGGACAGCACAAAGTGAGCATGAACTGTGTGGGCCATGACTGGTACAGAGGAGAAGGCGGGATGCAGGGATGGAGAGGAACGGGGAGGAGGTGGTGCCATTTTATAAAGGTGAGTGTAGAGGACAGCTCAATAAGGTGAAACTTGTCAGCATCTCTCCAGATGCTTCCCACAGCATAAGCCTGCTTGGGTCTCTTCCACATTCAAAAGCTGTCCTCACTCCATGTCCCTTCAGCCACCAGTGCATTGCATTTCTGCCATTCACAACCACAGTGCCAAAAGATACACTCGCCATCTCCTCACTCACTGCCGTGCCCTCCCACCTGGCTTCTTGCCATCCATCCCACCCTAGAAAAGAAACTTGTGTCACAGGCCATGAGAATGACGTTCCTGTTTCTGGAGCCAGTGGACACATGCTGGCCTCTCTCTGTGCCAAGCTCTCATGAGTCTCACCCTGTGGACAACACGCTTCCCTTTACTTCAGTGGCACCACCTTCCGCTGCCACTTCTCAGCAGGTTTACATACTCCCCTCCTTCTGACAACCCCACCAGGCTGTGTCTCCCTGTGCTTCTGTGCCCCCAACTTGTTGTAATTGACGGAGAGAACATGCATGGAAAGTGGGCTGTGCACCGCACCATGTCCCCTCAAATGCACATGCCGAAGCCCTAACCCCCCATGTGATGATGTTTGCAGGTAGGGCCTTTGGGAGATGAGGGTTAGACAAGGCCATGAGGGTGGGGTATTCATGGAGAGATTAGTGCCCTTATAGGAAGAGACCAAAGAGCTTGCCCACTGTCTCCCCAGGTGCCTACGGGAGCACATGGCAAGACAGTGGCCGCCTGCAAACCAGGAAGGGACCTCACCAGGAATCAGATTGGCCAGAACCTTGATGTTGGACTTTCCAGCCTCCAGAACTGGGAGGCAGTACATTTCTGTTGTTTATACCACCTATCCTGTCATGTTTATTATGGCAGCCCAAGCCAACTGCACAAAAGTTAAATGTTCAGCTTGAAGAACGACCACAAAGTAAACACTCATCTAACCACCAAGTCAGGAAAGGGCACTAGCCACCTCTCGAGGCCTCCCTCTCTCCCCTCTCTCTCCACTTCCATGGATTGAACAGCTGTGACTCCCAAAGTTCATATATTGAAATTCTGTCCCCTAATGTGATGGTTTTAGGAGGTGGGGTCTTTGGGAGGTAATTAGGTCCCAAGGATGGGGCCTTCATAATGGGATTAGCACCCTTATAAGAAGAGAGTGAGAGAGTTTGCTTCCCTTCTCTGTCCCTCTCCCCCTCTCTCTGTCATATGAGGACACAACAAGAAGTTGGCTATCCACAAATCAGGAAGCCCTCATTAGACACATGATCTGCCTGCGCTTTGACCTTGGACTTCCCAGCCCCCGTTACTGTGAGAAATAGATCGTGGTTTATGCCATCCAGGCTACAGTATTTTTGTTCTAGCAGTCCAAACTGACTAAGACACCACCCCAAAGATAACCCCCATCTTGACTTTTAACACTGTAGTTTTACCAGCTTACTAGTAGAATTGTAAGGTAAGAGTGTTTTTGTAACTGCTTTCATTTGCACAATGTTTTGCTTCTGAGGGGCACTCATGTTATTTATATATGTAGCTGTAATTTATTCATTTTTCATTGTTGCATAATACTGTGTGGTGGAAATACACGGGGCTGACCCCACTGTTGTTGGGCATGTAGGTTGTTTGTTCAGTGTGGAGGCCAATTATGAACAACACTTCTGTGGCTCAGCATTCATGTGTACACAATTCTGGGAACTGGCTGAGTGCAGCGGCTCATATCACCAGCACTTTGGGAGGCTGAGGCAGGCAGATTGCTTGAGCCCAGAAGTTCAAGACCAGCCTGGGCAACATGGGAGACCCCATCTCTACAAACAAATACAAAAATTAGCCAGGCATGGTGGTGCACGCTTGTAGTCCCAGCTACTCGGGATGCTGAGGATCACCTGAGCCTGGGAGACAGAGGTTGCAGTGAGCCAGGATGGTGCCACACTGCATTCCAGTCTGGGTCACAGCAAGATTCTCTTAAAAAAAAAAAATTCTAGGAATTGCTGAGTGAGTGACAGGGTCTGTTTGTTTAGCTTTAGTCATGGATGTCAACCAGTTTACCAAAGAGGTAACAGAAGATTGTCCCTGTTGATCCACAACCTCCTTAAATAAGGTATTGTCATTTTGATTCTAACCATTCAGCACCTCTAATACCAAACCCAACATCCTCTCTTAAAACTGGACTGGACCTCCTCTTCGTCTGCACTTAGGATGCACTGGAGTCATCCCGACTCCCACACCTTCACCTGCCACAGCCTGTCCTCCTTCCAGCCCTGTCGATGTGCACTCACACAGAGCTCTCCAGTCCTTCCCCTCCTCGAGCCAGCCTCACTGAGTCAGAATTCAGAGCCTCACTCCTCCCTCATGTGGCCGTGTTCCCCTTCCTGGTTCAGATGTTCCAGGCTCCCAGCTCCACATGACGACATCTCAGCTCAAAGGTCTTCACAGTCTGGCCCCAACTGCATCTCCAGCCAACTCCCTGTGTGCCACGTTGCTTCTTCCCTGGACAGCTGCCCCTCCCAGACTCTGCATCTGCACACACTCATGCTCCCGCCAGCAATGCCATCCCCACATCTCACCTTTTCTCCATTTGGAACTAGCCTAAATGCCATGATTAATGGTGACTCTAGCAGTGGCTAGCATTTATTGAATGGCCACAGGGGAGGTCATTAGTGCTGACCACACACATCCTGCTTCTCGCCTCCTTCTGCGCCTGGGGTAGATTTGCACTTTCCTATCCCTTTTAATATTAGGTGTAGTCATGAGACTTGCTTTGCAGAGTATAAGGTGAGGTGAGTGACTAGCATCTCTTCCTCAGTGGCCTCTGTGGGGTTTGCCAAATTCTTTTTTTCCCTGACTCAGGATCTTGAAAAGCACTCATCAAGATAGATTGTCCATCAGCCCAAGTCCTTAATTGAGTACAAATAACAGGGCCCCTGTTAGATGTGCTGAGCAAGTGAGAAACACCCAGGTGATGTGTTTTGTCACTGAGAGTTGTGAGTTGTTGGTGACAACAGTACATCCTCATCTACCTGCCTGCTACCTCCCCCTTTGCCAGCTGGTGGCTAAGCACTTCACAGAGGTGACTTCATTCTGTCCTCAACACACGACAGCCCTGCCTCAGCCGGAATGAACTAGAAGACTGCAGTCATGAATGACCCTCCGAAACACAGTGGCTTCGCGGCTATTTCTCACTCATGCTGGATGTTCATCTCGAGTGGACTGCAGCTCTGACCCCTGTTGTCTTCTTCCCAGGACGCCGGCTGATGGAGCTGCACATGCCTGCGTTTGTGCAGGGGTAATAGAGAGAGGCAGGGGCCATGAGCTCACTCTACAGTGTTGCTGGCCCAAACAAATCACAAACCACCACATGCAAGTTCAGTAAGGGCAGGGAGGGCACCGTGGGTCACATGGCCACATGACCTCAGCAGAGCATACAAGTACAGTCTCTTTCCAGGATGGGGCTGCTAATGTGTTGCACAATAATATAGCCAACCACAGGACCCGCTTTACAAATGAACAAACAGCACCTTTCTCCCAAGTTACTCAGCTCCTAAGTGGCAATCCGGAGATGTACCCAGGTCTGTGATTCCAGAGCTGGTATGGTCAGCCCATATACCGCCTGGTATAACACAGCAGCTAGCTGTACTAACCTAGCTGCTTCTCTGCCAACATTCCCCTCCATGACCACTCAGGTCCCAGGGCTGAGCTTCCAGTTGGCTTTCTTGGCTTGTTCCACCACTTTGAACCTTGTAGAGACTGGGCAAAACAGTGCCGCAATGATCTTTCCTCCAGTGAAATGGTAAGACAGAAGCCCGCCCACCCCACCCACAGCCCAGGTCGCCATGCCTCTGGATGGAGAGAGAATGTCTTGGAATTCTCAGATATGCCAAGACCCAGCAAATGAAGACCAAGTCTGTGTGGAAGGGCCCAGAGCCATAATCCAGCCCAACACCTTCAAGGTTAGTGATCTTCTGCCCCTGAACAAGTAACGCTTGCGACAGAAAATTTGGAAATAAAGGAAAATATAAAAGTTATGGTCCTGAGTCCAAATATAATTGCCAGAAACCTTTTAGAGTATGTTATCCCAGGACCTTTTCAAGGTAGAGTTTTGTTTTTACATAATCATGATCAGACCTTATTTTTTTGTATTTGTTTTAGTGACATACTTCAAATAGACTAAAATGTATTATTACAATCCCCTACCTTTTGAATATTGATTCAAGAGGAATCAATATTAGCATTGACATATTTGCTTCAGCTTTTTTTTTACTTATTTTATTTTATTATTTTTTATTTTACTTTATTTTATTTTATTGTAGAGACAGGGTCTCACTATGTTGCCCAGGCTGGTCTCTAATTCCTGGACTCAAGCAGTCCTCTCACCTCAGCCACTGAAGTAGCTGGGACTACACGCACAAGCCAAAGCACCCAGCTTTGCTTCGGTTCTTTTTATTTGAGAAATGAGACCACAGAGATACAGCTGAAGTTCCTTTGCATCCCTTCCTAGTCCTCATCTTTCCTTTTTCTTTCCAGAAGCAAACACTATCCCTAAAGTAGTGCTTTCTTCCCATTTATGTCCTATTCCTTAACATACATACATGTATTGGATCATTTTACGTAATTTAGAAATTTATATAAACATGATCATATTGATCACACCATACTACAAACTGCTTTTTTTCCTAAGCATTATGTTTTCAGCTCTACCCTAGTTTCTTCATTGATCTTGCAAGCTGGCAGAAAACAATCAATGGTGTGCTGGAGCTTGCTCCAAGAACCTTCTCACAAGAGCTGATCATGCATGTCTTTTCCCAACTCTGCGTTTGATGATGTCACGATGGTAGCTAGAAATCAGCCATGGCAGAGTATTTACATCCCAGAAATTGGCAAATTCTACAAATTAAGGTTTTTTTCCCTGGATAGCAGGTTGTTAAATATTTGCCAGCATACAATTAATGTATTATTTCTTCTACCTGCTCTCCACCCTCCCAGATAATATTAGGTTGTTTCTAACCTTTTTGGATTTCAAACAACACTGCAGGTACATCCTTTTACTTGGCTCCTCATAGCCTGCAGTGTAAAGGTTTCCTAGGATAGACAGGTGGAGGGCGAGACTACTGAGTCATACTGGTGACATTCCTTCTGGGTCATGCATACTGGAATATATACATATTTAACTTCCTACTCGTTGCCAAATAGAGAAGCAATTTACACTCCTACAGCAGTGTATCACATTCTCAAGTGACACTTGGAATAGACTTAAATTCATGTGAAGTTGATGGGTGAACGGGTGTGTGATGATTGCTTACTTTGCATTTCCTGATTCCTAGTGTTTGGGAATCTTTCCACTTGGCCATTTGAATTTCCTCTTCTATGAATCGCCTGTCTTTTCCCATTGCCCATGTCTCCATTTGGTTGTGTGATTTTCTCCTCACTGGCTTCCCAGAGATTTTGATACAATTGTATCCTCTGCTGTTTATATGTGTTGCAAACCTATCCTCTGTCTGTTTATATGTTGCAAACATTCTCTTCTAATTTGCAGTTTTTGTCTTAACTTTGTTTATGGTACTCTTGTCCTACAGAAGTCATTCATTTTGATGTGGGAAATTTATCAATATTTATCTTTTAAGCATTTCGCCTTTTGTGTTCTGTTTTACCAATACTTGTCTACCTGCTGAGTTATAAAGGTAGTAAACAGAACGTCCTTTCTTCATGTTTTAGGACACATATTTACCTCATTTACAGTGTGTTTTTCTGTTTGCGGTGAGGCAGTGATCAAATTATGTACTTTTTCCATATGAAGAAAATAATATCCAAATCATTCATTGAATAGTCCATCTTTTTCCCACTGATTTAAAATGCCACTTCTTTTCTATACCAATCTCCCATATACATGTGGCTCTATTTCTGGACTCTCTGTTCTGTTCCATTGGTCTTTCTATCTGGTCCATGTGGCAGTACTACCCTGCCTTAGAGAAGCAGCTTTATAACAAGTCAATATCAAGTAGGTTGAATGGCACAGACTTTGCCTTTCATCAAAATTGTCTTGGCTATTCTCGGACTTTTGCTTTTCTACACAAATTTTCAGTTTTTCAGATCCCAGTGAAAATCTTGCTGGGGCTGGGCACGGTGGCTCACACCTCCAATCCCAACACTTTGGGAGGCTGAGGCAAGTGGATCACCTGAGGTCAGGAGTTCGAGACCAGCCTGGTCAACATGATGAGACCCTGTCTCTACTAAAAATACAAAAATTAGCCGGGTATGGTGGTGCGTGCCTGTAGTCCCAGCTACTCGGGAGGCTGAGGCAGAAGAATAGCTTGAAGCCAGGAGGCGGAGGCTGCAATGAGCCGAGATCACACCACTGCACTCCAGCCTGGGCAACACAGTGAGACTCTGTCTCAAAAGAAAAAGAAAAAGAAAAAAGGAAATCCTGTTGGGATTTTCACTGAAACTTCAATTAGCTTATAATTAACCAGGAAAAAATAGACATCTTTCTGATACTGAATCATCCCATCAATGGACATGGTCTGTCTCTGTATTTATTCAGATCTTCTTTCATGTCCTTCAATTAAATTTTACAAATTTCTTCTTAACAATAACAACCATTTATATAGAAGTTAGTATGTGCCAGCTACTGTTCTAAACACCTTATATTTATCAACTCAATCTTCCCAGCTTCCCTGTGAGGTGAATAATATTATTACCTCCCTTGTACAAATGAGGAAACTGAGGCACCAAGCGATCAAGTAATTTTCCCAAGCCAGGAAGCAGTAGCGCCATGATCTGAAACCAGACAATCTGGATTGGGATCCTCTGCTCCGAACCACTGAACAACTCTCTTATACCACCTCCAAAAGGGCTGGTGTTAGATTTTCTCTTAAGTGTCTTATAGATTTTACTGCTACTGTAAATAGGATTTGCCCCTTCTTATATGTTCTAATTGGTTCCGTTGTTCAGTAGGAAGGCTATTGATTTCACTATGTTTTCTTGTGTCCAGCAATTTTGTTGAACTGTCACATTTTTCTAATAGTTTGAGAGTAGCTTCTCTTGGATTTTCTATATAGACAATTATGTCATCTGCAATTAAAGACAATTTTGGTTTTACCTTGCTGTTCTTATCCCACTTGCTGTCTAGTCCAATTGGTTCCAAAGCAAGGCAGTATTGAACAGTAGTGGTGGTAGAAGGCTTCTTTGTCTTAGTTCTAGCAATGCTTTTAAAGTTTCATCATGAAAATTGATGTTTGCTGTCATGTTTTGATAGATACCCTTTCTCAGATTGAGTAAATTCCTTTCCTAGTTTTCTGAGAGAATTTCCTTAGAATAAGTATAAAAATTTGTCTAATGTGGATGCTTTTTATTTGGCTACTTGCTTTGTTTTGTGATATCTATCAATAAGATAATATGACTTTTGCCTTTAATCTATTAAAGAAGTGAATTAAGTTAACATTTTTTGTCTTTAACTATGCTGACATTCCTAGGGTGAACCTTACATGTAATTAGATGACTGATAGATAAATAGATAGATAGATAGATAGATAGATAGATAGATAGACAGATTGATAGATGATAGATAGAGCCATATTTGTTTTGCTGATATTTTTAATTTGAATTTTGCACCTATGTTTAGAAGTCATACTGATTAATAATTTTCTTGCAATTTTCTAGCAAGTTTGTACTAACATCATAAAATAAGTTGAAGAACTTTCACTTTTTATGTTTTTATAGAATAGTTTGTGTATTATAGAGATCATATTCCAAACAGTTTCCAAAATTGTTATATCATTTTACATTCCCATCAGCAGTATATAAGAGTTCCAGTTTCTCCATATCCTCACCAAAATTTGCTATAGTCGGCCTTTTTAATGATAGCCATTCTAACAGGTATGTAACAGTATCTCATTGTAGTTTCAATTTGCATTACCCCCGTGACTAATGACGTTGCTTATCTTTTCATGTACTTATTTCCCATCTGTATATCATTTTTGGTGAAATGTCTGTTCAGACATTTTGTCCATTTATTCATTGGGTTGTTTGTTTTCTTACTATTGAGTTTTGAGAATTCTTTATATATTCTAGAAACAAGCCATTTATCAGATACATGCTTTGCAGAGAATTTCTGTCAGTCTAGGGCTTGTCTTTTCATTCTCTTAAGTGTCTTTCAAAAAGGAGATGTTTTTAATTTTGATGAAGCCCAATTTATTAATTTTTAATTTTATGCGACCTGCTTTCAGTGTCGTATCTAAGATATTTTTGACTAACTGAAGGTAACAAAGGTTTTTACTCTGTTTGCTTCAACAACAGGAATTGGTAAACTATGGCTTGCAGATCAGCTGCCTATTTTTATATATAAAGTTTTACTAGAATACAGCCATATCTATTCTTGTATTTTCTATGGTTTCTTTCACACGACAATAGCAGAGTTCTATCGTTACAACAGAGTCGATGTGGCCCACAAGCCTAAACTACTTACTATCTGGCCCTTTAAGAAAAAATTATTCACCTCCTCTTCTAGAAGTTTTATAGGTTGAGGGGTTTCTATTGAGATCTATGATCCATTTTGAATTAATATTTGTATATGATACAAAATATGGATTGAAGTTCATTTTCTACACATATACAATTGTTTTAGCACCCATTATCTAAATATTCTCCACTAAAGTGCATTTCAGTCTCTATTCAAAAATCAGCTATATCAGCTGCCATATACGCATGCATCTATTTCTGGACTCTGTAGTGCATTCCCTTGATCTGTTAATCTATCTTGACACCAGTATCACTTGTATCAATTACTGAAGCTTTATAATAAATCTTGAAATCAGATTGTGTTAGTCCTCCAACTTTGTTCTCTTATTTCAAAGTTGTTTTGGCTATCCTAGGTCTTTTGTATTTCTATATGAATTTTAGAATGAGTTTTTCAGTTTCTAAAAAAAAAAAACCTCTTCAGATATCATTTACACTGTGTTGAATTTCAGATCAATTTGGGTAGAACTGCCATCTTAACAATATTGAGTCTTCCAATCCACTAACATAGTATATCTCTCCACTCATTTAGGTCTTCTTTAATTTCTATCATCAATGTTTTATAATTTTCAGTACATAAGTCTTTCAGGTCTTTTTTCAGATGTATTCCTCCCTACCTCATATTATAACTGGTAGTTTTTAAGTTTCTATTTTGATTGATCTTGTGCCTTGCAAACTTGTTAAACTCATTTATAAACTCATTTATTATAACTACTTTTTGCAGATACCTTTGGATTTTCTACATAGATAATCATGTCATCTGTGAATAAAGACAGTTTTACTTCTTCCTTTCTAATCTGAACATCTTTTTTCCTCTTTCTTGCTTTACTGCACTAGCTATAACTTCCAGAAGAATGTGTGCTGAGAGTAGACATTTTTGTCTTCTCCTGATCTTAGGGAGAAAGCACTCAATCTTTCATTTAGCCTGTAGGTTTTTCTCACAGATGCTCTTTATCAAGTAGAGGAACTTCACTTCCATTCCTAGTTTCTTGAGAGATTTTATCAGTTTTATCAAGAATAAAGGTTGGTTTTGTGAAATCCTTTTTGTGTTTATTGAGCTGATAGCATAGATTTTTATAGATTGTTAATATGGTAAATTACATTGATAATTTTTGCAAGTTAAACCTACCATGCATTCCTGGGATAACCCACTTGGCTATGATGTATTATCATTTTTGTGTATTGTTAGATTGAATTTGCTAATAATTTTTTAATTCATGTACATGAGGACTATTGACATTGGTCTGTAGGTTTTTTTTTTTTTTTCATAATGTCTGTCTGATTTTGAGATCAAGGTAACTCTGCCCCACAGAATGATTTGGAAAGTGTTCTCTTTTCTAATTTTTGGAAGAGTTTCTGTAGAATTAGTATTATTTCCTCCTTAAATGTTTACCAAAAGTCATCAGTAAAGTCATCTGGGCCTGGAGTTTTCTTTGTGGAAAGGTTTTAAATTGTAAATTCTATTTACTCAATAGTCATAGGACTACTCAGGATATCTATTTCTTCTTCAGTAAGCTTTGGTAGTTTGTGTCTTTCCAGGAATTTACCCATTCCCCCTAGGTTGTTGAATTTATTAGCAAAAATTTGTTCATTATCTTCTCTTATTATTATTTTAATGACTGCTAAATATATACTGATGTCACCTTCTCATTGTTGATACTGGCAATTTTGTCTTCTCTCTTATTGCCCTGGTCAGTCTGGCAAGAGGTTTATCAATTTTATTGATAAAAATCTTAGATAACTTTTTTGTCAATAAATAACCAACTTTGGGATTACTTTATTTTCTCTATTGTTTTTATTTTATATTTAGCCAATTTCTCTTCTGGTCCTCACTATTTTCTCTCTTCTGCTTACTCTGGGTTTAATTTGCTCTTCTTTTCCTAGTTTCTTAAGGTAGAACTCAAGGCCATTGATTAGGAACTTTCTTCTATTTCAATATACGTGTTTAGTGCTGTTAATTTCCCTCTAAGTATTGTTTAGCGACATCTCATAGATGTTAATACATTGTATTTTCATCTTCATTCACGTAAAAATACTTTCTAATTTCCCTTTTGATTTCTCCTTGGACACATGGGTTATACAAAAGTGTGTTGCATTGTTTCCAAATATTTGGAGATTTTACAGAGTTCTTTCTGTTATTGATTTCTAATTTAATTCCATATGACAGAGAACATACTTTTTGTGATTTGAGTCCCTTTACATTTATTGAGACTTATTTCATGGCCAGAATATGGCCTATTTTGATGAATGTTCTGTGGTGTGTACTTGAACGTCATTCTGCTGTTGTTGGGTAGTATGTTCTACAAATATAAGCCAGGTCCAGTTGGTTAATAGTGTTGTTCATATCTTCTATTTTCTTACACATTTTTGGTTTACATGTTTCATCAATTAGTAAGAGAAGGTTATTGAAATCTCCAACTATAATTGTAGATTCATCTATTGCTTCTTGCAGTTCTATCATTTTTGCTTCATGTCTCTGATTAGGTGCATAAACATAAAGATTGTTATACCCTTTTAATTAATTGTTCCCTTTATCATTATAAAATTACTTTATTTAACCTGGTAATATTCTTTACTGTGAGATCTACTTTGAGATTAATATAGCCACTGCAGCTTTCCTTTGATTAGCGTTAGTTAACACAATATTATCTTTTTCATTGTATTAGTTTTAACTCTTGTCTTTAAAGTGGGTGGCATGTAGGCAGCATACATTTGGGTCTTGCCTTTGCATCCAATCTGCTGATGTCTTTTTATTGGGATATTTAGACCATGGCTGCTCAATATGATTATTGGTATGATTAGGTTTATATCTCTCATCTTGATATTCATTTTCCATTTATTCCATTTTCCTTTGTTCCCTTCTTTCTCCTTTTCTGTCTTCTTTGGGATTAACTGAGCATTGTTCAATGATTCCATTCTATCTACTTTCTGACTTCTTAGCTATAACTCTTGCTGTTTTAGTAGTTATTTTTAGGTTTATAGTATACATCTTTAACTTATCACAGTCTACCTTCAAGTGATATTATAGCATGTCAAATATAGTTTAAGATACTTATACTTACTTATAATAGTATACTTCTATTCTCCCCTCTCAGCCTTTTTGTTATTATTCAGTTTACTTTTCTATATGTTATAAACTTCACACTACATGGTTATTATTTTGTGTCAAGAGCCTATTATACTTTAAGGGAATTAAAATAATAAGAGAAAATATTATATCTGACCTATGTAGTTACTGTTATGCTCTTTGATCCTTTGCATAGATCTATATTTCCATCTAGTATCACTTTCATTCTGTTTGAAGCACATCCTTTAACATTTGTTGTACTACAGGCGTGCTAGTGATGAATTCTTTCAGCTGTTATGTCTGAGAAGTCTATTTTGCTTCTATTCTTGAAAGATTATTTTCTGGATATGAACTCTAGGTTGATTACTTTTTTTTAATTTCATGCTTTGAGGATATTGTTCCACTGCCTTCTCACTTGCATTATTTTCTAGGGAAATCTGCTGTAATCCATATATTTGCTGCTCTGTATATAACATGTTTTTCCCCACCCCACGCCTTTTTCTGGCTACTTTTAAGATTTTCTCTTTATTAGTTATTTTGGGCTATTTAATTATAATATGCCTTAGTGTGATTTTTTTCCCATTTTTATTGTGCTTGCGGGGCAATGAAATTCTTGTATTTGTGGGTGTACCATGTTCATCGAATTTGGAAATTTGCTGGCCATTATTTCTTCAGATATTTTTCTGTCCCTTCCTCTCCTCTCTTTCAGAAACCCCAGTTATACATAAATTAGGCCTCTTAAAGTTGTCTCACAACTCAATGAGAAAGTCTCTTTCTCTTTAAAATTTTTGTTCTTTTTTTGTCTTTTTACTCTATTTCTTTTTGGATAGTTTCTATTGCTGTCTTCAAGTTAGCTAATCTTTTGTTCTGCAATGTCCTGTCTGCTGTTAATCCTATCCAGTGTGTTTTTCATATTATACATTGTAATTTTCATCTATAGTAGCTTGATTTATGTCTTTTCTATATCCTCCATGTTGATTGTATGTCCAATCTTTCCTCTAGCTTTTAGAACATACAGAACATGATTATAATAAATGTTTTGTTGACCTCGTCTGCTAATTTTAACATCTGTGTCAATTCTGGATCAGTCTCAATTGGTTGACTTTTCCTTCATTATGGTTTGCATTTTCCTGCTTCATTGCATGGCTAGTAATTTTTCACTGGATGCCAGACATTGTGATTTTTGCCTTTTGGGGTGCTGGATTTGTTTGTATTCCTATAAATGTTCCTGAGCCTTGTTCTGAAACATAGTCAATACATTTATAAACAGTTTGATCCTGGCCAGGCGTGGCAACTCATGCCTCTAATTCTACCAGTTAGGGAAGCTAAGGTGGGAGGATCACTTAAGCCCAGGAGTTCAAGATCAACCTAGGCACCACAGTGAGACCCTGTCTCTACAAAACATGGAAAAATTAGCCAAGCATAGTGGTATGTGTATGTTGTCCCAGCTTCTCAGGAGGCTGAAGCAGGATGATGGCTTGAACTTGGGAGATCAAGCCTGCTGTGAGACATGATTACACCACTGCACTCCAGCCTGGGTGGCAGAGCAAAACCCTGTCTAAAAAAACAAAAGTGAAACAGTTTCACCCTTTCAAAAGTCTTGCTTTGATGATTTGCTAAGCATGCTTGCAGAAATTATCAATCAAGGACTAATAATTCCCCACTACTGAGGCAAGACTTTCCTGAGTTGTCTACCCAATTTCTTGTGAATTACAAGATTTTCCAGTCTGGCTGGTAAGAGCGGGCAGTACTCCTGACTGTGTGTGTGCTCTAAGTACTGGTATCACAGGTCTTTTGGGGGGTTCTTTCCCTGACTGTGTAATTTCCTTGCCTGCATGTGATCAGTACTCAACTGAGCACTCAAGTTGGACTTCTGTGTAACTCCAGAGCTCTCTTTCTTTGCAGCTCTCTCCACTCCATTAGTCTGCCCTGTGAAATCCAGCCACTTTGATCTCCCCAGACTCAGCTCATTCTTTTAACTCAGGGGTTCCAGCAGATTCTGGTGGGCAACCTCTCCCTACAACATGGCCAGGAATCTCTCAAGGCAGTAAGCTGGCCTCACCTTGTTTATTTCCCATCACTCAATGATCACTTTCATGTCTGATGTCCAATTGCTTGGAAATCACTGTTTCATTTGTTTTGTGCCATTTTTTTTTTTTCACTTGTTTAAGGTGGGAAGGTAAGTCTGGTCCCTATTACTCCATCTTGGCCAGAAGCCCAGCGGCTCATTTTAAGCCTTGAACCCTCCCTCCACATTGGGCTTCAAGTAACTGGCAGGTACCTCCTATTACTCCTCATGCAGAGATGGGATTCCCAGCACAGCCCTCTCCAAAGCAGTACACTCCACAAAACCCCTTTTATTACGCACCCCTCAACCCTTTCATACCCTGCCTGTCAGTAAAGAGTTGGAGCATCCTTGCACAAACTTTTGACAACTTTCTTTGAAAATATTTCTTCAACTAGTTCCTCACTTTAATGTGTCATATTTATTTTATTTGGTTATCTCAGTGAGAATTGAAGGCACGGATATACCTCGTGCCTGGCACATCATGGGTGCTCAGGGAGTCTCTATTGCCCCTAACTTTTTCAGATTCTGCCAGTCCACTACTCAAACAAGTGAGCCAAGTCTTGTGGGGAATGGGATTCACAGAGAAGCCCCTCTTTGCCATGCCAGGTACGACAGGAAACCACCCGTCAGCACCTGACTTAATTGCATCACTATTTTCAAACTTAACACCAAAGGGAAATGGATGGTATAACTTTTTACCCCATACACTGAATTCAAACAAAATAAATGGGCACAGAGCTAATCCCTCCCCTAGGCCAGCCCTGGGGAAATTTGGAAAACAGGCAATTAAGCATGATCGAGCAGTCTGGCCCAGGAGGAAAATGACCTCCGCCTACATATTGCTCTCTAGAGATCGATAATTCACAGCACTTGCCAGCCACGTGTGCAGCCCCCAGGCATCCATCCCTCCCACCAGCTGGCTCAGCCCTTTCAAGAGGTGCCCAAAGGCCTGATGCTCATTCCCACCTCCCACCTGGGCCTGGCCGTGTCAGGAAAATGAGACTCCAAGCCTTTTGTGGGCAGGCTCCTGGGAGTGCTCCTCTAGGACTTAACATCCTCCATCTATAAAGGGACTACAGGGAATGAACTCTACCCAGCCTTCAGCAGGGAGATGGCATTCTTCTTTTCCACTGGCATTTCCAAGCCATCCTCTCATGACACTTCTTTCATGGAACCTTCCTTGACTACTTCCGTGCTTAGAGTCATCACTAAGTCCATACCACATTTATTAACTATTCATTAATTTTAAACATGATTGTTCACCAATTAAACATCAGGACTACAGGACATACTGGAGCAGAAACCAATGAACAGCACCCACTCCTGCCTTGAGGGTTCGAAGAAGCCACAGTCCTGAGAAACAGATGGACGGGGAAACCAGATGGGACAGGTGGGACAGAGGAATGGGGAAACATGACTGCAAACCACACCAGCCACATCCCCTAGAGTGAGGTGGGGAGGAAGACCCACCCTGTCTCGCCACTCCAGGGAGAGAGGACGTGTCAGGGCACAGTGTTAGGGCAGCTCCGCATCTCTCAAGATATTCTGAAACGGAACATCAGCCATGGCGAGAAGCCGAGGTTGCAGCCCCGCTCCCATGCTGCACCCTGGACAAATGCTCCTCACGCATGATTTCACTCCACTTCCACACACTCTGTGGGTAGGGACTCTTAGTATCTCCCTTTCACAAACAGGAAAACTGAGGCTTAAAGAGGTTAAGCAACCTCCACCAGGTCACACATGAGCAGTGGATAAGACCTGACCCCAGGAGGCCTGGCTGCAGAGCTGGGCCCCAGACTTCTCTTGAACGTGGGGCACCACCCTACATAAACTCTCCGCCCCAGCCCCAATGCTCCAAGGCCCTGCTCTGTGTCACTCACAGATCTGTTTTACCCCATTTCCCCCACTGTAATGTCATCTCCATGGACAAGGATTTTTGCCTGTTTTGCTCACTGTGTAGTGCACCCTAGCGCCTGGTGTGTGGCATGAATTTGTATTTGTTGGATGAATTTGTGGATGAGTGGACGATCAAGGAGGCCAGTACGTGGCTCAGGTGGCCAGGCCCTCATCTTGCCCCCTCCCCAACATCTCCATGCCTCCTGCATGATGGCGGCACAGGCTGACCAATGAGCTTCTGCACAGAAGATGGGGCAGGCTACTGGGGTGTGTCATGGTGGGCCAAGCCAGGGGGCCATGAAGGGCAGCAGTCCAGGTATTCCCTTGGGGAACGAGAGAGTTGAGTCAAATGGGGCTATCAGAACCCAGAAGGCCTTGAGAGCCAGGGAAGTGATGACTGGTTCAAACAGGAGGGTGGCAAGGCCAGGCCATCAAGGGGTAGGTCTCTGGAGGTGGCCAGCTGGGACAGTGATATAATTTGGCTCTATGTCCCCATCCAAGTCTCATGTCAAATTACAATCCTCAATGTTGGAGGAGGGGCCTGGTGGGAGGTGACTGGATCATGGGGGCAGACTTCTCCCTTGCTGTTCTGGTGATGGTGAGTGAGTTCTCATGACATCTGATTGTTTAGAGGCATGTGGCACTTCCCCCTTCTCTCTCTCCTGCTGGCCATGTGAAGATGTGCCTGCTTCCCCTTTGCCTTCTGCCATGATTATAAGCCTCCTGAGGGAAGCTTACTAGCCATGTTTCCTGTACAGCCTGCAGAATTGTGAGTCAATTAAACCTATTTTATTAATAAATTACCCAGTCTCACGTAGTTCCTTATAGCAATGCAAGAACAGACCAATGCAACTGGGCCCCACCCACTGGCTCTGCTGCAGGGCCTGAGTGAACTGCTATCCTCCAGGGACTGGTAACACCAGGAACAATAAAGAGGCTTAATTGGGATCCTGTGATTGCAAGTAACAAAAAGCCAGCCTAAACTAACTTAGCAAAAAAAGGGACACAATCCCAGGCCCTGACAGTGGGCCCTGGGGCTTAAACTCCATGGGACCCTCTCTGCCTCTCCTCTCTGTTTCTCTCATGGGGTGGACACAGCCAGTAGCAGCTCTGAGGACAGTGCCAGTCCCACAGTGCCTTGACCAGAGCCAGAGAAAGTCTCGCCACCCACTGCCATCCAAAAACCTAGGATGGACTCCAACAGGGTCAGCCAGGGTCCCTGCCTACCCCTGGCCAACCCCACAGGCAGGGAGGTCTGGTCTTTGGCCTGTCCAGGGTCATGGTGCTGAAGACTTGGTGGGGTAGGGGGATGCCACAAGAGCCTCCCCTTGAGTGTTCTGGCGTCTTTCTGCATTCCACTCCAAGGCCTCTGCCCACACCACTGGGCCTGGAGCACATGCTCAAGTGTGAGTGAAAGTCAGTGCCCCCATGCCAACCCTCCACCGTTCTGAACTGAGAATCCCTGGAGAACTGCTGCTGCCCCACTGTTTTACAGAGATCAGTTCTGGAGCCCTCTGTATAATTCTCAGTAGACTGGAGCCCCCATCCCTACAGCAAAGACCCAAATGATGTGCCCTAGGATCTCATCCCAAATAAACCACCTGCCCCCACATGCCTGGCTCAGGCGCTGCTTTCGTGGAATGCGAACTAAGAGACACCACAGATAGGGGGCCTGGGGTTTGGAAAACACACAGCAATGACACAGGTGCAGACCGCTCCAAAAGGAACGAGCCAGACTGTGGCAGGAGAGAGGCCTGTCAGCGGCATGGGCCCCAGGTGTGGGACTGGACTTCAGGGTTAGGATTCTGACTCGTCAACACAATGATGTCCTCCCGGTGGCCTGGGGACCCTATAGGATCTGCTTCCCCTCCCCAGTCTCCCTCCTCAATCCATTCCGACACACCAGCCTCCCAGCTGTTCCTCCAGCTCCACGTGCATACCCCTGCCTCCGGGACTTTGCATCTGCTGTCCCCTCTCCTGGGCCATTCTTCCCTCAGATACCTGCAGCCTCGGCCCCTCACCTTATACAAGACTTGACTCAAATGTCACCTTCCTAATGAGGTCAACCAGGTTCCCCCTACCTACAGTTGCAACCAGCACGCCCACCATCCACCCACCCACACACACATGCACGCACGCGCACACACACACACACACACACACACGCACACACGCACACACCCCTCCTGGTCCCCCTTTCTGGGCTTTGCTTTAAAATTTTTTCTTGTTTATCATGACCATTGTCTGTCTCCCTCAATCAGCTTCAGGGAGCCAGGGCAGGGGGCGCACGGACAGAGAGGAGAGTCTGGGGGCTTCTTTCCTTTTCACTGTCCTATCCCAAGCAGGGCACACAGGAGGTAGCAGCACAGGCTAGCACAGGCATGGTGCTGGGGAGAGGTGGGAGTTGTGTGCAACATAAAAATGGCACAATGCATCCTGCCCGTCAAGATGACACACTCCGTACATCTGGTACACTGACAGTGCTGTGTTAGAAACCTGACACATACTAGATCGATTTGGTGCAAAATGAAAGATAAATTTATGCTGGTGTCTTCCCGAAGCAGAAGCCGGTGTGTGTAGTCAGCTGTCCACACCCGCAGCGGAACACACCCCCGAAGGACGGCAGACACGGAAGGTGGACCTGGCTTCACTCTCATTGCTCCCAACAGTTCCCTGTCCTCTGGGTTGCATTGAAACACCCGCCCCCCAGCCCTCACCCCGATTAATGGTTTTCTCTTTCTGTCGACTCTTTAGTCGGGAGCCGTAGCTTTAAAATCACAGCAGCCTGGGTGTACTCTGTTACCTAGCAACAGCCATAAATCAACAGAACATGCTGGAATGTTAAAGCAATCCTTCCTGGCTGTTAGATGCGTTGGCCTTTTTTAATCCAAACATGCTCATATGCCCCCACACCTTGACTGCACCCAGCTTCCAGCCTGCAGCATACCTGGGTTTGCACATTTTTTAAACCACCTTAGGGTCTGTCTGATTTTTCCGCCTGAGTCTTTTGTGCTTTCTTGGCACTCTGGCCAGTACCCAGGGACAGGATCAGGCAGGCTCTGCTGACGTGACTGGGGCAGGACCCGTCGGTCCAGCCTGAACTCCTCCATCTCAGCCCTACAGCCAGGGGGCCCAGACTGGCCCTGCAGTATCTAGAAACACAGGGGACGCAGGAGACCCTGGTTCCTTATCGTAGGTCCCCAAATCGCCCGTCAACCTGGTCCCATGGGTGAGTTAATATGGGTGTGAAGAGCCTCCCCGGGGTGTCCAGGGGAATCCCTCACTCCCCCCACATTGGACCCTGTAACACATTCATTCATTCATTCCCTTATTCAACAGACAGGAACACAGCACCTCCTGCATGCCAGGCCTTGCCCTCAAGAACTTGCATCCTACTGGGGCGAGGAGCTGAATGTAACACCGAAGCACTAGTCTCCCAGACGGAGGACCACCTGCACCGCATGGGTGCCAGATGCCCAGAATACAAGAGGGACACAAACCCAGCACCTAACTCAGACACTCACAGCCCAGGTGGAGGCCGGCAAGCACCCAGGGCTCCAAGTACATGCGGAATGCTGTCCAGGTGGGAGCTCGGGGCACAGGGAGGCATCGGCTGGGAGCAGGACAGACAGGCATTCCAGGACAGAGGTCAGGGCTGCACGGGGAGGGAGGACGCCATACTTCCTGGAGCATGACTGGAGAGCCTGGGGCCAACTCTCATGCAGCTGCGCCCAGCTGCTGCTGCCAGGGTGGAAGCAAGGGGAAACCTGAGTAAAAGCGTTTTATTCAGAGAACTCTCCTGGATGCCCTGTCCAGAGGCTGCCCTGAGACTAGGCTGGGGGCAGGAGACTGCAGCCAGGATGGTGGTAGCCTGGCCCAGGAACATGCTGTTGGGAGGACTCTGCTGTCCCTGTGACAGGAGAAGCTGTCCACGCAGAGAGATTGTTGGAGGAAGAGCAACTTGGGGAGGCCCACAAGCTGGTGGGCACAGCCGGCCAACACTCCATCCCACAGCTGAGGGCCCTGCCTCTCCTGCCCATCCAACCTGCCCTGCCAAGGGGCTACGCAGCCTCCACAACCAGCATGAAGTCCTCAGGCTGACAGCCACAGTGTGGGGTGAGCATCAGGGCCACACAGCCGGGTCCACTCTGCCACTCGCATGTCTGCCACACCTGGGTCCACCCAAGTGACAGCAAGCCAGTGTCGGCACAGGAAATGCCATATGGCCATCAAGGAGGCTGGAAGGACAGCTGGCCCCAGAACACAGCAGCTGGGGCAGGCCTGGGGCCCCTGCAGACCAGCACCCTGGAAAACGGTGTCCCAGGCACTCCCAGATCACCAGTGCCTGGCACAGTACCTGGCATGCAGAGGGGCTCGCAACCTGGGGCTGAGTGCGACAGCTGCCGGATCCCACCTGGGATGAGCCACATCCCTGCCCGCCCCCACACCCTATGTCCTCCTGGTGAGGGAACAGGCATGGGGTCGGGTCTGGGTTCATCCCATGCTCTAGCAGTGATTCCAAGAGAAAGCAACACTGCGTGAGGGTGAGAGTGAGGTGAGGATACTTTCTCCACCTGGAAATGGAGACAGTAGGTCACTGAGCCTTCCTCCCGGGGATGTGGTGAAAATTAGCTCAAAGATGCCAAGGCGCTTTGAAACAGAACTGCTGCCAGGAGGGGGAGGGGGCTCTTGGGCTGACCCTTCCGAGTTTCTCCTGCTGGATAACCTTTGCATGGTGTATGAGTTCCCAGGCTGCCATTATAAATTACCACAAAGTCCGTGGCTTAAAACAACAGAAACCTGTCCTCTCACAGTTCTGGATGCATCTTACAGGGCTAAAATCAAAGTGTTGGCAGGGCCGGTGCCTTCCAGAAGCTTCAGGGGGAGACTCTGTCCCAGGGCCCCCTCCCAGCTCCGGGTGGCTGCACTCTTTGCTCCCCCTTGGCTTGTGGACACATCGCCCCAGTCTCGGCCTCCTCCTCTGTCTCTCCCTAACCCCCGTCTCTTTTCTCTTATGAGAACACCAGTCATTGGATTTAGGGCCGGTTACCAGAGAGCAAAACCAGGATAATTCCGTCTTCAGATCTTATTTAATTACTTCTGCAAAGACTCTTATTTCCAAATGTGTCACATTCACAGTTACTGCAAATTAGATCTTGGACATATTTTGCGGGGGGACAAAGTTCAGCCCTCTATTTATGGAAAGAAAATCCTAACTTTGAAAGAAACACATTCATAGTGTGAAAATAATCAGACCAAAGAATCATCCCATCTGGACCCCACCAGCCCAGGCCTCTGAGGATGGGATTTACTGAGAGCTGATCTGTGAAATGGACACAACAAAGGCTTTGCTTGGACACCCATCCTTGCATTTCCAGTGAATGCCCACCTACGATCAATACGTGATAAAGGGAGGAGGGAAAGGCCATGTTAGGGGAAGAAGAGCCAAGTCTAGGTGTAAGTCCATTTGGAATCAGGGATATTCCCTAGGCACCCTCTGTGCATTAAAGTCTGTGATGGGCCGGGCACGGTGGCTCACACCCATAATCGCAACATTTTGGGAGTCTGAGGCGAGTCGATGACCTGAAGTCAGGAGTTTGAGACACCCTGACCAACATGGTGAAACCCTGTCTCTACTAAATACAAACAATTAACCAGGTGTAGTGGTGCATGCCTGTAATCCCAGCTACTCGGGAGGCTGAGGCAGGAGAATCGCTTGAGCCCAGGAGGTGGAGGTTGCAGTGAGTGAAGATTGCGCCACTGCACTCCAGCCTAGGCGACAAGAGCAAAACTCCATCTCAAAATAAATAAATAAATACATACATACTTACATACATACATAAAGTCTGATGGACACAGGGAGGGTGACAATGCCATACATAGGGACGGGGGGGTGGGGGGCACAGCAAATAGCAAGGCAGATATAACAGCGTGATCCATAGACTGTGCCAAACAACAACTGCCCTCTCTTCCTGAGGGATGGAGCATTTCCAGATGCCTTTAAGGGGACAGTGCTTGATTTGAGTCCACACCTGAGCAGCGGTCATTTGGGGGAAAGAGGGAGGGGGCACCCCAACTGAGGAAATAGCACCAGGAGCACCGGCAGGACACCCAGCAGTGGGGTATGATCATGGCGCAGGAGGAAGAGTGGCCAGCTACTTATTTTCAAAAAAGGAATGGATGGAGGTGGCAGGAAAGTGGAGAAAACGTGCCCTACCAGATAGCAAGGTTGTCACAAATACTTAAGGCCGTGTGATGCTGTTGCAAGGATGGACAAACAGGTCCACAGAACAAAATGGAATCCACACTGTACATATCAGGAAATGACAGAGTACAGAGAGGACGTTCCAGACCAGTGGGAACAGGTAAATCATTCACTCAGTGGTGCTGGGAGATTGTTTTCCTTTGGGGAAAAAAAAAAATTAGAATCCCTACCTCAAACCCTACACAAAAATAAATTCTAAGTAAACTAAAGATTTAACTGTGAAAAGCAAAACTGAAAAACTTTTGCAAGACATTATAGAAAACTTGTTATTATAACCCCAGGCTAGGATAAGACTTCTTCAGCAAGCCCAAAGTACAAACCATCAAAAGAGCAATGCCTTCTGCGACATTAAAATCATCATAAACAAAGCGAAAAGACAAGCTACACGCAGGGAGAATGCATTTGCCACGGCTAAAATGAACAATGATTAACAGAGAAAGTACACAAGGCCCTTCAAGGTAGCAATAAGAAGTCAAAGGACCCAAAAAGAGGTTTGCACAAATCAGAGAACAGTGTTTTCTAGAAGAGGTCATGAAAAGTGCCTCAAAACGTATGAAAAGCTCTCCAGGGAAATGGAAATTAAAATCACATGAGAAACCATTAACAGTCACCAGATTGGCAAAATCTAAAAGCCTGCGAATGTGGAGAGCTGGCGAGGACTTACAGCATCCATACGCTGTTGGCTTTGGTGCCAGTACATACAGTAAAGCTGACGTGCACACCCAAACCCCAGCAATTTCTCTCCAGTAAACACCCTAGAGAAACTCTTGGAGTCCAAATCTTGGGAGACACGATCGTGCAAATAAGGGAACAGGGCACAACTGTAGAAATTAGCACATCACCCTACACACCTCGACATGGAACACGAAATGAAGGAAGCCAGGTTCCTGAAGAACACACACAGCATGTTCCATTATATAAAATCTAAAAGCCTTGGGCAACTCAACACTAGATGGTTTAGGCTACATCTTTGTGATGCAACTTAAAACCGGGCAATGGTGGAATTAATATTAGGACAGTGGTTACTTTTGTGGGCACAAATCAGAGAACAGTATTTTCTAGAAGAGGTCATGAGAAGTGCCTCAAAACATATGAAAAGCTTTCCAGGGAAATGGAAATTAAAATCACATGAGAGACCATTAACAGTCACCAGATTGGCAAAATCTAAAAGTCTGCGAATGTAGAGAGCTGGCGAGGACTTACAGCATCCATACGCTGTTGGCTTTGGTGACAGTACATATAGTAAAGCTGTATCAGAGAATAATAGGCTCGATGCTGAGCACGGATCCACAGATGCTGCAATTTGTTACTATGCTCCATAACCTACAGACATGATGGTACAGTCAGTCTGTTGTATGTATCAAATATTTCATAATTTTAAACGCATAAATTAGAAATTTAAAGTATCAAGGATTTAAAAAAAATAGCAATGGGGTGGAGATAATTCATTACTTGTGCCGTGAATATTAATGAGGGTCAGCAGTTTGGAAAGGGGACCATGGGAGGTGACACCCTGCAGTGCGAGCTCCAAGGTGGAGGAGCTGGTGTCTGTGCTCGGTGACAGTGAGAGACAGTTCACTCACCCAGGCGGCAAACACACCCACTGAGCCCAGTGAACTCCTGGGCTGTGCTCGGGCCTGCACGGGGACATGAGCGACTCAAACGGTCATCAATAGGGAAAAGGACTCTTCTCAAGTCTTGGACATCACCATGTTTCTTGATGGGGCTGGTATGGAAATGGGGGTCCCTGAATCTACATCTCTGATTTTTTTGGTGACAGAAAAGGTAACTAGACAGTACCATATTCTTCTCCCTCTCCCTTCTCTCTTCTCCCCTCCCCTTCTCCCCTCTGTCTCCTCTCTCCCCCTTCCTCTCCCTCTCCTTCTGGAAATTCATCTAACTTGGGAGATGTACCCAAGTTAGACACCTCAGGGCAAAGCGGACCACACAGCCAGTCTGGCTGGCAGAAGTGGCCGGGATGTGGTGCCCAAGATAGGGTGGGAGGGGAAAAGCAAACCAGGTGGCTACTCCTGCTTTCAGGTGCCCCCACTAGACTGGGGACCTCAGCAGCTGGGACTCCTTCATCCGTTCAGTGCTGGGGTGTGTTGAGTGACTAAACAAAAGTCCCAACTATGAGCAGCCCAGGGGAAGAGATGACTCACCATCTCCAGTCCTCCCTGGTGTCTGGCTCAGGAAATATTGAGGGAATCAGATAGGCATGAAGTACACCTGGAGCACTCCGGAGCGCGACCCTGCCCCCTGCAGCCTCACCCCACCCCATCCTTCTCTCCCTTCGGCTGCATGAGTCTTCTTGCAATGCCTCCGACATGCCACACACCGTCCCACCTCCAGGCCTTCACACCTGCCCAGGCAGGGTACTTCCTTCAAGACGGGGTGCTTGGCATCCTCGTTGGAAAGGGATTTTCAACGTAATGTTTTCCTCCCACATTCTTGTCCTTCCCTCCAATGTTGGCCAAAGTAGGCTGAGGAAAATGCATCAAGGGCTCAGCTCTGCCTGATCGGTCATCTAGGGTTTTATAAAGGAGAAGGGGATGATTTTTTTTTTTTTTTTGTCTTTTCAGACCTGCTGGGGAGTGGGTCATTTCTGAATCTAAAAATTTGTAATAGTTAAGGTATATTTATCTTACTGTTCTGAATAAACAGAATGGACCATTGAACGACAAAAAAAAAAACACAAACAAAAAACTCCTACCCCAGAGACCTGCTGGGCTCCCTCCTTACTTCATTCAGCTGCCTGCGCCCAAGGTCCCTTTCTCCACTGACCACCCCATGCAAAGGTACGCTCCTCCCCACCAAGCCACTGTCCTTCCTCCTTCCACGCTTCCCTCTCCTTTCTTCTTCCAAGTTCTTACACCACCAGTGATTAGACACAGCAATTATTTGTTGATCCATGTATTTCTGCCTGCTCCCACTAAATGTGAGCTTTCCTCCAGAAGGAGGAAACTTCTGGCTCTTTTCACCACTGTATCCCCAGGCTAGAACTGCTTGTTCCTAACCACACCAGGTCCTTGATCAACATGAAATGAATTAAGGTTGCAGTAGCAGAAGGTATTTTATTTATTTATTTATTTTCGAGACGGAGTCTCACTCTTGTTGCCCAGGCTGGAGTGCAATGGCGTGACCTCGGCTCACTGCAACCTCCACCTCCCAGGTTCAAGCGATTCTCCTGTCTCAGCCTTCCGGGTAGCTGGGATTACAGGCGCACGCCACCATACCCAGCTGATCTTTGTATTTTTAGTAGAGGTGGGGTTTTACCACATTGGCCAGGCTGGTCTTGAACTCCTGACCTCAGGTGATCTGCCTGCCTTGGCCTCCCAAAGTGCTGGGATTACAGGCATGAGCCACCACGTCCGGCCAGCAGAAGGTATTCTAGAAGGGTGAAGATGAGAAGACAGGAGTCACCCTAACCCTATTTGATCTCATCCACTCCAAGCTGTCGGCCTTGGACCTACCATTATTTGGAAGGGGCCCGTGTCACAGGAGATCCCCACCTTGGCCACAGTCATCCCAGGAGGGACCCAGGACATTGCCAAAGAGCCTGCTTTCATGGTTGTGTATGACCAGGAAGGAAAGAGGGGGGTTCATTTGAGCCAAGTCCTTGGGTGTATCCAGGGCCCTGGATCCCAAATGACAGCCTGAGGGCCTTGCATGGTACATACCCTGTAGGTGCCCCAGGATTAAGGGTTCAAACACCCTGAAGCTGGGAACAAATTGCTCTAATCTGAGGAATCATCTAAAACCCTGCAGGGCCCCGAGGGAGCTGGGTGTTCATGGTAATAAAAGCTGACACGGGAAGAATGGCCACATTAACCACGGGGCTGCAAAGCTGTCACACGGCACACATCCACATGGGAGAGGCAGGGAGCGGGAAGCCTCTCCGGGCAAGACAGCAGAATGCTTGCCTACCGCCACACAGCCAGGCAAGCTGCCCAAACAGGCCCGCAACTCTGCGGGGGAGAGAGAATCATTGTGATCCAAGGCTTTTTTAAGTTGGAATAATTAACTATAAATTATTCAGTGATCTGGGATGCTGTTTTGTGACAAATGTAAGCCCAAACTCTGCATTTGCTCTGTGCCCAGGATGCTGTTCTCCGAGTGCTGCACGTCTAACCCAGCTGCTGCCATAAAATGTAATTGGCAGATGCTGGAAACAGATGAGGCAATCACCCATTGGGCCTGGGAGCCACTCTGATAGTGGGACCTGATGGGCTGGCACGGAGTGCACCCTGCGAACAAACAAGCCTCATCTGCATCAGGGATGGGGCAAATACCAAGAATACAGGAATGGAGCCTGAAATCACACCCCTCCCCCAACCCAGAAAATGCTGACGGAGACCCTCCGGGTTTCCCAGTCCAGTTCTCAAGATCGACTGGAATGGGTCAGCTGGGGGACCATGCCCCTCCTGAAATCCTCCAGGGAGGTGAAGCTCATGGGCACTTAGAGGTTTATGCATGTTAGCACCATTAATCCTTATAACACTTTCATTCATTCATTCATTCATTCATTCATTCATTCAGTGGGCTGGCACTGGGCTAGCCTCTAGAGAAGGAAGCAATGGGGGAAACGTGGTCCTTGTCCCATGAGGAAGGCATGCGTGTTGGCCCATTTTACAGACGAAGAAGCCATGGCTTAGGGTGGCCTGACCTTCCAGATACTCATTCTCTGCCTGGCTCTGCTGGTCCTCAGTCCGTTCTCTCAACCACGAGGACCTCAGCCTCCAGAGGACAGATGGAGCACCTGGTCCAAACAATGGCATATGGCAGGTCCCATGAGGAGGGAGACCCAGTATCTTTCTTTTTGGTCCCAGAACTTAGCAGAAAGCCCAGAACATAGCAGGTGCTTAGAAAACATTTGCTGAACAAATAAATGAGGAATTGGAGATGGGAGAGGATTTGGTCTGGAAAAGAGATGCCCAGGGACATGTCTCTGTCCTCAGGTGTCTAAAGGGCTACCAAATGGCACTAGGAACCAGCCTGTTCCACGCGATCTGGAACAGGATGGGGAGTGGGTTTCTAGGGGATGAGGACGAATGGATGTTTCTTTTCCATGTAAGAATAAGCATTTCTATAATCAGAGCCCCTCAGGTTGGGTAAATGAGTCCCACCTTCGGGAGCTGTGCTTCTCGGTCACTGGGGACTGTCAAGCCAAGCCACACCTGAGCCTAATTTGAAGTCCACAGGGCCTTTCCATATGCCCGGGAAATCCTCTGGGACTTTGCCCTAAAAGAAACAAGCAAACCTTCCCTCTGGTCCGTGATGCACGGTGCAGCTGTGTGGACTGAACAAGCAACACAGGTGGGGTGTCTGAAGGATGGTGACTGTGGTGTGGCCTCAGCATTGGGTGAGTCCCTCCCCTGCCCTCCTTCCCTTCTTCCTGCCCTTCCTCTGTCCCTCCCTTTTTCCCTCTCTCCCTCCTTCCCTGCTTCCTTCCTTCCTTCCTTCCTTTTCTCCTTCCTTTTATTCCATAACATTTATTGAGTTCTCACACATGCCACACCCAACCTGTGCTAGGTCCTGGCATTTCTTCTGGGGGGCTAGAAAGACAATTAGTCAATCAATCAATCAGTTCCAGATACCCTGGAAAAGACCAGGCAGGGTAATAGGATAGAGGGACTTTGCACACTTCCTGACCCCCTCCTTCCAATGAGGGTCTATTTTCATTTTATCCGAGCAATACCCAACATTTGCACTATTCTAATACTCAGGCCTCCAGTCACTGGGGCCGAAAAACCTTGGAGATGTCCTGGATGCCTCTTTCTCTCACACCCACATCTAATGTCCTGGCTCTACCTTCAAACAGTATCCCGGACCCGGCCGCTACTGCCACCTGCACCCCTTCCCTCTGCTATACTGCTGTCACCCTGGGCTGCATGTTCCAGAAGCGTCTTCACTGGCTCCCACTTCTCAGCCCTTCCTCACTGCTATCTGTTCTCAACACCTGTCCAGAGCAACTGTCCTTAAACTCATGTCCAAATCTTCCAACCCATGCCACTGCTGCAGACCTTAACAGCTTCCTGTCCACCGCAGCAAACCCAGGTTCCACACAGTGGCCCAGGAACCCCAGGTCATCTACCCATGGCCTGCCCCAGCACTCCTCGGACCTCAAGACCTCCTCCCTTCCTCAGCCCACCCCACTCCAGCCACACCTCAGGGCCTCTGCAGCCACTGTTCCCTCTGCCTAAAATGTTGTTCCTCAGATATGCACACACCCACTCAGCCACCACCCTGGAGTCCCTTGATGTTCCTTCTTAGCAAAGCCTCCCCTGCCCAGCCAGTTTTCAGTAGAAGCCCATTGCCCAACTGTCTCCCCTCCATCACCTTTCTCGGCCTTCTTTTTTTCCCTAGCACTCAGCATCTGCTAACATAGTACAGGTGACACCAATGGGACCTGTTTCTATTTACTGTATGTGTTCTGTTCACAACTATATCCCTTGTGAACGGTAGCCCCTGTATCCCCTATTTACAGGCTCATGGGAGACTCTATAAATAACCAATCTGACAGTTTTGTGTGAAGTCCTAGACATTGACCCAAGAGAAAAGAAAACTTATGTCCATACAGACTTATGCATAATGTTTATGGCAACTTCATTCCTAACAGACAAAAACCTGTAAGCAAACCTAAACATCCATCAGCAAAAGAATGGACAAGTACACTGCGTAGACATAACAGTGGAATACTACTTGGCAATTTTTTAAAAACCCAAAAACTGAGAATTCTGCTTCTAGCAATGCTAAGAAATGTAAAGTAGGTCCTACCAGACCAACCCTCCCACAAATAACAACCATGAACTCTGGACAAAATATAAAAAGTAACCACCTAAGGCACCTAACGGCAATCAAAAGCAGATGGGTACTGGAGGGGCCAATTCATGTAAGAAGGGAAAAGCACCAAATGTTTTGTGCTTTGTGGCAGTTGGCCTGAGAGCAGTCCTCCTCCTGCACCATTCAGAGAGCTACAACTATGATAGAAATCTCCCATCTTAGTGGCTTTAAGAAGTAGCTGACAGCATGTGGGGCAATCTTGGCTGCTGGAAACTGGCAGGGAATGAGGAGGAAGAAAGATGAGGAGCACCAAGTCCCATGTATGAAGTCAACCCAGATCTCTGTCTTCTCAGGACAGATGCCAAACAGTCCACCAAAGGCTAAAATAATTAAATGGAGGATTTAGCTGCTACCCTATGCAAGGGGACATTTTACAGTCTGAGTACAGTCAACTTAACTGCCTATAACAAAAAAACAATACTCTTAGGAGTAACATAATAGAACCCAGAGTGTCTACAATGTACCACTCGAAAATTCAGGATACGAATCAAAATTACTTGATGTAAGAATAAATAAAACCCAAAAGAGAAGAAAATCAACTGAGATGGACCCCAAATGCTGGAATTGGCAGACAATAATTTTAAAGCAGCTATTTGTGCTATGATCAAGAATGTAAAGGAAAGTATATTCATAATGAATTAAAAAATAAGAAATAGAAACTACTAAATAATTAAATGGAAAATCTAAAAATGAAAAATACACAACCTGAAATTTTAAAAATTCACTGAATGTACTAAAAAGCAGATAACAAATTCCAGAAGAGTCAGTGAAAGCAAAGGGAGATCGACAGAATTTTTACTCTATCTGAAAAACAGAGGAGGGAAGTTAAAATAGTAACCTAGCCTCAGGAACCTGCGGGCCAAACACCAAATGGTCTCCCATGGTGAGACTGTTGTCAAAGAAGGTGACAAAAGAATGAGGCACAAAAGTATAACAATGGCTGAAAATGATCCCAATTTTTGTGAAACGCATAAATTTACAGATCTAAGAAGTTCAGTGACTCTCAAGCAGGGAAAAACACAAAGAAAACCACATAAAGGCACATCATAGTTAAACTACTAAAAACCAAGTATAAAGAAAAACTCTGGAAAGGAGCCAGAGGAAAATGACACATTACAAACCAAAGAACAATGATATGAATCACTACTGACTTCTCATCAGAAACTATGGAGGCCAGAAGGCAGTGGGATGACATCTTTAAAGTGCTTGAAAAAAAAGCCTGTCAATCCAGAATATTATATTCAGTGAAAATATCCTTCAATGATGAAGATGAAATAAAGACATTTTCAAATTTAAAAAAAACTAAAGGGATTCATTGCCAGCACACCTGCACTACAAAGAATGCCAAAGGAAGTTCTTTAGAATGAAAACACAGATTTTCAGGAAGCAATGAAGAACACTGGAAACGGTAAACATGTGGGTAAACATAAAAGACCATTTTTCTTTTAAGGTCTATACAATACATATGATTACTTAAAGCAAAAATCATTACATTGTATTGTGAGGTTTATAGTATATATCAATATAACCCATTTGATAGCCGTAGCAAAAGGATGAAGGAGGAATTACATGTACCTATTGTTATCCTTTATGTAAAGTGGTTGAAAATTAATAAACTTTTCATAGTAATGGAAAGTTAACAATGTATAGTATAATCCTAGAGCAACCATTAAAAACATAATGCAGAGATAAAGATTTAAAAGCTCATAATGAAATTTTTACAAATCCAAGCATGAGGCCAGGTGCAGTGGCTCACGCCTGTAATCCCACCACTTTGGAAGGCCGAGGTGGGTGGATCACTTGAGGTCAGGAGTTTGAGACCAGCCTGGCCAACATGGTGAAACCTCGTCTCTACTAAAAATACAAAAATTAGCTGGGTGTGGTGGTGCATGCTTATAATCCCAGCTACTCAGGAGGCTGAGGCATGAGAATCGGTTGAACCCAGGAGGTGGAGGTTTTAGTGAGCTGAGATCATGCTACTGCAATCCAGCCTAGGCAACAGAGTGAGACTCCCTCTGAAAAAAAAATTTTTTTAATTAAAAAAATAAAAACAAAAATCCAAGAATGAAATACGCTTCCTGCAACAATGTGAATGAATTTCATAGACATGCTGGGCAAAGGAAGCTAAACACAAGAGTACACACTGCATGATCCTACTCACATGACATTCTAAAACAGGCAAACTAATGTGTTGGCTCTTCAGCAAGCAGAAATAATGGGCTCTTCAGGTGTGGTGCTGGGGAGATAATGGCCAACTGATTGAAAGAGGAGCAAGGGATTTTTTCTGAGGTGATGAAAATTTCCAGTATGTATTTTGTGTAATGGTTACACGTTTGTCAAAACTCATCAAATTTAACATGTAAGATCTGTACACTTTAACGGAACATAGCTACCTCAATTAAAAATTATTAAATCATGTAAGTTTACGTGGGTCTCTGTATCATGATTTTGGCATTTAGACAGAAAACAAACATCAAGTGGAACACAGCTATGCCAACATTCCACAACAGATATTATTTGCATGTAAACAGAACACAGCCACAGAAACAAACCAACTCTGAGGTCACAAGAGGCCTCTCTGAGAAGTGACTTTCAAAGAGCAATCAATGAGAAGGGCTCAATCATGAAAATATCTAGGGAAAGAACTTTCAGCACACAGGAGATAGGAAAGCAAAGACCCTGAGTAAGTGTTCCAGTTACCTACTGTTGTGTAACAAACAGACCCTTAAAACAATTCATTACCATCTGCTATAGTGGTTGTGCAGACTGACTGAGCTTAGCTGAGCGGTTCCCTCTTGGTGTTCCTCATGAAGTTGTGGACAGCAGTGGAGGCTGCACTCATCTGAAGGCCCAACTGGGCAGGATATCCAAGATGGCTCTTTCACATGTCTGGTGGTTGATGCTGGCCATCAGCTGGGAGTTCACTTGGGGCTGTCAACACATGGCCTCTCATGTGGGTTGCCATTCTCACACCATGACTGCTGGCTCCCCCAGGATGAGCATCTCAAGAGCAAACTCAAAAGACCCAGATCACCAGATCACCGGATGGAAGCTCCATGGCTTCTTATGACACAGCCTCAGACATCCTAGAAGGAGGATCAAGAATGAGTCCTAGGTGTTGCGCCTGCAGAACTAAGATGGGAAAGACCAGCCAGGACAGTAGGAACGCCAGTGAGGAAGAGGTCTGGAGAGAAAATTCCAAAGTTCCATCTCTGTCATGTTAAGTTTGCAATGCCTGGTGTAGACATCTAAGGGAATGTCAAGTTGTAGCTGGGAACAAAAGCACAGGGGCTCAAGGATGAGGTCTGAGCCTCAGTTTCCCCAGCTACAAACTAAAGAGTTTGGCCTGGGTGATCTTGGAAGACCTTCCTGCCTCTGACCACATGCAACACTGGGAACATCAAGGCCTTGGGCAAATGTGCTGACGCTGCAGTGACGTCGCAGGAAAGCCTTGAGCAATAGAAAGAGATGGAAGTGACTGTGTGACTTAAGAGTTCATGCAGTTTCCACTCTTGCCTTCTGGCAGTCCTGGGCTACCCTGTAAAGAAGGTGGGCTACCCTACTGGACTCTCTATGTGGGGAGAGAGAGGCCAAGTCAGTCTCCAGCTGTTCTAACTAGCCCAACTGAGGCAACTTGGATCATCCAGGCCCAGGTGAGTTTCCAGATGACTGCTGAAAATCACTAAGTAGCCTCAGGTGAGACCAGCAGAAGAACCACCAGCTGAGCCTGGCCCAGATCACAAACTCTTGAGCAAATAAATGGCTGTTTTAAGCCACTGAATTTTGGGGTGGTTTGTTATACAGCAATAGTTAACTAATACACTACATAAGATTCAATTGCCCACTCCTCATGTCTTCACTAAACCAGTCTCCTTCAAGATCAGCTCTGACCCTCTGGGTAAATCATTTTTCTTCCTTAGAATTTAATTTCCTCATCTATGAAATGGGAGGGTCGAACATAATTGCTGAAATACCTTTCAGCTCTGAAAATCCAGTAACCTTAGAAGACAAATCAAAGTTAGGATGAGCTGTAGAGCAAAAAACAATGATGTAGCATTTGATGCTGGGCACAGTGATGCAAGCCCGTAGTCTCAGATACTCAGGAGGATCGCTGGAGCCCAGGAGTTTGAGGCCAGCCTAGGCTACACAGTGAGACCCCAGTCTCTAAAAATAAAAATAAACAACTATGTAGTATTGTTAAAGTAGGTAGTTAGGCAGACATGAGCAGGGCAGGAGAGCCTGCCCCAAATGAGGAATGTCAGGTGACCATCAGGTGATGGTCAGGTGGTTATTAAACGCTCACTAAATAATAATTGGTCACAGCTGGCATCAGGGAAAGGCAGTCTCCCAACAGAAACCCCTGAAGCTGGTGACCAGCAGCTTCCTGACAGGATCTAAGAGTTGGGCGAGTGGGCTCAAACATGCACACTAAGAGGCAAGATGACAGCGTTTAACTGGAGTATGACCTTCTAGGAACACTCCACTGGTAAGGGAAAAACGACTCAAATGAGCTCATGCACAACTTCAGTAAACACATTAAGACGCAGCCCCTCCCAAGTGCTGGCAGGTCACTGCGCATGTGGACAGCCCACCCCAAAAAACACATCAAGGGAAGAGAGGCACAAGATCCCAGAAGCACGCCAATGTATAAAACCCCAAGTCATAGGTCAAACAGCACACTTGACCCTCTTCCTGCTCTAAAACTTTTCAATAAACTTTCACTCCTGCTCTAAAACTTGCCTTAGTCTCTCACTTTGCCTTATGCCCCTCAGACGAATTCTTTCCTCTGAGGAGGTGAGCATTGAGTTGCTGCAGACCCATACAAATTCGCCAGTGCTAAGAGTACTTGATTCTTATGGATAATCAGATCATTGTTTTAACCGCAGTGTTTAAAACACCTTGAACTTCTCAGATAGCAAACTGTACATGAAGCTGGATTTTCCCATGGCTGGGAAAGAACAGTAGCAAAGCTAAAACACTCTAGCTTGAAAACAGGAGGAAATCTGAAAGCCTTGCCTGGCAGCCCTTCTTGAGAAGTGGTATCTTCATCTCAGTCTACATCTCAGCACTTCTCATAACCCTCCACCCACAGAGCCAGTGCAACATGTCAAAGATTTATTAGCTAAAACACAAGAGATATTCGGAGGGGGAAAAAGTCAAAATGTCATTCAGAAATCAATAACTGCAATGAAAAAAAATCAATAGACCCTCTGGCAAATAAATAAATAAATAAATAAGGAGGTAAACCTTTACACCAGGGGAAATGGTGTGTTTAATAAATCTGCCCAGAAATCCAACCAAACTAATCTACCCTTACCACAATCATATTCAAGTGGCTGTGTCTGCCTCTAGTCCAATGAAGCCACCCTTTCAGAGAGCCCAACCTTGCCCATTTGCAAAGCTGTGAGCTATGCCACCCTGAACTCACTTATCCATTCAACAAACACTCATGGAATGCCTGTGAGTCATGCTCCCTACCTTCTAGCTGGGTGACTAGGCTCCCCCTGTCTCAGTTCCCTCCTTGGGTTTCCATGGTGATCACCACAGCACCCACCTTTCCTGGGCTGTCACAAGGCCGACTCCACGCAATGCACATGCGCAGTAAGTGCACTTGGTGGGAGCTGTCACCAGGGTCCTGGGCCCTCCCTTTCCTGCACCCTCCACGTGTAACTGATCTGTTATTCTTGTCTATGTCATTTCCACAAGTGTCCCAGGTGCTTCTAACTTCCTCTCATTCCACAGCCACCACCCCAGTCAGGCCAGCCACATCTCTCACCCGTAACTTCAGACTGGTTTCCCCATCTCCATTCCTGCCCCCCTCAATCCATTCTCCACTCAGCAGCCCAGATGGCCTTACAAAACCTACACAGGATCACATCACCCATCTGCTTCAAACCCCTCCCGTCTTTCATGGAGTAAGCCCAAATTCCAACCTGCATGGCCTGGCCCCTCTCACCGCCTCCCACCACCCCCACCCCTACTCAGGACCCTGAAAATTCACCAGCCTCTTTCTGTCCCTGGATCAAGGCTGACCAGCTGGGCACTTACAATCCCTTTCCCTGAAACTCCACCCCAGATCTCCCCCTTGTTCTCTGGTCTCGGTTCAAATGACACCTATTCTGATCTTCCCTGGACATCCAGCCTCAAGTGGCCTTTCTCCAGCATCACCTTCTCTCCATCACCCTGTTTTAGCTTCTTTGTGGTGCTTGTATGTACCTGAAATTGTTTCTGTTCATTTATTCTTCACTATCTGTGCCCCTGCCCCACCCCACATGCATGCACACGCACACACACACACACAGGCACACGCATGCACATACACACGCACACACACATGCACACCAGAATGTAGACCCCTGCCTCTGTCTTCTTAGCCCAACAACTCCCAACCCCTGGAATGGTGCCTGATACAGAGGAGGCCCTCTTAGAAAATGTTTGTTGAGGCCGGGCATGGCGGCTCACGCCTGTAATCCCAGCACTTTGGGAGGCCGAGGTGGGCTGATACTGAGGTCAGGAGATTGAGACCATCCTGGCTAACACAACGATACCCTGTCTCTACTAAAAATCCAAAAAATTAGCCAAGCATGATGGCAGGCACCTGTATTCCCAGCTACTCTGGAGGCTGAGGCAGGAAAATTGCTTGAACCCAGGAGGCGGAGGTTGCAGTGAGCTGAGATCACACCACTGTACTCCAGCCTCAGCAACAGAGCAAGACTCCATCTCAAAAAACAAACAAACAAACAAACAAAAAACAGAAAATGTTTGTTGAATGAATGAATAAGAGGAACCTTGTATGATTTCTGTCTCTGACACTCGCTAGCTGTCCCTGAATTTATCCTTCTCTTAATTTCCTCATCTGTAAAACAGAGATAACAATCGCCCATTGCATGGGCTTTAGTGAGTATTACCCGAGAAAAACATGCAAAATGCTTAGAACGGTGCCTGGCATGGAGTGAGTGCTCAATACATATTAGTTGTTCTGCTGGTGATGGTGATGCTGATGCTGATGGTGATGGTGGTGGTGATGGTATTGATGGTGGTGATGATAGTGAGAGTATTGATAACTACAGTGATGGTAATGGTGGTGGTGGTGTTGATGGTAATGGTGATGGTGGTGGTGGTGATGATGGTGATGGTGGGGATGGTGGTATTGACGGTGATGATGGTGATGGTGGTGGTGATGGTGATGATGGTGATGGTGGTGATGGCAGTGTTGTGATGGTGGTGATGGTGATGGTGGTGGTGATGGTGGTGATAGTGGAGGTGATGGTGATGGTGTTGGTTGTGATGGTGGTGATGATGGTGGTAATGATGATGGTGGTGGTGGTGACAGTAATGGTGGTGATGGTGGTGACAGTGATGGTGGTGGTGATGGTGGTGATGGTGATGGTAGTGCTGGTTGTGACAGCAGGGATGGTGATGGTGGTGGTGGTGATGGTGGTTGTGGTGATGGTGGTAGTGGTAATGGTGATGATGGTGATGGTGGTGGTGATGATGGTGATGCTGGTGGTAGTGATGGTGGTGATGGCAGTGATGGTGGCGGTGGTGGTGACAGAGATGGTAATGGTAATGGTGATACTGGTGGTAGTGATGATGGTGAGAGTGCTAATAATTACAGTGATGTCAATGGTGGCAGTGAGGATAAGACCTCACCTGGGCCAGGGTCTGCACAATGATATAATGTACATAACAGTGTCCAGGGTGGCACCTGACACTTTTATGATAAGGGCCCAATAGCTGTAGGTTTCAGTTCAATTCAGTTCAAAAGCAAATGGTTCATTTTATGATAAAACCCAATGAAATCAGACCCAATAAAATCACATATTTAAAATGTTGATTTAACAGCATTAGCTGGTCCACATATCAGGATAAAAAAAATACTTCATTGTGCTTTGTTGCATCTTGGGGAATTTTATTTAATGATATGATTAATTTTGCTCTAAGTATATGGGCTTTTTAAAGACTTGTTGCAGCCAGTATAATTTGATTATATCGCAAAGCTAGAAAATTTACCAAAGGACAACACCTAATTCATACATTCACTCACTCACTCACTCATCACAAGCATTTAATAAGCATCTACCCAGTAAATATGTTCAATCCTGAGAACTTAAGATATTAATGAATAAATTACAGCCCTGCAGGCTTTGGTTTTCAATCCAGTTTAACAAACAAGCCCTGGGATACGATGGAGTCCGTCCAAAGAGTGGGCACGGAGATGCTGTTTTCCTTTCAAGGAGCAGTAGTGCTGGTGCGTGGAGAGGAAGCCATGGTCTCTGGGCAGAGGCAGAGCGACATAGTGTGTCTGGGGAGCCCCAGAGGAGGGTCCTCCCAGGGGTGGAACGGGGGTGAAGAGTAAGCCAAAAAACACTGCCCAGAAAACAAGAGGCTTGCCAGTCACTGCAAGGGAGGGGCCATGCCAACCAGCCTGAGAAGCCAGGAATTGCCATGCACAGACCCTATTTGTGCAGCTCCCTGATGAGCTGGAGGAGTCTCAAGTAGGTGGGGTGAGTATGAAAGGGGCAGGTCAGGTGTGAGGGTGGACAAGCCTGGACCAGCTTGCTAAGGGCATCTATGCCAAACCAAGGAGCTTCAACTGAGCTCCCTCACCAGCAGTGCAGACCCAGGAAAAGGGTGTGCACTGGGCCACACCCCAGAAGGGGTGGTGGACAGACCAGGGAGGGGCCCTGGAGGCCCCCATCTCCTCCTCACTTGGCTCCATTTTCTCCACTGGGGAGCACCTACTCTGAAGACACCACCCACTCTCTCCTTGAATGAATCACCTCCGGTTCAGAATAACTTAGGGAAATATTTTGCAAATCTCTGGTGGAAATAAATTAAATCAACACTAATTCTGAGGCATGCTAAAAATGTTCAAATACAGATGGGGTGTATAATTGGGCCTCTTATATTTAGGAAGCTGAAGAATACAAAAGCAGAACCATGTTCATGTGCACCAAATTCATTTTATGTAAGGAAAAGATAATTTACCTTCCTTTGACTTTTTTTTTGGAAGGTACAAAACCCGGTATAATTTAGTTATTCTTTTCCTATGTATCTAAATAGCAGGAGACAATGTTGTGCAACTAATCTTTTCAATTTTGTGAACCTATGAGATTAACAGAAATTTAATTTCATTTACTAAATGAACCAAGTGGAGGAGTTGGTATTCTCTTTGGTTCAATTCAAGTAGCATTTATTGAAGACCAGGTAAGACCAGGTACTGCCCAGGTATTTGTACATCTGTTCCCCCTTAACCCTCACAGGTCTCAAGGCAATATTGTTATGGCCACTTTTATGGAAGAGGTGATTGGTGATCAAAGACGTGACCTGGCTGGCTCAAGGTCTCAGCACTGATAAGGAGTGGAGCTGAGTATTTGCCCCCAATGGCTGGCCCCAGGACCCTCGGTTTTTGTAGCACTCACCTCCCACAAGCTCTGAACTCAAAAAGAGATTGTTCCAATGGTCTGAACTACTATGCCAGGGAGGTTTGGACACGGGGTTCTGGAATATGCCCAAAGAATGTGGTATAGAAATTAGTGCAGGACAAGCACAGGTCAGCTCTGCAATGCCTGGGGTGGATATTCATTTCCTAGGGCCGCCATGAAAACATAACAACCTGGGTGGCCCCACACAACACAGAATCTTATTCTCTCCCAGTTCTGGAGTCTAGAAATCTGAAATCATGGTGTCAGTAGGGCCAAGCCTTCTCTGAAGGCTCCAGAAGAGGGTCTGCTCCACGTCTACCACAGCTTCAGGTATTGCCTGCAAGCCTGGGCACTCCTCGGCTTGTAGCTGCATCACTACAATCTCTATCTCTATCACCATGTGGCCTTCTCCTGGTGTGACTGTGTCTCTTGTAAGGACACTAGTCACTGGATCAGGGCCCACCCTAATCTAGTAGGCCCTGCTTCATCTGCACCTGATTGCATCTGCAAAGACCCAACTTCCATATGAAGTCACATTCACAGGCATCAGGGGTGAGGACCCCAACATATCTTTGGAGGGGACGTAATTCAACCCACGACAGGATGCTAATGTAGGTGGGGGCTGGTCATTTTAAAGGTAGAATCAAATCAGCTCTTATTTATTAAATCTTAACCAGTCAACCAGAGGCTCTGGCAAACTGGGGAAGGAGAGCAAAATACTTCTCTTGTTTGACAACCAAACACTCTCACAGAACCAGAACCTTCTTGGCACAGCTGGGAAGAGCATTCAACAAGTACTGGATGGTGAGCATTTCCCGAGCACCTACTCTGCACCAGGCCAAAGGCTGGGTGGCAGCATTGCAGGGCTGACCAGCAAGAGCTTGGAAGTTAACACTGATGGGGTTTGGATCTCAACTCAGCTGCTTATGTGACCCTGGGCAAGAGACTCATCTCTTTGTGTCCTGGTTTTCTCATGCACAAAAAGAGAACCACAGGAGGACTCACCTCAAAGAGCTGTTGTGCAGACTATATGAGTGAGTACTTCTAACGTGCTTACAAGAATGCCTTGCATAAACACACAAAAAATTTTAACTATCATCTAATCCTTTTGCCTATTGCTTGATATGCAGTAAGCACTCAATAAATATCATTCATTCAGCAAGCATGTATCAAGCCCCAACTGCATGCCAGCACTAAGTTAGGTGCTTGTATTGGTTTGCTAGCACTGCCATAATAAAGTATTGGGATGCTGTCTTGGAAACTGGAAGTCTGAGATCAAGGTGTCCGGCAGAGCCACCAGGGATTCGGGGGAGGAGTCTTCCTTGCCTATCCCAGCTTCTGGCATTGCCAGCAATGGTTGGTGCTCCTTGGCCTGTAGCTGCAGCATCCAACCTCTGCCTCTGTCCTCACAAGGAGTTCTCCTGTGTGTGTCCCTGTGTCTTCTCCCCTCTTCTTATAAGGACATCAGTCATGTTGGGTTGAGGACCCACCCTGCTCCAGTATGACCTCATCTTGACTAACTACATCTGCAAAGACTTTATTTCCAAATATGGTCACATTCTGAGAAACTGGATTAGGACTTCAACATGTATTTGGTGGTGGGTGGGGCGGAGTGATGCAATTCAACTCCTATCCACATGCATGATGTTTTTCTGGCAGGCGTCCTTAGGACCCACCACAGTGTGCTCCCGGCTGCCCATCGTCCTCCACACATCCCCAGAACCCTGCACTGGGGGCTCCAGGACCATCCTGGGAGTTTCTTGGCACTGCAGCCTGCAAAGAGGAGGATGACGACGACTCCTTGTGTACATAGCAAATTCCTGCCCGTTGCCTCGTCTTACCTGCAGTGCTGCTTTGCAAGGTGGGGATCACCCCTCCTCTATGCAGCTGAACAAGCTGTACCTCAGAGAGGGGCTGACTGGCTTTTAACTCCCCATTCACAGGGCCTAATAGGACGCCCAACTCCTGTGCCAGGCCGTCCGTCCATCTGTCCACCCTCCCCCGGGTGTGGGCAGCACCACCGGGCCCGTGACTCCTCCTCCCAGGCCCTGTGGGCGTGTGCTGCCCATCGCGGCTTCTATAAAATTCTGGAGGAATTAGAACAGCATGGACCCTGCAGCGCGTTTTTCATTTAAAACAAAATATTCCATTTGCTAGCCTGCACTTTACTTTTCTACATGCTTCGGCGTTAACACATTTCATATCTGACAAGACAGTGATCATAAGGGATCCTGTTTTTAGTCCTCACCTGGCAATATAAAACAGTTGGCACAAGGCAGGCCCCTCGAGTGTCTGTGGGAGATGTCACTGGTTCATGAAACCCTGCGCCAGCTGACCCCAAGCTCCCTCCCGCTGCGAAATCACTCAGCCGTCTTGGCGAGTGGCACGTAGGCAGGGCGCTGCCTCACTGTCCCAGAAGCTCAGGAACTGGGGACACGTCAGGAGGATATTTATAGACAAGGCAGAGTTTTCTTTAAAAAGCCCTGCTGCAGTGGGTTCCTCCCACGCCCACTCTCCCAGGAATAGCCATGAGTGGCTTCCCCTTCACCAGCCCCGGGCAGGAGGGAGACCCTGATGCCAATATGTGGCCTCCTCCCCAGCAAGCCCACCAGGTTGCTCGCCTGGCAGAAGGTAGACAGGGGTCTCTGAGTGAGGGACAGATGCTGACTCCCCAGAACCACACCTTGCCCGGCACCTGCCCTACGTGAAAGGCACCATGCTGGGCACACAACTGAATCTCAACCCAACAGCTCACCCTGGAGTCAGCCTACCCAGGACCAAAACCTGGTTGGACAACTCAGTAGCTGGGAGAGCCCAGGCACGTCACCTAGCCTCTCTGAGCCTCGCTGTCTTCTCCGTGAAGTGGCAATGATAAGGGGGACTACTTCCCAGAGGCCACATGAAGATGCCAGTGACAGTGGAAATTGGCCTGTGCAAAGCACCCCCTACACGTCAGGTGCTGCTATTATTATCCATCTCTAATACATATTATCCCCATTTTGTAAATGAAGAAACTGAGGTTCTAAGAGGTGAGAGGGCCCGGCCTACACAACTAGGAAAAAAAGACAGAAGAAATTACCCTGCAGCTCTTTGGGATGTCTTCCTACAGAAATGCATCCCCTCTCCCCGATGCACCCTTCCTTTCTTTTATCATTTCCACAGCCCATCATGCTGAGCCCAGGGGCCCACCTTAGAGCCCAGTGTGGGAAGAAGGGGAAATACTGAGGTCTGGAAGCCAGGTAGACAGGGGTTCCAATACCAGCTCCCCTACCTACAAACTCTCCAGGTCCATATTACCTGAGAAGTTGGTACTTTGCTCCCTGCTCTATGGATGAGAAAACTGAGTCTCAGCTAACAACTTGTGCACAGTCCCAGGTGAGGCCAGCAAATCTGTCTCTAGGCAGAAGGGAGTCTACTGTGCAAAATGGAAAAAGAAGCAAAAATCCTACCTGACAGTATCAGAATGGAGAGGATTGAAACAACACACTTCTATATAACACATGACTCAAAGAAGTCTCAAGAGAAATTCAAAAGTATTTTGAACTAATTAAAAATGAAAACACAGCTTATCAAAATTTATGAAAGGCAGCAAAAGCTGTGCTTAGAGGGAAATTTATACCACTGAATGTATATATTAGAAAAGAAGAAAGATCTAAAATCAAGCATCTAAGCTTCCATTTCAGGAAACTAGGAAAAGAAGAGCAAATTAAATCCAAAGTAAACAGAAGAAAATAATAAAAATTAGAGCAGAAATCAATAAAATTCAAAACAAGAACTCAACAGAGAAAATTAATGAAATCAAAAACTGGTTCTTTGAAAAGATCAATAAAATTAATAAGCCTGTAGCCAGGCTAACAAGGAAAAAGGAGAACGACACAACTGTTAATACTAGAAATTAAAGAGGATACATCACTACAGATCCCATGGACATTTAAAGGAAAATCAAGTAACACTGTGAACACCTCTATGCCCACAGGTTTAATAACCTAGATGAAATGCCATTTCCTTAAATGACACAATCTGCCAAAACTCACACAATAAGAAATAGACTATCTAAATAGGCCTGTATCTGTTAAAGAAATGGGCTAGGCGTGGTGGCTTAGGCCTGTAATCCCAGCATTTTGGGAGACTGAGGCAGGTGGCTCACCTGAGGTCAGAAGTTCGATACCAGCATGGCCAATGTGGTGAAACCCCATATCTACTAAAAATACAAAAATTACCCAGATGTGGTGGCACGTGCCTGTAGTCCCAACTACCCAAGAGGCTGAGGCAGGAGAACTGTTTGAACCCGAGAGGTGGAGATTACAGTGAGCCAAGATTATACCATTGCACTCCGGCCTGGGCAACAGAGCAAGACTCTGTCTTAAATAAGAAAAAAAAAAAAAAGGAAAACAAAACAAAAGAAAAAGAAAGAAAGAAAAAGAAAGGAAAAAGAAAAAGAAATGGAACCAACAATTTAATAACCTTCCCAAACAGCAAGCACCAGGCCCAGATGGGTTCACTGGTGAATTCTAACAAACATTTAAGGAAGAAATTATAGCAATTCTCCACCATCTCTTTTGGAAGACAGAATGGAGAGGATAGTGAGCAGACCCCTGAGAGGGGAGCATTTTGCCACCATCCACCCTTCTGACTCCCCTAGAGTACCAGCTGTGTTGCCCCCAGCTACGTTGGGAGACCAAGTTTCCAGGGGCCTTAGGTTATAGGGCATTCCTGGTGCTGGAGTCATATGAGAGCCCCCACAGCACCTAGGAAAGAAGGGAACTGTGACAGGAAGAGATAAATCACAGTGCAAGCCAAAATAGCCCCTGAGGTGTGAGGAGGGAGAACAGAGCCAGGCCCCATGCTTTTGAGAGCCACAGAGAAACCTAAAACCCTAAAAGGTCACCCAGGCCCCACAGGACAGGCCTGTGCCTAGCTCCCCAGCTCCCATCATGCAGCCTCCCTCTCCTCTGAAGTCACACAGGCCTCTGGGCCGTGCTGCCTTCTGCCACAGGGCCTTTGCGTCTGCTGTTCCCGTGCCCATTTGATGATTCTGTGCCTCCGCTACTCGGTGGTGAGGCATGTACATTCAGCCCCATTCTGTCTGCACCTGTTCACAAACAGGCACTTAATGATATTCATTAACTGAATGAATAAATAAGCAAGTTGGGTAATAGAGGAGCTAACAGGGAGAGGGTGGGAGGTCCTGCCCTCTTCCAGGCAATACTGATATGCATGCTGTGTGCCAGCAACCAAGCCCCTCAAACACCAGTGTGGGAGAGCAAGAAGGACCTGAAAGTGATCCACAGAGACACAAAACTGCAGAAAAAGGAAGGAGGAGACAGAGTGGCCTGAGATTGGGGGGTGGTTTGCAGTCAGGTAACCAGGAAGTCCTGGCTTGCTCATCTTATATCTCACCACGTGAGATATAAGCTGCTTCGCCCCTGCAATTCTGCCTGGTTATTTGAAATGAGGGCATGATACCCTCAGAGGGGACAGAAGAGTGACAAGGTGGGCTGGGTTGTTATTCCCCAGGGATATACAACCAGGGGATATACAACCGGGGATTAACAGCCAGAGAGGGGCAGGATCAGATTCACAGGTTAGACCAATGGCTCCGGCTGCAGGGGGTGAGTGGATGAAGGGGGACACTGGGGAGTTGAGCAGGGTCTTAAGAACCTCAACAATGACAATGATGCCTGCCCCAGGGTGGGAGATGTGCAGAGGAGGAGGGAGGCAGGGAGTAGACACTCAGCAAGCGGGGCTTTGGCCGAGGCCGGGGTCACAGCAGTCCTCTGTCAACAGTCAACATTACCACAGGGGGCAGTATGGTCTACACCCAAACAAAGGGCAACTCTGTCCCTGAGCAGCTCACTGTCCATGCATCCTTCTGGACAAGATCTCTCAGGCACTGCCCTGAGTGGAGTGGATTCCATCCCAGGCCAGCAGCAGCCCTGTCAATACTATCAGGGCGACAAATGACCCACGTCACACACAGGCGAGGGGCTACCTGAAACAGAGCACGACAGGGCCATCCCCAGGGCGCAGAGCACAGCCTGAAACCAATGAAAACTGGCAGCCCTGTATGATTCAAGTCCAAGGGGTATATGAGCTTCACAGCTCCTCACTCCCCAACAGCACACTTCCTCACCTCCACTTTGGGGACAGGATGCCATGCGGGGGCAGAGGGGGACAGGAGAGCACTGAGCTTGGAGCCTGGGAGCTGTGGTGTGGCTGTCATTTATGCAAGGCCCATCATGTGCCCAGGTGTGCTTGGAGTCTTCCCTGCATTGGGTCACAGATTCTTCCCAGCAACTCTCGAGACTGGAGTTATCAGCCATGTTTCACACAGAGAAACTGAAGTGCAGGAGGCAAAGTGCGAGGGCTGGGAAGTGGCCGAATGGAGACTGATTTCCGTATTCTTTGTCCATTGTTCTTATTAATTAACACCATGACCTCTGGGGCTTACATATCTCCTTGTCCTGATAGGACAGAATGCAGATGAGGAGCAAATTCAATTCCCTCAATTAGCAGAGTCTGAAATGCACAAGGCTTGGAAAGTAAGGTTCAAAAAGGCTAAGTAACCAGCCTTTTTGGCCACACAGCACCAGCGGCCACAGCGTCTGTCTGACTCCAAGCCGGGTGCCCACCACTACACATTGTTTGAAGGAAGAGGATGCCTCCAATGTGCAAATGCAGCACCCAGCTCCAGCCGTGTGTCCTAGGCGAATCTGCCGTTGAGGGCTTTTGGGGGCTTCTCCTGCCTCTTGTAGGTTGTGTTCAGCTGGTTGTAAACCACTGCTCACATTAGCTACCATCAATTAGATGCCTACTCTCTACCAACCGCCTCCAGGACCTTCTCATTCACCAGGGCTCCCTTCTCCCATGATCTAGCCGGAAAGCGGGAGCTTCAATGTACAGTGATCATTCAGGTGGGTTAGAAGCTTCTGCCATTCATTGAGCCCCCTCAAGGCACTAACAAGGGATACCCCACACAGTGGCTTTCTCCCAGAGCTCCAGAGAGGAGCCCACCCATTCGGAGTGTGACTTCATTTCCCTGCATATGCACTTCTTAGGGGTCATCTCTCATCCCACCCCTCCAGGGCCCTCCTCTCCTCCCTCGAGGTGATGAGTTCATACATAGGAGGCACTCACACAGGTGCTGCTTCCCCTGGACCAGCCACCAGTCTCCTGTCCAGGGGGCCACTCTCCCTTGCCACGCCCTGCATCTGCAGAACAGCCCATTTGTGAGCATGTACCACCGGCCAAGAGCTAGCTATGAGGGAGGAATTATTGCTACCCTCCTATTACAAATGAGGAAACTGAGGCACAGCTCACGGAAGAGCCAGCAGGCACACCAGGCCATCTGCCTCCAGAGCCACCCGCTAAACCTGCCTCTCATCGGCTTCTGTTCTCCCCAAGAGGCAAGGGGACCCCTAAGCCAATGGCTCTGGGGGCCGTGACAAGTGGGGGCCGCTGAGCTCTGGGAACAGAGATGTGTTGTTTCCAAACCTCACGCGATGGGCCTGTCTCTGTGAAACGCACCGCTCCTGCCTGCACTCTCCCAGCCACTCCCAGCCCTCCCACCCGCCCTCCGGCCTCCTCCTTGCCTTTCCTGGTCCCTTGGCCTGGAGTCTGCCCTACCCTGGGAAGAGGGTATCTGGGACCCAAACAGAGGCAGAACGTTGCTGCCTTTAACCCTTTTCTGAGACCCCAAAATGTAAGTACCCAGGAAGGCTGATGTCATTCTGTAGTTGTTCAAATGAACATTACACCAGCCGTGCTGGGAGCACTCCCAGGCATTGCCAATCCTCACTGTAGCGATGGGAAATTGAGGCTGGGGAGGTCCTCAATGTATCCCCAGACCCCATAGCTGGGGACACAAATGAATCCAGACCTCAGATTCCAAGACCCTCACGCTATAGCTGGGGACACAAATGAATCCAGACCTAAGAGTCCAAGACCCTCACGCTATAGCTGGGGACACGAATGAATCCAGACCTAAGAGTCCAAGACCCTCACGCTTCCCAAGCACCTGCTTCCAGAGCTCCAAGAATTCCCGCCCTGTGTTCCCTCCAGCCCCATGTTCCCCACCTGGGGATGGCAGGGCTGGGGTCCCTGGAGTCACTGGGCATGGGTGGACCCACAGGAACCAGACTGAACACTGAGTTCTGCTCAAATGCGGGCCCAGGAGCCAGCTGGCATGAGCACCCAGAAGTGGCCACAGGGCATGGAGGGACCAGCTGCACCAGTTTCTGATACCACAGGATGGCGAGGTCTCAGCAGGGATCTGCCCTGCGGCCCTCCTCCTTGGTCCCTGGGTCTTGGCTAACATCTGCTGAGCCAGACACAGCTCCCACTTTGGAGGCAATCTGCCCAGGAGGGAGACAGACAGACAGACAGACACATCAATAGGGACCATCCCCTGACACTCCTGATGGCTTTCTCAGCACTGTGGGATCCCCTTCCTCTCTCACCATTACACAGGTGAGGAAGCTGAGCAGGGAGAGGGGCAGGCCACAGACACACAGCAGCCTGGCCGGGGTGGACCCGGGAGGCTCCGAACTCAAGCCTTGGGTCAAGAAGTCATACCCGCTGTGGCAAACCCTTAGCCAGTGTTTATCCAGTGTGGTTCCAGGGCCTCCTGCTCACATTCCCCAGGAGTGTCCTGTTGAGAACCACGTCCAGGGACTCTGCCCTCAGAGGGGCAAGTGCTGTGGAGGGGCAAGAAGCCCAGGATGCACCCCAAGCAGCTGCTCCAGAGGAAGGGCCTGCCCTAGTCCCAACCACCAGCTCCCTGTGTCTGAAAGAAAGAACACAAGACTTCAGAGTCAGGCCCACTGGGTTTCTGAGGCTGTCTTCCCTCCTTCTTGCTGTGTGGCCTGGGGCAAGTTACTCACCCTCTCTGATCCTTGTTTTCCTCAAAGATGATAACAAGAAAAGACAAACAACCCAATTTAAAAATGGGCAGTGGCCTTGGATACAGACATTTCTCCGAATGGTCAGCATGCACAGGAAAGGTTGCTCAACGTGATGAGTCATTAGGGAAATCCAAATCAAAGTCAATGAGACAATGCACACCCACGAGGATGACTGGAATGCAAATGCAAAGTGAGTGTTGGGTGTTGGGAGAGACACACGACCTGCACACACTGCTGGGGGCAGGTGAAGCAGCAGGGCCACCACAGAAAAGCTTGGTGCCGTCTCAACAAATTAAACCTGGAATTATCCTAAGATCTAGCAATTCCACTCCTGGGTGTTTATCAGGGAGCACTGAAAACACACATCCACATGAACACTGGAACACGAATGTTCCCAGCAGGCTTATTCATAATGGCCAAACAATGGAAACACCCCAACCATCCAACCACAGACGAATGGATAAGAAAATGTGGTCCGTTCATACAGTGGAACACATTCAGGCCAGAGAAGGAATGAAGTTTTTGGTTTGTTTTTGTTTTTGTTTTTGTTTTGAGACAGAGTTTCACTCTTGTCGCCCAGGCTGGAGTGCAATGGCGACGATCTCAGCTCACTGCAACCTCCGCCTCCCGGGTTGAAGCAATTCTCCTGCCTCAGCCTCCTCAGTAGCTGGGATTACAGGTGTCTGCCACCAGGCCTGGCTAATATTGTTTTTTTTTTTTTTTTTTTTTTTTTTTTTTTGTAGAGACAGGGTTTCACCATGTTGGTCAGGCTGGTCTTGATCTCCTGACCTCAGGTGATCAGCCTGCCTCAGCCTCCCACAGTGCCGGAATCACAGGCATGAGCCACTGTGCCCAGTCAGAAGGAATGAAGCTCTACTGTGAGCTACAGCCCGGATGAGCCTTGAAAACACTCAGCCAAGTGAAAGAAGCTGAATATAAGTGTACAGTATGATTCCATTTCCATGCGACGTCCAGAACAGGCAGATCCACCACGACAGAAGGTGGACTCATGGTTGCCAGGGACTAGAAGGAGGAGGAATGGGAGTGACTGCTTACTGAGTATAACAAGTTAAAATTAAGAGTTTAATTGAGCAAAAAACGATTCACGAATCAGCTGCTCCTAGAACCAGCACAAGGTCTAGGAATTTATGTCTGCACCGTGATCAGGGAGCATTTATGGAGCCAAAACGGAAAAGAGGGTCAAGACAGCTTGACTGGTTACAGCTCAGCCTTTGCCTTATCTGAACGGTTGGCCACCTGGGACTGGATTGACAGACGCCCAGCTGCTGTGGTTGGCTGAGCTTCACCTATGTGTTACAAGAGCGCCTCCTAAGTCAGGCTTCCATTAGTCACAAACTAAGTTAGGTTGCAGTTCATTAAGAAAGGATTCATGTACAGCGGCATCTTTAGGCTAAATTTCATTTAGTTTGAAAAATAAAAATAGGCCGGGCACAGTGGCTCACACTTGCAATCCCAGCCCTTTGGGAGGCTGAGATGGGAGGATCCCTTGAGCCCAGGAGTTTGAGAGCAGCCTGGGCAACATAGCAAGACTCCATCTCTACAAAAACATTTTAAAATTAGCTAAACATGGTGGCACACATCTGTGGTCTTAGCTACTTGGAGAGGCTGAGGCAGGAGGATCACTTGAGTCCAGGAAGTTGAGGCTGCAGTGAGCTATGATGGTGCCACTGCACTCCAACCTGGGCGACAGGGCGAGATACTATCTCCAAATAAATAAATAAATAAATAATAAAATAAACAATAAAAATAAAGGCCAGGTGTGGTGGCACACACCTGTAATCCCAGTACTTTGGGAGGCCGAGACAGTTGGATCATCTAAGGTCAGGAGTTTGAGGCCAGCCTAGCCAACATGGTGAAACCCCATGTCTACTAAAAATACAAAAATTAGCCAGGAGTGGTGGCATGTGCCTGTAATCCCAGCTACTGAGGAGGCTGAGGCAGGAGAATCTCTTGAACCCTGGAGGCACAGCTTGCAGTGAGGCAAGATCGTGCCACTACACTCCAGCCTGGGTGACAGAGTGAGATCCCATCTCAAAATAAATAAATATATACATAAATAAATAAAATCCTAACCACTCCCAGATGACTAAATGGACCCCCTCTTGGCCAAAGGGACCCCAGAGAAACCTTAAAAAAAAAAACCCTGAGTTCCAGGCCACAGTGGGACCGGAGGTCAGACACACTGCATTATACCCCTCCTTCACTAAATGCCATTACGCTTTCCCTCTTAAGGGTTAAGCAGAAATCAGCCCTTTCGAAAGACTTGCCCTACTGCTGATTCCAACCAACCGCTCAGTGCTGCCCCTCTCTTTTTCAGTTTCAACACAGATTGTCCTTTTTTTGGCGGGGGAGGGGGTCTTGCTCTGTCGCCCAGCCTGGAGTACTGTGGCGCGATCTCGGCTCACTGCAACCTCCACCTCCCGGATTGAAGTGATTCTCCTGCCTCAGCCTCCCGAGTAGCTGCGACTACAGGCGCTCGTCACTACACCCGGCTAATTTTTATATTTTCAGTAGAGATGGGTTTCACCACATTGGCCAGGCTGGTCTTGAACTCCTGACCTCATGATCTGCCCCCCTCCCAAAGTACTGGGATTACAGACTTGAGCCATGTTGCCCAACCCAGCATTCCTTCTTGATAAGAGAGTCCCAATCTTGAAGTGGTTCTGGCTCATCTATGGAGGCTGCACAGAGGCTCTTCCTGTCTTCTGCTTCACCTTCTGACGTGTAGGGCCCTGACTGTAATATTTAAATATTAAGTCTCTACCCCAAAGTCAACATGGGATGCACGTAACATACATGTTAGCTCATGACGAATGCACACACATCTCCGTGAATATTCATAGGTCTTCCTATAGCCTGTTGAATATGTATACTTAGCTAACCTGTTCATCATAAATTCCCTTCCTGGAAATGCCTGCTTCTGGCTCCTGCCAGAGGCTATGCTTCCCAGCCTGCGGTTGGCCAGCCTGCAGGCTGCGACCCTTCATGAGGAAGAAAGCTCTCCGCGCTCAATGTGTGGTCCTGGCAATTCTTCAGCTGACAAGTTGAACAGTTTCTTTTTGGGGTGATGAAAATGTTCTGGACCTAGAGAGTGGTGACGGTTGTATAACATGAATGTACTAAATGCTACTGAACTGTGCACTCTAAAATGGTTAAATTGGTGAAAAGAAGAGGGGTGGTAGTCAACGCTCCGTGTTGAGGGCACCCTGAGCGCAGTGCCTGCCTGGCCCTGGAGAGCGAGAATGTGCGTCCACCTCCCTGGCCTGTTATTTGGGGCTGAAAGCTGGCAAAGGAAAGAGGGAATCCAGGGGCTGGTCTCTGGGCTCCAGTGACCCGACTGGAGGAAGAGGCAGAGGGGTGAGAGGGTGCAGAGAACCAACCCTGGTTTTGCATAAATGAATATGCATCATAGCCACCTCCCACTGAGCAGAAAATGCAAGCTCGACACCTCCCCACCAGCCTCATTAAGTGCAATCAGGCCTGATTCCCTGAGGAGGGGGACAGCCATCACGGCAGGCTTTGTTACAGCCCTGCCACCCACCCATCCACCCTCTCACTCCAGCCCCGAGTTCCCCAGCTGCTCACTAGCCTACTCCATGATCCCGAAGAGTGGGAGACGCCAGCCACGGCTTCAATGCGGAGGAGAAGGAGCCCAGTCTGGTGTCGGGAGCTGCAGGTTTGAATCTCAGCTCCATTATAAATCGCTTGATCCCAGGCGGCCTCAGCCACCCTGAGCCTCAGTTTTTTCATCTGTGCCATTGACATATTTCTATTTCTGCCTAGAATTCCAAATGAACTGACTTAATATTAGCTATTTGCTACCAACCTGCTAAGAGACCTTGGCCAGTGAGCAGGGATGTGTCCCCTCTCAGGGCCTCGGTTTATCCCGCTAGAAGGAATGCACCGGACAAGCTGCCTCCAGTCCTTGCCAATTTCTGGCTCTAAAAGAAGTCTGGTGTGAGATAAACCCACAGAGCTGCTGTGCACCCCTGAGCAGTGCCAGGCGGAACAGAACACCCCTCTCTCTTTCTCCCGGTGCCCCAGACGGTGATAGTCACCTCCCTGCCATGCAGCATCTGTGGCCAAGGTGCATGGACCTACCAAGTGTCCCAACCAGCACATGCCGTGAGAACACAGCCCCACTCCTCCACAGCTTTCCAGGGACTTGCCCCGACCTGGGTGATCCGCCACACCCCACCCCACCTCCAGGCACCATCCCAGCTTCCTTATGCCCTGGCCACATGGGACTCCGGCCGTTTCCAGAATGCACCTCTCTTCAGGCAAGGCTGGCTCCATCATTTTCGAGGCCCAGTGCAAAACCAAAATATGGGACCCCAGCTGTGAACAGAGATGTTGGCCCCCTTCCCACAGGCCCCACCACCTCAGCCCACGGAGGACAGGCCACCCCTGAGCAATGGCCACCCAAGAAGTGACCTGGCTGCCACCCTGGACACAAGGCAGGGCCTGGGGCCCCCACGGGAGGAGAGCAGGCAGCTGAGAACCTGTCCCAGGAGCTGGGGAAGGGACAAAGGAGGCATAGCCCATGAGCCCAGACTCCAAGCCCCAGGACACGATCCACAGTCCCAGCAACTCCACTTACAGAACACCAAGTCCAGGATAAGATGATGAAGAATCTCAAGACGGTGAGCTCAGAGCCTCCGCCCCAGTGGGCCCTTCTGAGCGCGGGGCCCTGTGTGACCACCTGGTTGCAGGCTGTGAAACTGGCCTGTGTTTTCAGGCTGCTGCCTGCCCTGTATCCTCAGCCTGGGAAGCCCTCAGCCCCTACCCGGCCAAACGTCTCTTCCTCTTCCCAGCCTGCACCGCCCGCCCTGGCTCTCTGCAAGGCCAGCTTGTGCAGGGAGCTGGGGTGGAGGGTGTTGGCTCTGGCTGGGAGGGCCCTTCCCGCCTGCCTGTGAACATGTCCTTTACACGGGCTTCCAGGGCCTGTGCTCAGGCCCAGGCAAGGTGGCACAGCTGAAGGGTGGCTGCCTGAGCTGGTGAGGGCCCTGCCTCCGAATCTTCAGGATCCCTGCAGACCTAGGCATGAATCATCAGAGAGCATTCCTCCACTCAACCCAAACTGCCTGGAGCGCCAGTCCCCAGATCTGCCCCTGGTGTCTGAGAGTCACTGTGTTCTGACAGCCAGGGAGACTCGGGGACAGATCTGGCCACCAAAGCCCAACCTATCACCCATCCTTACTTTATTTCCTGCCATCACCAGGTGCAGAGCAGCCCTGAGCTGGTCTGTTCATGTCTCCATAAGCAGATGGCTTGGCTGGGACCTCACAGGGACAGGGAAGGGGGCAGCTGGAGGATGAGGGGCTGCTGGGCCATAGGCCTGAACTCCTGGCAGTCTCAATGGCAGCCGAAGCAGAGTCCTAGACAGCCAGCAAAGGCTCACGGTCAAAGAAGCGATGCAGGAGTTCCCACTTCAGGCTCTGGGCAGGGCCAGGGATTAACCCAGGGATTTCACACACCACAAAGAGCCTCAGACTGGCCTCTTCCCTGCAGCCCTGGCCTCTCCTCTAGGTACCACCTGAGCCACCCACCTAAGTGGCCAGGCTGGGAGCTGGGAGGGGGCTCATAGTCAGTGCGCGCACACCGCGAGCCAAGCTGCGCGGCCCCGTGGAATGTATCACCCATTAGCCTCCAGACAACCCTGTGAGGTAGGTGCCAACACCTCCAGTTTGCAGATGAGAAAACTGAGGATTCCTGAAGCTCAGTCCTGCACGCCCGTGAAAGTGCTGGAAAGCCACTGGGTTGGGGTTCACATGCAGCTCCACTGACTCCAAAGCCCCTACCCCATCCCCCATCCCTCTTCCCTGGCACAGTCCTCCCAGAGGGAAAGCTGGCGAGGCTGAGAGGGTCCACATCTCTCTGCACATTAGACCGTGAGCCCCAGGTCTGCTTTGCCCACTGCTGTGGCCCCAGCCACTGACCCAGGGCCGGGTACACAGTAGGTGCTCAATAAATGTATGTGAAATGAAGAAGAGTGGGTAAGGACCACTCACGTCTCTGTCAGGACCCTGCTTGGGAAGGCCTCCCACGACAAGGATTCCCCCAGGAGGACAATGACCAGGAGACTGGGAGGGGACAGCAGCGAATGGGAGGAGAGGCTAGAGCACACGAGTGACGGAGCCCACTATTCCCGCTGTGAGGTCACACTCAGTGCTGGGGGAAGCAGCTGGATAAGTCCCAGAGACTCATTCACCACAGCATGTATCTTGGGGACACAGATTCACAAACCACAAAGCACCACGCCTGCTTTACAGGAAGCCCAGGAAAGCAACAAGAGTAACGTTTCTTGAGGGTTTACTCTGGGCCAGGCTCTGCCCTTAGCACCTCCCATGGAATGTGACGTCATAAAGCCAGGGTCCCGGGTTTGGGATTTTCAGGTACACATCATGAAAAAGCATCCACTTGTAAGTGCATCTTGAGTTCTTCTTGTTTCAGAAAAGTTTCAAGCCCATCCTAAAAACCCCACCCAGGGAGAAGCTTATCTGCCATTTTCCATGCACGTGATGTATCTAGAAGCGTGATCCGTCACCGCACCTACACTGACCTTACATCCCCATGACCACCGCGCCTGCACTGGCCTTACATCCCCATGACCACCGCGCCTGCACTGACCTTACATCCCCATGACCACCGCGCCTGCACTGACCTTACATCCCCATGACCACCGCGCCTGCACTGACCTTACATCCCCATGACCACCGCGCCTGCACTGACCTTACATCCCCATGACCACCGCGCCTGCACTGACCTTACATTCCCATGACCACCGCACCTGCACTGACCTTACCCCCCATGGCTACCGCGCCTGCACTGACCTTACATCCCCATGACCACCGCGCCTGCACTGACCTTACCCCCCACGGCCACCGCACCTGTACTGACCTTACTCCCCCAGGACCACTGCACCTTACACCCCCATGACCCCATGACCACTGCACCTGCACTGACCTTACCCCCCCACGACTACCGCACCTGCACTGACCTTACACCCCCATGACCACTGCGCCTGCACTGACCTTACCCCCCATGGCCACCGCACCTGTACTGACCTTATCTCCCCACAACCACTGCACCTTACACCCCCATGACCCCATGACCACCACACCTGCACTGACCTTACCCCCCCACGACTACTGCACCTGCACTGACCTTACACCCCCATGACCACCACACCTGCACTGACCTTACACCCCAACAACCACCACACCTGCACTGACCTTACCCCTAACAACCACCACACCTGCACTGACCTTACCCCCCAACAACCACCGCACCTGCACTGACCTTACACCCCCATGACCACAGCACCTGCACTGACCTTACCCCCCATGACCACCACACCTGCACTGACCTTACCCCCAAACGACCACCACACCTGCACTGACCTTAACCCCCCAACAACCACCGCACCTGCACTGACCTTACACCCCCATGACCACCACACCTGCACTGATCTTACACCCCAACAACCACCACACCTGCACTGACCTTACCCCCAAACGACCACCGCACCGGCACTGACCTTACACCCCCATGACCACAGCACCTGCACTGACCTTACCCCCCATGACCACCACACCTGCACTGACCTTACCCCCCAACAACCACCACACCTGCACTGACCTTACCCCCCAACAACCACCACACCTGCACTGACCTTACCCCCAAACGACCACTGCACCGGCACTGACCTTACACCCCAAAAACCACCGCACCTGCACTGACCTTACACCCCAACAACCATCACACCTGCACTGACCTTACCCCCAAACAACCACCGCACCTGCACTGACCTTACCCTCAAACGACCACCGCACCTGCACTGACCTTACACCCCCATGACCACCGCACCTGCACTGACCTTACCCCCCCTACGACCACCTCACCTGCACTGACCTTACACCCCCATGACCACCACACCTGCACTGACCTTACCCCCAAACGACCACCGCACCTGCACTGACCTTACATCCCCATGACCACCGCACCTGCACTGACTTTACCCCCCATGACCACCGCACCTGCACTGACCTTATACCCCAACAACAACCACACCTGCACTGACCTTACCCCCTAACAACCACCACACCTGCACTGACCTTACCCCCAACAACCACCACACCTGCACTGACCTTATCCCCCAACAACCACCACACCTGCACTGACCTTAACCCCCCAACAACCACCGCACCTGCACTGACCTTACACCCCCATGACCACCACACCTGCACTGATCTTATACCCCAACAACCACCACACCTGCACTGACCTTACCCCCAAACGACCACCGCACCGGCACTGACCTTACACCCCCATGACCACCGCACCTGCACTGACCTTACCCCCCATGACCACCACACCTGCACTGACCTTACCCCCCATGACCACCACACCTGCACTGACCTTACACCCCCATGACCACCACACCTGCACTGACCTTACCCCCCAACAACCACCACACCTGCACTGACCTTACCCCCCAACAACCACCACACCTGCACTGACCTTACACCCCCATGACCACCACACCTGCACTGACCTTACCCCCCAACAACCACCACACCTGCACTGACCTTACCCCAAAAAACCACCACACCTGCACTGACCTTACCCCCAAACGACCACTGCACCTGCACTGACCTTACACCCCAACAACCACCGCACCAGCACTGACCTTACACCCCAACAACCATCACACCTGCACTGACCTTACCCCCAACCACCGCACCTGCACTGACCTTACCCCCAAACGACCACCGCACCTGCACTGACCTTACACCCCCATGACCACCGCACCTGCACTGACCTTACCCCCCCTATGACCACCTCACCTGCACTGACCTTACACCCCCATGACCACCACACCTGCACTGACCTTACCCCCAAACGACCACCGCACCTGCACTGACCTTACATCCCCATGACCACCGCACCTGCACTGACCTTACCCCCCATGACCACCGCACCTGCACTGACCTTACCCCCAAACGACCACCGCACCTGCACTGACCTTACCCCCCCACGACCACTGCACCTGCACTGACCTTACACCCCAACAACCACCGCACCTGCACTGACCTTACACCCCAACAACCATCACACCTGCACTGACCTTACCCCCAAATGGCCACCGCACCTGCACTGACCTTATACCCCAACAACCACCGCACCTGCACTGACCTTACCCCCCATGACCACCGCACCTGCACTGACCTTACCCCCCACGACCACCGCACCTGCACTGACCTTACACCCCCATGACCACCGCACCTGCACTGACCTTACACCCCCATGACCGCCACACCTGCACTGACCTTACACCCCCATGACCACCATGTCTGCACTGACCTTACCCCCCATGACCACCATGTCTGCACTGACCTTACCCCCCCATGACCACCGCACCTGCACTGACCTTACACCCCCATGACCACCGCACCTGCACTGACCTTACGCCCCCATGACCACCATGTCTGCACTGACCTTACCCCCCCATGACCACCGCACCTGCACTGACCTTACACCCCCATGACCACCGCACCTGCACTGACCTTATACCCCCATGACCACCACACCTGCACTGACCTTACCCCTCCATGACCACTGCGCCTACACTGACCTTACCCCCCCAACAACCACCGCACCTGTACTGACCTTACATCCCCACGACCACCGCGCCTGCACTGACCCTACCCCCTCCATGAGATGGCTCTGCCCAGCAGCCCCGTGAAACCCTGGTATCCCTTCTGCCCGGGAGGCGCTGCTTTGGGGACCATCCCTGGTGTCCTCCTTACTTGCTGCAAGTCCTACAATCCCCTTGTTAAGCCCTCCTTGGCTGTGGTCACTGGACACTCACCCACCACAGAATTGAACCTGCCCACTGTGAGGGTAACAACATGACAGCAGGGTGTGACTCTGAGCTGGACTGCTGGGCTACAGCCCTGGCCCCCCACAACAGGCTGTGTTTTTGGGAAACAACTTCTCTCAGCCTCAGATTCCTCCTCTGCCAGATGGGCACTGCCCCATCCCCTACCTCCTAGGCCACCATGAGATTTGTACCCACTGAACATACAAAGCTCTCAGAACAGTGGCTGCAACCCCTGCAAACGGCCGTCCCAACTAAACCCCGAAGCAAAACGCAAGGCGGCTCCTGCCATCTGGCCCTTTCTACGGGCGCATAGGGTGGTTCTCAACCAGGCTGCTGTCGCCTGTCAGTGATGCCCCAAATGTTCACCAACAGGAGGGACGCATTCCTGCTTCTTAAGTGCTGCTGCGGGTCACTGTGCTCTGGGGTCTCAAAATGGGTGTGGTGGGAAGGAGCCTGCTCTGAGTGACAGGGACCACAGAGCCAGCTTGGCACCCCCAAGAAAGATCACCCCTCCCAGGGCCGGGAGCTGTGCCTGGTGGCACCAAAGGCAGCAAGGGCAGGTGGGGTTCCACTCACACGGCGCCACCCGGGAGGCGTCCCACCCTGAGACAGCCTGAGCCCCTCTCCGGGGCAGTGTCCTCTGAGGCCTCTCAGCCCCTTGAGGAACCCCCCACCAAGGCTCATGTTCTGAGAGTAAAGACAGCAGTGAGGAGGGGCTGAGGCAGCCTGCAGGGGCCCAAAGGTACTGTGCAGCTTCACAGAGGAGAGGACGTCAGAGCCAACCTGGGACGGCAAAGGCCATCTGGCAAGAGCAAAAGACCGAGGTACAGGAAGACCACCAAGTGTGCCCAAACCGAAAGGAAGGGCATCCAGGAGAGGGCGGCTGACTCACATCTACAACTGCCAGGAAACAAACGGTCCCTGGTCACCCAGATAACAAGGGACTTGAAGGAGCAAAGCGGGAATGAGCAGAATCATGTCTGGGTTTCTTTCCCTTTTTCCATTTTTTTCTTTTTTTTTTTTTTTTTTTTTTGGCTAACATTTATTGAGCACCTAAATGTCCAGGTTTCACGACTTTCACCAAAAGATCCTGCAGGCTGTTTGCAGAGCAGGTGCTCTGTGAACCCCAGCTCTTCCTCAGCTGCTGTTATTATTACCATTATTAGGGGGCAGTTATGTTTCCAACATACGTCCACTTAGGGTAAAGCCCAGAGTCTCCCCACCTCGTCACTCGGTCCCCAGCGTTCTCCAAAGAAGGCTGATGAGCGAGCTGTCGTTAAAATGGGGCAAGTGAAGAGGTTTAGGTAGCAGAGCCAGTGGCCCAGGTCTGGAGCAGGTGGCAGCTGGCAGATACCGGATGCCCCATCCTGCCCGTATTCACAGGGGCCTTCTCAGCTCTCATTCCCCGAGGCTGCACGTGATAGAACCCACTCAGCATGGATTCCATTTTCCGGAGTGTAAATCATTCTTTGAGGATGCAGTGCTTTGCAAAGGGCAGGGGTCTGACCCTGTGACATTGTCGGGAAGGTTTAGCCATCAAGGGCTGCATCACCAGGTCACCCTCTCCCCCATCACCACAGGTTCCCTCCAATAACACCAACTTGTCCTCTCTAACCCGAACACAGCACTTTACAGATGGCCCGGCCATGGCAAGTGCGATCTATGGTATTGATGGCCCGGCCATGGCAAGTGCGATCTATGGTCCTGATGACTGCCTTGGTTATGATCTTCATCCCCAGCCCATAGAAGAGGCTGCGAAGGCTCAGAAAGGGTGAGGGCTTTGTCCAGGGCTGCCAGCAAAGTCAGAGCTGGAGAGGAAGCCATGTTTCCCAATGCCCAGGCTGGGGCTCTCACAGCGTTGAGCAGCCTCGACCTTGCTGGGAAATCATTCCTGCTCATCCCAGACCAGACTGGGACACCCCCAACCCCCATTTTGGGCCAGGCCTTCCAAACACAGAAACAAAAGGGCAGAACTCATGGGCAGCAGAATCTCCAGAATCCAGCTGTCTGGGGAGGTGCAGGCTCATTTCCACTAGAAAAGGGGGATTTGCCTTCTCTGCAATGCGCATTCCACTGTGCGTGTTTAAAGACATTCCCCAGAAAAATTAAAAACAAGGAACAGAAATGTCCAAGGATCACAGTGTCCAGTCCCTGGCTTAGAAGATGAAGCAGTGTCTGAAGGCGCCTGTTCTTCCCAAATTAAGCCAGCAGCCGCCATCTGGATCACTGCGGCTGCCTCCTCCGCTGCCACCGCCATCACACACATGGCCCCTGCTCCCTGTTCCTCACATTGCCAGCCAACATTCTGAGTCAAGGCCCAAGGCAGCAGCACCAGGGGGCCAGGTGTCTGTGCCCTAGCTGCAAGGGAGGCTGGGAGACACGTCCCCAGCATTGTCGCTCTATTCATAGAGTGGGAGGTGAGCTCAACTCAGGTACCGCACTTCACAGTTTACACAGCACGGTGAAGCCCACGCTCTGCCCTCAGCATGGTGCAGGGAGGCAGGGGTAAGTAAGCAGGAGGATGAGAGACAGCTCTGGTCATGAGTTAATGACACAGAATCCGGAAAGGCTGGGCTTGCAAACGTGACTTTAGAAAGCTTTCTATTTCTAAAAGGTGGATGCTATTGAAGAATTCACAATCATTTCAGGCTGTAAATGAAAGTCATCATAAGAACACATGCCTGAGACCCAGAAGAGAACACTGCAGGAGTAAAAACAAACAGCCTATGTCATACAGGTTGGTCACCGCCAAATCCTCTTAGGCTCACGAGCATAAGCTTTGAACAGGATTCTAAACTGCAGGGCCTCCACGCCTCCCTCAAACAGGGCCATAAAACGAACCAGCAAAGGTCTCTCCAGCAGAGAAGGGAGTCCTCTCGGTAACTCCTCACAAAGACCTGTCCTCCTGCCCCAGAGAAAGGTACCCCGGCACAGGCAGAACAACTGTGGGGTGCCGGGGCCTTGTACCCACGCCTCCGATACCAGCCATCCAGGGCCCGGCACCCCACGGCGGGCACTGGGCCTAAAGAAACATACTGTTTTATGTCGTTAATACTGAGACGCACAGCTACTTAAGGCTGCCTGGGGACCGTAAGTCTGCAGTTGACATTGCCGTCCAAATGCAGTACTGCAGACTTGAAGACTCTCTAAAGATGTCGTTTGTGCCTTCAGTAAGAGTGGAAACCCAAGATGGCAGCACATTATTTACAACCGAGCACACCTGGAAACGCTCTCGCGCCCAACACAGGAAATTGGTTCAAAAATGAGGATCTACCTACAGGCCTGTTGACCTGGGTGGCCGTTACAAAGCAGGCTGCTCAGTGAAAAGGTATGTGTGAACACGCCTCCAATACATGCACACACCAACATACAGCAACACACACACACATCCCAACACACACACACTCCAACACACATACCCCAAACACACACCCCAATACACACACCCCAACACACACACATCAACATACAGCAAAACACACACACATCCCAACACACACACACTCCAACACACATACCCCAAACACACACCCCAATACACACACCCCAACACACACACATCAACATACAGCAAAACACACACACATCCCAACACACACACACTCCAACACACATACCCCAATACACACACCCCAACACACACACATCAACATACAGCAAAACACACACACATCCCAACACACACACACTCCAACACACATACCCCAATACACACACCCCAACACGCACACACCAACATACAGCAAAACACACACACATCCCAACACACACACTCCAACACACATACCCCAAACACACACACCCCAACACACACACCCCAACACACACACATCAACATACAGCAAAACACACACACATCCCAACACACACACACTCCAACACACATACCCCAATACACACACCCCAACACACACACCCCAACACATACACATCAACATACAGCAAAACACACACACATCCCAACACACACACACTCCAACACGCACACACCAACATACAGCAAAACACACACACATCCCAACACACACACACACCCCAACACACATACCCCAAACACACACACCCCAACATGCACACACCAACATACAGCAAAACACACACACCCCAACACACATACCCCAAACACACACACCCCAACACACACACACTCCAACACACATACCCCAAACACACACCCCAATACACACACCCCAACACACACACATCAACATACAGCAAAACACACACACATCCCAACACACACACACTCCAACACACATACCCCAATACACACACCCCAATACACACACCCCAACACGCACACACCAACATACAGCAAAACACACACACATCCCAACACACACACACTCCAACACACATACCCCAATACACACACCCCAACACACACACCCCAACACATACACATCAACATACAGCAAAACACACACATATCCCAACACACACACACTCCAACACACATACCCCAATACACACACCCCAACACGCACACACCAACATACAGCAAAACACACACACATCCCAACACACACACTCCAACACACATACCCCAAACACACACACCCCAACACACACACCCCAACACACACACATCAACATACAGCAAAACACACACACATCCCAACACACACACACTCCAACACACATACCCCAATACACACACCCCAACACACACACCCCAACACATACACATCAACATACAGCAAAACACACACACATCCCAACACACACACACACCCCAACACACATACCCCAAACACACACACCCCAACATGCACACACCAACATACAGCAAAACACACACACCCCAACACACATACCCCAAACACACACACCCCAATACACACACACCCCAACATGCACACATCAACATACAGCAAAACATACACATCCCAACACACACACACCAATGAGCACACCACACAGCAACACATACACCTCAACACACACACCCCAACACTCATACCCCAAACACACACACACCAATACACACACCCCAACACGCACACATCAACATACAGCAAAACATACACATATCCCAACACACACACACCAATGAGCACACCAACAGCAACACATACACCCCAGCACACATACCCCAAGCACACACCCCAACATGCCTACCCCAAACACACACACACCAATACACACACCCTAACACGCACACATCAACATACAGCAAAACATACACATATCCCAACACACACACACCAATATGCACACCAACAGCAACACACACACACCCCGCAACACACATACCCCAAACACACACACACCCCAATACACACACATCCCAGCACATATACCCCAAACACACACACACACCCCAACACATACACACATCAACAAGCACACACCAACACACACATCAACATACACACCAACACATCAACATACACATCAACACATACACTAACACACACACTTACATACACACACACCAACACACACACATCAACACATACAGATATCAACAAACACACCCCAACACATACACACATCAACAAGCACACACCAACACACACATCAACATACACACCAACACATCAACATACACATCAACACATACACTAACACACACACTTACATACACACACACCAACACACACACAACACATACAGATATCAACAAACACACACCAACACACACAAACACAATAAGCACACCACACAGCAACACACACACATACCCCAACACACATACCCCAAACACACACACACCCCAATACATATACATATCAGCACACAAACCAACACACACATCACACATCAACACATATGCTAACACACACCAACATACACACACACCAACACACACACACAACACACACACCAACACATACACATATCAACAAACACACATCAACACACACACCCTAACACACATACTCCAACACACATACCAACACATCCAGCACACATACATCAACAAACACATCAATACACACACCCCAACATACATACCCCACCATACAAACACATCAACACATACAACACACACATCCTAAACACACACATCAGCACACACATATCAACATACACATATCAACACACACACTCCCAAACAGATACACACCAACATACACCCCCCAACACGCACAGCCCGCACACTCCCTCGGGTGCCTTCCTGCACCCTGTACTTCCCGGTGACAACCCCATCTCCCCATGGCTGCCCTGTTTTCTCACGACACTCGCACCCCGTCGGGATCTAGTTAACAGATTGACTCTGTCTGTCTGGGTCTGCTGCTCAGTGTGAGCCTCGAGGGTCATCGTCCACTTGACCACTGCTGCGACCCCAGGGGCCGGCCTAGCGCTGGCCACGGCGGGCACTCAACACTGTTGGCCCAATGAGGAAACAATGCTCCTGGCCCCTGCCCCAGCTGCCTGACAAAGTGACCCTGCCACAGTCCACAAGGAGGTGGCACAAGAGGGGGGCCTCACCCATCGGCCCAGGAGATAGAGGCGGCGATGGGGGCTGGCGGGGTAGGGTCAGGGCCCAGGCGGCAGGAGCCAGGGTTGGGGGCCCAGGGGCCAAAGCAGGGGAGGGGCCAGATCCCAGCACGGTGGGGTCGGCTTCCCGCTGTCAGGCTGGCGCTGTGTTGGGCGCCTGCGACCCACAGCCCATGACCCCAAGCTCACCGGCGCTGCTGCCCGGCTATGAGAACGGGCTTCTTACCGGAAACTTCCATCAGCTGAGGTGGCCTCAACGTGTCCGCCTCACGCATCCTGAGAGAGGTGACTAACACAGGTCATTTCAAAAAAGGTCTTCTTTCTATTTTACTTCTATAATCAGAAAAAAAAACTACAGTTGAGCAATAAAAGAGCCTTGGGGCATGCATGCCGCCACACATCACATGCAACGCGAGCACCGCCACCCACGGCCACCCTGGCCGATGCCCAGCGCAGCTCCAGCCAGCCCTGGGCCGGAGTTGGAAACGCCTCCCTCCTCCCGGCTGCGGGAGCCACCTGAGCCTCAGCTTCCAAATCTGTGAAATGGGGACAACACACCACCTTCCCCTCGGGCTATTTTGGCCCCAAGTGGGGTGACTCCTCCCCATCTCCCCTCTATCATTTGTCTTCAAACTTCACCCCTCAGCAGCTATTTCCCCACAGCCTACGAAATCCCTCACTGGGGATTCCAGGTCACCCCCCACTTAAAAACATGGAACTGGAAGCCCCTCCCCACCCCGCACAGGCCCACAGCCCACTCCAGCACAGGGGCAGCTTTTCTTGGCCAACTTCTGAGCCTGTGCACGAGAGTACAAGGCTACTGAGGTCCCACTGCGGCTCAGCTGAACTATTGCCACCTCCAGGAAGCCTTCCCTGATGCCCTGTGGCAGGGACAACACCCCACACTGCAGTCCACTGAACTAATACTTACCTTGAGGTTGCTTGGCTGCCTTTATCACAGTGTTAGCCCTGCACCACCCCCACCCCTGACAGCTTCTTTCCCGCTCCTTCCATAGCATCTGACCATCATCTTTTCCCCACCTCACTCTGTGTAGCTTGAGGAAGAGATGAGGGTTCGGTAAATTATCAACAGACACTGAAGGAGAGCCTCTAAGCCTCAAGGTGAAGGATAGGAACTATAAGCCCAGGATTATGAAAGGAAGCATCGCTGTCTCAGGGGCACATATAGGTTTATGGGTAACTTCAAAGAAGGTAAGATATTTAGAGACGACTCTGAGTTGAACAGATTTCAACAACCAGCATGCACAGCGCACTTTCCTAACTATGTAAAGAACTCTTACAAATAAACAAGAAGACAAGATGAAAAGCTCAGTAGAAAAGTGAGAAAAGGAGACTCACAAGTCATTCACATAAAAAGAAATACACACAAAGAAAGAAAAAGAAATAATTCTTTAATTCATATAAGAAAAAAGGCAAGTGAAAAAAGGTGTGTCCACTCTCATCATTTTAAAAGAATGTGAATTAAACCAGAAATGTTGCACTTTTCAAATATGGCAGTGACCCAAAAAAAAGGTCCTGCAGCCCATTCCCCGCAAGAGTGATATCACTGTGGGAAGCCCCTCCTGTGCAGGGTGGGTGGGGTGGAGAAGGGGTCACCTCCACAGGGGGCAATTTGACAATGTGAGGCTTCTCAATGCACAGGCCTCTTGTCTTCTAGGGATTCAGGTGTAAATCTCACTCTTGTGTCAAGAACAATCATTTCCAGTGTTGTTTGTAATGGCAAGTATTGGTAAACGACGTACATGGACATCAGCATGGACCTGGGGAAATAAGACATGGCCACCTATCAGTGGATGCTAAGCAACTGTTGAACAGGATGAGGCATTTCTATGTGTGTGTGCCAATATTGAAAGATATCAGGTCGGGCACGGTGGCTCACACCTGTAATCCCAGCACTTTCGGAGGCTGAGGTGGGCAGATCACCTGAGGTCAGCCTGGCCAACATGGTGAAACCCTGTCTCTACTAAAAATATAAAAATTAGTCAGGCATGGCGGAGGGCACCTGTAGACCTGTAGTCCCAGCTACCCAGGAGGCTGAGGCAAGAGAATCACTTGAACCCAGGAGATGGAGCTTGCAGTGAGCTGAGATCGCTCCACTGCACTCCAGCCTGGGCAACACAGCGAGACTCCCTCTCAAAAAAAAAAAAAAAAGGAAGAATGACATCAAAGGGGAAAAAATCAAGGTGCAGAATAGCATGGAGGTCTAAAAACAAAGGACACACGTAAATGCTCATCAGTGCAGAGGAATGTCCGGAGGATGCACAGGCAGTTACGTGGGGAATGGCTCTGGGGTTGAAGGAAAAAGAGAGTGTACCTTTCAGTTCACCTCCTCTGTTCGGTTCAACCATTAATATTTACACACCATCTAAAACTTTGTTTTCAGTGGCATGGCAATTTACAGATTAACCCTTTCCGTAAATATTATTCAGCCCGAAAAAAAGAATAAAATTCTGACACATGCTACAATGTAGACGAACCTTGAAAATATTATGCTAAAGAAAATAAACCAGTGGCAAAAGGACAAATACTGTGTGATTCCACTTATATGACGTCCTGGAGGAGTCAAATTCATAGAGACAGGAAGTGAAATGGGGGTTACCAGGGCTGGGGTTACGGAGAGTTGGTGTTAATGGGTACAAAGAAAAAGCTCTGGCGACGGGTTGTGGAGATGGTTGCACAACAATGGGGATGTACCGGATGCCACTGAATTAGACATCGAAAATGCTTAAAATGATTAGTTTTGTGTTATGTATATTTCAGCATATTAAAAACAATCCAAAAAAAAGTTCTGCATTGATCATTCCATTTAATCTTCCCGGGGGTCACTGAGGCGGGCCCCCCTACAAGTGGAATGACTTGTCTCAGGTCCCACGGCTGGGATGTCAGATTTGGGAATCAAATCCAGATTCCCCTCTTCCTGGCTCTTTACCCCACCCCACGGCCACTTCCTCGGGGTAGAGATATCAGCATGGAGAGGTGCCCGCCGCCCATCTGCCAAGTTCCACCAACACACAGGTGCATCGAGCCAAGTTCATCGCCCCCGGCGACAGGAGCGTTTCAGAGCAAAACGGAAACATACAAGGATGATTTAACAATCTGTGTTATGATGGCACTAAACACACCCAGTGGTAGGAAGGCAACAAAACCACCTGCTATTTTCACTAGGCAAAGAAAAAGGAGATGAGGTCATGTCATCTTCCAAACGCCAATAACACGGCAAATGAAATTGTAAAATAAAACCTCAAGTCATCCACTGTGGCGGCAGATGCTCCCTTGGCCGAAGGGGCTCGGGGTTCAGCCTTGGAGCGGTGGCACCACCCACACCACGTGCTACGTGCGTGAAAGAGCCGGCCGCGAATGCAGTCTGTCCCTCTAACTTGTTCTCGTTACAAAGGCAGCAGACGCGAGGAGCTGGCCGCTCTCCCGCACCGTCGTGAAATGTCCTCCCCACCCTGCTGCTTGAGCTACTCGTGGGCAGGGACCTTGTCAGTGTATCACTGCTGTTTCCCGGTACCCGCTCAGAGCAGGTGCTCCACAAATATTGAGCCCGTTACACAGTGAGTGATTTATTATACAGCTCAAACCTACTTCTGACTTTCCATCAGGAAGGGCTGGATTGCTTCCCCCTAAAATCTGCATGTGCGGTCTTCACCCCTAGAACCTCAGGATGTGACTTTATTTGGAAATAGGGTAGTTGCAGACGAAATGCATTGAGATGGCATCATAAAGCTGAGTCCCTAATCCAACATGCCTGATGTCCTTCCAAAAAAGAAGAGAGAGAGGGCGGAAATGTGGACACACAGACAGGCACACACAGGGAGAGTGCTGTGGGAGGATGGAGGCTGAGGTTGGGATGAGGCTTCCACAAGCCAGGGAGCAGCAAAGTTGCGAGCAAAGCACCAGAAGCCAGGAGAAGAGGCTGGGACAGATTCCCCCCATAGCCCTCAGAGGGCACCAACCCTGCCGACACTGTGACCTTGGACTTCTGGCCTCCAGAACTGGGGACAATACATTTCTGTCGTCTTGAACCAGCCAGTCTGTGGACTTCGCTCTGGCAGCCACAGGGGACTCACACGTGTACTATGTGGTGCTTCACCAGTCTCTCTCCCAAGTCTAGCGTAACCTCCAGACTATTTCAATGACTGAGCTTTATAATATGTTGTAACAACACGGAGGACGATTCCTGACACCGCTTTCCTTCTCTCCTTTAAAAAAAAAAAATTAAAAATCTACCATTCTGAAAGTTCTTCTCAAACCCAGATTACAGAAGCACCTGCCGACTGGGCAGTGGTCAAGGGGGACAAGTGTGCAGGGAAATGGAAGAATCAGATCCGGGGTTTGCTGAGTGTCCCTGCAGGCAAAAGTTGCGCTAGGCATTCCTGATTACTCTCGCTTAGCCTCACCACAACCTTGTGGGCGATACAGGAGTCTCCCCATTTGACAAGTGAGGTCACCAAGGCACAGGAACTAGATCTCTCCAAGGGCGTGCAGCTGTGTAGGTAGAGAAATCTGGGTCCTAACCACCGTGCCACCCTGTTCCACTAGAGAAGGCAGAAACTGGCCACGTGGCCACCTGCCCCAGGCCCATGGGGACCCTGCAGATAGCCCTGTCTTGCTTTATCGCCTGGCTCCAGTGACACCAAGCTTCTCACTTTAAAGCATACGCAGTCTTTAATCACAGCTTTATTGAGGCATGAACCACGTACTATACACTTTACTTTTCAAAGTCTACAATTCAGTAGTTTTAGTATATCCACAGAGCTGTGCAGTGCTCACCATGATTTACTTTTAAAATATTTCATCACCCCAAAAAGAAACCACATGTTCATTAGTGGTCATTCTCCAAGCCCCTAACCCCTGGTAACCACTAATCTGCTTTTTGTCTCTATGAATTTTCTGATTATGAACATTTTCTATAAATGGAATCATACACTATGTGGTCTTTTGTGTGTAGCTTCTTTCACTTAACATGATGTGTTCAAGGTTCAGTGACACTGTAGTGTGTGGCAGGGCTTCCTTCCTTTTCAGGACTGTATAATACTCCACTGTACGGATAGACCACATTTTGTTTACCCATTCATCAGGTGATGGACATTTGGGTTGTTTTCATTTTTGGCTACTATGAATAGTGCCACCATGAACATTCGTGTGTACCTTTTTGTATGGATGGATGTCTTCAATTCTCTTGGGTAGATGCCTAGGAGTAGAACTGCTGGGTCATGAGATAAATCTATGTTTAACCTTTTGAGGAACTGCCCAGCTACTTTCCAAAGTGGCTACACCATTTCATGTTCCCACCACAGGGCATGAGGGCTCCACACACGTGGTTTCTGCATGAAGATGGATGTGCTCGGATTGGCCTCTCCTTGCGCATCAGGGAGAGACTGATGGGGATACATGGAAAGGAAGCAAAAATCTCCATTTGGGCTTCCCAGCCTCTGTCAGTTAGGAGCTGTGTTAGAAAGCTAGGAAGAAATGTAGTGTTTTTCTCTTTTATAAAATAAAGCCAGAGACTGGCAACCTAGCACTGGAGCAGAACTCTGTGTTGTGGTTAAGGCTCCAGGTCCCTTCTGTCTATCTGCTTCTTCATCCTTAGCCTAGGGTGTCCTCAGGTCACTTCATGATTACAAAATGGCTGCCATTGCTCCAGCCATCACATTCCAGACAAGAAGAAAACAAGGGAAAGTGCAGGTGCCAGCTGAGTCATTCTCTGTGGAGGATCTTTCCCAAAAGCCCCACCCAGTGATCTCAGCTTATGTCCCATTGGTTAGAACTGGGTCCCATGATCACCTCTGCTGAATTACAGACCTGGGAATATGAATTTCAGTCACGCACACAGCCCCCTGATTTAAGTCAGGGCTGTTAGCCAGAAATCCAGGAATAATGGATATTGGGAAGGCAACCAGCATTGTCCTATGCTCCATTCTCCAAAATAGCTGCCACCTGAGGGTTGCAGCATTCGGGAGTTGCTGGAATAAGATAGATTAATTAATTAATATCTGTTTCTCTCTGCCTGCTGTCCATCACGTAGGTTCCCTGTCACACAGGAGCGCTGGAGCAGAGGTGGACAGAGTGGTCAGATCCTCAAAAACCCTGCCCTGACCAGATCAGACCCTCACAAGGGACCATGAGTCATTTTTTCTGTTTGTTTGTTTGTTTGTTTGTTTGTTGAGACAGAGTCTCACTCTGTCACCCTGGCTGGAGTGCAGTGGCGCGATCTCAGCTCACTGCAATCTCCGCCTCCCAAAGCAATTCTCGTGCCTCAGCCTCCAGAGTAGCTGGGATTACAGACACCCGCCACCACACCCAGCTAATTTGTGTATTTTTAGTAGAGTTGGCCAGGCTGGTCTCAAACTCCTAGCCTCAAGTGATCCGCCCACCTCGGCCTCCCAAAGGGCTGGAATTACAGGCGTGAGCCACTGTGCCCAGCCATGTGAGTCATTTTCTAACTTTAAAAAAAGGGAGGAGGGGAACCAAGTGGAATCCCTGAGAAGGCAGTAAACTGCTGACTGAGCTACTGATTCCCTCACCACATAGGTGCCATCATCTAACAAATATTTCTCGAAGACCTAGCATGGGCTAAGCTGCCAGGTGCTTTAAGGGATTCACGACAAATTGTTCACAGCTCCTGTCCTTTATCCAGGAGCTAAGTCAAATGCACTTGTGAGAATGATAAAAGACCACAGTACCCTCCAAAAGGGGCAGTGACATTCTACAGAGCTCAGGGAACAGTGTGCTCACTTCCACCCACCACATGAACAAACTGAAGCCCAGAGAGGTGCTGTGACTGTCCCTGGTCGTCCAGCAGTAACCCCTGGAGATCTTCACTAAACAAGGCACGCCGCAGACAGAGGCCACACTGTAGGTAGAGGCCAGTCCTATGCCTCGTGGATGCTCCCCCAAACCTCACGATCATCTTCGAAAAGATTAATAAAGTAAACAAACCTCCAGCAACATTAACTAAGGAAGAATGAATTTGACAGGACAGAACACATTACAGAGATTTAAAAGATAACGCGAGAATGGCTGGGCGTGGTGGCTCACGCCTGTATCCCAGCACTTTGGGAGGCCAAAGTGGGCGAATCACCTGAAGTCAGGAGTTCAAGACCAGCCTGGCCAACATGGCGAAACCCCGTCTCTCCTAAAACTACAAAAAATTAGCCAGGCGTGGTGGCGGGTACCTGTACCCAGCTACTAGGGAGGCTGAGGCAGGGAGAATTGCTTGAACCTGGGAGGCAAATGTTGCAGTGAGCCAAGATCACACCACTGAACTCCCCCTGGGTGACAGGGCAAGACTCTGTCTCAAAGAAAAAGAAAAAGAAAAAAGATAATGCTAGATTATTGTGAAAACTTAGAAGAAACAGATAAATTTCTAGAAAAACACAGCTCACCAACACTGACACGAGAAGAAATAGAGAACCAGACTTTGTGCTTCCACCGTAAAGTTTCAGTGAAAAAGCCACAACTTTAGATATTTGCCATCGGTATGAACTCAGGATTCATGTGCAGAATATATTAGAAGGAAAAAAATGTTGTAATCCGTTTTTGGAAAACAACCCAACAGGAAGAAAAGCAGGGAGGGTCTGCGTTCCAAAGAGCAGAGACGTGTGCGGCCGGCAGAGCGGACTCAGGGAGGGGCCGCCCAGACACCCCACAAGGAGGGATCTTTGCCGCAGCAGGCGGGGTGCTGTCAGGAGACACCTGCAGAGTGGCTCGCCTCCTGTGACTGGGCAAGCGTGAAGAAGCAGCCATCTGGGCCCAAGGCAGGATGGCGTGGACGCACCACCGCAGCCCCTCAGCCGCTCACAGTCAGCCACAGCTGTCACTGGACTGCAACTCGGCTCAGCTTTCCCTCTGCCCAATCCTGCTGCCTTCCCTCACCAATCAGGCGTGGACCCCAAGAGCACCTCCTAATCAACACCCCACACACTGAATTCCAGCTCAGCCTCTGCCTCCTACGGGTCAACCACGGTGGCCAATAAACACAGTCACCAAAGAAAACAACAATGGTAACGGTTTAAAAAAACTCAACAAATACCAGGCCAGGCGTGGTGCTTCACACCTGTAATCCCAGTACTTTGGGAGGCCGAGGCGGGCGGATCATGAGGTCAGGAGTTCGAGACCAGCCTGACCAACCTGGCCAAACCCCTTCTCTACTAAAAATACAAAAATTAGCTGGGCATGGTGGTGGGTGCCTATAATCCCAGCTACTCAGGAGGCTGAGGCAGGAGAATCGCTTGAACCAGGGAGGCAGAGGTTGCAGTGAGCTGAGATCGCACCACTGCACTCCAGCCTGGGCGACAAAGCAAGACTCCGTCTCAAAACAAAACAAACAAACAAACAAACAAAAAACAAATATCAGTTCTTGGAAAAGGCACAGAGCTGGAGGGCCACTTTGCAGAACAGTTTGAAAGGACCTGGTAAAGCTGAACAGACATGTGTTCTCTGGGCCGCTGAGTCTGCCCCTGGGCATCTGCCCTACAGAAATTCCTGAAATACCAAAAAGAAGCAGCCACCCAACATCCGTCAGCAGTGAAACAGGTACACAACCGTGACATATTTACAAAATGAAATGCCACAGAGCAGGGAAATGAGCGACCTTCAGCAGCACATGGCATCATGTGAGAAACCTTCATAAAGAGGCCGGGTGTGGTGGCTCACACCTGTAATCCCAGCACTTTGGGAGGCCGAGGCGGGAGGATCGCTTGAGATCAGAAGTTTGAGACCATCCTGGGCAACACAGTGAGACCCCTTCTCTACTGAAAATTTTGTTTTAATTAGCTGAGCATGGTGGTGTGCACCAGGAGTCCCAGCTATTCAGGAGGCTGAGTTGGGAAGATCACCTGAGCCCAGCAGGTCGAGGCTGCAGTGAGCCATGGTCATGCCACTGCACTCCAGCCTGGGTGGCAGAGAGAAACACAGAGAAAGAAAGAACGAAAGAACGAAAGAACGAAAGAACGAAAGAAAGAAAGAAAGAAAGAGAGAGAGAGAGAAGGAAGGAAGGAAGGAAGGAAGGAAGGAAGGAAGGAAGGAAGGAAAAGAAAGGAAGAAAGAGAGAGAAAGACAGAAAGAAAGAGAAAGAAAGAAAGAAAAAGAAAGAAAGAAAGAAAGAAAGAAAAAGAAAAAGAAAGAAAAAGAGAAAGAGCGAGGGAGGGAGGGAGGGAAGGAAGGAAGGAAGGAAGGAAGGAAGGAAGGAAGGGAGAGAGAGAGAAGGAAGGAAGGAAGGAAGGAAAGAAAGAAAGAAAGAAAGAAAGAAAGAGAGAGAGAAAGAAAGAAAGAAAGAAAGAAAGAAAGAAAGAAAGAAAGAAAGAAAAGAAAAGAAAAGAAAAGAAAGAGGGAGGGAGGGAGGGAGGGAGGGAGGGAGGGAAGGAAGGAAGGAAGGAAGGAAGGAAGGAAGGAAGGAAGGAAGGAAGGAGGGAAGGGAAGAAAGGAAGGAAGGAATCTTCAAACACAGTGTTAGATGGCCAAAAGCAAGGCCTGCTCTGTGATTTTATTTAAATTGCAAATGCAGGCAACACTAACCAATACATTGTGTAGCAACACCAAAACTAAGGTAAAGCGAGAGATTGCTGATCCAGTTCCCTTAGAAGATAGGTGTACAATCTTTCAGCTTCTGTAAGCCACACATAAAATATACTAACACTAAAGATAATTGTCTTGGGCCACACATAAAATAGATTAACACTAACGATAGCTGATGAGCTAAAAAAAAAAAAAAAAAAAAAAAAAATCATGTTTTAAGAAAGTTTACAAATTTGTGTTGAGCTGCATTCAAAGCCATCCTGGGTCACATGCGGCCCCCGGACCCCAGGTTGGACCAGCTGGCCTTAGATGGTGGAGTGGATGAACTCCCAATGGAGGGCCACAGGGGGCTTCTAACATCCTAGAATGTTCTATTCTCTCTCTTAGTGTGGATGGTGGGTGCACAGATATTCATTCCTCGATTTTGCTTAGGCTAGACGTGCGGGTTATGTACGTTATGAATAATACAGCAGGTCTAACAGACCCCGGAGAGTGGACCAAAGCAGGAAGTTGCTCTGTGCAGAGGAAACAGAAAACGATCATTCCGTACTGTTTATTTTAGCCCTGGCTGGAGAAAACATAACCAGGGTCAGACGTGACAGAGGAATGAGACCGCAGAGCTGCCGTGAGAGACCAAGCCAGGGCCAGCCGGAACTTTCTGCCAAACGATTACAGAAGAGGTGAGGGAATATTTACACACCCAGGACCCTGTGGTGGACATTAAAGCTCTACTGTATTCCGTATCTATCCTAAAGATAAGTTTCCCTCTAGAACTGTTTGCTGAGAAGGCATCACGCTTTCCTTAAGATGGAGAAGTTTATGCACAATAATCCCAACGACTGTTGAACCTGAGACCACACTATGCTGTTAAAGGACGCTACGGTTATTGAAACACTTGCTTTAGAAAAAATGTTTGTAGATTTGAACTCTGGAGTTTTGTCTAGTGAGGGTGGTTTGCCTGCCACCCTGCCAGGCGCTTAACTCTCTGAGGCATTGCTGACGTCTCTCTACTTAACCTACAAAAGAACCAGAGACTTCTCAACACGGCCAAAGGCAGGTTTCTTTCGTAGAAAGCCTCCCCCCAAAAATGAAAGCATACAGTGGATGCTCAGGGGGTGTGGGCAGAGCTGATGCGGTTCTCACACCTGTCCGGGGAAGGTGGAAAGCAGAGGATCACGCCCTCTCATGGTTCCCGAGAGCCTCGCATCTGGGCCTGGCGTGGTCCCCACAGTGAGCTGTAGCTCTGGCCCCCACGTCCCAGGAGTGGGGTGAGGCTCAGGAGACACCACCAGTGAACCAGCTTTGAAACTGCAGAGGGCAATTCAGACAGGGAGGCCTCTGCTCTTCCTCTTTTCAACCAACCAGGAAGGCTCCACCTCCTTCCAATCTTCTCCCCAACCTGGGCAGCAGATGAGTCTGTCTTTTCCCAAAGACCAAATTCCTTCTCTGGGGACGCAGGGTTTTTTTCCTACTGAGGAGATGCCACGGAGCCGGTCACAAGGCTCAGAGGCCCCTCCCAGACAGAAGCCCAGACGCTACTTTGTGGGAACAGTGCCCAGCGCCGCTGCCCTGATGCACACGCTGCCAGAAAAGGCATCACAGGTTTCTCCCCTGATGTCAGCTGCTAGCAGGAGAGCTGGCCAAGGCACCCCTGAGAACCAGGAGAGCTGGCCAAGGGACCCCTGAGAACCAGGAGAGCTGGCCAAGGGACCCCTGAGAACCATGCTTAACCAAGTGGCTGATGTGGAGACAGGGAAGCAGCTAGGGGCCACCCAGCTTGTCACATAAAGCATGAGTGCGGAGTGCCAGGAAACAGGCGCCCTTCCCCTGCCGATCCTGCTACCCATGACCTCACACCCCGGGCCTGGACATCCAGTTGCCACCTCGTGGCCATGAGCAAGAAAGCCACACCTAAGATACTACCCCAAGCAGTACTCGGGGTGGTAAAGCTGAGCATGTTTCTTCTACATGGGTCTGCTCTCCATAACACCCACGAGAAATATCATCTCTGACTTTCTAGGCCCCCGAGCTGAGCTGTCAACACAGCAGCCTTCACTCATCCAAGGATCTGCCTTCAATGGAAGACCCTCAAGTCCCCAGAGTGGATTGCCCCCAAGGAAGGGAAAACGAAGCCCAGTGTCCCCCCACCCAACCATCGTCACCCTGGCCCCATTCGTTTACTGAAGGACAAGAACAAGACTCAGAAAAAGACGGTCTGGTCCAGGGCTGAGCTTGACAGAGTGGGAAGACAGTGGAGCCTGGTTCCTGTTGGCCTCACCCAGCCAAGACATGAGTTCTGGATGGCAGACCCCTTGCCTTTTATGGTGAAAATGTTTTTGCAGCCCTATCTCTTTCAGTTCCAGCTACCAGAAGTCCATCTAGTCAATTTTCCTCCTACTTGTAGCTGAATGCTTTCCTAGTTTATTATTATTATTATCATTGTTTTTAGAGATGGTGTCTTGCTCTGTTGCCCAGGTTGGAGTGCAGTGGCATGATCACGACTCACTGCAACCCCAAACTCCTGGGCTCAAGCAATCCTCCCAACTCAGCCTCCCGAGTAGCTGGGATTAGAGGTGTGGGCCACCATGCCCAGCTAATGTTTTGTTTTATCTTTTTTTTTTTAGAGACAGGATCTCACTATGTTGCCCAGGCTGGTCTCTAACTCCTGGCCTCAAGTGATCCTCCTGCCTTGGTCTCCCAATGTGTTGAGATTACAAGAGTGAGCCAGCACACCTGGCCCTAAAAGCATTCCTAAATGGTATGTGATTATTCGCACAAAGTGTCCCCCTGTGCTCGGGCAGAAAAGGAAGAAGCGTAAGTGAGAGTCTTGCCCTTGAAATAAAAACCCCCGGTCACAGCTAACACCCTTCTCCCTGCACTCTGCAAGTATGGATGCCCCAAAGAAGCAAATTAACACAAACTCCCAGAAGCAAACCAATGCTACAATTGGAAAACAATGTCCCTGTCACTGCACATTTAGGTCGATTCCAGGTTTACTTTGTGTTGTTCCTGCTGTCAAATAATTCTGCAGTGAATTTAGGCAGAAGGAGTTTTTTTAATTTTTTAAATAATTTCCTCAGGATAAATCCCCAAGAGTGTAAATGCAGTATCAGGAAGGATGACAATTTTTTCCAGTTCCTGCTGCCTAATGCCAGGCCCGTTCTCAAAGGGGACCCCACAGCCTGGGGCTCTCCTGGGCTTACCCTCACCATACCAGCACCAGGAGATACGTTATTAATCAAAGAACATAGATCTGAAAAAGTCAGGCCTATTGCCTCCTCCAGGCATTTAGGAAAAGTTCACATAGTTTTTAGGGATTTGTTAAAAATTCATTTCGGAAGCTCTACCAATGCACCAGTATTTCAACAAATGCCTAAGTAACAATAAAATGACTGAAATCATGTTATAATTCATCATAGTAGCAGTGGAACTCAAAATCAATAAGTTAATTTACCTCCACTAACAAGGTGCTTTAGAGGCACAAGTGAGTACAAAATCAAATGCCTGAAAGGTGCAGGCCATGAGGGACCAGGCATGTCAGAAGACTAATCACTAAAAATTACTGTCTAAGTCTCAGGAGTAATAAAGTCAAGCATGTTTCTTTTACATAAGTCTCTTTTCTTGATGCTCAAGGCAGAGAACTAGACACCAAGGAAGAGGCTCTGGGCCAAGGTCAGGGGGCCTGGTTCCCATCCCAGCTCAGATATGAATGCACTCAGCAATTCTGAGCCAGTGGCTGCACCCCTCTGACCTCAGTTTCTCCTATAGAATCTCTGAGCAACTCTCTTCTTCTAAGAATTCCCCAATTCCATGCCTGATTCTTGTTAGCTGGGGCACCTCGGGCGGGCAGTTTCATTCTTCAGGGCCTCAGTTTCTTCAGCTGTAAGGTAAATACAGTAAGGCAATGTTTGCTTCTCTCTTAGGGTCATCATATGGATTCAAACAAGATATTGTAGCAAAATCAGTTATTTTGCTGACCAACATCTACTGCTGATTTAGCTACAAAAGGCTGTGGTGAATAGAGGTAGAAAGCTATGGAAGGCAATGCTCCAGCACCACAGGTCCCTGGGGGTGGTGTGGGGCTGGGGGGTGCAGTTTCCAGGGAAGCATGCAGAGATGGAGTTATGGGGACCCACAAAGCATAGAGCTAACATGTGGCTAAATGAGAAGGGCCCTGAGAATGATAATAGCAGCTGTCGCTGACTTAGCATCAATGGTGCACTGGCCACTGTATTCAGAGCTTTGGAGACATTTCCATGGGAACCCTGCAAGGTCAGGTTTAGGGTCAGGATGTTCCATAAGAGGAAGGCATAAGATTTCAAGGGTGGCTGCAGTGCAGCCAGAGTCAAACCGGTGGTCACAGGCAAGGCAGGGTTGAGCTGGACATCACATCTCCTGACCTCACACCTGGGAGGGGCACTGGAGGGGCCCCTGACACACTGTATGTGCTTTAAAAAAAGTACTAGCAGTGGTCATAGCATTAGGAATAATAGTATCTTGAGATTACTAAAATCTGCAGCATTTCATTAATCCTCACAATATACTTCTTAAAGGAGCCGTGGCTATCATTCCTATTTAACAAATGAGAAAAATCAAGGCTCAGGGATGTGCAGTGACTAGCCCAGGGCCACACAGCTGGTGAGTGGCAGATTCTGACAAAGCCTTCCCAGGCCTGCACCCTCCACTAAGCATCTCAGCTGTCCCTTCTCTTTCCTACCTCAGGGATGCTAAGGTTGGGGACCACATCTTGGGAATATAAAACAGTATATTTCTTAGACCGAAAGGTGTGTTTGTTTTCAAAGGAACAGAAAACAGGGCTGAAGCCCGAGGGAGCTCCCGGGCCCATCATGTGCTCCACCCGCTTTCAGAATTTCAGCACCAGGAACAGCGACGGACTTAAATCATGGCGCCCTCTGGTGGTCTTTATGAGAAAGGGCAAGCCGTGAAGCGGGCGCTCTGCCGAGGGTCACCCCCAAATTTTTGGAAAAGGATGGGGACAAAAGATGGAAGAGGGGAGAAAAGGAAAGAGGGGAGGAAAGAGAGATGGAAAGAAGAGCAACAGCTAATGGCCCCCAAGCACAGGTAGCAGACAGCCTCTAAATGCTCCCAACGGCTCACATTCACCTGATAACCTGGGGTTGGGGGAGCATTTGGGGGAAACTCGTGCAACTCAGACCTCTGCCTATGAAAACATTTACTCATCTTCAAAGCATGGAGTCACTCTGATTCGACGATTATCCAGATTTTGCCACACTTGCTTCATCTCTCCCTTTTTTTCTCTTGCCTATTTTTTCTCCACTGGAGATTTTAAAGTAAAATCACGCCCTTACACTTCAGCATGCATCTCTAAAAATATGGGCACTTCCTTACATAACCAAAATGCCATTATCACACCTAACAAAGCAACAATAGCTTCTTGGAATCATCTAGTAGAGTCTCTAACCTAACTTCCCTGAGTGTTTCGGTGAAGCCATGAGAATGGCTGATAAGGAAGCTAACCAAGGAAATAGCAGATTCTCGCCCCCGACCCCACTGGTCACCCTGTGCTCCAGTACCTGTGGGAACACCGGACACTGGGTGCTTTCTGGCGGGATGCACTGGGAAGCCCACCTCACCAATAACCAAGCATTCCTGCCAAGAAAAACAGGCCTGAGGCTCAATCTAATTAAAGCTCTGCGGATTTCTGATTACGAAAATAGAGGGGCTGGAGGGAAGTGCCCAGGGACACCACAGGGAAGCCATAGGTACATCCAGAAGGCAGGACCTTCTACAGGATAAAGGACCCAGCACCTGCATTGGGCCTGGGGCATGTGCAAAGGGTGATCTTTCAACCAGTGGTGTCGAAACAACAGGACATCCATATGCAAAAACACAATGGGACACAGGCCTCTCACCTCAGAGAAAACTTGGTTCAAAACAGATCACACACCTACATATGAAGCCTAAAACCATGAGACTTTTAAAAGTCTGAAATAAGCACATAAAAAGATGCTCAACATTTTTAACCATGGGGGAATTACAAATTAAAATCATAATGCGGCCGGGCATGGTGGCTCACACCTGTAATTCCAGCACTTTGGGAGGCCAAGGCAGGCGGATCACTTGAGGTCAGGAGTTCGAGACCAGCCTGGCCAATGTGGTGAAACCCCGCCTCTACTAAAAATACAAAAATTAGCCAGGCGTGGTGGTGGGCGCCTGTAATCCCAGTTACTCTGGAAGCTGAGGCAGGAGAACTGCTTGAACCCAGGAGCAGAGGTTGCAGTGAGCCAAGATCATGCCTCTGCACTCCAGCCTGGGCAACAGAGTGAGACTCTGTTAAAAAAAAAAAAAAAAAAAAAAAAAGGAGAAAGAAGAAGAGGAGGAGGAGGAAGAAGAAGAAGGAGGAGGAGGAGGAAGAAGAAGAAGGAGGAGGAGGAGGAGGGGGAGGAGGAGGGGGAGAAGGAGGAGGAGGAGGAGGAGGAGGAGGAGGAGAAGGAGAAGGAGAAGGAGGAGAGAAGAAGTAGTCATAATGGGATACAACCACAACCTAGCCATTTAGGATGGCTAAAACTAAGAAAGTGACAAGACCAAGGGCTGATGTGGGTGCAGAGTGCCTGGAACCCTCATGCATGATATCTGTAGATGCAAAGACAGCGCAGCAACTCCTGAAAACAGCTTGGGGGTTCTTGTAAAGCCAAGCATACCATCACCCTGTATTTCAATGCTGAGTTAGTTACGAGTGAAAAGGTTTATTGGGAGGTCGCACTTGTTAAAGGTAAAAGGTAGAAGAGCCACTGTGGGCAGGTAGAGCTTCCCGGCAGCCATGCAAGTGTGACTGACCCTCTCAGCCAACCTACAGCAAGCTCCAGGGCAAAGGCTGCCTGCCGCAGGAGTCCTGGGGTGTGCAGAAATGGCAGGCCCTAGAAACCCCTCCAGGGGCAGTCATTGGCTGAGGGCTGCCAGAAAGAATGGCCTTGGTTCAGTGGCAGAGGCAGATCCTGAAGATGCCAAAATCCAGAGGCAGTCAAGCAACTGCCTGCCCTGAGACTGGACAGCAAAGTCTTTCTTGAAGGGGGATCTGAGCCTCACACTTCCTCCCCACCTCCCTAAATGAACAGTGCCCGGCCCTTGGCAGCCCTCTCCCCACCTTCCCTCTTAGCAGTACTGTCACCCCAACATGCCCTTGTATGTTTATGTGTTTGTTCCTTCACTGACAGATCCCCCATCGGCTCAGTTCCTGCCTCATGCGAGGTGTCTGGTAAATATCTGTTGAATAAATGGGTTAATCCTGTCCAGACCTCTGGAGCTAAGCCACTGGTCTAAGCCACCATCATTGCTCATTCCCACACTGCAGTAGCCTCCAAAGTCATCCCCAGGTTCTCACTTTGCCCCCCCCCCCCCCCCACCAAGCCCATGCCCCATAGAGCAGGCAGACTGATGCTGTAAAAATGGAAATTGGACCACATCATTTTTCCACCTCCACCTCCACCCTTCCCACTCTCTGCTTTGGCCACACCGGCCTCCTTGCTGCCGCAGAACACGCCAGGCTCATTTCACTCCAGGGCTTTGCACCTGGATCCAGTGACAGACAACTCCAGATGGAGGGCGGTCAGGGGAGGCCTCTCAGAGGAGGTTACTTTTCAGCTGGGACCTGAATAATGAGAAAGATACAGGGAAGGGAGTCCCAGGCAGAGGCACAGAAGGTGCAACTCTCAGGAGTGAAATGTCCCTCACCTGTGCCTTCCTGGGCAAGACCCTCCACTTCTCAACCTGCAGAGCCAGACTGATAACACCGGCTCCTTCCTGCTCCTGTAGAGTGGCCACAGGTTTGCAGCCCTGAGAGCAGTGGGCTTCAATGACACCTGCTGGCTGTATGACCTCACATAACCCCTCCTCATCCCTAGGGAGGATAACGGGCGGCACCTGCAGCACGGGCAGTAGCTGGAGCCCACGGATGACCTTTAAGGTATGCGCTACTTTCCCACATAGGGCCCGGCACACAGTAGGCACTTACTCAGTGGTGGCCACTATTGAGCCTTCTCTGACAGTCCTTATGGGACAGCAGCTGTAACGAGCGTTATTTCTTGAGACTCAGTTCCCAGGTGAATGTCTGGGGAGAAACATGCTCAACTCACACTTGCAGAGAAGTATTTCTTTAAAGTGACATAACCAGCCCTCACCCTGTGCCAATAAAGGCCTGGCAGCACCACAGTGCTTTATTTTTAACCTGTCACCTTGTCACCGCAGCACAAGGTGCAGCTGAGGTCACAGCGGGGTGGGGGGACAGTCAGTGGCTCATCCCACGGGCCTGGGCCCCAGTCTCACCTCCATGCTCACTGCCTGCGTGACCTTGGGTGAGTCACTCAGCCTCCCCGTCCCCCACTGGTGGAATGAGATGGATGGCAACCCACCTTCTCCACCTCCAAGCTTCCTGCTCCCCTCCTCACAGCCACCAGCCGGCACATCGCAAAGCACAGACACAATCAGCCCCCAGCGCAGTTACCAAGTCCGCCCCCTCCCCACAGTGCCCTCAGGCCAGCACATAAGACCCTTGCCAAGACACCCCCACTGCCCTCTCCAGCCTCAGCTCCCACCGCTTCCTCCCAGGAAGGCTACGCCCAGCTGCACAGAACTTCACCCTTCACTAACAAGCCATGTGCTCCTACAACACCAACGTGAAGCACATGCTGTTTCCTCTGCCAGGAATGCTGTTCCCCTTATCCTTCTAGCTTAATATCTTCTGCTCTGGGAAGTAGAGACAGACCTGGCCCCTCCTCACTCCCTGCATGAGGCTCCAGGGCAACCAGTCTGAGTCTACAATATTTCACAGAGCATCTTAGGGGGACACTCTTTTTTTATTCAGAGATGGAGTCTTGCTTGTTTGTTCCCCAGGCTGGAGTTCCACACCTGGCACGATCACAGCTCACTGCAGCCTGAAACTCCTGGACTCAACGGATCCTTCTGCCTTAGCCTCCCAAGTTGCTGGGACTACAGGTGCATGCCACCATGCCCAGCTAATTTTCTTTAATAATTTGTAGAGACAAGGGCTCACTGTTGCCCAGGCTGGTCTTGAACTACTTACCTCAAGTGATCCTCCCACCTCAGCATTCCAAAGTGCTGGGATTTACAGGCATGAGCCGCAGTGCCCAGCTAGGGCAACACTTTTGTTTTGGTCTCTCTCTAGCAAGAGGGCCCTCCTGGAGGTCAATCGCCATACCTTCCTCGCCTCTGGGGCCATGGAGCCTGGTGGTTATGCACAAGCCTCTCCAGTTAGGTTGCCCAAGCTCAAAGCCCACTCTCCCACAGGTTAGCTCAGCAGCCACAGGTGAGCCTCTTCCCCTTTTGTGCCACAGTATCCACATGTGTAAGCCGGGGATAAGAAAAATGTACCTGCCTTCCGGGGGGATTGGAAGCTACTTGGCCTCAGAAGACACTTAGAAAGCCCCTGGCATGTCACGAGTACTCATGCATGTCACATACTCTAATGTGCTCTCTGGGTTCCCAGCACAGACCACAGCCTGCAGTGAGTGCTCAGGTGATGTTTGTAGAATGAATGAACAAATGTGTGGCATGGAGAACAAAGCCAATAGGAGTCCAATGTGAGAAAAGTAACTGAAACTCCCAGGTGGAAAAGGAGACAATAAAACTAGTGGTAAAGTGTTGTGGTTTGGCCACAAGTCACCCCATCAAGAGATGAGGTCTATGCCTCCTCCTCTTGAGTCTGGTGGGCCTGTGACCCACTCAACCAAGAGCCTAGCAGAAGTGAAGCTCTGGGACATCCAAAGCTGGGCATCAAAGGCCACATAACTGCCATCTTGTTCACTGGACATTGCACCAGCAGCCCTGAGCACCATGGAAGGAGTCCCATCACCCTGGGCTCTCATGCTGGAGAGGCCACATGTCAGGGTTTAGGTGACAGTCCCAGCTGAGCTCAGCCCCTGCTGTCCCCACCAAGGCACCATAAATTACAGGGAAGCCACTGTGGGCCATCCAGCCCAGTCCATCCTCTAGCTGAACACCACCAAGTGACCTCAGTGTAGGCAACATGCAGCAGAAGAATCACCTAGCTGAGCCCTTCCTCAGCCCCTGGCTCTCAATACCATGAAACACAACGAAAAGGCCATTCTTAGTTGGCACATCATGGGATCATTTGTTAGGCAGCCACGGATGACTGGGAAAGTGGAGAGACTTTGGAATTGGAAGGAAAAGATGATGTGAGTGAAGATGAGATAAGTGACAGCAAAGGACCAGCAAAGACAGCAGGGGCTATGTGTGCTACACATCTGAGCCTACAGATCCACTTTTCCCACAAGGGGAGACCTGAGCCCACTGTTCCCAAATGCAGTAATAATTTCTATGGCACCTGCTCTGGAATGCAGGCCGTCTTCCTGCAATTTTTTCATTTGTTCTCATTGCGTAAATTTCCTAGGGCTGCTGTAACACATTTCCACAACTATAGTGGCTTAGAACAACAGAAGCTTATTCTCTGACTGTTCTGGAGGTCAGAAGTCTGAAATCAGCCTCACTGGGCTAAAGTCAAGGTGTGGGCAGGGCTGGTTCCTGCCAGAGGCTCTGAGGGAGGATCTGTTTCCTTGATCTTCCAGCTTCTGGAGGTGCCTGCATTCCTTGGCTCATGGCCCCTCCCTCCATCTTCAAAACTGTCAGCACAGCAACTTCAAATTTCTCTCCCTCTCTTCCTCTTTCTCTCCTCTTTCTCCCTCCCTCTCTTCTCTTCTCCCTCTCTTCCTCTTTCTCTCCTCTGCTGGTGTCATCCTATCTCTTTCTCTGATTCTGAACCTCCTACCTCCCTCTTATAAGGACCCCTGTGATAACATTGGGCCCACTCAGATAATCCAGGTCAACCTCCCCAACTCAAGAGCCTTAACTTAAGCTCATCTGCAAACTCCCTTTTGCCATGTAAGGTAACACATTCACAGGTCTGGGGATTAGGACGTGGACATCTTTGGGGGGGAATTATTCTTTCCATTACACTCACAAACAACCTGCAAAAGTGGACTTTATTGTCCTAATTTGACAATAAGGCTCAGGGAGGTGGGACCATTGCCTGAAGTCATGTGAGTAGCAGAGGCAAGAGCCAGTCTCAGGACAGCCACAAATATTCCCCAGTTCCACTGACCTCCATAGATATTGGGGTCTCACTGGAGGCAGAATTCACCCCAGATAGTTCAACAGTAGAGAAGTAAACAAGAGATGACCTACAGAAAGCATTTCCCAGGGATTAGGGACAGAGACAGGAGGCTGTTACCCCCTGGGCTGAAAGGTGGAGGGGAGGAGAACTGGGACCATGAGACAGGATCCACTGGCACAAGCTGTGACCATGGAGAGCACAGCCAACCCTGGGATTGCAGTACCACAGCAAGGAGAAGAATGGGGAGTGTTTCCCCCCTCTCTCCTGCCCTGCAAGCTCCAACTGGTGCCTCCCACTGGCCAAACTCCATGGGAGCCTTAGGGCAGGGACCACAGGTGATGCAGCCTCCAGGGTACCACACTGGACAGTGAGAGGTGAAAAACAGATCTACAGGTCAAGTGGATAAATCCAGCGCAGTCCACTGTGGCCACTCAGCAAACATCCTCATCCCCCTTTCCGGGAAGAAACTCTCAGCCCAACACAGTGAGGCACGGGGTCCCACCAGCGACTGTATCATTGAGGGAGACGCCACTTCAGATGCCTGCCTGGGGCCTACAGCACCACACCATCCACCACAGCTACCCTTCATTCAAGGTGGCCAGGAGAGATGAGGGCGGGGGAAAAGAGGCCAATCAGCAGCAAGTCCTTCTTCCTTCACCCACTCATGGGCACCTTGCCTGTGCCAGAGCTCCTGGTTCTCCACGTGGGGGAACGACCCAAGCTTTCACCCATGATCTGGGTCGGTCATGCTCCCATCTCTATGTTCAGGGCTGCCATGCTCAGCTGACCTTTTTTATCAGATGTCAGTGCTAAGGAGCATCCCCGTGGATCCTCTGGGCCCCAGATACCAACAAGTAGTGACCTTATTTGTCCTTGGTAACTAGGAGAAGTCACCCCTCATCCCAGTGCCCCCTTTTCCACAAGGCCACCCAGCAGCAGCAGGAGCCCCAAATGGCCTCGGTCCCCGTGTCCAGTTTCACGGACTGTGGCCCTGCTCCCTGATGGAAGCCTTCCTTCTTGGGGCACCAGGACCCCCAAACACACCACACCTAACGAACTAGAAGCAAAATTAGTTCAAGGGGTTATCAGGGGGTGACTGCTATGGGTTGGATTGTGTGCCCTCCCCCCAAAAAAATTCATATTGAAGTACAAATCCCCATTACCTCAGCATGTGTCCTTACTTGGAAATAGCGTCACTGCAGATGTCATTAGTTAAAATGAGGCCATGCTGGAGTAGGGTAGACCCCTACTCCAAAATGACTGGTGCCCTCATGGACACAGAGACAGACACGCACAGGGAGAAAGGCAGACACCATGGTAACACCACCTACAAGCCAAAGAATGCCAAAGATGGACAGCAAATCACAAGAAGCTGGCAGAGGGGTACAGGACAGATTCCCCCTCTCATTCCTCCATAGAAATCGACCCAGCTGTCATCTTGATCCCAGACTTCTGGCTGCCAGAACCATGAGACACTCAATTTCCCTTCTTCAAGCCACTCTATGTGTAGTGCTTCGTTAAGGCAGCATCAGTCTGTAGACTGCTACAACAAGATACCTTAGACTGGGTAGTTTATGAATAACAGAAATTGATTGCTCATTGGCCGGGCACAGTGGCTCACACCTGCAATTCCAGCACTTTGGGAGGCCGAGACAGGCAGATCACTTGAGGTCAGGAGTTCAAGACCAGCCTGGCCAGCATGGTGAAACCCTGTCTTTACTAAAAGTACAAAAATCAGCCAGGCCTGGTGGTGCACACCCGTAATCCCAGCTACTCAGGAAGCTGAGGCACGAGAATAGCTTGAACCCAGGAAGCAGAGATTGAAGTGAGCCAAGATCATGCCGCTGCACTCCAGCCTGAGTGACAGAGTGAGACTCCATCGAAAGAAAGAAAGAAAGAAAGAAAGAAAGAAAGAAAGAAAGAAAGAAAGAAAGAAGGAAGGAAGGAAGGAAGGAAGGAAGGAAGGAAGGAAGGAAGGAAGGAAGGAAGGAAGGAAGGAAGGAAGGAAGGAAGGAAGGGAAAGGAAGAAAGAGAGAGAAAGACAGACAGGACAAAAGAAAGAAAGGAAGGAAGGAAGGAAGGAAGGAAGGAAGAAAGAAAGAAAGAAAGAAAGAAAGAAAGAAAGAAAGAAAGAAAGAAAGAAAGAAAGAAAGAAAGAAAGAAAGAAAGAAAGAAAGAAAGAAAAAAGAAAGAAAGAAAGGGAAGGAAAGAAGGAAAGAAATTGCTTGCTCACAATTCTGGAGGCTGAGAAGTCCAAGATCAACGTGCCAGCAGATTCGATTCAGTGTCTGACCAGGCTTCTGTGCTTCAAGGATGGCGCCTTCTGACTGTGTCCTCACATGGTAGAAGTCTGCCTCGGGCCTCTTTTATGAGGCCTCCACCCTCTTGACCTCTTGACCTAATCACCTCCCAAAGCCCCACCCTCAATACTCTGTGTTGGTGGTTAGATTTCAGCGCAGGAATACTGGAGAGACGGGAATATTGAGACCACCGCACAGCCCCAACACTCTAACACCGTGGCCACATCTGGGGTTGCCCTGTATAATCATTCATAACACACCCTTTCATTTTCTAAGGTACCCCACTTTGGATGATAAATTATTTGACACCGTGGTGATTATAAGCCAGTGAAGGGCTCCTCCTAACTCCATCCACTGGTCCTCAAACCTGCGCATGTGGCTGTGCAGGTGACAGTCACAAAACAGTCAGCTGCTCATCTAAGGCATACAGGACAAGGCCCCACCTGCTGTGTGCTGTCTGGAGGCTGGTGTGGTAGCCAGGCCTGCAGCTGCAGGCCCTTCTCCCTGCTTCTGGGTGATGAGAGTGAACCCCACGGGCGAGGGCCCTTTGCCGCAGCTCTGCACCACCGCAGGAATCCTTTGAATGATGTGAGGCTTGTGGGCGACGGTGACTGTGAATCAGGAATTCCACAATGACACTGCTGACAGAAGCGGGTGGGAAGGCGATTCTGTATCTGGCTTATGCATCCACCCCCCTGAGAACAAGGGAACCAACCTGCCCCCGGGTGCTTGCTGGTCTCTTCGGGTAATGCTGCCACACCCAAAGTCACTGTTGTCCCCTGATGTTGGAGACTGGGACCTTAGTGGTGGCAGTGGCCAGCTCAGCCCTGGAGAGTTGACAGCCATATTTTTTGCCTGTATGTTTCCCCATCTCTGCCATATTTTGTGTGTGAGCCCAAGAACGAGCCCTGGGGTGGCTGGAAAGAGGCTGCCCGGCACCCACAGGCAGGCTAGCATGTCTATCCTGTGATCCTCCTGCGTGAAGGATGCCTCTGGGGAGCATCTGCATGGGGCACGTGGGGTTCATTTCATGTGTCAACTTGACGGGGCCACAGGATGCCCAGATATCATGCTAAACATCACTTCCGGGTGTGTCCGTGAGGGTGTTTCCAGTAGAGATGAGCATTTGAATCAGTAGACTAATAACCCCAAGTGTGGATGGGCCTCCCCCAGTTGCTTCAGAGCCTGAATGGAACAAAAAAGCAGGAGAAGGGAGAATTCGCTCTCTCCGCCTGACTGCTGGAGCTGGGACATCCGTCTTCTCCTGCCCTGGGACTGGCACTCACACCATCGCAACATCAGCCTTCCTGGTCCCCAAACCTTCAGACTAGAACAACTAGTTCTCCAGCTTACAGATGGAGCTCAGGGGACTTCTCAGCTCCATAACTGCATGAGCCAATTCCATGTGCGTGTGTGTGCGCACACGTGCAGTGATGCTATTGGCTTTGTTTCTCTGAAGAACCCTGACTACTACAGGGCACAAATACTTCATGTTCTGCAGTCATTTGAGAGGTCCATCCACACACCTCTTCCCCAGGCCACTTTGTCATCATCCTCCAACCCTGTTCTTTCCAAAGCCCTGCCCTGCTTGTCAGCCCATGATCCAGGTAGGGTCCCTCCTCAGCAACATGAGCAATGAGATTCTCCCCCTGAAGTTTTGCCTCTTGGGAGAATCTGCAAGCATCTTTCAGGGTACCCCCTGAGTTAGTTATTATCACAGAAGGATGCAACCACTGCACCCTCCTCCAAAGGAGGGAGCAGGGAGGAGGCAGCGCCCCAACCTCTCTCTCCACCTGCCCTCCCATCTCCTGGCAATGCCTCCTGTGGGCAAAACCCACCCAAAGACCCCCCAGCAGAGATTTTTTGAGAGGATCAGCCTTCCAGGCACAGACCAGGGCAGACAGAAGCTGGGGCTGGAAAGGAACAAGGGGTACAAACCTCCTTAGAAGACACGGAGGAGGATTCAAGGTACCAGCCTTCAAAGGGGCCATGGTTAACTACACTGGACTTGCTAATAGGTTCCTTTCCTGAGAAATAGTAGAATTGGTCACTTTAAATTCACTTGATTGCGGTCCTGCAGCAGTGACATTAAAATCTGGGAAGAATGTTGGAACCACTCATTGGTGTTATCCAAACATACCTGATGCATTCATACAACAACAAGAACTATGAGCCAGGCTCTGAGAACACAGATGAGTTCTTACAGATCTTATAGTCAGGAGATGATGGGTGCAAGGTCAGCAAAAAAAAAAAGAAAGAAAGATGATGATGTTGGACCTGGAGTACTGTGATGGAGACTCCTGGGTGGGGCATATTTAGGTGGGAGGCAAGGAAGGTCTCTGGAGAGAGGACGTGGAAGCTGCGACCTGAAGGATGAGTTAGAGTGAGCGCTGTGTTAGCACCAGGAGCAGGGGGAATAGCAGGGGCAAAGAGCCCAGGACAAGAGAGAGCCCACGATGTACCAAGGTCAGGAGAAAGGCTGCCGTGTAGAGAGCGCCGTGGAGATGGGCACAGCAGAGGTCAGCATGGTTATTTTAGGGAGTTGAAGGGGGAGTCTGGATTGGGAGGCCCTCAAGTAGGCCAGAAGAGGAGACAACAGTTTGACCCGGGGTGGTAGAGATGAAGGAGAGGAGGCAGATCTGAGGGTGGGCTGCTGCAGAACATTCCCCACCTGGGCACTGCAGACCCAGATGACACGGGCGGGCACAATGAATGCTGGCCTGGAGTGAGGTGCATCCCACAGGCCCCGGCTCTGCTCTCACCTGCTGTGCGACTCCAGGCAAACCCTCCCCAGCCCCACCCCAGACCTCTCCTCCCCCGTGCACGGGAAGGCAGGAGGAAGGAGGCAGCCAGGTGCTTCTGAGCAGCCTCAGCACCCATCCTCTTAAAGGTGCCCAAGCCCAGCAGGACAGCCCCTGATGGTGGGACTTGGGGCAGTGACTTCTCCCAACCTCACTGCATATCACAGCATCACCTGCAAAGTGGCTGTGATGATCGCATCCCATCACCGAGTAAGCACCTGATACACCTAACGTGCCCTGCCTGTGCCACGCTTGCAGCAAGTTCTCCGTAAATGTCAGTTAAGAGGATGAACACTACTCTCTGTTGCCATCTGGGGTGCTGGTGGGGCTGTCACTTAGGGGGACCCATCCCTTGCTTGGGAGAGCCCATCCATGGGGACAGGGAAATTGTGCCAGCAGTGGGAAGGCCACCCAAGCAAGGCCAAGGAGAAGCCTTTCTCAGGGTTTCCAAAGAGCCCTCTTCTCTCTTCCTGGGACCTGCGGTCTGTGAGCCTTCACCTGCCGGCTTTGCCTGCCTCCTAACGGGGAGAAGGCCGTCTGTGCTCAGCCTCCCAAAAAACCAGGACATCCCCTGAACTTCCCAACACTCAGCCTGATCAACTCTGTGCTTGGGTCAAACTAGGCTGGATTTCAGATTCTTGCTGCAGAAAGATTCTTTGGCAGCAGGAACTACACAATGGAAGAGGCTCTGATGGACGCCATCCTCTCACCAGGAGTGCCAGCAAAGAGTGCAACAGTGTCCCCACCATGAAGCCACACCCCACTCAACATGGAGCCCTGAGCTGGGCCAAGCTTGGAATGAAGACCTGGGCAAGCAGTCCACTCTAGACCTAGGAAAGAAGGATTTCCACAGTGTCTCCCTGCCTGGCCTCCCATCTAAAGATGCCCCACCCAGTGAGTCTCCATCACGGCCCCCAAAGCCCAGCGTCATCTTTTTTTCTGACTTTGCACTCTCACAGGTGCCCATCCTGGGAATTCACCACCCAGCCCTGAGATTCTGATGGGACACACAGGAGTGCACAGGAAAGAGGGCAACAGTGGCTCCCAGCTCTGTGGCTCTGCAATGCCAGGGGAACACTGTGCTGAGACGGGGGCTCTGATGAGCAGGCAGCCCTGACAATAGCAGTTTCCTGAGAAGGAATCATAGAACAGAACCTAAATGTAGACACTGGCAGAGCAGCTCGCGGTCCAGCCAAGGCAGGAAGAACTAGGTTCAGATCGTGGCTCCACCACTCACGGCTGAGCAGCCTGGAGCACATCACTTGCACCTCAGTGTGCTCCTCTGTAAAATGGGGGCAGAGGGTGCGTCCACACCCTTAGAGGTTGACGTGAGGATAAGTGAGATAGAGGGTATAGTGCATAGTGCTAGTGCAGTGCCAGGTGCACAGGAGTGCCCAATAAATGGCAGTTCTGAAAAAATACACAGCACACACACACACACACACATACACACACAGAACAGAAGCAAAGGTATTAAACTTCACCCAGGGCTGCAAATTTGCAACATGCAGCATCTGTGACCAGTGTGCCAATTACACTCTCAACACCTTAGCCCCATCCTTGCCCCATGCATAACTTCCTCGGAAATCCCCCCTGCTAAGGACTGGATACCTGTGTCCCCCTGAATTCCTAGGTTGAAATCCTAATCCTCAATGTGAAGTATTAGGAGCCGGGCCCTGGGGAAACAATTAAGAGGAAATTAGTGCCCTTTTGAAATAGACTCAAGGGAGCTCATTCGCCCCTTCCACCCTGTGAGGATACTGCAAGAAGGCACTATCCATGAACCAGAACGCAGGCCCTTACCAGACACTGAATCTGCCATGGCTTGATCTTGGACTTCCAGCCTCCAGAATAGTGAGAAATAAACCTGTGTTGATCATAAGCTGACCAGGCTATATGGTGTTTTGTTACGGCAGCCCCAACGGACTAAGACAGCTCCCCTTCCTGAACTGTGTTCCATGTGCTAATCAGAGTTCAGACCATTTCATCCATTCACTCCTCAAACATGTGGTGTGTGACCCCAAGGGGCAAGTCAAACCCTGGGGATCCCACGTTGAAACTGACACATCCCTTAAGGTGTTGGGGGAACCACAGGGGAAGCCCACCAAGGAAGAGGCATCCGGGGGCCTTGAAGGCTGTGCAGGCGTTGGCCAGGCAAGGCAGGGGCAGGGGTGCCCCAGGGCAGGGAGCAGCCCCAAGGCCTCCTGGGAACTCTCCTGGAGGAGGGCGAGCAGGGGACAGTGCACAGCCCCACAGGCCCAGCCCACCCAGGCTCTTGGCTACCAGACTAAGGGCTGGAACTTCTATGTTTTTCTGGAAGCGACTCCAAGCCAGGGGCGTTTCCATACCAGCAAATGGAAAAAAATAAGATTTGTTTTTTTTCCCAACAGAAGCAGTGAGCTTCAGGCCCTTGTTGAGAGGTGGTGGGGTACAGTGACTGAGGACAAGCCTTGGGATAGGACCGAAAGGCTCTCCACCACTAATAGCTGTGGGACCTCAGGCAAATCACTTAACCTCTCTGTGCCTCAGTAAAACGGAGCCAACAAGAGCACCTATTTCATGGGGTTGTGGTCGGAAGGAAAGCAGCTCATGCCGAGGAAGCACTGGAAGCGTCCCTGGATCCTACATAGTGCCTCTCAGTATTGGCTGCTGTTACTGGAGCTCTGTGCCTATCCACAGCCATGGGGGTGGAGCTGGACCTGCTTCATGAGTGTGTGACCCATGCAGCCATGCAGGCCTCATGCATGGAAGGGGCTCATGCTTAGGGTTTAAGGCTCTGCAGAGTCATCAAATTCCTGATAGCTTTATCTTTGAATGTATGCTTCCTAAGCAATGTCTGATGGAACAGCAGAGCCTGCGCTGTGGGCATGGAGCATGTGCTTCTGCCCCCTGCCGCCTCCCCGACCCGGGTTCTCAGCTGCCTGCTCCCCTGGCCTCTGGTACCCTGGACCCCATCCTTCCTCCTATTTGTGCCTGGTCCCAGTGTCACTGCTGCCCTCCTCCCCTGGCAAGGCACAGGATCTAGGAGTGTATGCACCCCAGTGCATCCTGGGGTGGATCATGGTGGTGACCACCCTTCCCTGGGCTGGTAGTGCCACTGTGTGTTTGGTGGCAGTTCAGCAGGAACATCAGGTGCCAATTGTGTCTCAACCCAAAGGCTGCAATGCCCTGTGAGCTACCTGTCTGCCATGGGTTGGGGCATCAGCCTGTGGACCTGTGGGAAGGGGAGATGCCTGACTCAACACTCAACTTCCCTGTCCCTGGCCAGAGGACAGGTGTCTTGCAAGAGTCTGCACTTGCCTATGCCCAAAGGAACACGATGTTACAAAGGAAATAAAACCACCATGACAGGTGGAGAGAGAGTGCAGAAGAAGGTGCGTACTTTTAACCACACTTTCCCTACTTTTTGAACACAGGGCCCTGCATTTTCATTCTGCACTGAGCCCCACAGATTATGTAGCTGGTCCTGGGTAGGAAGGAGGTGGGGAGGGGGAGGGGAGGACTTGCACCTTTTACTCCAACTATTTCTATATTGTTTCATGTTTTTCCAAGATGCATGTGATCGATCATGCATTCATTTTGCAAGTTTTTTATTCCAAAAAGGGTTTAATGGCTACACACGCAGAAAGAGGCACAAACACGCACACAGACACACCTATACAGACATGGAGATATGCAGACATACACAGACACACTTGGATACACACACAGATGCACACATAGATACACAGACACATCCACAGATACATACATGACACATACACACACTGGCGTTCAGAACTCAGGGACTGACTCCCAGCCCAAAGATCTTCCACGACCCATTGCCAGCCGCAAGCAGGCTCTGGGGAGTCCTAAGAGAGCTGGAGAAGGTTCTACGTCGAGCCTGCCTACCCCTTCTCTAAAAAGCAGAGAAAGGCCATGTGGCATTCACTCACTCATGCACTCACTAATCGACAGTCAACAATTCCATACTGAGAAGCTGCGATTTGCTGAGCACAGTCAGTGTCCTGCAGACATGACCGGATATAGTCCCTGCCCTCAAGGGGTGAGGGTATTCCCAGGGATGAGGACACCTGGGACAGAGAAGGCATCCCAGGTGGGTGGAAACCCTCACTCCACAGCAGGGAGGTGGGAACAGACACATTCAGGGGCCTGGAGGGAGCTGAGCATGAGCAGGCGACCAGGGCGTGGTCAGAGCATGGGGGACAATGAGACTGAGGAGGCAGCTGCAGCAGATTGTGGGGGCACTGAGAGCCGGCAGAGGATCTCACCTGTGGGCAACGGGCCCCAATCCCTGCCACAGCCTGTCCCCTCCACTTTGCTGATAGTGTCCCTGTGACATCTTCCCGTGACAGTGTGAGCACAGGCCAAGGAGGACCCGCCCAGGAGAAGCACAGCCTCTGGAGCTCTGCTACTGGCAGCTGTGTGGCCTGGGGCAAGTTACTTAACTTCTCTGCGCCTCAGTTTCCTTATCCTATAATGGGGATAATGTGGCGAGGATTCAACGGAGTGGGGGGGCGGATATTTGAAAGCTCTTGGAACTGTGTGCTTGTTACATAAAGTGACAGAGGCCAGCACCCTGCCCAGGTCCACCAGCCCTCTGTACCTTCCATCACCCACCTCACTGGGCCCCTGAAGGGAGGAGGGAAGAAAGCAAAAACAGATTCCTGGGCCCTCACCAGTACCCCCCATAGGCCTCCTCTTTTCTCTCTGCCACAACCTTGCCCCCAAGCAACGTCATCCCCATTTCACAGAAGAGAAACTGAGGCCCTGAGAGAGTAAGCCACTTGCTGAAGGCCACCCGGCCAGTCAGGGTGAAGCCAAGATTCAACCCAGGCGGGGCAGCGTCTCGGGCCACAGAGTGCGTGGTCCCTGTCCCTGGGACCCTCCGCATAAAAGCCAACCCGGGTCACCTCCCAGGGTGCGAGAGCAGCTGTCCATCCCACCGACGCTCCTCGGGCTCTGGGCGCGCCACTGTCATGGACTGTCCCCTGCCAGCAAAAAAAAAAAAAAAAAAAAAAAAAAAGCTTCTCCAAACCGGAGCAGCAGCCGGGCCTGACTCAGCACCCACCAGCGCGGGCAGCGGGAGGAGCGCGTAGACGCTGCTGGATGGTACCCGCGGCCGGGACTGAACTCCGCGGCATTGGGTCTTACCCCCAACTCAGCGCCGGACCCCGCGCCCGCACCTTCAGCCGGGCAGCGAGCCGGGGGCTCGAGCGCGCCGGTTCTCGGCCGAGACGCTGTGGCTGACACCGGTGGAGCGATCAGCCCGGGCTCTCGCGGCAGGCAAGTGCTGGAGGCAGGGTTCCAAGCCGGTTCTGTCGGGTTCCCTCAAGACCCCGAGAGCACGGGCTCCGGAGGGACCCCGGCACTTCGGACCCTAGCTGAGCCAGCCCTGCCCCAGGACGGCGCCGGGGTCGGTGCCCGGGCTCTCTGAGTCCCGCTTCTGGCCCGCGAAGACGCGCCCTGTCCTCCAGTGGCGGGAGTCCCACACCCGAGGGCCGCGTCCCCGGGCAGGGTGAGGTCCTGCGGGGCTGGGGATCAGGCGGGGTGGGCGCGGGGCGGCTCCGGAGCGGCGGGGCCGGGCGCCCTGCAGCCCGCGCTTACCTTCGGAAACTTCGAGGTCGGCGGCCCCATTGAGCTGGCACAGGCACCAGGAGCCCTGGTCGGCGGCGGGCGCGGCGGGCGCGGCGGGGGCGCGGTCAGCTGGCAAAACAGCAAGGGCGCGTGAGCGCGGGCCCGGGGCGGGGGGCGGGGGGCGGGGGCGCGCGGCGAGGCTAACCCGGCTGCTGGGCCATGGGCGGCTCCGCAGGCTGCGACCGCGACGGGCGTCCTCCGGGCGGCTGCGGGGGGCCGGGCGCGGCGGCCGCTCCTCCTCCGCCTCCTCCGGGCTCGGCTCCCTGCGCGGGCGGGCGGGCGGGCGGGCGGGGAGGCGCGCCCAGGAGGCTCCGCCCGGAGCGCGGGTGCGGGGCGCCGGGTGCGGCTGCGGGCGCCCAGGGTGGGCGCTGGGCGAGGATCGCGAGGCGCGGATCGCAGGGCGCGGATCCCGGGGCGCGGGGCCGGGCACCGGGTGAGAGGCGCAGGGTGAGGGCGCGGGGCGGCGTGTGGGTGCGAGCGCTGGGGCTGTTGCCGCGGACAGAAGCGTCCCTTTCTGCCCCACCCACCGGTCCCGCGGCAGCCGCCTCTGCCAGCCGTCACCGTCACCGCGCGAGGGCCGCCTGCCTCACGGCGATGCCCATTTTACTGAGAAGAAACTGAGGCACGGAGAGGGAAAGGGACTCAGCCGGAGTAACTGGCCAAGGAGAGGCTCCAGCTCCAGACTGCGATTCTGGTTTGAGCCCCTTTGCGTCCTGCCCTTCCCCAGACCCGCCCTGCTGGGAGCCGGGGTCGCTGCCCACCCCCGCCCCCACACTGGGTCCGAGGGGTACAGCAATCAATGCCATGAGGAAGGGCGGGAGATTCACGGACGCGCCCTCCGACCTTCCACGTGCAACAGACGAAGGAGGAAGAGCAATCGGCCACGCCGAGAGGAGGAGGCTGGACGTCCCCTGGGAAGGGCCAGGGCTAGAGAAGCCCATCAAAGCAGGGAGGAGAGAGCGTGCTCCCAGGGTGATCCTAAGGCACGAGGGGCCGCTGGCCCTCTTGGGGTCCCAGCTGCCTCTCCCTGAATGAGCACAGAACCCCATGATGCCAGTGTGCACAAAGCGCGAGCAGACAGCCACAGAGACACACGTTAATCCCCCCCGCTTCCTCCTCTCCTCCGTTACCCTCCAAGAAAGGGAGAGGTGAGGGAATGGCTAAGGAGAGACCCTCCAGGGAGCAGAAGAAGGAGAGCAGAGGGAAGGAAAGAGTGCGGCAGGCCCCAGGCCCAAGGTCAGGTCACCCCACCCCACCTTGGCCCAGTTCTAGGCCCCTGAGCTGAATCCTAGCCCCTCTACACCTCACCTAGCAGGAGGGATCATTCCAGTTCCTCTGTCTTCTAAGCCTCTGACCCCCTCCCTCTTCCTTCTTGGCCTGGAAAGTCCAACTTCTTCACCTTCTCCTCCAGGAAGGCCTCCAGGGTCCTCCCGGGAGCCCCAAAAGCCCCAGAGCAGCTTCTCCCCCAGGCAGTGCCTGTCTTCCGACATGAGGGCATCCTGCAGCAGCATCATCCCCTGTTCTCTCAGCTCCCAGCCCTGGGCCTGGCACAGCATCAGGGCATGAAAGGTTTTCCTGATAAATACAGGTCCCACAGGCAGCCTTACAGCCTGAGGTGGGGTGGACCTGGGTCAGGTCCCGGGCATTCACTTGGCATGGCCTAGTTTCATATTTACAACAACCCTATGAATAGGTATAAATATCCCCATTTTAAAGGTTAGAACCTGGAGGCTCTGGGTCAGGCTGCCAGGAGCCATGGGATGCATCATCCCTGCCCCAGGGTTAAGTGACTTGCTTACACTGCAGGTGAGCTACGGAGGTGGGAGGAGCTCCTCGGCTGAGCTTTTTGCACTGCACCAGGTCATGGCCCATTTCCTTGAGTGTGCAAGGGAAACAGGCATGCGGGTAATAATAAATTAATTTGTTCTTTCGACAAAAGGTAGACAACCCCTCCTTTCTCCCAGGTGCCACATCTGGTAGTGAACAAAACAAAGTCTCATGGAGCCTATGGTGTAGAAGGTGAGGAAGATGTTAACCAAATGCACAAATTACGATTGAATTCTATACAGCCATCAATGCTATGGAGAGGGGAGGTTCATGGACGCTCTCTTTGGCCTTCCACGTGCAAGACACAAAGGAGGAATCGCAGTCCATCCCACAAAGAGTGGAGGAAGTGCTTCCAGGCAGGAGGGTCAGCACGTGCAAAGGGCTTGCAGTAGGAAGGGACTTGAAGGATCCAGCCACGCAAGGGTGGTGGCTGAAGGAAGCGAGCTCATTCCAGGCAGAAGAGACACACAGAAGAGGAAAGGGGGGTGAGGATGGGGAGCCACGGGGCCTGATTGCAGTTGCTGGAAGGAACGTAGTACAAGCATGTGGGAGGTACGGCCAAAAAAGCAAGTTGGGGCTAAACCCTGAATTGTCTGCAATGCAAGCTGAGGATGAGGCTTCCTGACAGAGACACTGGGTAGCCATGGAAGACCTGGGGGCAGGAGTATGCCAGGGTCCCTGCTGCTGATCAGGAAGACCGTTTGGCACTGGACGTAGTCCCAAGCAGTTCGCCCATTAAAGCAAGAGGAAGTTCCCCAGAACTGTCCCACTTGCTCAGGAGGACGAAGAGTGCTGATGTCACAGGGTCCGGACTGAACGGGAGACGGCGCTGGTGGGCCCCTATCGCAAACTCTCACACCTACAGAGGTCAGGCTGTTGCTCCTTGTGAGTCACCTGGGACAAGTCTGGTGAAGAAGGGCGAGGGCACACACTACACTTCGCAAGGGCAGCGATGGCCGCTTTGAGGAGCGTCAATGCCAGAGAACACTGGCATAACCTGAAACAGTCCACGTCGCTGTATTGGCCCCTCTGGATCCTGCGTTTTTCATGACAGAGCTTTGATTCAAATGGGAAGCCTTTGCAGTACATCACATCAGAGTGGGGGATGGGGGGGATACACATTTGGCACCAGCTTTTTTTCTGACAACAATTTGCTACTAGTAACCAAAGTAACAGAACCCAAAACCTAAAATAGCCTCTTCGGGCTGGGCACGCCAGAGCCTGTTCTTAGAAAGACATGTTTCTAGGCTGTAGTCTGTCCCTGCAGTGAAATGCCACCCCCCATGAAGTGAAGCCGAACTTCCATCTGAGATTGTCACAGAAGATGCCCAGATACTTCCCCCCACCCAGGAGACTCCCCCTACTTCACTGCAGTGAGGAATCCCCTCCCCCAACCCCAGCCACAGAAGGGTGTGTCCCCGGGGCCAGGAGGGACACTCTCTCACTGCTGTTACAGCTCAGAAAACAGTTGAGGAGGAAAAAGAAACCAACTCAGACCAGCCATTAGAAGAGACCAAGGGAAATGAAATAAATGCTTTGTGTCAACACGGGCCTGTGCACATTGTACCTACACCACATCATCATCCCTGCCTCCCATGGCTCACACAGCACATCATATTCACCAGCAGGTTCTGTCAGCTCTTCCTGCAAAACACAGTCAAGCCCGACCACGTGTCACCACCTCCACCGCTATTCCCAGGTCCTAACCACCGTCATGTCTCACCTGGACTATTGCACACGACTCCTACTTGGTCTCCCCACTTCTGGCCCAGCCGGGTCTGGTGTGTTCTCCACCCAGCAACACAGCAGTCAGAGGGATCCTCTTACAACATAAGTCAGATCACCTCAGTCTTTGCTCGAAATCCTGCAATGGCTCCCATCTCCTTCGGAGTAAAAGCCAAAGTCCCACAAAGCCCCATATCTGTCCACTGTCCCCCATTCTAGAACCTTCCCTCCTGTTTTTCTTCCCCTGGTTCCCTCCATTCCAGTTACAGGGACCTCCTTGCTGGCTCCTGAGCTTACCAGGCATGGTCCTGCCTCAGGGCCTTTGCACTTACAGTGACTGCTGCCCAGTAAGTTTGGTAAGCTTGGTCCCCAGACATCCACACCGCCCTCTTCCACACCTCCTGCTCAGATGTCCCTTTCTCAATGTGGATTTTGCTATTTAAAACTGCACCCCTTTAAATTGTACCCAATTAAAAACTGTACCCACTACCCTACCCTCCTGATGGAGTTTGGATATTTGCCCCCTTCAAATCTCAGGTTGAAATGTGATCCCCGTCGGGTGTCATGGTTCACGCCTGTAATCCCAGCACGTTGGGAGGTTGAGGGGGGCAGATCACCTGAGGTCAGGAGTTCAAGACCAGCCAGGCCAACAGGGTGAAACTCCATCTCTACTAAAAATACAAAAATTAGCCAGGCATGGTGGCAGGCACCTGGGATCCCAGCTACACAGGAGGCTGAGGCAGGAGGATTGCTTGAACTCGGGAGGTGGAGGTTGCAGTGAGATCGCGCCATTGCACTCCAGCCTGGGCGACAAGAGCAAAAACTCTGTCTCGAAAAAAAAAAAAAAAAAAAAAAAGCAAGAACCAGCCCAGGGCTTAGTTATGAAGAGGGAAGCTGCAGAGTAGGCCAGGTGCCCAATCCTGTCAGGTCTGCAATGCCAAGCTTCCAGCCCTGACCACAAAGGAGTGGGACTCCAAGAAGAGCATGATGAGATGTCTGAGTGAATGCACAGTCTCCAATTGTGGTTCCCCAGATTTACCTGGACCCCCTGGGCCTGCAGAAGTGTCCAAGTCCTCCCTCAGAGGATAACAGCCTCTCCTTGCCTAAAGATGATACCACAGCCTTCAACGTGGAAGACCAAACATCCTGCCCTCAGAATCCACCTACAACCTGTGCTGGCCACCAGATTCATCACTGGGGTTAAGTCACAACCACACCCACCTGGGGACATGCTGGACCAGCCAGGGAGGACGAGCCCACACCCTGAAGGAGCTTGGACCCAGCCAGCATGGAGCAGTGGAGGTGGGACAGTGCTCTTGGGACTGGATCAAGGGCAGGAGGAGCTCGTGAAATGGGGGCCTTCTCCTGTTGTTATGGACTCTATCGTATCCCCCCAAAAATTCATAGGTGGAAGCTCTAACCCCCAATGTGACTGTATTTGGAGATAGGGCCTATAAGGAGGTGATTAAGGTGAAATGAGGTCATCAGGGTGAGACCCTAACCTGATAAGGCTGGTATCGTTAGAAAAGGAGGAAAAGACACCAGATCTCATTCCCTTTCTCTCTCTCTCTCTGTCTGTCTCTCTGTCTCTCTGTCTCTCTGCCTCTCTCCCTCTCTCTCTCTCTCTCTCCCTCTCCCCCTGCCTCCCCCCGCCTTACATGCACAGAGGAAAGGCTATGTGAGGACACAGGGAGAAGACAGCCATGTACAAGGCAAGGAGCAAGCTCTCTCCAGAAACTGATCCTGCTGGTACCTTGATCTTGGACTTCCAGCCTCCAGAACCACGAGAAAATAAATGTCTGCTGTTTAAGCCATTCAGTCTGTGGTTTCTTCTTATGGCAGCCCGAGATGACTAAGACACCAGTCACGCCGAATTTAACAGCAGGAGACAGTGCTAACGCACTGCTGAAGTGGCTCTTGAAACTTGGAGAAAGATGGCAGATGATAGAAGAAGGGATCAAAAGACAGAGAAGTGGGCATGGACCGGAGCAGATAGAAAACCCACTGGGTGACAGCATTCCACAAGACACCACCGAGGACGTCCCATTGACCCGGCACTGGCTTCACCAGGTAGCTCAGGGGTAGGGCTGTCCGCCATAGGCCAGGGTGGGTGGTAGGAGGTGCCGTTACAGAACGAGGCTTGCTGAGAGTGCTGGGAATAAGAGGATCCAGAAATAAGGGGCTGGGAGCGCGCACCAAACCACCGGAAGCAAGGTCAATGCAATCACTTTAACAAGCATCAAGGCTGGAACGCAGTGAGGTCCATGGCGAGCCATGGAGATGCTTGATAGAAAACAGCACCTGGCCGGGTGTGGTGGCTCATGCCTATAATCCCAGCACTTTGAAAGGCTGAGGCAGGTGGATCACCTGAGGTCAGGAGTTCAAGACCAACCTGGCCAACATGGTAAAACCCCGTCTCTACTTAAAAAAAAAAAAAATTAGCTGGGCATGGTTGTGGGTGCCTGTAATCTCAGCTACTCGGTAGGCTGAGGCAGGAGAATTGCTTGAACATGGGAGGTGGAGGTTGCAGTGAGCCATGATCATGCCAGTGCACTCCAACCTGGGCAACAAGAGTGAAATTCTGAAAAAAAAGAAAGAAGAGAGAAAGAGAGAGGAAGGAAGGAAGGAGAGAAAGGAAGGAAGGGGAGAAAGGAAGGAAGGGGAAAGAGAGAGAAAAAGAAAGAAAGGGGAGAGAAAGAAAGAAAGAGAAAGAAAGAAAGAAAGGAGAGAGGGAGAAAGGAAGGAAGGGGAAAGAGAGAGAAAGAAAAAGAAAGGAAAAGAAAGAAAGAGAGAGAAAGAAAGAAAGAAGAGAGAGAGGAAGGAAGAAAGGAAGGAAGGGGAAAGAGAGAGAAAGAAAAAGAAAGGAAAAGAAAGAAAGAGAGAGAAAGAAAGAAAGAAAGAAGAGAGAGAGGAAGGAAGAAAGGAAGGAAGGGGAAAGAGAGAGAAAGAAAAAGAAAGGAAAAGAAAGAAAGAGAGAGAAAGAAAGAGAGAGAGAGAAAGAAAGAAAGAAAGAAAGAAAGAAAGAAAGAAAGAGAGAGAGAGAGAGAAAGAAGCACCCTAGGGGCAAGATAGATGGATGGCTGACACAGGTGCGACTTGGCCCATCCTCTCTGGACAAATCAAGGCAGATGGGGTTAGGAGGCTGAGAGCAGCCACCCCAAAGAGAAATCCTGATCCCTTGCCCAGTGTCCAGAACTGAGCCAGTTTTCAAATCCAAATCCCATCCACTGAAGGGAAAAGCGTGTTCCCAGGAAGAAGGACTCTGCAACATCATGACAAAGGCCTATGGGAATCCCCTACTCCTTCCCCAACAGGACTGATGCTCACTGACTCAGGTAACCAGACACTAGGGGAAAATACCCAAATATTTCAAGAAGTGTGACTGAAAGCAGCAATAGATGTTTATGATAACCCCGGTGTCTCCAGGTGAAGAATCCAGGGTGGTTTCACTGTGTGTTGCTGCCTCATGGGCCTCCCTGAGGTTGCAGTCAGAATGTCCTTGGGAATGGCCAGGCCTGGGCTGGAGGGCCTGCTTCCAAGGCACTCACGCCCAGGCTGGCAGGACAGTGCCGGCTGTTGGTGGGAGGTCTCTGTTCCTCCCTAGGTGGGCCTCTCCACAGATGGCTCGAGAGTCCTCATGACATGGTGGCTGGCTTGCTCCAGTATTAGAGCCCAAAACGAGGGTGTAACATCACATCGGGCCAAGGGCTCCACTTCACAGCAAAAGAGGGGCAACCGCAGGCACACCCATGGTGTCTAGTGGTCCTATTATATGCTGTACCACCCAGAGACTGCTGGCTGATGGGAGGATGGAGTGGCCAGTTGAAGGCTCAGCCACAGCACCAGCTTGGAGGTGCCACCTGTGAAGCAAGGGCACCATCCTCCAAGGTGTATGTACACCCCAAGTCAATGACCAGTACACGGTGTCCCCAGTAGGTAAAATACCTGGATCTAAGAACCAAAGAATGGAAGCAGGAATAGCCTCATTTAGCATCACTCTCAGTGACCTACCTGGAGAATTTGTGCTTCCTGTCCACACAACTGCAGAGTCTGCAGCTTCGGAGGTTCTGGTTTCCAAAGGGGGAATGCTTCCACTAAGCGACACCAGTCACGCCAGGCTACTCACGTCAAGACATCAGTAGGCAGAGGAAGAGTCACCCATCAAGCAGGGGCAGTTCACCTGAACCATCAGAGGAGGTAAGGTTGCTGTCACACAACGGAAGCAGAGAAGACTGTGTGCCACCCACATGGGTGTCCCTCGGGATTCTTTCACCTGATGTAGTCAGCAAATAGGCAAGTGAGCAGCTATGGTTCAAGAAGGGAATGGTCACCAGGGGCTCAGTCTCACTGGGGTGAGGATCTGGGGCAACCCACCAGGTAAGCTATCTAGTCCAGCATGGGTCTAGTTGAGGGTGAAAGGGATCTGAATGAGTAATTCAGAAGAGGGTTGTGAGTATCAGCTTCAAGCCTGAGACTAAGTGAAGCAAGAGCTCATGCAAGAGCCTTGAGGAAAGTACAAATGAAACCTACACAGCTGTGATACAGTGGGCGGGAGAGAAAATGACATGAGGTCTCACATGTGGTTGTAGTCAGATGAGGGGCTGGAGCTGAAACAGCATGGTGATCTTGAGCTGTTCCATGTGGTCTGCCCCATGTGGGTTGGTTGGGCTTCCTCACAGTGTGGTGGCCTCAGGGTAGTTGGACTGCTGACAGGGCAACTCAGGCCTCCACGCATGAGTGTTCCAGTGAACATGGATGTCATGGAAGTCACACAGTACCACTTTCACTACATTCTCTTTGTCATAAGTGTGTCACAAGCCCACCCATGAGCCAGGCAAGGCAGCTCATGCATGTAATCCCAACACTTTAGGAGGATCTCTTGAGGCTAGGAGTTTCAGACCAGCCTGGGCAACACAGAGAGATCTTGTCCACAAAAAAGAAAAGAAAAATTAGTTGGACATGGTGGCATGCACCTATAATTTCAGCACTTTGTGAGGTGATGGTGGGAGGATGCCTTGAGCCCAGGAGTTCAAGATCAGCTGGGGCAACATAACAAGATATTATATCTAAAATTTTAAAAAAAGTTTTCATTAGCCAGGCAAGATGGCACATACCTGTGGTCTCAGCTACTCAGGAGGCTGCAACAGGAGGATCACCTGAGCCTAGGAGTTTGAGGCTGAAGTAAGTTAGGAGTCCACCACTGCACTCTGGCCTGGGCAACAGAGCAAGACTATCTCTAAAAAACAAAAATTAATAAAATAAAAAACAATAAATAAACAAGATTCAGTGGGAGGAGACAAAGACCCTATCTCCCAAAGGGAAGAAGGTCAAGATCATATTGTAAACCAAAAATAAAATTACAAGCCCCAGCTGACAGAATGGACCCCCTGTTGGCCAAGGGGACCCCCAAAAAAACAAAAAAACTAGTTCAGGCCATGATGGGAAGTGGGGGTCATACACACCTCATTACAGCCTCCTCCCTTTAAGTTTTGGCACAACTGACCAGCATTAACATTAACATAGAGATCCTCCTAAGACTGACAGAACACTCTTTGTAGCAATCAGATACCAACTGTAACGTGACTCTAGTATAGCAACACATGACAGAGAGCAGGCCCCAAAGGAAATCAAAGTATTTTACCCCAAAATAAATTTTCTTTGACATATTTTGAAATGGCCTTGCAAAGTCATCTCTTGTGGGGGAAACTTGCATTCTGTAGAGAATCTCCTTCCCTTAGTAGCTCTTTTCCAGAGAGTCTGATACCTTTTAAGGTCCCAAGAGACTTGCACATCTATTCAGTCTGAAGCCTGCTAACTGGAGGCTTCATCTACATAACAAGAACCTTAGCTTCCATATCCCCGTTGTCTTAACTCAAGCATTTCTTTCTGCCAACTCCAACTCTCCAGGTAAAGCTTGACTCGTTTAACCAATTGCCAGTCAGGAAATCTTTGAATCTTCCTCTGACCTGGAAGCACCACCCACCCACTTCAAGATGTCCCACCTTTCTGGGCCAAACCAATGTATACTTTACATGTATTGATTCATGTCTTTGCCTGTAACTTCTGTCCCCATAAAATGTATAAAGCTATAGCCCAACCACCTTGGGCACCTGTTCTCAGGACCTCCTGAGGCTGTGTCATAGGCCATGGCCACTCATATTTGGCTTAGAATAAACCTTTTGAGATATTTTACAGAGTACGGTTTTTCTTGTCAACCAAATCCCACAAAGAGCTTGGGGGAGTGGGTAATGTCGTGGAGCCCATCTTTGGCAAATACAGTCTGCCAAAGATTGTGACACTGCCTTATTGATAAACTCAGTGGCTTAACCCAATTAAAGCTTATTTCTCCCTCTTGTCACAGCTCTTTGGGTTCCTCATAGTTCCATGTGGTTCTTCAGAGCCTCCACTGGTGGCTCTGACCTCCCTGAGGTCCTCGGAGTGCCCTCCACTGGGGCAGTGGGTGAGAAAGAGAGCAGGGCTCACCAACAGGAGGTTGTTAGGGGCCAGCCTGGAAGAGGAGCTCAGCGCCCGCCCCCACCCATTGCCTAGCACTTAGCCACATGGCCGCACCTGGATGCAGAGGCTGGAGAGTGGAGTCCAGCTGTGAGCCCAGCTGGCCATGGGGATATGTGTTAGTGAGTACTGTCCACATCAGGCTCAGAGCATCTGACCTGAGGTTATGGGGATGCAGGGGTCCCAAGGGGGTGGACAGAACAGAAGGAGGAGGCAGACCTGCTTGGAAAACCTGTTCTCGGTTTCCATTTATTACATGAACTGGCAAGAGGGCCAGCACTTTTGCTCAGAGCTGCAGCTCTCGCTCCGCTAGAAAATGCCAGGCAGTCCGGGCGCGGTGGCTCAAGCCTGTAATCCCAGCACTTTGGGAGGCCAAGGCGGGCGGATCACGAGGTCAGGAGATCGAGACCATCCTGGCTAACACGGTGAAACCCCGTCTCTACTAAAAATACAAAAAACTAGCCGGGCGCGGTGGCGGGCGCCTGTAGTCCCAGCTACTCGGGAGGCTGAGGCAGGAGAATGGCGTAAACCCGGGAGGCGGAGCTTGCAGTGAGCTGAGATCCGGCCACTGCACTCCAGCCTGGGTGACAGAGCAAGACTCCGTCTCAAAAAAAAAAAAAAAAAAAAAAAGAAAATGCCAGGCAGGGGCACAGCCATGTGGTTCTCAGACGGTAAACCCTAAGCCACAGATCCTTGCTTTCTGGGGCAGGGAATAGTGGACAGGGCTGGCTCCAGACAACAGTCCCCAACAGGCTGCACCAAGGTGACCGCACCTCCCTTGAATGCAGGCAAGGGGTGCTGTGCTCACGCTCTCAGCCTGGGTGCATCCTCACTTCATTCACAGCTCCTCTATCTGCCCCATTTCACTGAGGCTCAGCGAGGTTACCCATGTCGCCCCAGGTCACCATCCAGTAACCCAGAAAGCTTGTCTTGGCTCCTCCACTAACTGCGTGATCTCGGACAAGTCAGGAACTATCTCTGAAAGCCAGTTATCCTCCTTAAAATGGAGACAGTTGAGCCAGGCATGGTGGTTTATGCCTGTAATCCCAGCACTTTGGGAGGCGGAGGCAGGAGGATCGCTTGAGCCCAGGAGTTTGGGAGCAGCCTGGGCAACATAGTGAGGCCGCCATGTCTACAATTTTTTTTTTAATTAGCTGGGCGGGGCAGTGCGCGCCTGTGGTCCCAGCTACTCAGGAGGCCAAGGTGAGAGGATCACTTGAGCCCAGGAGGTCAAGGCTGCAGTGAGCCCTGATCGCGCCACTGCACTCCGGCCTGGGAGACAGTGAGACCCTGTCCAAAAAAAAAAGGAGACAGTCCCATAACAAGTCCCCCATGGTGCCGCCCAGATGGGGGTTTCGACGCGAGGGAGAGGAGGGAAAGGGTCGTCAGGGAAGGTTCCTGGTGGCAGAGCTCACGGGGTGCGTGCTGAGCTGAATTTTGCACGGCAGTCTCTGAATCCTGGAGCCGAGTCCAGAGGGCGGGATGCAGGTATTGCGAAGAGGCACAGGCTCCGAGAGGCACCACCAGAGTGTGGGCTTTGGGCGAGGAGGGGTCTCCTCTGGATGGGGTAGATCTGGCAGGCTTGGGGGAGATGGGGCTGAAAGGCTGGACGGGGGGAAGGCCAGGAAGCTGGAGACGGGGATGGAAAGCTAAACCGCAAAGAGCAGGCGCCCTGCCCCCCGCGGGCCCCGCGCCTCCAGCTCACCCTTCCCGCGCTTCCTGGGGTGGGCGTCCAGCCGGCAGCCAATGGGCCCCGCCCCCGCCCGCAGCCAATGGGCCGCGTCCCCGCCCGCGCGGTCGCCCCGCCCCTCGCAGACCCGGAAGTGGGCCAAGCTCCTTCCCGGCCGGCCGCAGGAATGGGGCAGCTTCGCTGGCTGCCGCTGCTGGCACTGCTGCTCTTGTTGCGACCGCCGGGGGTCCAGTCCGCCGACCCCATCCAGGCCTTCGTGGTGCCCCACAGCCACATGGACGTGGGCTGGGTCTACACTGTGCAGGTAGGTGCCGACGCCCCGCGCGCCCCCAAGGCTGCAGCTTCCCTCTCCCCGCGGAATCCAAGTGTGGGTTTGTGTACCGGGGCGCGATGCCGGCGCAGAAGGAGGCTCAGTGGGTTCAGGACCCCACGCTGCTATTGACTGGTTGCGTCGCTAACTTCGAGCCAGTCACTTCCTGCCTCTGCACCCCCATTACCCCTTCTGGAGGTGTTGCAGATTGGAGGGGCCGCTGCATTCCCGGCTGGGGAGGGGCATGGGGGTTGACAGCAGTAACCCATTTCCCAGGGAAGCCTGGAGCAGGAGAGGGTGGGGCTGGCTTCAGAGCAGGTGGATGTCAGGTGCCCGCTGGGAAGGGGCCGGGCTGGTCCCCTGCGGGGCTGAATATTGGAGGCCAGCTCAGCGTCCTCCGCCCCCTAGGACAGGGGTGAAGGTGGACCTGTGGTCACCTCCTGGTTGTGCTCAGGATTTTGGGCGAGGGGCTTTGGTCCCTGAGCCTCAGTTTCCCCATCTGTGAAGGGTAGGGGAAGCATGCCCACTACAGCCAGTTTCCACAGGAGGAAACCGAGGCCCAGAGAGGGTTGGTGCCTTGCCCAAGGTCACCCGGGAATAAGTCCAACGCCTCCTGGCTCCCTGCTCGGTGCTCCTTCCATTAATTTAAGCCCTCTGTGGGCACCCCGAGTGCAGGGCCCTGGGGACTCGGACGGGAACACACTGCAGCTCTGGTCCTTGGAGCTCCCAGCCTTGGGGAGGAAGATGGCTAGACCTCAGGGACAGCCTGGGGAGCTCCTCCTCTCAGCACCAGCTTTCATTTCAGCCCCAGCAGGCCCCTTTGGGGTCACTGGACCACACCCCCACTGGGCCCTAAGACTTTCCTGTGCTGCCCCTCAATGGCACACTCAGGGCCCAGCCCCCACAACTGCACGCTCAGGGCCCAGCTTGCTCACCCCTCTGGGAAGCTCTCCCTGACCCCTGGGCTGGGAGGGCACGTGTCTCTGCCCATGCAGGGTGTCTGTTTCCCCGTCCCTCTCCCCCAGGAGAGCACGATCCCATCCAGTGGGGAGAGCCTGGTGTGGAGCGGGTGCCTGATAGCTGTGTGGTGAGTGAGCAGCAGGGAAGGAAGGGCAGAGCCCCCAACTCTGTGCAGACACACCCAGCGAATGGCAGGGGCCCCAGGAACACTTGGTCGTGTTGGACCGGGGCTGGTGTGATGCTGTCCCCTCCCCCAGGAAAGCATGCAGGCGTATGCCGCCAATGTCTACACCTCAGTGGTGGAAGAGCTGGCCCGCGGCCAGCAGCGCCGGTTCATCGCGGTAGAGCAGGAGTTTTTCCGGCTGTGGTGGGATGGCGTCGCCTCGGAGCAGCAGAAACACCAGGTAACGAGGTCACCAGGTGACTCAGCTGGCCCAGTGGCCTGGCGAAGACCCAGGCGGAAAACTCAATGGGGCAGTTCTAGCCAGGGCCAGGGCCAGGCTGGCGTAAATCACAGGGCCAAAACCCCACCGGGCTGTTCACAAGCCTTGTTTAGATCAAGGTTTATGGTCAGTTCCATGCCTGGGAGAGACTGCTTTCAATTTAATCCTGAATTTCTGTCTACTCTTGAAAAAACTGCCAGCTCTGGCAACCCAGGTGTGCACTTCCGTGCCAGCTGGCACTAAGTCAGCAGTGCCTCCTGACACCAGGCATCCCAGGTGTCCCCGAGCCCTCACCCTCTTCTCTCATTTGTGTTAGCTGCCTGGCCCCCTGGGCCCGGGGTCTGATGACCCTTGATGAGGGTGCGACAGTCCCTGTGTTTCGAGGGTAGGCAGCAGGTTACTTCATACAGGATGGAGAGTCAGAGTCCCCGCTGCACAGTGAGGCAGCCTGGGTCCCATCCTGCCCCCGCACCGGGGGACATGACTAGCCTCTGCGAACCGCACATTCCACTTCCATTAAGCAGGGTGACCGCCCCATTGCAGAGAGGTCATGCCAAGATTGAAGCCCCGGTGTGAGCACCCAGGACGATATTCAGGGGTTCTTAGTTTCCTCCCCGGTGTCCACCTGCCTTCAGAACAGTTGCTGAACATAAAGTTCAGAGATGCCAAGCGACTTGCTCAAGAGAGTGAAGCCGAGAAGAGAGAGCAGGGTGTCCACCAGGTCCCACCAGAGTCACGGGAAGGAGCCGGACATCCAATGGCCACTTGATGCTGCCAGATAGTGGGGTTGTTACCTTGAGTTAAAGAGACGTTCCAGGTTCAGAGAGGGCAGGCTACTGGCCTGTGGTCACACAGCTTGTAAGCGGCAGGTGGGATTCTGGGCTAGGCATGCCTGACTCGAGGCAGGCCTTTCCAGGGTATCCTGTGGGTGGCCCATGCTTCTTCAGGTGCACCCCACCAAACCCAGTGGTCTGTCTCCTAGCCCTTCACTGCATGGCCCAGTGAAGACCTGGGCAGGAAACTTGTGGCGGGGCTCCCTGGAGGCAGGAATTTTTGCCTGCTTCATTCACTGCTGAACCCCCAGTGCCTGAACAGTGTCGGTTGTATACTAGGTGCTCACTTAACATTTGTTGAGTGAATGATCTACAAATAGTGCACCTTAAGAAACAAACCAAAGGTACCGCCTATAAACAGCTGTGTGTACACATACTGAAGTGCGTAGCGTCAAGGGCATGCTGTTGCTAACTTGGTTAGCAGCAAAGGTGGAATAAAGGTGTTATGTGTGTAGAGACGGGGGTGTTAAGCAAATAGGTTAAAAACGTTAGTGATGAGTGAACCCTGGGAAAGGATATGGGAGCTCTTTGTTCTATTTCTGAAACTTTTCTAAAGTTTTGAATTATTTAATAAAATAAGATGTAAGCAAATCTTATATTACAAATACATATCTCAAATGCCCCATGAGGGCTGCATGATTTCTAGGTGGTGGAGACACAATGTGGACCAGGACAGACACTGCCCTGCTTTTGCAGAGTAAGCAAGGGTGGGGAGTGGCGCTGTAAGCATGTCCCCCACAGACGCAGCCATGCTCAGCGTGTCCCCCACAGACGCAGCCATGCTCAGGAGCTGTAACTGGCTTTTTTCTCTCTGCCTGCCCATGTCAAGGTCCGCCAGCTCCTGGAGGAAGGACGCCTGGAATTTGTCATCGGAGGCCAGGTCATGCATGACGAGGCCGTGACACACCTTGATGACCAGATCCTGCAGCTCACAGGTTTGGCCACCCTACCCTGCACCCGGGGTCCCTCAGGACCTCCAGTGGGACTGGGACGCGGTATCAGAAACCCCAGCTTTTGAGCTCTGTCTGCCCCTCTTAGTGGGGTGGGGGAATGTTAACCAGTGAAAACAGTGATTTGCTAGTGCCGTATTCATGTCTCACCAAGGAAGTTGAACATGGGGGTTAAGAGCATGAATTCTGGAGTCAGATGGTCTCAATATATCCTGGCTCTGCCAATTCCCTCCTCTGTGACCCTGGAAAGGAATGTAACTTCAGTTTCCTCATAGATAAAATGAGTTTGATGGTAATACTTACCTCAAAGGGTTGTTGTGACTATTAAATTGGGATAATTCAAATAAAGCACTTTGGTAGGATGTGGGTTCCCTAGTAAATGCTCAGCAAATGTTTGCTGCCTTCCATCACAATCACCACCTTCATTATTACTACCACTACCACCTTCAACACCACAATGATCATGACTACTACCACCACCATCACCATCACCACCACCCTTTACCACCACAATGACCATCATTACCACTACCACCACCACCACCACCATCACCACCCTTCACCACCACAGTGACCATCACTACCACTACCATCACCACTACTGTCACCACCCTTTACCACCACAATGACCATCACTACAACCATCACCACCACCACCATCACTGTCACCACTCTTTACCACCACAATGACCATCACTACAATCATCACCACCACCACCACCACCACCACCATCACTACCACCACCCTTCATCACCACGACCATCACTACCACCATCACCACCACCACATCACTACCACCACCCTTCACTACCACAATGACCATTACTACTACTATCACAACCACTACTATCACCATCACCACCACCACCCTTCACCACCACAATAACCATCACCACCACCACCACCAACACTGCCACCACTGCCACCACCATTACTATCACCACCCTTTACCACCACAGTGACCATCACTACCACCACCCTTCACCACCACAATAACCATTACTACTACCATCACCACCACCACATCACTACCACCACCCTTCACCACCACAAAGACCATCACCACCACACCACCACCATCACTACTATCACCACCACCACCACTGCCACCATCATCATCACTACCACCACCACCACCACCATCACCACCACTACAACTACCACCACCACCACCATCACCATCACCACCACCCTTCACCACCACTATGACCACCACTACTGCTATCGTTACTACCACTACCATCACCACCATCACCACTACCACCATCATCTTCACCACTACAATGACCATTACTACCACTACCATCACCACCACCACCCCCCAAACACTATCACCATGATCACCACCATCACTACCCATCACTGTCACCACCACCATCACCACATCCATTACTACCATCATCTCCACAATCATCACCACCACCACCACGACCAGGTCCCTCACCGTCATGTCCACCGTCCTCAGCACCAGCACCCACAGTGCCGTGGGGCACTCTACTCACCGCTTACCAAATGCCTTTCACAGTGACACCCCAGCCAATCCTAATGGCAGGCTGATGGTGAGGCATGGTGATGCCCAGTCTCATTTTGCAGACGTAGAAACTGAGACCCAAAGAAATGCAGTGACTCTTTCCAGGGCAGATGGCCCAGACTTGAGTCCAGGCCTAGGGACTGAAGCTCCAAGTCCACAGTCACTCCACTACAGCATGGGCCCTGATTTCCCCATTTGTAAAACATCCAGGCAGAGAGAATGTTGTCAAAGGATGTTTTTGGCACTCTCCCTTTTCTCTTCTTTAATCTGGAATGTTCCCCTGTCTCAGTTTCTTATCGCCTTACATCTGGACTTTGCTCAAGCCCTAGACTTGCCCTTCCATGAGAAGGAGGCGTGATGGACACAGCCCTACAGACAGAGCTCCTCCCGCGGCCAGGAGCTCAGCCCCTGCTTGTCCCCATGCATCCTCACAGGCCCAGAGGTAACAGGGGAGGAGAGCGAGGCTCAGAGTGAGCACCTTGCCCTCAGCCGCCTGCTGTGGCTCCCTGACTCCACAGCCCCTGCTCTTTCACTCCCCCGTGTGAAGTATGGGCAAGGGATCCATCCCAACAGACTTCCCCCACACCCCCTCACAGACCCACTGCCAGGGCACATGTGACGCTGTAGGCGTGTCCCCCACCTGCCTCCTGCCCTGCACCAGCGAGGAGGCTCTGGGGCTGTTTCTCACCTGTGCCATTTCACGCAGTGCTCCCCCTCGTTCTCCACCCTCCTCCTCAAGACATAGCTGAGAAGCCCCTCCCGTGGGAAATCTCTGAGTCTCTGCAGTTCTGTGTCACCTCCCCCCCTAACCGCTGAACCTCAGATGCCCCTGGCAGGGACCCCCATCTGACTCATCTCAGCACCCAGCATAGGGTCTGGCCCAGAGCACTGCTCACTGGGCAAGGCTGGGCAAGGGGTGGGCGCTGAACTGTCCTGCCCTGAGGGTACCCACCGCTGGGGTACCTCGCCTCTGGCCTCAGCCCACCATGTCTAACTGCTGATACCCCAGTGCTGACCCTGCAGGTCTGCCCTGGCAACTGGAAGCCCCAGGGAACCTCAGGCTGTGTCGCTCTGGGGCAGGAAGAGCCCCCGGAGACACGAGAGAGAGCGGATGCTGTGAGGCTCCATTTCCAAACCTGTCCAAGCTCATGGGGCTCTCAGGGGACAGACACGTGGGTTCCTTTCATGATAACCACCTTGTTCTAGGTACCAGATGTACACGTATTTTTTTCAGTCCTCAGGGCAATCTGGTAGATGGGTAATCTTACAAATGCTTATTCGTAAAGAAGTTTGAGGCTCAAATGCTATCAAAATGTGCCCACCACCAGCTAAGTGATGGGACCCAGATCCTACCCTAGCCCGGCCAAGTCGGGAAGTTTACTTGTGGCTGAGCCCCTCTCCCTCGTGGCCGAGCCAAGCGCTTTCCCACGTGCTCTTAGTTGCCTCAGAACAGCCTGGTAGCAGGTGGTACTATTCACAGCCCCATTTGACAGATGAGGAAACTGAGGTACAGAGAGGTGCGGGGTTTGTATGCAGTAGGTAGCAGAACTGGCGCTCAAGCCCACGTGTGCCTGGCCTGGGCTCTTTCCTGAACTTGTAGTCCCTAGGGCGGGGGAAGAGTGTGTGTATCGGACTCTCTGGGTGGCCTTTTCAGACCGCCCATCTCAGATGTGCCAGGCATTCTGGCTGTGAATTATGTCCACATTGGGATGGTTTTCTCAGATGCGTTGGAGTGAGAGAGGCTGGATCACCCCTCACTGCTTCCAGGCCCTTCATCTCCATCTCACCTTGGTGGAGCCCCTGCCTCGGGACAGGCCCTGGACAGCAAAGGAAGACAGGATCAGGCTGGCGCAGCCTTTAGACTCTAACCTTCTTCTTGGGGTACTGGGGTGCCAAAGCATCTCCTTAACCAAGACCCACGCCTGGCTGCCTGCCAGGGCCTGGGACGCCGGGCCTGCCCGTGAGCTCACCTTTCCAGCCTTTACCTCCCCAACTCCTGCTCCCGGCAGGCACGCCAACACCACCTTAATTTTAGATGTGACATTTCTAGTGAGGGGAAAAGCATTTGTTCCCAGCACTGCAGTGACAGGGAAAAGCTGGGTGTGGGCAGCAGCCCCCGGGGGTAAGAGCTTTCATGCCCCTCCCTGAGGGGACACCTTCCCAGCTGGGATGTTTAGCGGAGGCCCAGCAGAGTGGCAGGTGCCAGAAGGAAAGAACCCCCCGCCCCTATCCTGAGGGGAGAGAGCCCAGCTCCCGCCTCAGAGGTGCTGAGAGGCACAGGGTCCAAGCGAGAGTCAAGGAGACACCTTGGGCCATCCTGGATGACCACTGCTGTCCTGGCCATTCAAACCCAAGCTCTAAGCCCTGTACCCCAACCCCACTCCCCTCCCACTCAATCAGCGATCCCTCTCCTGTGTCACAGACTCTCTTCCACCTTCTCTTGTCTGTCTGCCTCCTTCCAGCAGTGTTGTCATTGTTGTTGTTGTTGTTGTTGTTGTTAGAGTCTCACTCTGTCACTCAGGCTGGAGTGCAGTGGCGCAATCTCGGCTCACTGCAATCTCTGCCTTGTGGGTTCAAGCAATTCTCATGCCTCAGCCTCCTGGGTAGCCGGGAGTACAGGCATGCACCACTATGCCCAGCTAATTTTCATATTTTTAGTAAAGATGGGGATTTCACCATGTTGGCCAGGCTGGTCTTGAACTCCTGACTTCAAGTGATCCGCCCACCTTGGCCTCCCAAAATGCTAGGATTACAGACGTTAGCCACCAAGCCCGGCCCCCAGCAGTATTAAAAACACACTTAAATTGTCTCTTCAAATTTTTCTTTTTTTTTTAAGATGGGGTCCACTATGTTGCCCAGGCTAGTCTTGAACTCCTGATCTCAACATGATTGTAAAGCAAGCCCCTCCAGCTCAGGCTGTAGTGACATTTATTCTCACCACCCCCTTACACCCCAACACCTCCCACTACTTCACCCTCAGCCCCTGCAGCCTGGCCTCTGCCCTCCACATGCTAGTGAGCTTCCTTGTGGCCTGGTCATTACGCTGGTGAGGATATTGGTTCAGCAGGTTGAACAGAGACCAAGTGACTCCAACAAGAAGGAAAGTGTGTTTCTTTCCTGTGGAAGTCTGCAGTGCAGGCCACTCTGGTGATTGGGTGGCTCTGCTCCATGGAGTGACCCAGGGATCCAGGTTGCTTCCATCTTGATGCTCAGCCATCCCCAACAGTGTTTCCTGCCTGAGTTGCAGTCTAGGCTGGCTCACCCCACTCAGTTGTCCTTCCAGCAACTAGGGGATAGGGAATGGTGGAGCCAGGGCAGGCAGCTTACTTGTAAAAGGCGACCTAGAACCGGCCCATATCACTCCTCACATTTCCATTGGCCAGAACTTAGTCACATGGCCTCTCTCAACTGCAGGGACTGCTGGGGAATAGAGTCTGTTATTTTGCTCACAGCCCATTGGCCAAAGTGGTATCATGTGATCTCTACCAGTTGCAAAGGAGGCTGGGGAATGTAGTCTCTGGCTGGGAGTCCATGTGCCCTGCTGAAACCAAGAAGGAGTGTGTGGTTCTGATACTAAAAGGAAGAAGGACAAAATGTGTATCAGAGGCCAATTAACAGTTTTGGTCATGAATCACCCTGAAGTCTCAGGAATGCTTTCTGCTAGAGGACCAGAAAACCTGAGTAAAGCTGTTACTGATGGAAGGTACCCAAGTTACCAGCAGCTAATCTGTACAGGTCTGCAGCAACCTCAATTCTTGCCTCCTCAGAAGAAAGAATTCAACTGAGGGGCATAAGGCAGAAAACAAGACTGAGGCATGTTTCAGAGCAGAAGTGGAAGTTTATTTAAAAAGGCTTTAAAACAAGAAAGAAAGGAAAGTATGCTTGGAAGAGTCCCAAGTGGGCACGTGAAGGTCAAGTGCTGTGTTGATCCTTGATCCTAGGACTTTATAGGTTGGTCCCCTTTCCTGTGATCCTTCCCTTAGGCTGGGCTACCCACACGCACAGTGACCTCCTTACCCTTGGGAGGTAAGCACACGCAGTGTATTTAGGAAGTTGCACGCATGCCCATCTGACGCTTTCTTCCCTTTTCCAGTGGAGTGCCCCTGGAAGGTCAAACTCCGCCATTTTGTCTCTTAATCCACGTGCCTGGGACGTTGTGTCTCCCTGGCACTGCATTCAATTAACACGTTAGTGCAACAGGTGTGGACCATCAGGAAATGCCCTCTCCCTAGTGCTGGCTGCCAATTTGTTACTTTTAGAGAGGCAATGTGATAATTGCCAAACCATCACCCAACATTCCTAGTGGGTGGGGGAAGAGCCCTCGCCTGCCCGACTCATGCTTGTCTAACTACTTGTAACAAAGCGACTTGAGTCTTAAGAACATTTACTGTTTACTTAATAAGATGGGGATAGTTTGAGACTGGTTCTGCAGTACCTTGATATCTGTGATTCTCATGTCCTTACCCTTGTGGTCACAAGATGGCTTCCATAGCTCCAGGCATCATGTTACCAGACACCACATTCAAGGCAGTAAAAGGAAGAGAGGGGGCTTTCTATAGCCATGGTCTATTCTGTTGGATAAACTTAGACACGCTAAAATGTTAGCATTCATTTGAACCAACAGTGATTCCTGAATCAGGAAGTACTAGACTGTGAGCACTTCAGGGCTCCACTAAGGGCATATGAGGGAGAAACTTCTATAAGGTGCTCCTGAAAGTAAGACAAAGAAAGCATGTGCCTACAGTGAACAGTCCCTCGTTAGAGGTTGGTTGGCAGTTTCCGATGGGTCAAGCTTAAGTTCTGTTTTCCTGTTTACACTGAGTTGGATTTGGGTTTGCTAACGGAGGAACCCGAGGCCTGGAGCCGGCTCAGCTCGATGGCCTCCCACCCAGTTCATTACTTAACAATGCTCCTCCAGCTGGCAGACAGACTGAGGGAACAAATATCTGACAAGAGGGAGTGAGCGTGCCACATTTGGCTTAGATCAACTGTGATTCATCCCTTGAGGCTGGGCATGGTGCCCCCTGAACAGAGGGAAGGTTCTGCCAGTGAAGAAGGGGTGCTGACTTGGCAGCCGTCAGCCTGCCCCCACTGGCCGCCCTGTCTGGTGCGAGGCCGCACCTTCCAGAGCTCCTGGCTCCTCTCAGTGCAATGCTGTTGCCCTCCTTCATCCTGCAGCTAGCACTCCCCCTGTGCTCCCCCGACCCTCTGGCTCCTCCTTCTCCATCCTCTCTGCTTACACATGCACAGCGTCCACCCACATCCTAGTCCAAGCTCCCTCTGATCCCCTGTCACCTCTGCTGTGCACCTGACGCTAGCCCCACCCCTCACCTCCCACAGTCACCCCCTGCCCTGTCTTGGCCTTACTCATGGGTCTGACCGCTGCTCAGTCCCCACACCCCAGGCATCGTCTGAGCCTCAGCCAGGGTCCCCAGGACTGCGAGTTCATCAGTGAAAGGCAGTTTGAGTCTAGATCAGTTATGAGAGTTCTCTGAGATGTTGTTCAGCAGTCTTAAAGTGTGGATTGTAACACCCATCTCTCAAGGTGTTTAAAAGATTATATTTCGGGGAAGGACTTGGGGAACATTAATCAATGCCTTATACAAGTCTGGGGTTTTCTTTCTCCCTGCACCACTGAACCCAATATCTGGTTTACTATGGTGGCTCTTAAGTAATAAATGAATAAATGAATGGTTGGGTGATTCTGGCATGGAGCCCTTTGTATTCATGATCTATCTCTATGTAGTAAATTGCCCCCAAACTCAGGGGCTTCTGAAAACAAGCATTTTGAATCTACAGCTCCTATGGGTGAGGAGCTGAGGAGTGGCTTAGCCAGGGGGTTCTGGCTCAGGACCTCTTGAGAAGTTGCTATCAAGGAGTCAGATGGGGCAGTGTCATCTGAGGGCTGGACTGGGGCTGGAGGGTCTACTCCAGGCTGGCTTCTGTGGCTGTGAGAGGAGGCCTTGGTTCGTTGCCGTGTGACTGCTCATGGCACAGCAGCTGGCCTCCCAGAGCAGTGACCCAGGACAGCAGGCAAGAGCGGCCACAGTAGAAGCTGCATGCCCTGCACCTTCTCGCCTCGGGGACACACAGGCACTTCTGCCTCCTTATGTTTGTTAGAAGTGAGTCACTGAGTCTGGCCACCCTCTAGGCCCTAAGCCTCATCTCTTGAAGAAGTAGCAATGATTTATGGATGTCTTTTCTTTTTTGTTTGTTTGTTGGTTTGTTTGTTTGAGACAGTCTCATTCTGTCACCCAGGCTGAAGTGCAGTGGTGGGATCACGGCTCACTGCAGCCTCAACCTCCTGAGCTCAAGTGATCCTCCCACCTCAGCCTCCCAAGTACCTGGGACTACAGACATGTGCCACCACGCCTGGCTAATTTTTTTTAAGTTTGTGTGCATGTGTAGAGATGGGGTCTCACTCTACTGCCCAGGCTGGTCTCAAACTCCTGGGCTCAAGCAGTCCTCCCACCTCAGCCTCCCAAAGTGCCAGGATTACAGGCATGAGCCACATTGCTAGGCTTGGACATCTTTTGAACCACCACACACTTAGGTTTGAAGTTCACTTTTAACCTTTTATTGTTGGTGATGTCCGAGACCTCCATCGCATCATCAAAATCAGTGCTCTATCTAAGTTCACACAAAAATCCTCACCCCTGCACATGCTATAACATGCAGGAACCTTAAGGACATTACTCAGAGTGAAATACGTCAGTCACAGAAGGACTAATGCTGTGTGATTCCACTGGTATCTAGAGTTGTCAAATTCATGGAGTCAGGGAGTAGAATGGGGGTGCTAGGGGCTTGGGGAGGGGCATAGGGAGTTAGTGTTTAATGAGGACAAGAGCTTCAATTTGGGAAGAGGAGAACGTTCTGGAAAGGGATGGTGGTGGTGGTTGTATAACGGTGTGAATGCACTATTCAGCTGTACACTTAGAAATGATTAAGGTGGTAAATTGTATGTTATATGTACTTCACCATGATTAAAAGTTAATAATTAACACCCTCACCTCTGCGGTTCAGCATGACCTTGCCTGGCCCAGTAGCTGGCACTGCAACCCACTGGACAGGCAGGTTCCCCTGGGTGAGCGTGGGGCCGGGAGGCACAGGCCCACCCTCCAGGCACCAGCAGGGTGATGCTGTCTTTGCAGAAGGACACGGGTTTCTCTATGAAACATTTGGGATCCGGCCACAGTTCTCCTGGCACGTTGACCCATTTGGCGCCTCCGCCACGACCCCCACCCTATTCGCGCTGGCGGGCTTCAACGCCCACCTCGGCTCCCGGATCGACTACGACCTGAAGGCAGCCATGCAGGAGGCCCGGGTGAGTGGTGTGCCGCGTCTGCTGCCGCCCAGCGACTGCTCCTCCCTTCCTTCCTTGGATCAGAGCATGGTAGAAAGCTGCTGCTCTATGCCACAGTGTTCGGGAATTCTTGGCAGCTGCATAGACCACGGGGCTGTCCCCTAACCTTTGCTCTTGTCATCTCCCCCACCAGGAGGACCCCCCTCCCTGTACACCCAGCTTCTCACAGAGCTGCAGGCACAGTTTGGCTGCCTCCTGCTTCCAGACCCCTATCCCCATCAGCTGGGCCTGAGGCAGGGCTGACCCCTTCTGTGGGCCTCCCACAGGGACTAGAGCAGAATGGCACTCAGTAAGCAGGGGTTGACAACCAGAGGAATGGCAGGGCGTGTTTAGCTGGGAGAACAGTTAGCAGAGACGCTATGATTCTTCAGGTGTGTGGGCAACTATTACAAGACTTAAGTAGCAACAACCACCATGGTAGATGCTGTCTTCGGTTGTGCCCTTGGGAGTGTCAGGCCTGGTACCAGGCCCTACTCATCCTTCATTTCTTTTTCTTTTCTTTCTTTCCTTTTTTTTTTTTTTTTTTTTTTTTTTTTTTTTTTTTTGAGACAGGGTCTTGCTCTGTTGCCCAGCCTGGAATGCAGTGGCACAATCTCAGCTCACTGTAAACTCTGCCTCCCGGGTTCAAGCGATTCTTGTACCTCAGCCCCTCAAGTAGCTGGGATTACAGGTGAGCACCACCACGCCCAGCTAAATTTTTTGTGTGTTTCTTGTAGAGACGGGGTTTCACCATGTTGGCCAGGCAGGTCTCAAACTCCTGGTCTCAAGCGATTCACCCACGTCAGCCTCCCAAAGTGCTGGTATTACAGGCGGGAGCCACTGGTGCCCACCTTCATCCTGCATTTCTTTTAACCCTCACAGCAACCTTATGGGATGGTGTCATCATTTGCTGGGGCTGCTATAACAAAGGACCACAGACTGGTGACTTAAGCAATAGGAACATATTGTCCCATGGTTCTAGAGGCTGCACATCCAGGGCCAAGGTGTCGGCAGGGTCATGCTTACTCTGAAGGTGCGAGGGAAGGGGCTGCTCCAGGCCTCTCTCCTTGGCTTGTGGATGTCCCGCTTCTCCCAGTGCCCCGTATCATCTTCCCTGTGTGCATGTCTGTGTCTCAATTTTCCCTTTTTCTAAGGACACCCATCCTATTGTATTAGGACCCACCCTAATGAACTCATTTTAACTTGATTACTTCTGTAAAGACCCCATTTCCGGCTGGGCACAGTGGCTCACGCCTGTAATCCCAGCCCTTTGGGAGGCTGAGTGAGGCAGGCAGATCACATGAGGTCAAGAGTTCGAGACCAGCCTGGCCAACATGGCGAAACCCCGTCTCTACTAAAAATACAAAAATTAGCCGGGCGTGGTAGCAGGCGCCTGTAATCCCAGCTACTCGGGAGGCTGAGGCAGGACAGTCACTTGAACCCAAGAGGTGAAGGTTTCAGTGAGCCGAGATCATGCCACTGCACTCCAGCCTGGGTGACAGAGTAAGACTCTGTCTCAAAAAATAAAAATAAAAAATAAAAAATAAACTACACACTTGGTGAGAAGTAATGAGCTTCCTGCACCTGGGGGCATTCAAGCAGAGTTAGAAGGTGCTGATTCTACAGGCTTTGGCAGAGAAAATCCTGCATTGAGGAGTGCGTGGGGTGAATGAGCATGGCTTCCAGAGGGCAAATCCCACAGCCAGTCTTAGACAGGAAACGGCAGGGGAGATCTCATCCCTGAACCACTGAGGGAGGGCGGAGGTGAGGACAGGCAGGAGATACCCAGATGGGGCTGAGGAAAGTGGAGCTGGGGCAGCCACGTGGCCCCTCCAGCCTCACTCCCCTCCTCGGTTTGCAGGGGCTGCAGTTCGTGTGGCGAGCGTCCCCAACCCTCTCAGAGCAGCAGGAAATCTTCACGCACATCATGGACCAGTACAGCTACTGCACCCCGTCCCACATCCCTTTCTCCAATAGGTACGTGCCCTTCCGCAGTGCCTTTGGGATCTGACAGCAGGGTCTGCCCAGCCCCTGCAGCTCTTCTGCAGTTTTGTTTTTGTTTGTTTGTTTGTTTGTTTGTTTAAGACAAGAGTTTCTGCTCTGTTGTCCAGCCTGGAGTGCAGTGGCTCCATCTTGGCTCACTGCAACCTCCGCCTCCTGGATTCAAGCTATTCTTTTGCCTTAGCCTCCTGAGTAGCTGGGATTACAGGCGCCCACCACGACACCCAGCTAATTTTTGTCTTTTTAGTAGAGATGGAGTTTTACCATGTTATCTAGGCTGGTCTCAAACTCCTGACCTGAGATGATCCACCTGCCTCGGCCTCCCAAAGTGCTGGGATTACAGGCATGAGCCACCGTGCCCAGCCCTATTCTGCAGTTTTTGACAAGAGCTCCTTAAGCATTTCCACACATGGTTTCCCATTCTTAAGCCTCCCCAACAGAGTGGGTGGGGTTATCAACCCCATTTTAGAGATGTGGAAACTGAGGTTCAGAGAGGGTAAGTGACCAGATCAGGGTCACCCAGCTGGTAAGTAGGGGAGGCAGGATTTGACTCCAGTTCTGTGTGACTCCAAATTGCTTCTTGTTATGAGTCCCTGTCCCAACAGAGGATTGTTTAAAGGATGAGATCTTCGCTGGGTGCGCTGCCTCATGCCTGTAATCCCAGCACTTTGGGAGGCCGAGGCAGGTGGGTCACTTGAGGTCAGGAGTTTGAGACCAGCCTGGCCAACCTGATAAAACTCTGTCTCTACTAAAAATACAAAAATTAGCCAGGCGTGGCAGCAGTGCCTGTAATCTCAGCTACTCAGGAGGCTGGGGCAGAAGAATCACTTGAACCCGCAAGGTGAAGGTTGCAGTCAGCCAAGACTGTGACTGCACTCTAGCCTGGGTGACAGAATGAGACTCCATCTCAAAAAAAAAAAAGCCTGGAAGAGTGGGAGAGGGAAGGGGCCTGCAGAGCCCCGGGAATACATCGCTGCACATCCTTGTCTTGCAGAGCTGCCCCTGTCCAATCACCTCCTATTCACCCCGTGGTGAGGGAGGGGTCCTCACCCTAAACGGTAGATGGTTGAATACACACCACCCTACCCAGCACAGGTGACATCCACAGCAGTTTCTGTTTGTCACATACAATCACAGCTCACACCGCACATGCCAAGGCCCCATGGGGGTGCACTGTGGAGCAGACTGAACACGTAGGGGCAGCTGTGTAGCAGCAAGGGGGCAGGTGCCCTCGGCTCCTGCAGAGGACGTGAGTGGCTCATCTGAATAATTTCACCAGCTGGCAGGGAGGTGGAAACTGTTGTGTGGAGGACCAGGTGGGGTGCAGCTGGTCCGACTGATAGTGGAAGAGCTAGACAAGAGGACTTTTCTGCTGGTGGAAGCTATCAGGTGACAGCAGGGGACTCCTAGACCCCTGGGGGCCTTCAAGGCTCAGATGTCAAGAAGCACATGGGATTTTAGCCTCGCTGTACACCTTCTTCCCCAGAAGGCTTTGGGTGAAGACTGAGTGGGGACCAGGAGTATGGAGCCATGGACCAGGACCCCCTGGGGGCAGAGAGGGTAGGCAGTGAGCCCACATGCACGTTCCTGGCTCGCTGTTTCGAGCACCCACCATGAGCCAGGGCCTGTTCCGAGTATTCTCCCTGTGATACCTCATAGACCCTCGCAGCGATCCCCTGACCGAGATGTTGTGAGTGCTCCATCTTACAGAAGGAGAAACCGAGGCACGGCAGCCCACCCCAGGTCCCACAGCTGGCAGAAATGGTAGAGCCAGCGATGGATTGAGACCACCGGCTCCGCAGCCTCTACATGGTGGCAGCAGCCAGCCTTGGTCTCTGTGCAGTCAGACAGTCCTGGGTTCAAATCCACGCTCTGCCCTGGCCAGGTGCTTAGCCTGTCTTGGAAGAGGAAAGACAACGGGCAAGGCAGAGGCAGTGAAGAACACCGGCCGGGATTCATTAGCGGTCCCTGCCGCTTGTCAGCCCTCCTCTGTGCCCGGCACTGTTTCTAGCTCCTTTCCATAAATGACTTGCATTTAATCCTCACAACAACCCGCTCCGCAGTCTACCAGGGAGACTAAAGCTTGGTGAGGCTAGAGATGACTGCTGGTGGCTGATGACTCTGATCCCAATGCTTTGAGAGGCCGAGGTGGGAGGACTGCTTGAGACCAGGAATTTGAGACCAGCCTGGGCCACAGAGCAAGACCTCATCTCTACACAAAATTTAAAAATAAGTCGAACATGGTGGTAGTCCCAGCTCCTGGGAAGGCTGAGGCGATGGCCTGAGCCCAGGAGTTCGAGGCTGCAGTGAGCCATGATCATATCACTGCACTCCGGCCTGGGCAACAGAGCGAGACCCTGTCTGTAAAAGAAACAGAGGTGGGATTGCTGGAAGGGGCTGCCCAGGTTGGAGAGCTCCAGACAAGGGTTCCACGGCTGTTACCCCGAGGCTGCACAGTGTGAGCAAGGAAGGCACTTAACTAACTGGGGGTTCTCCACACCCCCAGCCTAAGGCAAACAGAGAAAGATGTTAAATACTGAGCCTGTCTTTATTTAAAACTCTGACATTTTGTTCCTCATGGGTTTTTTGCATTAATTTTCATTTTTTAAAGTACTGCATTAAAATATCATTTATCTCAACTACTGAGATTTGAAGCACCCCCATAAATTTTGTGCCCTAGGCCAGAGCCTCACTTGCCTCACCAGGGCCCCGGCCTCTTTGGGGTCCTGGGACCCGGGGTCTGATGGGCAAGAAGTTGGCCTGCGTGAATGAGCAAACAAATCTGTGGCCCACCATCAGTCATGGAGTGGGGGAATTCAGGCTCTGGGTGAAATGATGCGCCAAGGTGCCAAGACTGGGAGAATGTGGGACTTGGGTATGAGCCCTGGCTGTCCACAGAGCTCGCGTCTTCTCCCCTAACTTTCTGCCCTCGCACAGGTCAGGATTTTACTGGAATGGCGTGGCCGTCTTCCCCAAGCCTCCCCCAGATGGGGTGTACCCCAACATGAGTGAACCCGTCACCCCAGCCAACATCAACCTCTATGCTGAGGCTCTGGTGGCCAACGTGAAGCAGAGGGCCGCCTGGTTCCAGACACCCCACGTCCTCTGGCCCTGGGTAAGGCGGAGTCCCAGGCCCTGTGCCCTCAACACAGCCCAAGGAGCACCGTGCAAGCCCTGGCCCGTGCACCCAGGGCCACCCTATCCAGATCCGGCTAGGCGGCCATGCTCAGCCCAGTGACTCCTCCTCCTTCCCTGCAGACCCCTGGGCCTCTCCCACTCTACCAGCCCCTCCCCCACCTGGAGAAGCACCCTCACCCGCACTGGCCTCTCCAGCTCCCACTCTGCTCTCCTCCCCGCCTGGGCTGGAAGCCTGGCTCCCGGCTCAGGCACTGCATGCCTTAGAGTCCACTGAGCTTTAGTTGCCTCCGCTGCAAAAGGGGAGGGTGGCAGCAGGCTTCATAGGCTTGGTGAGAGGTGGCGCGTTCCCAGGAGGCCGGTGCCCGGCACGTCGTGGCCATCATCACAGCTAACCTTTAGTGAGTACCTGCTGTGTGCTGGGCGCTGCCCCACGGGATATATTTGTCTTATCCGTCTAATTTGCACCACTGAGCCTGGGAAGCAGGCTGGTATCTGTTTCACAGTTGAGGGAACCAAGGGCCAGAGAGGTTAAGGAATTTTCCTGAGGCCACAGAGTTCCTTAGCAGGGTGGCTAGGAAGGGGTGGAATTTGCGTTCAGACCCAGTCAGGCCAGCCCCAGAGCCTGCCTTCTTAATCCATGACTGCCCTTTTGAAGGCAAGCTTAAGGTCAGTAACTGAGTCATGGTTATTATTGTTGTTATTAATCATTATATTCTAATAATTAATAATCATTAATTATAATGATTTGGATAAATACTAACACTGATGGGCCTTAAGAGATGCCCAGGGCTGAGCGCTGTGGCTCACACCTGTAATCCCAGCACTTTGGGGGAGGCCAAGGCAGGCAGATCACCTGAGGTCAGGAGTTCAGAACCAGCCTGGCCAACATGGTAAAACCCTGTCTCTACTAAAAATATAAAAATTAGCCAGGTGTGGTGGTGCGTGCCTGTAATCCCAACTACTCAGGGAGGCTGAGGCAGAAGAATCGCTTGAACCCGGAGGCGGAGGTTGCATGAGCTGAGATCAAGCCACTGCACTCCAGCCTGGGTGACAGAGTGAGACTCCGTCTCAAAAAGAAAAAAAAAAAAAAACCAAGATGCCCAGGAAGTTCTGCTATGGGAGCTGGTCTGGGGCCCCTGTTGGCCACTTTGAAGACTGGGAGGGCGGCCGGTGGGGGGCGGTGATGAGCCCACCCCCGCTAGGCGAGCATCCTGCTCCCACAGCACAGGGTGTTGCTCCCGTGTCCCCACAGGGATGTGACAAGCAGTTCTTCAATGCCTCAGTGCAGTTCGCCAACATGGACCCACTGCTGGACCACATCAACAGCCATGCTGCCGAGCTCGGTGTCTCAGTGCAGTACGCCACACTGGGCGACTACTTCCGTGCCCTGCACGCTCTCAATGTCACCTGGCGTATCCGCGACCACCACGACTTCCTGCCCTATTCCACAGGTACAGGCTTCCAGGGTCTGGGGTGGTAGTTTGGTGGCAGGGAGAGTATAGTCCACGTACCCTCTGCCCACCTCAGTGTCTGCTCAGCACTGCTCTCCAAGCCCTGCAGGGGTGCCAGGCAGGTCCTGTGTGGGGCGCAGGGGCAGAGACTGGCCCCCACCTGCTCACTCCACCTGGACGTCCTGGCCACCGCATGCACCCCCTGGTTCCCACAGCGTTCAGCCTCTCATCATTGCCCACACATGCAGTTTCCTGCCTCTGGCCTTTGCACAGGTGGTGCCTCTTGCTGGGAGCGGCCTCCGCCACCTTCTCTTCCTGCATGAGTTCCACATAAACCTCCTCTAGGAAGCTTTTCCTGATGCTGAGGCTGACTCAGGCTCAGTCATTACTGCATAGTCATTACTGGGCACCTCCTGTGCATCCTGCCTGTGTCCTCAGGCCAGAACCGGGCTGGCCACCAGCAACACAGCCTGAGAGCTAAGAGGGCTGGCTGTGAGTGAGCCTCTACTCCCTGGCCGTGTGCAAGTCATGAAACCACCCTGTCTCCAAAGGGGGACATTTGTGGTGCCTTGTCCATAGATAGGGTTGCTGTGAAAATTCAAAGAGAGGAAGCGCTCTCAGCCTCCTGCCCAGCACAGAGGCTGGGCTCAGCCGGTGTCCTATCCCTTTGGGTGCTGCTATAACAGAATAACACAGAATGGATCATTGATAAGGAAACAAAATTTCTTTGGCTTACAGGTGTAGAGGCTAGGAAGTCCAAGGTGGAGGGCTGGTGTCTAGAGAGGGCCTTCTTGCTGCATCACCCGTGGCTGAAGGCTAAGTGCAAAAGAATGGCCAGACAAGGGGGTTGAACTTGCTTTTCTAACAATCCCAGTCCCATGACAATGACATTAATCTGTTCATGAGGGCAGAGCCTTCGTGGCCTAATCTCCTCTTAAGCATCCCACCTCTTAATATAGTCACAATGGCAATTAAATTTTAACATGGGTTTTAGAGGGGTATTCAAACCATAACATTTCCCTTCCAAAGAGATGCCACAGATGGACTCCAACTGCAGGGCTCATTCTGGCCTGGGCACTGCCTTGACTCACCCATGACCTGGGTTAGTCCTGCCTCTCTGGGCCCCAGTCTCTGGGTTTGCATGGTGACCAGTGGAGCTGCATAGTCTCCAGCCCCTGCTGTTGACACCATGTTGGAGGCAGGTGGGGCTACACACAGGGGTTGGGGGATGTCCACGGATGTGGGTGTGGTTCTAATCAGGGCAGGAGGAGATATGTTAATGTGGGCATGGCTAATGGTGAGGTGGGTGGGGTAGTGACTGTGCATGTGGCTACATCTAGCGGGTAGGGATATGCCCCAGTCAAGTTGGATGTGGCTCTGTCCAGGTGGGCGTGGTGTTCAGGCGGGCATGGTGTGGTGGTGATCGCTGAGGCTGTGGAGCCCCTGCCAGACTGAATGGAATCAGGCCTCACCACCCACTCTCAACATGGCTGCAAAGCTGTGGAGGACCCCATCTGACCCACAGGCTATGGCCTGTCCCCTGGGCCATGGGACCACCCCTCCCAGTCTGGTCCAGGACCAGTGGGGGAAGAACAAGGAATCAAGGCCAATCTGGGCACATCCCAGACCCCAAGGAGCAGGAAAGCAGAAGCAATAGGAAGCTCCCTTCTGAGACAGACAGCTACTCCCTGGAAGGGTTCAGCCCTCCTGCCTCCTGCATGGGCCCTGGCCATCCTCATCCTCTCTGTCTTGCATCAGGACAGTGGCTCCCTGGGGACTCTGAGCCCTTGCTGCCTCCTACCATCCATCCTCGCGGGACGCCCAGAGAATCCCTGCTGAAACGCATGCCTGTCCTGGCCTCCCCATGCCCACGTCACACATGAAGGCCTCTGTGTGGTCAAGGCCCTTCTCAGCAGGGTCCTGCCCACCTGGCTCCTTGTCTTCCCCGCTGGGTCTCCCAGGCCCTTTGCTCACACAGCTGTCCTGTGTTTCCTAGGCACCCTGGGCTTGCCTCCGATCACCATCCTTCAGCACCCCACCCCACCTGCCCCAGTGCAGCCTGCCTCTCCTGCCCTGCCCAGGGCCTACCCAGGGCTTTCTGGGCAGTTCCTAGTCTGGCTATGGGAGGAGCCCTGAATTGGGAGCCGCAAGCCCTGGGCTCACTGCCTGCCCAGCCCGCCTCCTTGGGTGATCCTGGCAGAGGCTGCCTCTGCAGCCCCAGCTTCTCAGCTCTTCCAGAGCTGGAGCTTAGCAGACTTCTGAGTCAGGCTGTCTCAAGCTCACTGTCTTCCATTGTCTCCCAGAACCATTCCAGGCATGGACGGGCTTCTACACGTCCCGCAGCGCACTGAAGGGGCTGGCCCGGCGAGCCAGTGCCTTGTTGTATGCCGGGGAGTCCATGTTCACGCGCTACATGTGGCCGGCCCCCCATGGGCATCTGGACCCCGCCTGGGCCCTGCAGCAGCTCCAGCAGCTTCGCTGGGCCGTCTCCGAGGTAACACCACACTTAGCCACAGTGGCAGGATTGGAACCCCCCCATGCTGCGCACCTCCCCTCCCTTGTCCTAGCCAATCCTCCCAGCCCTGGGGCACTAGAGGCCCCACGTTACAGAGGGGAAACTGAGGTTCCCTTTGGTTACAAGACCGGTGCATGGTGAACCCAGGCCAGGGCTGGGACCACAGCCTGATCCATCCAGCTGGTGGCCTCATTAAGCTTTGTAGCAGTTTAGCAAGAGGGATAAAGGACAAGGTGGAGTGGCATTTGTGTCCGACAGCCCTGCCTGCATCCAAATCTCGGCTCAGCTGTGTGACGTCAGGCACGTGATTCCCACACCCATCCGAGACCTAATTCCTTCCTGTACAATGAGAACAACGAGCTTGCTCAGGAGGACGGTGGGGCAACTGGATGTGCTGGTGTGCACGGGCTGCTCGGAGCAGTGGCTACTGAATAGCCAGTTCACCAGTGTCCGTCTCCACCCATCCCCTATCTACTGATGGGAAAACAGACCCAAGACAGCCTGTAACTTGTCCTCAGTCACCTATCCAAAAAAGGGTCGCACCAGCCATGACACTGTAACAGTTCCCCAAAAGGAACTGCTGGCAGAACATGTCATTGTGTTGTGGGAGAAATCAGGTGACTTTAGGGTCCGTCAGAGCAGGGGGTCCAGAGATGGGGGACAATGAGTTCCCACAAGGGCAGGAAAAGCTGGGCAAGCTCCTCAGCCTTTCTTGGCCTCAGTTCCCTCTTCTGTGAAATGGCGGGGACTCCCTGCTTCTCCACTGGCACCTGGCAAACCAGAATGAGAGCCAGCACCTAGTAGGTGCCTTGTAGGTGCCTCGCAGAGTCAGGTCCTGATCCTGTTCTTCCTCCCCCCGGGGGTTGCTGCAGGTCCAGCACCATGATGCCATCACTGGGACTGAGTCTCCCAAGGTGAGAGACATGTACGTGACGCACCTGGCCTCGGGGATGCTGGGCGTGCGCAAGCTGATGGCCTCCATCGTCCTAGACAAGCTCCAGCCCCAGGCACCCACGGCGGCCAGCTCGGGTGAGCCAGGACCTGCAGGGAGGCTGTGGCCCCTTTATGAAGGGAGAGCCTGAGGGCGTCAGGGGAGGGGCTCGATGACCCCAGCTTCAGACTCTGAGTCCACATTGCCCGTGTCGCCCTTCCCCATGGGGAGAGCTCGGACAGGTGGCTTCAGTCCTCCCAGCCTCTGTTTGCTCATCCGTGCAATGAGGAAGGGTTGGTGATGTTACAAGAAGAGCCAGAAATAGCAGCTAACATGTTTTGAGCATTTACTAAGCTCAAAATACCCTTCGTGCAGTATTGAATTTAATGCCTCACAAAATCTGTACAAAATAGGAATGGTTACTGTCCTCATTTTACAGCCGAGGAAACAGACTCAAGTTATATGCTAGCCCAGGGCCACTTGGGTAGGAAGGAGCAGAGCAGGGATTGAACCTGAACCCGGTGCTGCCCAGCCTTGCAGAGAGTACGCCAGTGTCCTCAGGGACCTGGTCCCTTCCTGGCTCCCAGCACTCCCTCCCAAATTCCACTTGACTGAGATCACAGCAGGGCAGCTGTGGGACCAACCTCTTTGACTGAGGTTTCCCATGTGTAGAGTGACTGATCACGTGCCAGTGTGCCTGGGACTGAGGGGTTTCCAAACTGGGAAGATCCTGGACAAATGAAGACAGATTGGCGGCCCTCCGCCCCCATGAGACTTTTCTGTGCACAGGCCCCCAGGTCCCACCCACAGCCTGCACTTGGTCATCTTGCACTTCCTTCTTGTTTTTTGTTTTCTGAGATAGGGTCTCGCTCTGTCACCCAGACTGGAGTGCAGTGGTGCCAATCATGGGGTCACTGCTGCCTTAAACTCCTGGGCTTGAGCGATCCTCCTGCCTTAGCCTCCCAAGTAGCTAGGACTACAGGCATGCACCACCACACCTGGCTCATTGTTTTATTTATTTACTTTTTTTGGAGAGACAGAGTCTCACCATGTTGCCAAGATGGTCTCTAACTCCTGGGCTCAAGTGGTCCTCCCACCTTGGTCTATCAAAATGCTGGGATCACAGGCAAGAGCCACCGCACCTGACTGCCTTGGACTTCTTAGTGTCCCAGCTCTGGCCTGCCCACTGCCCTAGCACCTGACATGCCCTTGCCCTCCTGTCTCTGTGTGTGTGTAATCCCATCCAACCTGCAGGCTCTGGAAGGCCCCCGGCCTCAGGAACACCAGCCAGCTGGAATAGACAGTGGCAGAATGGGAGCTGTCAGCTGGGGTCTGGCTTCGGTGCCAGGTGGGGCCTTTTGAGGAGCTGTCATTCCAGTGGACACACAGGAGAGGCTTCCCAAGCTGTGAATAGGTAGAGAAGGCCAGGAAAGGTGTCCCCGGCAGAGGGAACAGCCCAGGCAGGGGGAGGGAGGCTGGAAGTATGTGCTGGGTTCAGGGATCTGGGAGTTCTCAGGCGTGGCCAAAGCTCATACACACTAGCTGGTAGGACGCAACAGAAAACAGGCCAGGTCCTCATCACAGGGCCCTCAAGTGCCAGGCTAGGCGATGGACTTGACCCTCTGGGCTCCAGAGAATTCTCTGGTGGCTCACAGTGCCCAGCACTCAAAGCTTTGGAGCCAGGCCTTAGAAGCTGGGTCACCTTGGGCAGGTGGCTGTACTTCGCTGGACCTGTTTGCTCATTAGTAAAACAGGCTGATAGAGATGCGTGAGGAGCAAATAGAACCTCAGTTCTCCAGGGCAACACGGACACCTTGTGTTGCGAGCCCCTCCGCCTGCCCTGCCCTGGAAGCCAGACTGCAGAACGTAGCCCACGCTGTGTCTGTGGGAAACACCTGTTTGCCTGCCCCCTTCTCGGCTCCCCTGGGAGTTCTGGAGGGCTGCGTCTCACCTGCCTCAGTTTCCCTCATGCTGAGGGGCACCCAGCAAGCACCCCATTCCAGAAGGTGAGTCGCATGGCACAAAGCGTCTTCTCTGTGTGCAGGTGCAGGGCCTGCAGGACATTTCGCCTCGGTCTACAACCCGCTGGCCTGGACGGTCACCACCGTCGTCACCCTGACTGTTGGTTTCCCTGGAGTCCGCGTCACAGATGAGGCGGGCCACCCAGTGCCCTCACAGGTATGGACACGAAATCCTGCCGCAGGGGCCTTGGCTGCTTGCGGAATCCGCTCTGGGCCGGGCACACTGTCTCTTCTGACCCTGCAAGGGAGGCCTTATTGCCTTTGTTTTACAGAAGAGGAAACTGAGGCTCAGAGAAGCAAAGTGCGATTTTTCTTCCCAACACCACCCAATTCTCCACTTTTCTGACACCAACTGAGTGTCCTAAAATCAATTCATTCCTGAACTGAGTAACTGGAGTAAGCACAGACCCCATAAGTTAGGGGCTCAATCTCACAAGACCCCTAATTTCAGACACCAGCCACAAATGGGGTTCCCGGACTACTACACTTGTGTCCTGCTAACTGAATTTCAGGGTTCCCGTGATACACACACACACACGTTTGATAATTCATTAGAACAACTCACAGAACTCAAGCAAGTGCCATACTTACGATAACAGTTTTGTTAGAAAGGGTACAACTAGCTGGGCTTGGTGGCTCACACCTGTAATCCCAGCACTTTGGGAGGCTGAAGTGGGTGGATCACCCAAGGTCAGGAGTTCGAGACCAGCCTGGCCAACATGGTGAAACCCTGTATCCAACTAAAAGTACAAAAATTAGCCAGGCATGGTGGCGCACGGTGGTAATCCCAGCTGCTCAGGAGGCTGAGGCGGGAGAATCACTTTAACCTGGAAGGTGGAGGTTGCAGTGAGCTGAGATCGCGCCACTGCACTCCAGCCTAAGCAACAAGAGTGAGACTCCATCTCAAAAAAAAAAAAAAAGAAGAAAGAAAGGGTACAACTCAGGGACAGCTGCGGGGAGCACTGGCGAGGTGGAGGCAGGGAGGGCCTAGCATCCCAGCCCTCTAACCCGGGCTCACTTCCTTGGGAGCAGCTCCATCCTGAAGCCACCTATGGGCCTTGCCAGAAGGCATCTCAACAGCATAAGTTCAGATAAGGTTGGAAGGGGCTTGTTATGAACTTTAGAAGACACTCCTATCACTCAGGAAGTTCCAGTGGTTTTAGGAGCTCTGTGGCAAGAGCTGCAGACAAAGACCAAATCTATCTATGTTTACTGTACCACAGAGTCCCTGAGGTCACACAGCTGGGAGATGGCAAACTCCCAACCTCCAAACCTTCCTTGGTCAATCGAAGCCGTGGTTCGAGTGAAAGTGTGACAGCCTGCCCTTGTAGGAAGACCTCACCCAGGGACCCACAGCCGTTGAGGGCAGTTGGATCCACCCAGCGGACTGATACTGGGCTTGGGGCATCCAATGTGGCCAAAGTCGAGGGCCATCTGTGTCATCATCCCTGTCATCCCCTCATGTACTCGGAGGCCTGCTGAGACTAAGGGACTGGTCAAAGTCCCCCAGCGAGGGAGAGGTAGAGCAGGCTCCACATTCAAGCCCCACCAGCCTTGAGCTGAGCCTTCCCCTGCACCCAGGCCCGGCATTGTGCCCAGCACTAATGGGGTCACGCTACGGGAGATAAGGGCCTCATCTGTCTCAGCCTGCTTGGGCTGCTATGACAAACTATCATAGACTACGTGGCTTAAATGACAGACATTTATTTCTCACAGTTCTGGAGGCAGGAATTCCAAGATCAAGGTGCCAGCATGGCCCAGTTCTGGTGAGGGCCTCTTCCTGGTTGCCATCTTCCTATGTGTCCTCACATGGCAAAAGAGGCTGAGGGAGCTCTCTGAGGTCTTTTGTATGAGGGCACTAATCCCATTCTTGAGGGCCACACCCTCCTGACCTAATTACCTCCCCAAGGCCCCACCTCCTAAGTGACAACTTGGAATCCGGACGTCAGCCATTTGAGGGGACACAGACATTCAGTCTGTGGCATCACTCATGCTGAGTGGGAGTCAGGAGGTGGCATTAACCGCTCAACTGTTGTGCCCTGCTTACACTTTTTAAAACAATTTTTAGTGTCAATTTTCCTTGGTTTTTTTTTTTTTTTTTTTGAGACAAAATTTCACTCTGTCATGCGGGCTGGAGTGCAGTGGTACAGTCACAGCTCACTGCAGCCTCGACCTCCCAGGCTGGCCACAGGTGTACACCACCACACATGGCTCATTTTTTTGTTCGTTTTTTGGTAGCGGCAGGGTCTCACTATGTTGCCCAGGCTGGTCTCAAACTCCTGGCCTCAAGCAATCCTCCCAACTCGGCCTCCCAAAGAGCTGGAATTACAGGCATGAGCCACCACACCAAGCCTGTTCACACACCTGTTCGCTGGGCCCCCTTGTATGGGCTGATCCCTAGAAAGGCCTCACATGTGGGAAGCTTTCCCTCACTTCCCTGCCTTTGGGAATATTTGTGATCTAATAGGAATTTCCACCCCGGCATGTGGGAAAGCCTTCAGGAATCTTAAAGGGGTGCTTTAATGGAGGCGCCGACGTTAGGGATGGGGCCGGACTGCCTCTCTCCATACCACCCAGACACCCCACATGGGCCAGGCCAACTCCGGTTCCAGAGGGCGCCAGACACGCCGCCCAGCTGAGCGTTCTCGGGGAGGTGGGGGAGGGGCTGCCATCACTCATTCACTCAGCAAAGCTCCCGAATGCCCATCCTGGGCCCGGCCCTAGGCTGGGTGCTGGGCCCCTGGACCTGTACGAGGCCAGGCCCTATCTCAGGACACAGACGTGGATGGTGACAGGGTGGAGTGGTGGCTCAGGAGCCAGGGGAGGGGCCCTCGGCTGGAACTGAGACCGAGGAGGAGTTTGTCCAGCACGGAGAGGCGAGGGGAGGGTATAGGTCTGAGCAGACCCCCACACACACCCCTTCCCCACTCAGATGCAGCATCTGTTAAGAGTAGATTCCTTCAATATACATTTCCAGAGCTCCTACTCTCTGTCAGCCCCTGTTCTGGGCGCTGGGGATGGTGTACTAACCAAACAGACACAAATCCCACCGCCTGGGGCATCTGTTCCAGTAGGGGAGATAGGTGATAAGTAAAATAAGAGAAATACGGAATATGATAGACCATGACCACTGTGAGGGAGGCAGGCACTAGAGCAAGTTGCAGGGCTCGGGACACATTTTCACTAGGTGGGCCAGGCCGCATCAATGCGGGATCAGGCAGACAGGGGACAGGTGTCTGCTGTATTTGGGATAAAGGCTGGGTTGGGGGGTGTGTACACCATTATTGAGCTTGCTAATAGGGCCCCCCAAAAGGCCTCCCCACTGGGGCACAGGAACTGAGGGGGTACAGTACCCTCCTGCAGCCTCCCTCCCCAAATCAGACACCTCAGAGGTGAGCAGAGGCCAGGAGAGTTAACCTGGAAAAGTCCCTCCACGTGGGGATGAGAAGATCGGGGTATGGCCCCTCCCAGGAGAAGGTAGTCCAGGTGGAGGGCACAGCGTGGCACAGGCTCAGAAGCAGGAAAGGGCAGGAGAGTCAGGAAGGAAGGGTTGGTGATGCTAGAGCCCCAGGGGCCAGAGGAGAGAGCAAGGATGCCGCAGGGAGGAGGCTAGTCCCAGAGGAGGCTTCCTTCCCCGATTGCAGCAGACAAAGGTCTCGAAAAGCTCACTCTGGTTGCTGCAGTGGATGGGTTGGTGGGCACAGGAGTGGATATGGGAACAGCAGTGCAGATGCTGGGCAGTTACCTAGGGAGGGGCCACAGCAGCTGTGACCAGGCAGAGGCCACAGGGAAGGGAGATGAGAGGCCTCACAAAGGCAGTGGGGGGCCTTGGTGGTGGGTGGGAGTGGCTGGAGGGTGGGGGATGGGGAAAGGGAGTGACTGACGGATGGGATGACTAGGGGGTAGGGGTGGAGAAAGCTGGACAGCGAGGAGCAGAAGGTGCAGGGTAGCTGCTGGAAGGGCCATCGTTGGATGGGGATGCTGTGGGGAGCAGGTGTGGGTGGGATGGGGTAGCTGGTGAGGTCAGCTGTGGACATCCAGGTGGAGGCATCAAGCACGAAGCTGTATTCATGGATCTCAGGTTCCAGAAGGGGTCAGTGGATTTGGGTTTGGTTTTGGAAGTCATCACTTTGGTTGATGAAGGATGATTAAAGGAGCTGGGGGTGTTCAGGAGCTGAGAGTAAGAGAAGCTTTGGAGACCCAAGAACCAGCTATCTTCAGGTCGCTGAAGGGTTCTCCCAGGACTGATGTGGTTTGTGGGGGTGCAAGAAGAGAAGGCCAGAACCGGGGGCAGGAAGGGTCCGAGAGATGGAAAGACACTGCTGCCTCAGCAGGTAGTGAGCACCCCATTCCAGAAGGTGTGTGAACTGACAGTTACAAGTCTCATCCCGCTGGCCTCGCAGATCCAGAACTCAACAGAGACCCCTTCTGCCTATGACCTGCTTATCCTGACCACAATCCCAGGCCTCAGTTATCGGCACTACAGCATCAGACCCACTGCAGGGGCCCAAGAGGGCACCCAGGAACCAGCTGCCACTGTGGCCAGCACGCTTCAATTTGGCCGCAGGCGGAGGAGACGCACCAGCCCTGCGGGCAGGCGCTTGGTGCCTGTGGCAAACGACTGCTACATTGTGCTGCTCGACCAGGATACCAACCTGATGCACAGCATCTGGGAGAGGTAAGGTGCAGCCATTGCTGTCTCTGAGGCACAGGCATGCCAGGACCCTGCCTATGTCAGATCCCTACCTGGATTCTCCATTTGCTCACTTGCCTGGGGAAGGACAGATGGTAGTGAAACCCCTTCCTGCTATTGTGATCTTTAATTCTAGAAGCGTGAGCCTGGGTCAGTGCAGGAAAGGCTTTCGTATACTTTTTCATTCCAGGGCTGTTGATCCATAGAAAAAAAGGAGCACTGAGGGACTCACTCTGAGAAAAAAAAGAAATATTGTTATCCACTTTTTTTTTAATTTAGAGAAACATAAAATCTCTATTCAGTAAATAGTGATACTGTCTTTAAAGCAGGAAGGGACTTTCAAAATCATCTAGTCCCACCCACCCACCTGTCTACTTACCCAACTATTCACCCACCCACTTATCTACCCACCCAGTTATCCATCCATCCATCCATCCACCCATTTATCCATCCACCCACCCGTTTACCCATCCATCCATCCATCTACCTACCCACCCATTCATCATCCATCCATCTACCCACCCACCTATGTACCTACCCGTTCATCTCTCCATCCACTCAGCCAACCTCCCATTCATTCATTCATTCATTCATTCAGCAGCTATTTGTGGACATCAGAGTGGGCAGCTGACCTCCCAAGAAAGACCTCGTGGCCGGTTTGTCCTTCCTAGGCCACGTCCGGTGCAGTCTTCATCAGGCCCAGCTGCCTCTGCCAGAACACCCACCTCGTCTCCTGACGTGGCCTCCCAACCGAGAGGAGCACATGGCAGAAAGTGAGGGGACAGGAAGGGGCAGAGGGGAGATGGAAGAAGAGGAGGGAGAGAAGGAGGGAGAGGGGCGTTTGTACCGAGGTGGGTGTCAGGGGATCCCAGCTCAAGGTCACTGTCACAGCTCCCTGCCCACAGAGCTCCAGAACTTCTCTGGGAATGGGGCCCCAGTCAGGTCCGTCCTCATCTTCCCCTAGTGGATCCTGAGGGAGAGCGGGGCAGGTGCAGGGGTGACAGCAGCCAGCATGGGTGGCTGGCAAGGGGGCAGTTGGGCAGAGGAGCTGCAGAAATGGGGGAAGGCCCAGCACGGTCCGAGCCTGCCAGGTTAGGCTGGGAGAGGCAGAATGTGCCCTGCCCCTTCCTCGCTCAGGCCCCACGCCCCCTCTGTAAATGCCCCTTAGGGCAGCCCCCAGACCCCACATGCCTCAGCCAGGGTCCCACCTGGCATTTCCAGCACTGGAGCTCAGGCCGTCCTGTCCTATTTGTGGCCCTGTCTGTCTCTCTTGCTTCTGAACTCCAATGAGGATGGAGTTCTTATTAGGCTCCCCAAACCCCGCCAGGGGTAAGCCTTGCAAGACCAATGCCTGTCGCCTGAGGAAAAAGGAGGAGCTGTTGGTATTCAGAGTAGGGGCCATCTGGAGACGACGCCTGGGGCCAGGCCTCAGGCCTTGAGGGCATAGGGGAGGTCGTTCCACAGGGAAAAGACCCTCTGTGTAGAGGCCTGGGGTGAGAAGCCAAAGGTGCAGACACCAACCCCAGGGCAGTTTGGGTTGCGGGGAGCGCTTTTGTTCCTTATGTAACCGCTTGACTGAGATGCACTTCACATACCACACAGCTCATCCATTTAGAGTGGGCAATTCAGTGGGTTTTGGTGCATTCACAGAGTTGTGCAGCCATCACCACAATCAATTTTAGAACGTTTTCATTACTCCAGAAAGAAACCTCATGCTGTTGAGCAATCACTCCCCATCTTCCCCTCCTCGACAGGCCCTGGCAATCCTGGTCTATTTCTGTCTATATGGATTTGCCTGTTCATACCATATGTGGTCCTTTTGCAACTCACTTCTTTCACTTCACATATTTTCTTTTTTTTCACTTTTTGATTGATTGATTGATTGACTGATTGATTGATTGAGACAGTCTCACTCTATAATCTAGGCTGGATTGCAGTGGCACAATCATGGCTCACTGCAGCCTCAACCTCCTCCGGGGCTCAAGTGATCCTCCCACCTCAGCCTCCTGAGTAGCTGGGATTACATGTGCGTACCACCACACCCAGCTAATTTTTGTGTTTTTTGTAGAGATGGGGTTTCACTATGTTGCCCAGGCTGGTCTCAAACTTCTGAGCTCAAGTGATCCGCCTGCCTCAGCTTCCCAAAGTGGGATTACATGTGCATACCACCACACCCAGCTGATTTTTGTGTTTTTTGTAGAGATGGGGTTTCACTCTGTTGCCCAGGCTGGTCTCAAACTCCTGAGCTCAAGTGATCCGCCTGCCTCAGCTTCCCAAAGTGCTGGGATGACAGGCACGAGCCACCATGCCCAGCCCACTAAGCATGTTTTCAAGGTTCATCAGTATCGTAGCACGTATCAGTACGTCATTCCTTTTCATGGCTGAATACTATTCCATCGCATGTATGTACCACATTTTGTTTATCCATTCTTTAGTTGATGGACATTTGGGTTGTTTCCACATTTTAGCTACTATCAATAATGCTGCTCTGAACATTCATGCACAAGTTTTTGCGTGGACATACATTTTTGTTTCTCCTGGGTACATAGCTAGGAGTAGAATTGCTTGGTCATAAGCTAACTCTATGTTTAACTCTTTGAGGAACTGCCAGACCGTTTTCCAAAGCGGCTGCACCATTTTCTGTTCCTCCCAGCAGCGGATGAGGGTTCCGATTTCTTCACATCCTCGCCCACACTCGTTATTTTCTGTCTTTTCAATTATAGCCATTCTCGTGGGCGAGAAGTGGCATCTTCTGATGGTTTTGATTTGCATTTCCCTGCTAACTAATGGTGTTGAGCATCTCTTCATGTACTTACTGGTCACTAGCATATCTTCTGTGGTGAGATGTGTCTTTATATCCTTTGCCTATTTTTAAATCGGCTTGTCTTTTATTATTGAGTTGTAAGAGTTCTTTATATATTCTAGCTACAAGTCCCTTGTCAGATATATGATTTGCAAATCCCTCCTTCCATTCCATGGCTTGTCTTTTTACTCTTTTGATGGCCCCTGGGGGAGCTTTTTAAAAGGACGGTGTGGGGAAGGGGTCCAGAGCCAGAGACCTCAGTTTTTTTCTTTCTCTTCTTCCACCAGCACTCAGTAGAACCCTCCTCAGCCTGCCTCGCTTTCCTTCCCCACCCTCACCACGATCCCACAGAGAAGTGGAGGCCATCCACCTCACTGTCCACGCACAGCCAGGCCAGACTCAGATACAAATACATCACTTGTGTGCTTGCTTAGACCAAAGATTGCATTTTACAATTAAAATACTGGACCCCCTCCTGCCCTTCTCCCATCCTCTGTCCTAACACAAACATCCTGATAGAAGGGAGGGAGCACAGAATTTGGAGTTGGGGCTGAATTTGAGTTCTGGCTTGCACACTTCCTAGATGTGCGATCTTGGGTGCACGATGTCACAACTTCCAGCCTCGGATGCCTCGGGAGTGGGATGGGTGAATAGTCCCTGCCCGTGGGGGTTGGGAGAATTTAACCAGGTGAAGTCAGTGAAGGCTCTGGCCCGTGACGTAGGGTCGGTACACATTGGTGTCCTGCTGGACAGCTGGGGGTCAGCGTGACAAAAGCCCATTTCTGCACTGGTTTCACTTGCAGACCACAGCCTGGGTGAGCCAGTTCCACCTCTTGGGGGTGCCCTCTGCTGACAGCTTACGGTTCCTGTCTGCAGGCTCTGTCCCTCTCCTCCTTTGTGACCTGTTCTGGGACAGGATGGAGTCTAAGGCCACACGGGCTGTGGGTGGGGTCTCAGGGCTTCTAGATGAGCCGAGTCGCGTGGCCTCATGAGTGCTACGCAGGCTGCTCAGATGGCATCTGGAGAGAGAGGCTTGCCAGCCGGTGTCTGTGAAACCTTGTGCAGGATGAGAATGACATCTTCTCTCTCCTGCCTCTGCAGACAGAGCAACCGAACGGTGCGCGTGACCCAGGAGTTCCTGGAGTACCACGTCAACGGGGATGTGAAACAGGGCCCCATTTCCGATAACTACCTGTTCACACCGGGCAAGGCCGCGGTGCCTGCGTGGGAAGCTGTGGGAATGGAGATCGTGGCGGGACAGCTTGTGACTGAGATCCGGCAATACTTCTACAGGTGCTTCCCCCCGGGGTGACCCCACAGCCCGGCACACAGTCAGCGCACACGTGCAGGCAGCTCAGTGAATGAGGGTCTGCCTTTGCTCTGAACCCCAGCTCCTGGGCCGTGTTTGACATGTGGTTTGATGAAGAAATGAATTGCTCTGGCATCTGCGTGCTGGTTGCATTTGCGTGCGCTACGTCACATTGGTTGGGAGCTAAGTTCAGAGCTGGGAGAGAGACCCACAGACCCTAGGGCCCACAGAGCACCTGTTCTTCCATGATCAGAGCAGATGTAAGGCAGGCCCGGCATGGCAGCCCTACGGCGTCGGGGAACCAGACTGCTCCCAGCTGCTCCGGGTCCTGGGCGGTGCTATTGTCCACATGACCCAAGAGGGCTCCCTGCCTTTCAGCCCTACCGTGCTCTGCCCACCCTGCCCACGTGAAGGAAGGGAAGCAAAAAGGAAGCATCTAGAAGGTTCCTGGAGCTTTACTTACTGAGGCTCCCTTCTCCTCTAGGAACATGACAGCACGGAATTACACATATGCAATCCGCTCCCGGCTTACCCATATGCCGCAGGGCCATGACGGGGAGCTGCTCTGCCACCGGATAGAGCAGGAGTACCGAGCCGGCCCCCTGGAGCTGAACCGCGAGGCTGTCCTGAGGACCAGCACCAGCCTAAACAACCAGCAGGTCATCTACTCAGACAACAACGGCTACCAGATGCAGCGGAGGCCCTACCTTTCCTATGTGAACAACAGCATCGCCCGGGTATGCCCTGCGATGCCCACAAGGCACACTCCCGATGGCGCCTTTCCTGGACCCATTAAGCATCAACTTGTAGCAGTGGAGGCCAGTAGAGGCCAGTAGAGACCTCCAGTGAGAATGTTTTTTTCCTATTTTTTTTTTAAGATGGAGTCTCACTCTGTCACCCAGGCTGGAGTGCAGTGGAGCGATCTCAGCTCACTGCGACCTCTGCCTCCCAGGTTCAAGCGATCCTCCTGCCTCAGCCTCCTGAGTAGCTGAGATTACAGCCGCCTGCCACCACGCCCAACTAATTTTTGTATTTTTAGTAGAGATGGGGTTTCACAATGATGGCCAGGCTGGTCTCGAACTCCTGACCTCAGATGATCCGCCCGCCTAGGCCTCCCAAAGTGCTGGGATCACAGACGTGAGCCGCTGCACCCGGCCTCCAGAGAATTCTTTTAAAGCCTGTGTGTCTGCCCGTTCAGGGCTTGAGCGTGCAGGCCGTGAGTCAGACTGGTGTCTGAGTTCTGGTGCTACCACAGACAAGAATGGTATGTGCCTTGGCTTGTGCCTCAGTTTCCTCTCCTGTAAAATGGCTGCTTCATCAAAGGGTCATTGTGAGGATCCATGAGATGATACTTGGCCAGGGCTTGCCCAGGGCCTGCACCCACGCCAGCTGGGCCGTATGCTCGGAAGCCACAGAGCTGGTGTCTGAACCCCGGTCTGTTCAGGGGTCCAAAGTTAGGGTCCTGGCCCCACGCTGCTGCTGTGCCTGTTGGGAGCACTAGCTGGGATGGCCAGAAGGTGATGCCTGACCTACCTTGTCCTTTGCCCCAATCGCCCTCTTGGGGACGTTTCTCTCTGCAGAATTACTACCCCATGGTTCAGTCGGCCTTCATGGAGGATGACGAAAGCAGGCTTGTGTTGCTGTCAGAGCGGGCACATGGCATCTCCAGCCAAGAGAATGGGCAGGTGGAGGTAGGAGGCATGGTCTGTCCCACAGTAGCCCCTCGTGGCCCCCCACAGGCATGCCCAGGTGCAAGCCGGGCCTCTCGGACAATGCCTTCCCACAGGTCATGCTCCACCGGCGGCTGTCGAACAACTTCGACTGGGACCTGGGCTACAACCTCACGCTGAACGACACCTCAGTCGTCCACCCAGTGCTCTGGCTTCTGCTGGGATCCTGGTCCCTCACCGCTGCTCTGGGCCAAAGGAGTGCAGTGGCCCTGCAGCACAGGCCCGTGGTGCTGTTCGGAGACCTGGCCGGTAAGGGGTGCCCTTTCAGAGTAATGTCATCACGGCCCCAGCACCAGCCAGGCCAGGGTGGGCCTTGGGAGGGGCCTGTGCCCTCATGAATCTGGGCCGCTTTTGGGCAGGAAGGGACCTCAGGGACCTCTAGTCCAAGCCCCTGATTTAACAGATGGGCAAACTGAGGGCAAACAGTGGCTCACTTAAGGTCATACAACTAGTAGGTACAGAGCTGGGACTCACCCATTTCACCATATGCCTCTTCCCTGTGTCTTCTCCATTTTCTTCTCTGAAGTATCTTTTCCTTTCTTAACATGACATTATGCCACCATGTCACTTTAGGTCTGGAGGCTTAGCATTTAAAAGACTGGTTTGTTGGCCTGGCGTGGTGGTGCATGCCTGTAATCCCAGCTACGCAGGATACTGAGGCGGGAGAATCACTTGAACCCAGGAGGCAAAGGTTGCAGGGAGCTGAGATTGCGCCGTTCCACCTCAGCCTGGGTGACGGAGCAAGACTCTGTCTCAAAAATAAAAATGAAAGACAATTTTGGTCTGAATCTAGGTGTGCTGTCACCAGGTGGGGGTATTCCTAATCTATAGTCTAATCTGAAGGACTTATTCTGTACCTCCACCAAGGCTTCTATGGATCAGATCAACGATCATGTAGTTCTGTGTCTCTATAAAGTAGCAGAACATGAGAAACATTAAACAATGATTACATTTAGTCTTTTTGGAGCTGCGAGACCTAGATACAATTTGCTGCCATTCTCACCATTCCTTAAACTCTTTTTCTTTTCCTGCTCACCTATGGAGGTTTTGATTAGCATGTGCTTCCCTGCTTTGGTTTTAGAGCCAGAACCTTCCCAGGACAGTAGCAAGCAGGCAGGCTGTCACCCACCCATGCAACAAGCATACACTGAGCACTTGCAGGGTGCCTGTGCCACACACCGGAGATGGAGAAGAGCAGCCCCTGACCCAGGAGAGTTTTCCTGGGCTGTTGGACAGGGGAGGTGTGTTCGTATAGAGCCAGGATTCAGGGTGGAGAGGGAGCCATAGAGGGCCTGGTGTTTCGTGGGTGTGGAGGAGTGTGAGACCACAGCTGGGAGGAGGTCAGGGATCAGGTCCAGGGGGTATCAGTTAAGGTTCTTTGGAAGTAACAGAGCCTAAAGGGGCAGCTATTTGGGCAGAGCCTGGAGAAGCTTATGGAATCTAAGGAGAAGCTGGACACAAGGTCCAGACAGGCACGGGGCAGGGCAGCTCTGGGCATCTCAGGAGCAGAGGCTCACAGCCTTGTCTCCCAGGACTGCCATTGAGCCGCCTCTGGTTCCCATGCTTCAGATTCCCAGAAGAGGAAATCCGATTGGTCTAGCAGGGTCACGTTCTGCTCCCAGACCAGTCAGTGGTTCCTTCTGGGTAGCCGGGGCTTTTCCTGCAAAAGGAGATGAGGCTGTGTCTGAGAAAGCCCCATGGCTGTTGTCAGCTCCATCCCACCTGGCCTCACTCTGGTCTCTGTTGGTTGCAAGTAAGGGAGACCCAACATGAAGTAGCTGAGCCCCCAAGGAGAGTGCATGGTGAGGCCCACATAACCAAGGGAAGGGCGGGGTGGAACTGGGCCTCAGGGCCTGGAGCCCTCTTGAGGCTGTCCCTGTGCATCTCTCACCTGCACTTCTCTCTGTCTGCAGACGTTCCTTCACCTCCCACCTGGGATGTGACTCTGAACAGCTCTGGGGCTGCCCTCAAAGAACAGCTCTGTCTTCCCCACTCAAAAGGACCTAAGACTTGGACTTTCCAGTTCCCAGTGCAAAAGTCCTGGGGAAAGATTCTGATTGGTCCTGCTGGGGTCAGGTGGCCCATACCTGAACCAATCAGCATGGCCTGGGGTATTGTAAGAAGTTGGTAGCTCCAGCTGAACATCTAGACTTGGAAGGAGTAGGGGCCAGGTGCCTTCTGAGCAGAGAGACCAGTAGATGACAAAACGGGTGGAACTGGCATCCCAGATCTTGAGTAGAAAACAGGGCTCTGGCCAGACATGGTGGCTCACACTTGTAATCCCAGCACTTTGGGAGGCCAAGGAGGGAGGATCACTTAAGCCCAGGAGTTTAAGACCAGCCTGTGAGACCCTATTTCTACAAAACATTTTTTAAAATTTGGCCAGGGTGGTGGCCTATAGTCCCAGCTACTTGGGAGGCTGAGGTGGGAGGATAGTTTGAGCTCAGGAGTTTGAGACTGCAGTGAGCTGTGATTGCACCACCGCACTCTGGCCTGGGTGACAGAGCAAGTCCCTATCTAGAAAGAAGGAAGGAAGGGGAAGGGAAGGGGAAAAGAGAGAGAGGGAGGGAGGGAGGGAGAGAGGGAGGAGGAAGGAAGGAAAAGGAAGGAAGGAAGAGGGAGGGAGGAGGAAGGAAGGAAGGAAAGAAGGAAGGAGAGAGAAAAGAGGGCTGTGCATGAACTTGCCGTGTTATCTTGAATAAGTTTTGTTCCCTCTGGGCTTTCTTTCCTCGTCTCTGGTTTGAGATGGCTAGGCTGAGGAGAGTCAGGGTCCTCCCAACTCTTAAGCTCTATGGTCTGAGCAAAGGCAGGGAAGTGGAAGCCTGGGGCATTGGGAGCACAGACACTTCGGGCTGGAGCAGGGTAGGCTACCCACAAGGATGCATGGGAGGTGGCTGGCAGGGGCAGGGGCATGTCATGTGCAGAGCTCTGAGTGCCAGGAGGAGGAGTTGAGCCCCAAACCCTCTCCTCACTCTGTCCATCTGCCTTGCAGGGACTGCGCCAAAGCTCCCAGGACTCCAGCAGCAAGAGGCTGTGACACTGCCCCCTAATCTTCATCTGCAGATCCTGAGCATCCCTGGCTGGCGCTACAGCTCCAACCACACGGAGCACGCTCAGAGTCTCCGGAAAGGTGAGGCAGGTGCCCTGGGGTCTCAGACCCGCTCGTCCCTCCCTGAGTCAACCAGGCTTCCGGGCCCACCACCAGACAGGGGCTCACCTTAGAGCTATCGTGGCTCTGCAGGGTCACCTGGTTTCTTATCTGGCACATGGGGAGAGTGAGGCCCAGGGAGAGTCAGTGATCAGTCACTTGGCAAGCTGGAGGCAAGGCGGGCCTGGCCCCCAGCCCTGTGACCCCAGCCCATTCTGAGTGGATCCGTCTCAGCCCGCCATCCGCAACTGAGACTAAGGAACTAGTTAAAGTCCCCCTGACCCTCAGGGGTGCCTGCCAGTCCTGCTTCCTCCTAGAGCCCCCAAACACCCAAATTTCCACTCATCCTCTGAGCTTAGGCAGCCTAACTATTGGGAGCTTCCACTCACTGATTCAACAGCACATCTCGTGCCAGGCTCCGGGGAATGAGCAGTGACCAAGGTGGGCAAGGTCCCGGCTCTCTGAGTGCTTGGTCTAGAGGGGAAGCAGTCAAGTCACAAGGCAGTAATGACAAGGACAAGAGGAATCCCCCTGCACAGCATGACCCGGGGGGGGGCTCCCCAAGGGAGCAACACCTACTGGGAACCGACTTGTCCTGTTGCCAGAGCCCCAGCTGCACCTTCTCTGCCCACTCTACAGTGTGAGCAGCTGAAAGGCAGGGTCGGACTATGCCTCAGCCATCCTCAGGCCCCCAAGGCCTGGCACACCTGCAGAATTAAGAATAGGAGGAAAAGGGTGGGGCGCAGTGGCTCACACCTGGAATCCCAGCACTTAGGGAATCCGAGGCAAGCGGATTGCTTGAGCCAAGGAGTTCAAGACCAGCCTGGGCAGCATAGGAAGACCCTGTCTCTATAAAAATAAAAATAGAAAAGTTCACTGGGCGTGGTGGCGTGTGCCTGAGCCTGCTTTCCCAGGCACCTGCAGCCCCCTTGTGAAATGGGATCCGTCACCATTCTGCTGTGCAGGACACAGGAGGTCTTCCCTGGCTTTGGAGCTGGAACCCCTCACCACCACACCAGGAGATGTGGAAGCACTTTCACAAACCTCTTGGCTTTTGTGATCTTGGGCAGCCATTTCCCTGTGCCATTCTGAAAACCAGCTACCCCACAGCCCCGTGATAGCTTCTTAAAAACGGGCCAGGCGAGGTGGCTCACATCTGTAATGCCAGCACTTTGGAAGGCCGAGGTAGCAGGATCACTTCAGGCCAGGAGTTCGAGACCAGCCTGGGCAACATAGCTAGACTCTGTCTCTACAAAAAAATTAAAAAACGAGTCGGGTGTGGGGATGCATGCCTGTGGTCCCAGCTACTCAGGAGGCTGGGGTGAGAGGATCACTTGAGGCCAGGAGTTCAAGGCTGCAGTGAGCTGTGATCATGCTACTGCACTCCAGCCTGGGCAACAGAGCGAGACCCTGTCTCTTTAAAAAAATGTTTTTTTTCTTTGACACAGAGTCTCACTCTGTTGCCCATGCTGGAGTGCAGCGGTGCGATCTTGGCTCACTGCAACCTCCACCACCCAGGTTCAAGCAATTCTCCTACCTCAGCCTCCCTGGTAGCTGGAATTACAGGTGCTCACCAGCATGCCCAGCTAATTTTTGTAATTTTGTATTTTTAATAGAGACAGGTTTCACTGTGTTGGCCAGGCTGGTCTCGAACTCCTGACAGCAGGCCTTCTTGGCCTCCCAAAGTGCTGGGATTACAGTTGTGAGCCACCACACCCTGCCAAATCTTTTTTTTTTTTAATACTGATGCCTCAGTTCTAATCCCAGACAGATTGATTCAGTCAGCTTTGAGGCATAGCTACAGAGCTGAGGTTCTACCAGCCAGGGTTTAGGAAGCACCTGTGTTAACCAGGTCCTCTCTCCAGGACCTTGAACTGAGTGCTTTCCTCTGAGCCTCAGTCTTCCCATCTGTAAAACAGGAGCAATAGCAATGAGCCTTTCTGAGTGGGAAGGTCAGGGATGGGACAGGAGATCACATACATCTCATGGCAAATGACAGCATTATATCAGTCAGGGCGGCTGGTGTATGCTGCAGTAACGAAGAGCCCCAAATGCCACGGTCTTAACAGTATACATTCATTTCTCCCCCATGCTGTGCATCCAGTGGGGTTAGCAGGAAGGTTTTTCTTGCTGTGGCCGCCAAGCCCCCCGCTGATGGAGTTTGTATTGCAGCACGTGCTTCCTCTCTCACCAAGGCAGGAAAAAGCTTCTGCCAGGAAGTACTGCGTCACTTCAGCTCACCTTGCATTGGCCACAGAGGCCACGCAGCCTCCCCTGACTTCAAAGGGAGACAGGGTATGAGAGACTGGAGTATTTGAGGACATGCCCCATCATGCCCACAATAGTGGACGAGGATGGAAACATTGCAGCTGGTGTCATGGTGGGCAGCCTTACAGTCGGCTAGACCTGGGTGGGAATCCTCCCTCTGCCACACCCCAGCTGTGTGCCTCAGGCAGGTGACTGCCCCACTCTGAGCCTTCGTTTCCTTGTCGAGTGGGGGCCATGTCAGCTGTCTCACAGGGAGTGTATTAGTCTGTTCTCATAAAGACATTTCCAAGACTGGGTAATTTATGAAGAAAGGAAGTTTAATGGACTCACAGTTCCACGTGGCTGGGGAGGCCTCATAATCATGGCAGAAGGCAAATGAGGAGCAAAGGCATGTCTTACATGGTGGCAGGCGAGAGAGTGTGTGCAGGGGAACTGCCCTTTACAAAATCATCAGATCTCGTGAGACTTACTATCACAAGAACAGCACAGGAAAGATCCGCCCCCATGATTCAATTACCTCCCACCAGGTCCCTCCCACAACATGTGGAAATTATGTGAGCTACAATACAAGATGAGGTTTGGGTGGGGACACAGCCAAGCCACATGGAGGAGGTTAAGGATAGGAAATGGAGCTGAGTGTGTAAAGCAGCGGGTAATGACCAGGGGCATTGGGGTTGGTTGATGAGGGTCTTCACTGCCACCTTTCTTCTGTCCCCAAAGGCCATCGAGGGGAAGCCCAGGCTGACCTCCGCCGTGTCCTGCTGCGGCTCCACCACCTGTATGAAGTGGGCGAGGACCCAGTCCTGTCTCAGCCAGTGACAGTGAATCTGGAGGTGAACTTCCCCACCCCCATCCAGACCATGAGCCAGGGAAGCAAACCCTAGATGTGGCCCCAAGAAACTGCTTTGGCAAAGAGATCCACGAGGGCGTCCTCCCAAATGGACGCCGGTGTGGGCCCCGCCCCGCCCTTCTTTGTGGTCTTCTGGGTTTGTCAGGTATTTCAACTGGCCTGTTTTTTGAGGGTTTTTTTGTGTGAGAGAGACAGGATCTCACTCTATTGCCCAGTCTGGAGTACAGTGGCACAATCTCAGCTCACTGCAACCTCTGCCTCCCTGGCTCAAGTGATCCTCCCACCTCAACCTCCCAAGTAGCCAGGACCACAGAGGCGCATCACCACGCTGGCTAATTTTTATTTTATTTATTTATTTATTTATTTATTTTTTGGAGACGGAGTTTCACTCTTGTCCCCCAAGCTAGAGTGCAATGGCATGCTCTTGGCTCACCACAACCTCCATCTCCCAGGTTCAAGCGATTCTCCTGCCTCAGCCTCCCAAGTAACTGGGATTACAGGCATGCGCCACCACGCCTGGCTAATTTTTTTGTACTTTTAGTAGAGACAGGGTTTCTCCATGTTGGTCAGGCTGGTCGCGAATTCCTGACCTCAAGTGATCCACCCATCTCGACCTCGCAAAGTGCTGGGATTACAGGCGTGAGCCACCACGCCCAGCCTATGTTTTTTATTTTTAGTAGAGACAGGGTCTTGCTATGTTGCCCAGGCTGGTCTCGAACTCCTGGCCTCAAGCAATCTGCCTGTCTCAGCCTCCTGAAGTGCTGGGATTACAGGCATGAGTGGCCTGCATTTTATTTATTTCTTATTTATTCTGTAGTAAAACTTTTAAAACACAGACATCATCTGTGTAATCCGAAAAACAGAACAGATTCTCCATAGAGTTGCTTTGAGAGGTGGCTTAGAGTCAGACAATCCAGGGTCCACAGGCCGTTCTACAGGTAAGTCTCAGGCACCCCATGCCTCTGGGCCTCAGTTTCCCCACATGTAAAATGGGGAGAGGTGAGAGTTCTTTGCCCAGAAGGTTGTTGACAGGCCCTGGCATTAAGGGGCCTTGTGCAGTGTCAGGGCCCCCAGGCCTCGGCCCCTTCCAGGTTCCTCTCTTGGCTGATGTTGCTCTCTCAGCCCCACCATCAGGCGAGGCTTCCGCCACCTGGCCTGCCCACGCGCCCTCCCAAGAAGGCGCCACCTAAGTCACCTCATTTCTTCCCCAGTTTGCATTCTTTCTATTTCATTTCCTGCTCGTGGAGAATTTCTGTGAATTTCTGTGAATCTCTGTGTTTCTGCCTTGGGCCTCCTTCGACATCTGAGTCTTCAGGGGAATCCAGAGAAGCCTCAGGACCTTTTCGCCATGATGTCTTCCTAGACCTCCCAAGTCCTCTTTCATGATCCTTGCCTCAGAGGAGCGGGCGTCCCTTTCCTCACAGTCCCTGGCCTGTCTGAGAGCAGGTCCGGGCCATGGCGGGTACCGGCGCCCAGCACACAGCCAGCCTGCCCTGGGGAGCCAGGAGGCCAGCGTGGGACCTGGAAGTTGGTCATCTTATGCTCCCCTGTTTCACAGATGGAAGCACCAAGGTCCTGAGAGGAGGAGATGGTTGGGATGGACCATGCCTCCCTTCGCGATGTGGACGGTGGCAGGGTGGAAAGACCACTGAGTTAGGAACGCAGTTAGTTTGGCTGCAGGTCACAAAACACTTACCAGATGTGCTTGGAACAGAGGACAGAGTGTTTTCTCACCCAAAGAGCATGTCCGGGTGGACCCCCAGCACCGTCACTGTGGGCCTGGTCACTGGCGTCTTCCCGCCATCACCGGCACACTGGCTGTTTGTCTTTTGCCATCTGCTTGTTTGCGGTCACAAGATGGCACAGACCTTCCTCATGAGCAAATTTCAGGGTAGGGTGGGACTGGGTGGTAGTGGCCAGAAAGGCTTTGCCCTAGAGTGGCTCTCTCTCTCTCGCTCTCTCTCTCTCTCTCTCTCTCTCTCTCTGTCTCCATCAGCACACGGAAGCTTCTCCAAGAACCACCCCCACCCCTCCTGCTCCACAGACATTTCCAGACCCCTGAGGGCCTCCGGCCTCCCCTAGCTGTAAGGGAGGCTGGGACAAGGCCTATTGGGAAAGGGGGTTGGGGTAACTCTGACTGGCTTCCTCCCTGGACTGGAAATGGGGCCACCTGAGCAATGTGAGGAGAGGAGGACTCTGCATGGGGCGGGCAGCTCAAAATGCCACACCTCCCGGGCTGCTCCTCCGGCTCGGCCACCTGGTGAAACACGCACCTCCGCTTCAGTGCCCTCATCTGTAAAGTACACGGCCAGTGCTGTCCTCGCAGATGTGCTGTGAGGAGCAGATGAGGGAGCTGTGTCAGGCACCAGGGCAGGGGCTGGCGCCCTGAGGACACCGAGTTCGTGGTGTGTCCGCCCTGCTGCTGTCTTGGTTCTCTGCTCAGATCCGGGGCTTCGTGCAGCTCACCGTCCCTCTGCTCGTCTCCCTGCAGGCTGTGCTGCAGGCGCTGGGGTCCGTGGTGGCAGTGGAGGAGCGCTCGCTCACAGGGACCTGGGATGTGGGCATGCTGCACCGCTGGAGCTGGAGGACGGGGCCTGGCCGCCGCAGAGGTTTGGGGACCCCCGCTTCAGCTCCCTACCCAGGACTCCCAGCTAGACTCAGGAGCTGGTCAGACTCTGTGCACATCCAACCATCTGCCTGTCCTGGCCTGTGCGACCTCGAGAGGCTGCTTTCCCGCCTTCCCAAATCTACCACAGTCGGTTAAGGCTTTGGGTTAGTCTCTGCCTGCCAGGGCTCCACACAGGCGTGTGTGTGCACTTGTACATGTGTACACGCAGACCACACACCCTGCATGTGCCCTGGGTGAGAGATCCAGGCGCCCAGGGGCTTCTGCCCACCTCGGCCCTGCCAATCTCAGCCCGTCAGCCCATCCGTGCCTCACACGGCGTATGCCACTGTGAGTTCCTGCACTACAGGCGGCTTCCAGCCTCCAGTCCCTGTCTGCACCATGCCCTCTGCCTGGAACGCACAGGTCCCATTCACTCTGGCCAGCACCTGCTCAAGCTTCCCAGGAGACCTCCCCAGAGTCCCCAACCAGGCCAAGTGCCTCCGCCACTCTCCTGGCCCCGGGAGTTTCTTCTGTCCTGTGCAGCTCCTGTTGTCTACTACACACAGCATGGTGGCGGGTGCATGGTGCACGCTCAGTTGGTGGTGGGAGGAAGGAGGGGAGGAACGGAGGGAGGGACGGAGGGAGGGAAGATGATGGTTGGTTGGAAAGAAGGAAGGAAGATGGATGAATAATAGATAAGTGAACGGCTGCCTCCCAAGATTGAAGCCCAACCCCAGGGCATGCCTTCAGGGGAGCCTGGTGAGGCAAGGGCAGACTCACCAGATGGTCTCAGAAAGCTTTTGGGCTTTGAGTGCAACACCTATGAGGAAGTTGGACACATAGTACAACACTAGGGCCAGGACAAATCTATGAATTGCCCTCGGAGTGGGCAGAAATGTAAGAGACCCACAGGAGTCCTGGCAGAAGGGGATGCCACAGGCCATTGCCACAGTGGGAGCCACAGCAGACTGTAGACAGGTGCAGTGTGGTGAGAGGGAGGCTGGGAGCCACAGCAGACTGTAGACAGGTGCAGTGTGGTGAGAGGGAGGCTGGGAGCCACAGCAGAATGTAGACAGGTGCAGTGTGGTGAGAGGGAGGCTGGGAGCCACAGCAGACTGTAGACAGGTGCAGTGTGGTGAGAGGGAGGCTGGGAGCCACAGCAGACTGTAGACAGGTGCAGTGTGGTGAGAGGGAGGCTGGGAGCCACAGCAGACTGTAGACAGGTGCAGTGTGGTGAGAGGGAGGCTGAGAGGAGGCATCCTGGGCCACACTGAACAGATCACCTCTGTTCCCCTAGGTGACACCACCTTTCCCTCGAGGCCACCAGGAGGCCCCATCATCACCGTCCACCCAAAGGAAATCCGGACATTCTTCGTTCACTTTCAACAGCAGTGAGCCCCGGGCAGATGCCCCGTCCCCACGGCTGCCCCCATGAACTCCATGTAACAGAACAGACCCAGGACAGGGAAAAGCAGTGTGGAGGGATGGGAGTCAGCTGCTCATCTGCAGGCGAATGGCAGGAAATGGTCATATTTGGTGTTTTGTCCCTAATTTTTTAAAATAAAAATTACATTACAAGATCCAGGTTCTTCCCCTCCCACACTCAAGCCAGCCCTCTCCTCTTCTGTCCAAGTAAAGGATATTTGGCACGCTCATGTGTCATTCACTCACAAAAGACAAACCCAGGACGTTCTGCCTAAGGCAGAGCACAAGACCCACAGCAGCACTGAAACGCTTCTGCCGTCCAGGCCCTGCCAGGCTTGCCCGGGCTGCCGGTGGTAGCTGTGGACCTACTGCCTGCCGCCTGTTTTCATAGACTCATCCCATGCTGGCAACAGGCCTGTAAGGGGCTTGGCTCTGCCACAGGGCAGGAGAAGAAGCTGTAGCACCGAGCTGGAGTTCCAGCTCCAGACGCCCACCTGTGTCTCAGGGCACCGCCTGTTGAGCAGAGAAGGCGCAGCAGCCGTCAGAGTCCATGACGAGATGAAACCACACAGCAGGGATGTCCAATGTCAGAACTATTAATATTGATAAAAGTGTAACCTTCCCAGGTCTATGCCCAAGAGAATTGAAAGCATCCATCCACAAAAAACCTGTGCTTCTGCGTTCATAGCAGCATTACTCAAAAGTCAAACGGTAGCAACAACCCAAATGTCCATCCACAGGTCAATTAAGACTTGAAATGTGTTCTGTCCATACCATGGAATATTATTTGGCCATTAAAAGGAAGGACATTCTGACACATGCCACAGCCTGGGTGAATCCTGCAAACATTACGCTGAGTGAAAGAAGCTAGACACAAAAGGCAACATATTGTGTGATTCTATTTACGTGAAATGTCCAGAATAGGCAAATCTGTATATAAGAGACAAAGCACATTGGTGGTTGCCAGGGACTGAGGGAAGAGAGAAGAGGCATGACAGCTAACAGGGATGGGGTTTCTTTGGAAGATGATGAAATTGTGGAATTAGCAATGATGGTTGCACAACTTTGTGAATATACTAGAAACCACTGAATTGTTAACTTTGAAAGATAAATTTTATGGTCTGTGAATTATATCTCAATTTTAAAACTTTTTTTTTTCCCTGAGATAAGAGTCTCACTCTGTCGCCCAGACTGGAGTGCAGTGTCATGATCCCAGCTCACTGCAACCTGCACCTCCCGGGTTCGAGCAATTCTCTAGCCTCTGCCTCCCGAGTATCTGGTACTACAGGTGTACCACTGCATCGGCTAATTTTTATGTTTTTAGTAGAGACAGGGTTTCACCATGTTGGCCAGACTGGTCTCAAACTCCTGACCTCAGGCGACCCACCTGCCTTGGCCTCCCAAAGTGCTGGGATTACAGACATGAGACACTGTGCCCGGCCTAAACTGTTTTAAAGAGTAAACTATGAGATGTAGGAAATTACATGGTACTCTAGGGCTGAAGGAAAGTACCCAAAAAGGACCAGCTTGGAAGGATTCAGACCTCTTTGGACAATGTACAGTTTGGCCACTAGACAGCAAAGACATTCTCTGGTTTGGCCAGACAGGAGCTGGGCTGGAGCTGCTGACCAAGCAATAGGCCACCCCTGTGGGGTCAGGTGAGCAGCCACCAGTGGCATGGATGTGCAGTGGGAGGCTGGGGCCCTTTAGAGCATGTGGGCTGCATGGGGCTTGGTTTCTGTGTCAAGAAGACTATGAAGGCTGGGCACAGTAGTTCATGCCTTAATCCCAGCACTCTGGGAGGCCGAAGCAGCCGGATCATTTGAGGTCAGTAGTTTAAGCCCAGACTGGCCAACATGGTGAAACTCCATCTCTACTAACAATACAAGTTAGCTGGGCATGGTGGCATGCGCCTGTAGTCCCAGCTACTCGGGAGGCTGAGGAGGAGAATCAATCACTGAAACCTGGGAGGCAGAGGAGATCGTGCCACCGCACTCCAGGCTGGATGACAAGAGCGAGACTCTGTCCCAAAAAAACAAAAACAAAAAGAAGACTATGGCCGGGCACGGTGGCTCAAGCCTGTAACCCCAGCACTTTGGGAGGCCGAGACGGGTGGATCACGAGGTCAGGAGATCGAGACCAGCCTGGCTAACACGGTGAAACCCCGTCTCTACTAAAAATACAAAAAACTAGCCGGGCGAGGTGGCGAGCGCCTGTAGTCCCAGCTATTTGGGAGGCTGAGGCAGGAGAATGGCGTAAACCTGGGAGGCAGAGCTTGTAGTGAGCTGAGATCTTGCCACTGCACTCCAGCCTGGGTGACAGAGCGAGACTCTGTCTCAAAAAAAAAAAAAAAAAAAAAGAAGACTATGGAGGCCGGGCATGGTGGTTCATGCCTGAAATCCCAACACATTGGGAGCCCTAGGCGGGAGGATCGCTTGAGCCCAGGTGTTCCAGACCAGCCTGGGAAATATAGTGAGACCCCATCTCTACAAAAACTATTTTTTAGACGAGCGTGGTGGCGTGCACCTGTGGTCCCAGCTGCTCTGGGGGTTGAGGTGGGAGGATCACTTGAGCCCGGGGGGTTGAGGCTTCAGTGAGCCATGATCATATCACTAATTCCAACCAGGGTAATACAGCAAGACCCTGTCTCAGAAAAAAATAAAGACTATGGAAATGTTATTCCCAGCGCTGCCAGGCTGTAGAAAAATCATGTGCACTGAAAGTACCATCACCCATGCTGACCATCCCCGTTCAGAACAAAAACAGCAGGAGAGCCACTTCCTCCTGCAGTCCTTCTAACACCCAGCACCCTCAACTGGGAAGAGCGAGAAGAATATAGATGACAGGGGAAAACCTCCCCCACAATAGACAGAGTATTGGCTAAAATCTAGCATCCATTTGTTGTTTTGTTTTTGTTTTATTTTATTTGAGACAGAGTCATGCTCTGTCACCCAGGTGGGAGTGCAGTGTCACTATCATAGCTCACTGGAACCTCTTAACTCCTGGGCTCAAGCAGTCCTCCCATCCCACCGCTCTGAGCAGCTGGGACTACAAGCATGAGTCACCACACCCAACTAATTTATAAAATGTTTGTGGAGACGCAGTCTCACTATGTTGCCCAGGCTGGTCTTGAACTCCTTAGCTCAAGCAATCCTCCCACCTAGGCCTCCCAAAGTGCTGGGATTATAGGGTAGAGCCACCCACTGTGCCCAGCCTGTTTTTTTGTTTCGTTTTTTGTTTTTGTTTTTACAAACAACAACCACCGAATTCCCAATAAACTGTGTTGCTCACTGATAGTCATAAACCCAATAAAAACCCCAACAGGTTGATCGTGGAACTTGACAGGATGATTCTAAAGTGCACTGGGGCTGGGTGCAGTGGTTCGTGCCTGTAATCCCAGCACTTTGGGAGGCCGAGGTGGGTGGATCACTGGAGGCCAGGAGTTCGAGACCAGCCTGGCCAACATAGTGAAACCCCTTCTCTAAAAAAATACAAAAATTAGCCGGGCTTGGTGGCAGATGACTGTAATCCCAGCACTTTGGGAGGCCGAGGCGGGCTGATCACCTAAGGTCAGGAGTTCGAGACCAGCCTGACCAACATGGAGAAACCCCATCGCTATTAAACATACAAAATTAGCCTGGCATGGTGGTGCATGCCTGTAATCCCAGCTACTCGGGAGGCTGGGGCAGGAGAATCGCTTGAACCCAGGAGGCGGAGATAGTGGTGAGCCAAGATCGCACCACTGCACTCCAGTCTGGGCAACAAGAGCGAAACTCTGTCTCAAAAAAAAAGAAAACACGAAAGTGCACATCTTTGTCCATTTGGGCTGCTGTCACAGAATACCGTACGCTGAGTGGCTTATCAACAACAGGAATTTATTTCTCCCAATTCTGGATGCTGGGAGTCCGAGATCGAGGTGCCAGCAGATTCGGTCTGGGGGAGGGCCTGTTTCCTGGTTTACAGATGGTGCCATCTTGTTCCGTCCTCACATGGCAGAAGGGGCAAGGCAGCTCTCTGGGCTCTGTTTCTAGGAGGGTGGGTGCTAATATAACAGTACTGAGTCTACGCTAAAGAAACATTTTGTTTGCTTGAGTATAATTACAGCTTTCCTTAAGCTTACAGACTATTCATTAAAAACAGCCTCAGGGAAAGAGGACTTTCAGCAGAGATAAGAGAGAACTGCACTGACCAGCGATCCTGGAAGCGGCTAGCTGCTGGTTTCTACACACCCAGATGAGAATAGTTGGGCTGAGGTCGAGGCAGGAGGATCGCATAAGTCCAAAAGTTTGAGACCAGCCTGGGAAAATAGGGAGACCCCGTATCTATAAATAGTAACAAAAATTAACTGGGTGTGGCACACGCCTGTAGTCCCAGCTACTCAGGAGGCTGAGGTGGAAGGATCCCCTGAGCCCGGGAAGTCAAGGCTGCAATGAGCCATGCCTGGGCAACAGAGCGAGACTGTCCAAAAAAAAAAAAAAAAAGACTAAGAATAGTCTGGCTGGCCTGGTGCAGCCAGCACTTTGGGAGGCTGAGGGGGACAGATCACTTGAGCCCAGGAGTTGAAGACCAGCTTGGGCAACATGGTAAAACCCAATCTCTAAAAAAAACTAAATAATTAGCCGGGTGTGATGGTGCATGCCTGTAATCCCAGCTACTCAGGCTGAGGCAGGAGAATCGCTTGAACCCGGGAGGCGGAGGTTGCGATGAACCGAGATCGCGCCACTGCACTCTAGCCTGGGCAACAAGAGTGAAACACGGTCTCAAAAAAAAAAGAGAGAGAAAGATGGGGTGCCTCATGGTGGGGAAGAATGGTTGCATGGCAGAGGTGCTGTGACAACTGCCTGCTCACCTGGAACGAAAAGAAACCTGACACTTCCTCGCATCATACATGGACAGCCCCTGCTGAAACCACAGCAGTGAAAGATGGTCAACCACCTTAGTAATCAGGTCTGCGCAAATGAAAACCACAATAAGGCCGGGCGCGGTGGCTCAAGCCTGTAATCCCAGCACTTTGGGAGGCCGAGACGGGCGGATCACGAGGTCAGGAGATCGAAACCATCCTGGCTAACACGGTGAAACCCCGTCTCTATTAAGAAATACAAAAAACTAGCCGGGCAAGGTGGCGGGCGCCTGTAGTCCCAGCTACTCGGGAGGCTGAGGCCGGAGAATGGCGTGAACCCGGGAGGCGGAGCTTGCAGTGAGCTGAGATCCGGCCACTGCACTCCAGCCTGGGCGACAGAGCGAGACTCCGTCTCAAAAAAAAAAAAGAAAACCACAATAAGATACTGTTTCACATCTGCCATGTTTTCTATTTAAAAGATTAAAAATATGGGCAATCATGAAAACTCTCTTAGACTTCTAATATGAGAGTAAACAGAAGAAGCAAACTTAAGAAAATAATTCCATGTTATCTTCTAAAGTTAAAGATACGCATGCTCTGGACCCAGCAATTCTGTTCTAGGCGTGTAAGCTAGAAAATCATGTTTGGCCAGGCGCGGTGGCTCACGCCTGTAATCCCAGCACTTTGGGAGGCCAAGGCAGGCAGATCACTTGAGGGAGGTCAGGAGTTTAAGACCAGCCTGGGCCAACATGATGAAACCCCATCTCTACTAAAAAAAAAAAAAAAAAAAAAAAAAAATTGGCCGGGTGTAGTGGTACACACCTGTAGCCCCAGCTACTCGGGAGGCTGAGGCAAGAAAATCGGTTGAACCCAGGAGGCAGAGGTTGCAGTGAGCCGAGAGAGAATGTGCCACTGCACTCCAGCCCAGGCGACAGAGAGACTCCATCTCAAAAAAAAAAAAAAAGAATCATGTTCATGTGCACAAGAAAATGTAAGACTGTTCAGTGGCATTGTTCATGATAGTTGTAAATTAAAACCATTCATAGGCCCCTTACCAGTACTTGGAGAAATAGAGGGTGGTTTATTTGTACAAGAGAATACTACAGAGCAGCAGGTCTCAAAGTGCAGCTCCCACACGCCAGCATCACCTGGGGAGTTGTTAGAAACACAAATTCTCAGGCCTTATCCCAGATCAAATACATCAGAAACTCTAGGGATGGACCCTGGAACATGTGTTTTAACAAGTTTCCTGGGTTTTCTGATGCACACTCAATTTTAAAACTCACTGCCATAGAGCAATCAAAATGAGTAAACTATCCTTACCTGCATCAACACAGGTGAATCTCAGATAGAGATGATAGATAGATGATAGATGATTGATAGATAGATAGATAGATAGGAGATAGATGTTAGATAGACAGATGAGAGATAGATGTTAGATAGATGAGAGATAGATGTTAGATAGATGATAGATAGATGTTAGATAGATGATAGATAGATTATATTGAGCAAAAGCAGCAATACACAAATGAATAACTATGATTCCATTTACATAAAGTTCAAAAGTGGGAAAGACTATACTATATTCTTTATGATTGCATTCCTAGTGGATAAAACAACAAAGAAAGCAAAGAAATGACTAGCCAAGGTTGGGTACAGTGACTCTGTCCTGTAGTTTTAGCACTTTGGGAGGCTAAGATGGCAGATCACTTGAACCCAGGAGTTCAAGACCAGCCTAAGCAACATGGCAAAACCCCATCTCTACAATAAATAAATAAATAAATAAATAACAGGTCGTGGTGGCACATGCCTGTAGTCCCAGCTACTCAGGAGGCTGAGGCAGGAGGATTGCTTGAGCCTAAGAGGTTGAGGCTGCAGTGAGCTGAGATTATCCCACTGCACTCCAGCCTGGGTGACAGAGAAAGTCCCTGTTTCAAAAAAAAAAGAAAGAAAGAAGAGAAGGGAAAGGAGGGGAGGGGCAGGGAGGGGAGTGGAGGGGTGGGGAGGGAAGGGAAAGGGAAGGGAAGGGAAACTAGAAGTCACAAAAGGGGTTACCTTCAGTGAGGCGAGGGAAATCTGGGTTAAGAAGGAACATACCTGGATTTCTAGGTGTGGCATGGTTTTATTTCCTGATTTAGTTTATTGTTAACATGTGAGTTTCCTTTAAAATTATTCATAGGTGAAACTGTATTATATACACATATATATATAATGTTACTCATATTCTCTCATATATATGATATACATGGTAAATGCACATGTATATATGAGAATATAAATAATGTTGCATATATGTTGTTTTCACCAAAAAATATTTAAAATATTTAAAATATTTAAAAGAAAAATACAAAAATTGTGAAATATATAAATGGAAAAAGATAAAACAAGTCCAAATTCACATCTTATATCTAACAGCTCTTTTTATACAATCCAGACTTTTTATGTAGCTCAAACTGGCTTAAAAAATTAGAGGATGTTTTTGGTTGTGTCAGGGCTAGTTGGCTTTCTGCTGGCATCCATTCTTCCCCTCCATGATATAAATGACAGTTTTAGCTGAGAAGTGGCTTCCCAGACAGGGTCCACATTCCCCAGCTTTCCTTACATCCAAAGGGAGCATATGAATCCTTCTCACTAAGGTAGTGAAAGAGAATGCCTCTGACCATTCCAACACCCCAGTTAAGACATGTGAGTGAGACCTTTTTTGGATTTTTTCAACCATTACGGGTAGCAGCTCAACACAGCAGAGTAAGTGCCTCTAGGTGATAAACTATATATGAAGCAGAAGAACCAACCAGCTGAGCCCTGCCTAAACTCCTAATCCACAGAATTGTGACAAATGATTGTTATGGTGCTAAGTAAGTACCATAAGATTTGGGCCAGGTGTGGTGGCTCACACTTGTAATTCCAACACTTTGGGAGGCTAATGTGGGAGGATCAATTGAGTCCAGGAGTTCAAGACCAGCCTGGGAAACATGGTGAGAACTTGTCTCTAAAAAAATAAAAAATTAGGCAGGCATGATGGTGCACACCTGCAGTCCCAGATGCTCAGGATGCTGAGGTGGGAGGATCACTTGAGCCTGGGAGGTCAAGGCTGCAGTGAGCGTTGATCATGCCATGCCACTCCAGCCTGGACAACAGACTGAGACCCTATCTCAAGGGAAAAAAAAAAAAACGATTTGGGTGTCATGAGCATAGCACTAGATAACTGAAATGTATAACTTATTTGTAAGTCATATTTATCATTACACAATGCTCCTCTTCTTTGTTTCATATTTTAACCTTAAATTCTGCTTTATCCCTTAATTTTTATACATTCCTTGCCACTTCATTATAGGTGTGTTTCTTATATATAACATATACCTTAATTTTAGATTTTAACCCCAACTGCCAGTTGCTATCTTTTAAGAAAAGTTATTGTGCTCACTGACTGGATTTTATTTTATTTTTTGGGACAGAGTTTCACTCTGTTGCCCAGGCTGGAGTGCAGTGGCGTGATCTTGTCTCACTGCAACCTCTGCATCCTGGGTTTGAGCAATTCTCCTGCCTCAGCCTCCCAAAATTACAGCCATGTGCCACCACACCCAGCTAATTTTTTGTATTTTTAGTAGAGATGAGATTTCACTATGTTGGCCAGGTTGGTCTCAAACTCCTGGCCTCAACTGATTTGCCCACCTCGGCCTCCCAAAGTGCTGGGATTACAGGTGTGGGCCACCATGCCTGGCCATGATTGGATTTTATTAAATATTTCTTCTCTTTTCTATTTATAGTTCGTTTTACTTCATTGTTTTCTCTCCTCATTTTCCCTTTTCTTTTCAATTTTCCAGAGTCCTACTTTCTTCTCTTTTTTCTCCTCATTACTTTGAAAATTCTACTAGTCTTTTCAATTTTTCTAGTAGTTTAGTTCTTGATTGTTTTGGCATAATAATTACAAATAAGCCTCTATTTCCTTTCTGGAATAACAAAATAAAATAATGATTATCCTTCACCACCACAAAGACGGCTTTGTTGCCTGCTGTCCTTCCTCTTTCTCCCATAGCAAGATAAAATCTTTGGACCGTATGTACATTCCCACTCTTCCCATCCATTTATAACTTCAGGCTTTGGTTCTGTCAAGCTGCTCAAGTCTCTGGAGAAGCAGCAAAACAGAAAGTGGAGGAAGCATGGCCATTTACACGCTTTGGGCACACAGCAAGCAAAGGGCAAAGGAGAGGAAGCCAGTCTGCTTATGACTTCCTTAGGGACAGATACCAGCTATTAGGCTCTTCAGGCTGATATAACAAATTACCCCAGACTGGATGGCTTAGACAACAAACATTTATTTCTGATAGTTCTTGAGCCCAGAAAGTCCAAGGGCAAGGTGCCAGCAGATCTGGAGGCTGGTGAGGACTGTCTTCCTGGTTTGCAAATGGCCATCTTTAAACTGAGTGGTTAATTTGATGAGGTCTGCCTACCCTGCTTGTTTTGGGTCACTTGCTTTTGGTTATTTTTTCTCCCTTTTTCTATGAAGCTGAAGGTCACAGTAGCTGAAGTATGCATCACTGAATGCTAAAATTTAAACCTTTACTGACTACTTTATTTTTTATTTTACTTTTTAAGAAACAGGATCTCACTCTGTTGCCTAGGCTGGAGTGCAGTGGTATGATCATGGCTCACTGAAGCCTCAAACTCCTGAGCTCAAGCAAACCTCCCACCTTGGTCCCCCAAAGTGCTGGGGTTACAGGCATGAGTCACTGCACCTGACCTTCACTGGCTACTTTATAGATAACATTTGCAGGTCACCATGGTAATGGTTGCTTCAGTTATTTTTCAGGAACTTGGGCCAGCTCCTGTCCAATTCAAACCAGCTGCAACCACCAACTCTTCAACTGGGCCTGCGCAAGTGCCTGAGAGGTGGCCTTTGGACATCAGAGGGCCAAATACTCCACCCTCAGATCATGCTAACACCACCATTTTCTGTACATATGTACTATGAAATGTCATGAACCCTGACTACACTTGTGCAAAATGAACCTGTTACTTCATTTTTCCCCACTGCCAATCATCTTTTCCCAAACCTTAATCCACCCCACTTCTCTAACCCATAAATATCCCTAAGCCTGATTTTCAGAGAAGTGAATTTGAGAGCTGTTTTCCCACATCCTCACCTCGTGCCCTTGAGAATAAATCTCTTTTCTTTTGCAGAACCCATGTCACAGTGATTGATTTACTGCACACGGCCAGAACAGACCTGGATCTGGCCAGTAACAGTCTTCTTTTCGTAGGCTCACATAGCGGAAAGTAGAGAGTGAGAGCTCTTGCATCTTTTCTTACAAGGCACTAATCCTGTGATAGGTACCCCACCCTCATGACCAAATCTAACCCTAATCACTACCCAAAGGCCTCATCTCATCAGTGGTTAGGATTTCAACATAATTTGCAGGGGACACAAACATTCCGTCCATAGCACTAGGCTCTCCCCACCTCAGGCAGTGGCACAGCTCAGCCTCTGCATCTGCTACCAGGACCAGCAATGTTGAGCAGGTGCCCCTAGTAGGCAGGACAAGTGAGTCCCACAATTGGGGCTGAGCCCAGGAGGATTCTTGGCTTTACCCAGAAAAGAATTTCTGGGCAAGCCGGTGGTGTTAGCAACTTTTATTGAAGTGGCAGAGTACAGCAGCAGCAGCAGAGGTACCACTCCTTTGCAGAGCAGGGCTGTCCTATAGGCAATGTGCCCAGAGTAGCAACTCAGAGGCAGTTCCACGTCGTATTTATACCCACTTTTTTTTTTTTTTTTTTTTTTTGAGGCAGACCCGTTCTGTCACCCAGGCTGGAGTGCAGTGGCACAATCTCAGCTCACTGCAACCTCTACCTCTTGTGTTCAAGTGATTCTCCTGCCTCAGCCTCCCCAGTAGCTGGAATTACAGGCACGTGCCATCACACCCAGCTAATTTTTGTATTTTTAGTAGAGATGGGGTTTCGCCATGTTGGCCAGGCTGGTCTCAAACTCCTGACCTCAGGTGATCCGCCCATCTCGGCCTCCCAAAGTGCTGGAATTACAGGTATGAGCCACAGTGCCCAGCCAATACCCAGTTTTAATTATGTGCAAATTAAGGGGGAGATTATGCAGAAATTTCTAGAAATAGGGTGGTAACTTCTGGGTCATAAGGCTGTTGCCATGGAAAGCGGAAGTAACATCCGGGTGTTGTCATGGCAATGGTAAACTGACATGACACGCTGGTGGGCATGTATTCTGGAGAGGTGCTTCTACCTCTTCCCTGTTTTAGCTAGTCCTCAGTCTGGTCTGACATCTCAGCCCTGTCTCCAGAGTCCCGCCTCCTGCCGTCTCACTAGGACCACAGGTGTGCAGGCAGCTCCAGTCCTTCCCCAGAGGCTGCCCAGGTGTCCAGGGGTTGTGCTGTCCCTGGGAAGCATTAAAGGCCTCCCCGCACCCCAAGCCTCTCACACTGTGCCCTCAGCATCATGTCCCCTCCCAAGAGGGAACAAAACAATCCTTTCTCTGCGCCACTCTTCAGTATTTACAGCTGAGCCATAGGACTGGGAGTTCCAATTCTTCCCCCATGTGGCCCTGCCTTTCCTCATTTGGTCCAGGAAAAACTGTTATCCAGTTTCCAGCCTGGGGAAAAGCAAGTTCTGCCTCATGGCAGCATTTACCAGCTGAAATACCCTGGTTTTGTTTGCACCTGTGTTTGTTCTCAGGCTACAGCTAATGAAGCCCTGGGGCTGCCCACAGTCAAACTGGTTTGCAAAACTGCATCTTTGACTTCAACAATTTCTGAAGAATTTCTAAATTTATAAATAATTTAGCCAAGAGAAAGAAAAATGAATCCAGACAAACTCCGCAATGCACCAAAGGAATGGAATCTATGTAGAGATTATGCTATAGATGAATGAGGCAAAAACAGGAAGCTATTGCAACATTGGAGGTGGGAGTTGGTGGACATGCATAAAGTCCTGGTCCCAGCCTTACAGAATGCTCCCTCTTCTCAAACACACACACACACAGTGTGCTGCAATTGCCCAGGCCGAAATGTTTACAAATTTCAGAGACTCACTATCAAACTGAACTCCATCTCGAAATAGAATACAATTAAGTTAGAGATCAGTAATAGAAAAGCATAAACAGCTCTAATGTGGTTGAAATTTTTAAAACACAGTTTGGGGTTTTTTTTTTTTTTTGGTTTTTGTTTTGTTTTGTTTTTTTGAGACAGAGTTTCACTCTTGTTGCTTGGCTCACTGCAACCTCCGCCTGTTGGGTTCAAGCGATTCTCCTGCCTCAGCCTCCCAAGTAGCTGGGATTACAGGTGCCCATCACCATGCCTGGCTAATTTTTGTATTTTTAGTAGAGACGGAGTTTTGCCATGTTGGACAAGCTGGCCTCAAACTCCTGTGATCTGCCTGCCTCGGCCTCCCAAAGTGCTGAGATTACGGGCATGAACCACTGCGCCTGGCCAAAACACAGTTCTAATAATTTATGGATCAAAAAATTATAGTTGGAATAAAAGTACACTTAGAACTAAATAATGAAAATACCAGTATCAAAAGTTGTGTGATGCAGCTAAAGTCATGCTTGATGGGAATTTAAGATCTTAAATGCTACGTTAGAAAAAAAGAAACCATTAATGAGTTGAGTTTCACCTGGGAAATTTTAAAAAGAGCACAGAATAAATCAAAGAAAGTAGAAAGGAGATAATAAAGATAAGAACAGAAATTAATAAGAGAGTTTGGGCACAGTGGCTCACTCCTGTAATCCCAACACTTTGGGAGGCCGAGGCGAGCGGATTGCTTGAGGTCAGGAGTTCAAAACCAGCCAGGCCAACATGACAAAACCCCATCTCTACTAAAAATACAAAAATTAGCTAGGCATGGTGGTGGGCGCCTGTAATCCCAGCCACAGGAGGCTGAAGCAGAAGAACTGCTTGACCCGGGAGGCAGAGGTTGCAGTGAGCCGAGATCACACCACTGCACTCCAGCCTGGGCGACTAAGTGAAACTCCGTTTCAAAAAAAGAAAAAGAAAAAGAAAAAATTCAAAAGAAATAAATAAAAGAGAAAACAAAGAAACGCTAGTGATCAGCCCCCAAATGCATGTTGTGCACCTGGCATTTCTGCCCTGCACAAGAACACCTGGAGGAGTGGGGCCCAATTTAACCTCATCCCAGGGAAGAAACGCTGTTTTTCAACTTGTGGATGAGTTCATTTGTTTTTTTGGTGGGTTTATTTCCTCCCATTTAAATAAACTTTAAAGCAGTTTTTGGTTCACAGCAGAAAGTATAGAGAGCTCCCATACAACATCTGTCCCCCAACCTGCATACCCTCCCCCTTCCCATCAACATCTCCCACACAGTGGTGAGTTTGTTGCAACTGATGCATCCATATTAATGCATCATAATCACCTAAAGTCCTTAGCTTACATAAAGGCTCACTCTCAATGCTGTACATTCTATGGGTTTGGATGAATGTATAATGACATGTGTCTACCGTTACGGTATTATACAGAGTAGTTTCACCACTGCCCTAAAAATCTTGTGCCCCCCGCCATTCATCCCTCCCAATCCACCTGACTACTGATCTTTTTATCATCTCCAAAGTTTTACCTTTCCTAGAATGTCATACAGGTAGAACTATACAATATGGAGTCTTTTCAGATTGACTTCTTTCACTTAAGTAATATGCATTTAAGTTTCCTCCATGTCTTTTCATGGCTTGATACCACATTTCTTTTTAATGCTAATTAATATTCCACTGTCTGGATGTACCACAGTTTTTGTATCCATTCACCTATGTAAGAACATCTAGATTGCTTCCAAGTTTTGTCAACTACAATGAAAGCTGGTAGAAACATCCCCCTGCAGATTTTTGTGTCAGCCTAAGTTTCCAACTCATTTGGATAAATACCAAGGAATGTGATTGCTGGATTCTATTGTAAGAATATGGTTTAGTTTTGTAAGAAACTACTAAACTGTCTTCCAAAATGGCAGCATAATTTTGCATTCCCACAAGCAAGGAATAAAAGTTCCTGTTGAGGCCGGGCGCAGTGGCTCACGCCTGTAATCCCAGCACTTTGGGAGGCCAAGGCGGGCGGATCATGAGGTCAGGAGATCGAGACCATCCTGGCGAACACGGTGAAACCCCGTCTGTACTAAAAATACAAAAAAATTAGCTGGGCATGGTGGCGGGTGCCTGTCGTCCCAACTACTCAGGAGGCTGAGGCAGGAGAATGGCAACAACCCAGGGGGCGGAGCTTGCAGTGAGTGGAGATCGCGCCACTGCACTCCAGCCTGGGTGACAGAGCTGAGACTCCATCTCAAAAACAAACAAACAAAAACTAAAAACGTTCCTGTTGATCCGAGCCCTCAACAGCATTTGGTGTTGTAGGTGTTCTTGATTTTGACTATTCTAATAGGTGCTTAGTAGTATCGCATTTTTGTCTGAGTCACTTATTTTTATTCATATAAAAAGTGTATGAGCTAGCTGTCTCTGATATATCAAGTGTGAACCCCAAATATCTAAGACAGGCATCAGTCAATTAAGAAAGTTTATTTTGGCCAAAGTTAAGGATGTGTGTCCGTGATGCAGCCTCAGGAGGTCCTGAAGACATGTGCCCAAGGTGGTCGGGCACAGCTTGGTTTTATACATTTTAGGGAGATATGAGACGTCGATCAATATATGTAAGGTATACATTGGTTCCGTCTAGAAAGGTGGGACAACTCGAAGCAGGGAGGGGACTTCCGGGTCATAGGTCGATAAGAGACAAACAGTTGCATTCTTTTGAGTTTCTGATTGGCCTTTCCAAAGGAGGCAGTCAGAGATGCATCTATCTCAGTGACCAGAGGGGTGGCTTTGAGTTCTGCCAGTTGTCCACAAGGAATTTCCTTGTGAGGGAGGTATGTAGCTTTTTAATCTTAGTAGCTATCTTTTAGGAATAGAATGGGAGGCAGGTTTGCCTGATGCAGTTCCCAGCTTGACTTTCCCCTTTGGCTTAGTGATTTTGGGGTCCCGAGATTTATTTTCCTTTCACACAAGTAAACCCAAAAGTTGAGTTTTTACAAGATCAACCAAAATATTAAGAACCTGAGAAAAGTCTAAACATACACTTTCGTTTCTCTGAATCCTTAATTCTGCTATAGTCAAAACTGTGATGTGTCCCTTTAACTGGAAAATGAAAGCCAAATCCATGGGATTTATGCAAGCTGGATTTCTGAAAAGTTTATTGCTGTTTGGGAATGGGACAACAAGCTAGGAAATTAACATATCTCTCCTCATTCTGTGTTGAGTGGATGTTAAGGCAAGTTTACCAATATGCGCCAAGCTCTGCCCAGGGCGTTAGGGTATTAGGGCCACAGAGCTAAGACCCCAAAGAGCCCAGGATCCAGTGGAAGGGCTCAGAGGCGGTGGACAGCGCCTTGCACCACGCACTAAACATGGGTCTGCTGGGGCCTCAGGACGGAGCAGCCAGGCTCCACCTTGGGGTGTGGGGAGGCCGGTTTGGTGAAAAGACACCCAGACCCTTCTGACTCTCATCCAAGGAAGAAGGAAAACTCTTTAAAAAGGCAGTGAGGGCCGGGCGCACGGCTCATGCCTGTAATCCCTGCACTTTGGGAGGCCCGAAGTGGAAGGATCACTTGAGGCCAGGAGTTCAAGGCTGCAGTGAGCCATGATCCCACCACTGGACTCCAGCCTGGGTGACAGAGAGAGACCCTGCCTCAAAAAAAAAACAAAAACAAACAAACAAAACAAAACAAAACAAAAAAAACACCTTTTCAAATAATAATAAGTAAATAAAATGGCTGAGGGGGCTCAGGTCCCCCTGCGTGAGAGGAAGGGGCTTTAAGCGTCCAGCGGGGGTCGCTGCATTATCACGAAGGATCCTCCTCTTCTAGTGTGGAAGGCCCTTTTAAATTTTCATTTATATTTTATTTATTTTGCAACGGTGTTTCACTCTGATGCGCAGGCTGGAGAGCAGTGGCGCGATCTGGGCTCACTGCAACCTCCGACTCCCGTTTTCAAACGATTGTCTCAGCCTCCCAAGCAGCTGGGATTACAGGCAAGCAACACCACGCCCGGCTAATTTTTGTATTTTTGGTAGAGACGGGGTCTCCCCATGTTGGCCAGGCTGGTCTCGAATTCCCAACCTCAAGCCATCCACCCACCTCGGCCTCGCAACGTGCTGAGATTACAGGCGTGAGCCACCGCGCCCGGGAAGTGTGGGAGGTCTTTTTTTAAAATGTAAACTCACCGGTGAAACCCCGTCTCTACCAAAAATACAAAAAATTAGTCCGGCGTGGTGGCGGACGCCTGTAATCCGAAGGCTGAGGCAGGAGAATGGTGTGAACGCAGGAGGCGGAGCTTGCAGTGAGCCGAGACCGCGCCACTGCACTCCAGCCTGGGCGACAGAGCCAGACTCCGTCTCAAAAAAAAAAAAAAAAAAGTAAACTCGCGTGCCCGAGAAGCCCTCTAGGAGGGAAACACCCAGAAGAGGTCACCCTCCAAACACACAGTAGAAAAATGGTGACGCACGGAGGTAAGGGGAAGGCGGGAACGAGCGAGAGCGTGCGGGCTTGTGCCCGCGCGTGCCTGCGTGCGCGTCCGTGCGGCCGCGACGGTGCCCCCGGCGCCTCTGTTTCTAGACGTGAGCGCGCCCGCAGCTCGCCCCCCTGACCGTAAAGAGGCCCGGCTGTGTCGTGAAAGGGGCCGCAACGCGCAGAGCGCTGGTTGACGGCTGGGACTCCATTTTGTTCGCCGTTACTCTACGCGTAAGTTGCTTCTCCGTGGCTTCTCTGAGGAGAAAAGTTGAAAAAGGGTAAAAGTTTTCAGGAATATTCGGGCTCTCTGTTGCTAAGCATAGCGAGTGTCGGTTTTCTCTCTCCAACAGACATCGCTACTGCGGTTCCGAGGCAGTGGGAAGAGATGCGGCCCCTGGACATCGTCGAGCTGGCGGAACCGGAGGAAGTGGAGGTGCTGGAGCCCGAGGAGGATTTCGAGCAGTTTCTGCTCCCGGTCATCAACGAGATGCGCGAGGACATCGCGTCGCTGACGCGCGAGCACGGGCGGGCGTACCTGCGGAACCGGAGCAAGCTGTGGGAGATGGACAATATGCTCATCCAGATCAAAACGCAGGTGGAGGCCTCGGAGGAGAGCGCGCTCAACCACCTCCAGAACCCGGGCGACGCGGCCGAGGGCCGGGCGGCCAAGAGGTGCGAGAAGGCCGAGGAGAAGGCCAAGGAGATCGCGAAGATGGCAGAGATGCTGGTGGAGCTGGTCCGGCGGATAGAGAAGAGCGAGTCGTCGTGAGCGCGGTCGGCGGTAAGTCGGGCACCCGCGCCGGGCAGAGGAGCGGCCCCAGCTTGGCTGCTCCTGGAGAGCGACGATTTCATCAAGATGCACCGGGATCGGGGGTGGGGCGGGAGAATAAAGGCGTGCTCGGGTCAGGGCGGATCTGGGCCCCGTCTTCGTGTTTTGTGTTTTGACGGTGGCGGCGTGGGATAATCAGAGTGGCCGGGTTTGGGCGTGATGCGTGTTCAGTGGAAGGTTCATAAATCTCAGAGTCGCCAAGGAAACAGAAAGGGACGAGGTCCCGGGCCATCCAGCAAGCGGGGGTGGAAATAGAGGATTTTCGGGGAAGGCGTTGGACAAGTCAACATTGCTAGAGACTGGAGGGAGTCAGGTGGTGGCCAGAAGAGGCGGCGTCCTGCACGGTGGTGGTCGTGAGGGTTTGGGGGTCGTTGTGCCCGGGATTAATCTCTCGATGATGAATTTCTTCTCATTGTGCTTTAGGTTGACAGCCAATGGATTCTGGTCAACTGGTGGAGATTGGCTGACACCCTGGAGAAACCGAAACCAGAGAGCCTTTTGTTTTCTCTTTTTTCCTCTGTCTATTGCTCTGTCTCACTTAACACTACGTTTTCTGCTATGGTCTGTGGTTGATGACCTCAATATGAGTTTCGATTGTTACGTGTTTTTGTTTGGAAAGTGATTTTGTTTGAAAATGCTCTCACATACAGGAATTAGGGCCTAGATTGTAAGCTCTTGCAGCAGTCACATCTGTTCCCGGGCTTTGGTGGTTATTTCTAAAGTTTTGAGGTGCTTTGCTCTTTCTTGTGTGACCTGATAGCTCCCTGGAACTTTGGGTCTCTGTGTGTGACACATGAGACTCACAGTTGGAGTTCTCCAGCTCTGGAGGTGCTGAAGGAGCTGCATTAATTCTGGAAGACGACTCCGTGCAGCAACTACTGAAGAAAGGACCAGACTTCAACGGGGAGTGCGGATGGGCCGACCTGGCTGGGACTCGTGAATCTGGAGAAGAGCTGGAGAATGGATAGTATTGTCTGTGATTGGAGACTTAATTTCTGTGTGAGACCAAAGGAGGAGAGATGTATTTTGTTCAAAGTTTAAATTTTATGTGGTACACTATCTTATGTAACCTGTCCAGTGAGTTTGTTTGGACAACCTAACTCAGCTTTACTTGACATGGAACCTAAAATAGAAGATAAGATCTTGATATTCTGTACAAGTTGATGTAATACCCTGATGCGTTTTAGGGGACTTGGCATAAAATGAAAGTTTTGCAGAGGCCCTTGAGGGGCTCGGGGATGAGAGTATGGAATTGTCTGCATTGGACCCTAAACTGGACTGGAAGAGGCATCTTCAAGGTTCATACGTTGTCCAGCTATAAGTTCATTTGAGTAGCAGACCTAACAAATATTTGAGGTCAAAACCCTACCGTGTTAAAAACAAACAAAAAAAACTTACCATGTTAATAAAAGTATTCATTTGCTTGAAAAGACCTAAAAGGTTATTGAGAAATGTTACTCCTTTAAGAATGAAATCTGCTGTCTCCCAGATTGTTCTCACGGTCAAATGGAGAGTGAACAACTTAACAGTTTCTGAGGCTCTTAGCCTCTAATCGAAGGGAAGCTTCATCTCTGTGTGCTGTTGGGAACTGGGTGAGGAAAAAACACACTTGGTTCTTAGTGTGCGAAGAAACCATATGTAATCCTGTGGTCCAGGCCTCTGCCTTCAGAGAGCCAAAGCACCTTCAGTCTTTCCAATTGGAACGTTGTTTTCCAGGCCTTGCACTGGGAATATAGCGATTGCAGTTGCAGGGTGAGGGATGACATAGAGTGGATGTGATACCCCACCCTTCTTCCAGAATGAAGCCTTTCTCCCCCAGCTGCTAGTGTTGCTGACAAACACCCCTCAGCTAGTTAGCCCTCTGGGAAGTGCCTTTTCAGAGAAGAGCTGCTTTAGCCTAAGTCATGCCCTTTTTCTGGGTAGCCTACATCTAGTGACTAATGGGCTGGAAATCTCAGGTCGCTATTTCTCTTACCGCAATTTGGGACAACTTTGAGGGATATGGTGGCTTCTGAGCTCGTGGGGTCTGCTGAGGCTTTTGTTGGGATTGCATCACACAGCCCACCTCCTCCCCACTCCCAACCTTTCATTCCTTCTCTTCCACAAGTGTTAATTCCCAAAAAACGTGCATCTAGTTTTCATCTTGGAGTCCACTTTCTGGGGAACCTAGTTGGTAGAAATCAAAAGACAGCCATGTGTCCCAAGCGCTAATAAAGATAGCGTGTCCCAGGAGAACACTGAGGGGGAGGTCTAGGAAAGCTTTTCAGAGCAAGTAACTGGTGAGCTTGGCCTTGAAAGAGGAGCACAGCTTCCAGGGTCAGGAAGAGCTGGAGAGGCGTGCTAGGCACGGGAAGCAGAAAATGGAAGACGGTCAAGGTTTTCTGTGTGAGTTCCACACAGAGGAGGGAGAAATGTGTAGGATGGACTTAGGAACTGGGAAACAACCATGAAAACTGCATTTTATACATTTGCCAAAACAAGAAATGTGATATTGGTACAGCACTACCAGCTAGACTACTCTGCTTTCACCAGTTTCCCACTAAGGCCCTTTTTCTCTTCTGGGATACCACATTGCATTGGGGAGTTGATTTTTTTCAATGAGTAATATTTATAAATGACACGAAAGTGATCCTCTCCCCAGCTTCCTAGTTCCCCTCCCAGGAAACTACAAGTTTCTTGTATATCCTTGGAAATACTAATGTGTTTGAACATATATATAAAACGGCTTCCACCTTTTTTTTTTGTTTTTTGGCGGCAGGGGGATGAGACAGGATCTCTGTGTCTCGCAGGCTGGAGTGCAGTGTTGTGCTCCCTCACTGCAGCCTTGACCTCCTGGTGTCAGGTGATCCTCCCACCTCAACCTCCCAGGTAGCTGGGATCAGGCATACACTACTGATCTTGAACGCCTGGGCTCGAGTGATCACCTTAGCCTCCTGAGTAACTGGAACTACAGGCACACCACCACTGCGGTTAATTTTTTTTTTTTCCCGTAGAGACAGGTTTTTGCCATCTTGGCCATTTTGGTCTCGAATTCCTGAGCTCAAGCCATCTGCCGGCCTCAGATTCCCAAAGTGCTGGCATTACAGGCATGAGCCACCGTGCCCAGTCCACCTGTTTTTTTGTTTGTTTGTTTTGTTGTTGTTGTTGTTTTACATTAATGGTAGCACACTGTAATAATCTGTTCCTGTCCTTCATTTGTCTGTTTACTTGGAAGTCTTTTCCTATCTAACATCTAAATCTGCATTCTTTTTTTTAAGGCTGCATAGTGTTCATTCTTGTGCCAGAGTTTGAAAACTATTGTCCTAAAATCTTTCCAGTAACTCCTTAGTTCCTCTTTTTTATGATTCTGGTCACAATTGCAATGCAGCCACTAATTCCCAATTGACCCAGCTCCTGAATTTCATACTCCTGGCTTGCTAGCAATTGGAGGAGCCATCAAATCTTGCACTTTATAAGCAAAGAATGTGATAAGAAGCATTCTGAGAGGCAGTCTTACGTGGCTGTACAGTCATTACATTTTCTGGCTGAAGTTGCCATCATTTTTATTTATTTATTTATTTGAGACAGGGTCTCACTCTGTTGCCCAGGCTGGAGTGTAGTGGCACGATCTCAGTTCACTGCAACCTCTGCCTCCCAGGGCTCAAGCAATTCTCCTGCCTCAGCCTCCCGAGTAGCTGGGGTTACATGTGCGTGCCACTATGCCATGCTAATTTTTGGCATTTTTAGTAGAGACAGGGTTTCACTATGTTGACCAGGCTGGTCTTGAATTCCCGGCCTCAAGTGATCCACCTGCCTTGGCTTCCCAAAGTCCTGGTATTACAGGATGGCAGAGCTGGAAAGAACCTCAGAGAGCACTGAAGCTTTTCTGGGTTAAAATACAGAAGTCATTACTGCTGTTCACCAAATAAATTCCAATTCTCTGCCTTCTAGGCGCAGAGTAGGATGGCACTTTCTGGCCCCGTTGGGTTGGGTGGGGCCATGTGATTAATTCTGGCCAATGAGTTACAAAGGAAAGTCACATCTGTTGCATCCAACCCAGAACCTCCAAAGCGACACCCTGCAGAGCTCTCTCTTCCCTCCGGTACACGAACCAGCAACATTCCAGACGGTGGCTGAACTTAATGACCATAGTTCCCTGCCAATCTATGATGAGTGTGTGCCACAAACAAGGAAAAACCTTAGCTGTTTTAAGCCCCTGAGATTTGGGGATTGTTTGTTACAGTAACAACTTAGACTAAGATGACTGATGCAGATACTCATTATTTCTTCCATCCCTTGTGTTTTGATGAAAGGGTTGTTCTCCCTTCTACCTGAGGCCTGTTGATCACATCCCTCCCACTAGCCCAGGCGTTGTCCAACAGGTTATCTCCTGTCTCTGGCTTTCATGTGTAGCTCTGGCCTTTCCTCTGCCTTCTAATGACTTCGAGGTGAAAGAAAGTGCACGTTCAAACTCCTACTCCTGGCCATTCTCCCCATTTCAGGCAGCAGTTAAACATGGAGTGGCTTGAGTTTCTACCATCTTCCAGAGATAAATGGGGATTTGTTACCCTGGTTAACACTGTGGCCAGGTAAAGCTACAAAATCCATCCAGGGCCTGCTTTAGTCACTGCCTGATATGGTTTGGCTGTGTCCCCACCCAAATCTCATCTTGTCCTGGGAGTGACCCGGTGGGAGGTCACTGAATCATGGGGTGGGGTTACCCCCATACTGTTCTTGTGATAGTGAATTTCCACTAGATCTGATGGTTTTATAAGGGGCTTTTCCCCCTTTGCTCGGCACTTCTCCTTCCTGCCGCCATATGAAGAAGGACAGGTTTGCTTCCCCTTCTGCCACGATTGTAAGTTTCATGAGGCCTCCCCAGCCACGTGGAACTGGAAGTCAATTAAACCTCTTTCCTTTACAAATTATCAGTCTCCGATATTTCTTCATAGCAGCATGAGAACAGACTAATATACTACCCAGCATATGTTAGACCCTCCCTGAGTCAATTCTCTTTTCCCCTTCTCTGATTTCCATAATGCTCTGCGGTACCTATTTCCTGATTTACATCCACATTGTTTTCTCCTTCAAACTCTATTCCATGGTTCACAAAATCCTGCATTCCATTATTCCCAAATTAATCCACATTATTCTTTGCCTCTTCAAAGAACACTTCTTTACCAACTCTTAACAGCTGAAACTAGATTCCCCTCAAGCCCTGGGCTTTCCTGTAGCCTTACTGGTGATGGTTCCTCACAGCACTCACCCACTGCCTGGGGCAGATACTGGGTTCATCAGGACTGCATTTTTGCCAGAAAGGAGTGAAGGAAGAAAAAAAGAGTTTAGGGTTTTGACAAGGACATCACTGCAACAATAGATGATGTACTCTGAGTAGGGAAGTATGGAGGCGAAGAGCAGGAGAGCAATGGGCGAAAGTAGCTGGTAAAGTGAATGGAGGTCCCAGCATGTTAGTGACTGCAGTGGAAGTGTCACCTGGAGGATGGGATGTGGCCAGAAAATGGGAGGGCTAATATTGGAAAGCAATTTATCATATTAAAAACTACTATGATTGTCAAATAAAATGTATCTGTGGATGACATCCTGTGAGCTGTGTGCTTCTGGGGCCTCAAATCAACTCTTGTTTTAACACCTGTGAAGCATTTACTATGTGCTAGTTACCTATAATGCCTCAAAAGCCCCTCACAACCCCTCGGTGGGACAGATGCCATGATTAAAATTAGTCTTGTCTTATCAATGAGGCACAGAGATATTAAGTAGACCAGGGTTGAGACAATAACAAGCCCCAAGTCACCCTTGGCAGTGAATGGCCAAGCAGGATGGAGGAGCTCCTTGGATATGAGGGCCCAGGTATGGGGCTGGTGGCTGTGTGAGCATGGAACTTGCTCAGGACAATGGCAGGGCTTGGGGTGGAGGGGAAGGCCAGGAACCAGGTGCCCAAGTTTGCAGTGAAAGATGAGACTCCAATGAAGTGGGAAGAGATTGGAGGATGCCAGAGGTGAGAAGAGGGAAGAGATAGGAGGATGCCAGAGGTGAGAAGAGGGAAAGGCAGTCAGATGACCAGTGAGTGCTCCCAAGGAGCAGCATTTTGGACAAGAGGGAGGGGAAGTAGGGTGTGGACGTGGCCTGGGAGAACACTGCCCCCAAATTCTGATTGACACACAAGGGATGGCCGGGCGCGGTGGCTCAAGCCTGTAATCCCAGCACTTTGGGAGGCCGAGATGGGCGGATCACAAGGTCAGGAGATCGAGACCATCCTGGCTAACACGGTGAAACCCCATCTCTACTAAAAAATACAAAAAACTAGCCGGGCGAGGTGGCAGGCGCCTGTAGTCCCAGCTACTCGGGAGGCTGAGGCAGGAGAATGGCGTAAACCCGGGAGGCGGAGCTTGCAGTGAGCTGAGATTCGGCCACTGCGCTCCAGCCCGGTCAACAGAGCAAGACTCCGTCTCAAAAAAAAAAAAATAAAATTCTGATTGACACACAAGGGAAATGAGTGGTTTTTCCCTCACAGGCCTGAGGATAAAATAGCACTATTCTCAGGAGTAAGGTAGGGGGAGGGCGTAGCTCCTCCAAGAAGTCAGGCACATGCTGGAGGCCCAGGAACAGGTTTGGGGGTGAAGAGGAGGGGAGAACATCACTGGAAACTTGTCCTAGGCTGAGCTCTCCTTGGTTCATCAATGGGAGAAACAGCAGTGACAGGCTAGTAAGTTTAGTCCTGAATTTAGTCTCTTTGAGGGGGGACAGGCAGGGTCTTGGTGTGATCGCTATGGAGACAAAGAAGTGGCAGTTGGAGATTGTCAGTCAACTGTGCTTCCTGCAGTAGCTTCTGTGAATGAGCTCAGAGAGGCACCACTGCTGGTCATTTGGGGCCTCACAGGCAAGGGGTTCTACATCCCAAACCCGAAGAGTTACGGGAGATGGCTCCAAAAGAAGCCATCTTACAGGGAAATGGGACTGAGGCCCCAAACCTTTCTCAAGCATCTCCAGTAAAGGTCCTTCCCCAGAGAGTGTGTGCCAGTCATGTGGGCAAACACCAGATGATGACTCTCACCTTCCTGTCAAGGCCACTGGCTCCACAGGGACACCACTGGCAAAGCAGGGGAAGGACAGAGTGCAGTAAGGAAAGCGCCGGCATCTTCAGAAGATTTGGGCTGTGGCTGCCTGCATGTTGGGGCTGGCTGACAGCAAACAGGCAGGAAGCATCTGAGGGGGTCTTGTCTGTGTTTTTATTTCTTGTTTTGCTTTTGTTTTTTTTGAGACTTGGGGTCTTGCTTCACTCAGGCTGGAGTGCAGTTGTGTGATCACAGCTCACTGCAGCCTCAACCTCCCAGGCTCAAGCAATCCTCCTGCCTCAGCCTCTCCAGTAGCTGGGACCACAGGCATGCACCACCATACCTGGCTAATTTTTTTATTTTTCTTTTTTACAGAGATAGGGTTTCCCTATGTTGCCCAGGCTGGTCTCAGACTCCTGGGCTCAAGCAATCCTCCTGCCTCAGTCTCCCAAAGTCATCTGAAGGTTTTGAAGAAAATATATGGCCAAAGAAATTCCAAGGTCAGTCTGCTAAAACTCGGGGTTGTTCAGCCCCTGAAGGAGGTGCTGAGCCCTGGCGCCTGCACCAGCAGGAAGAGGGCTTCAGAAGCCGCAAAGCCCCGGTAGGGGGCACCTTCTGAGGCACATTTCATATGTGGTCTGAGAAGATGATAGATAAGAAAGAGTTTCTCTGAGGCAAAAGCCAGGGACCCAGAGGGAAGGAGGCAAAGTAGTTTCTTCTAGAGAGCAAGACTTTTGATGATCCCCATAGGCCATAGGCACCATGTATTTCCTGTTCCTCCCTTTTCCTCACTATTCTATTTGTTAGACGCAAGCCAGCCCATACTTAGGAGAGAAGAATTATGCTCCACCTACTGAACAGATGAGTAGCAAGGAGATTGTGGACATATTTTTTTTAATCTTTTCAAATTCCTTTTCATCATGTGGACATATTTTTAAAACCACCACAACTATTGTCATTATGAGGTAGGGGGTTGGACTCGACTCTGGAGGCAGGGCTTGAACTCCAAACCAGACTGAGGACTAGCTGAAACAAGGAAGAGTTGGAAGCACCTCTCCATGAGACACGCCCACCAGTGCCATCAGTTTACCATTGCCATGGCAACCCCCAGAAGTTACCGCCCCTTTCCATGGCAATGACCCAATGACACAGAAGTTACCACCCCTTTTCTAGCACTTTCTGCATAATCTACCCCTTAATTTTTTATTTTATTTAATTAATTTATTTTTTCTTTTTATTGAGACAGAGTCTTGCACGTTGCCCAGGCTAGAGTGCAGTGGCATGACCTTGGCTCACTGTAACCTTCACCAACCAGGTTTCAGCAATTCTCCTGCCTCAGCCTCCCAAGTAGCTAGGATTACAGGTGCCTGCCACCATGCCCAGCTAATTTTTTATTTTTATTTTTTGTATTTTTAGTAGAAATGGGGTTTCACTATGTTGGCCAGGCTGGTCTCAAACTCCTGATGTCATGATCCACCCACCTCAGCCTCCCAAAGCACTGGGATTTCAGGAGTGAACCACTGTGCCCAGCCTTTTTTTTTTTTTTTTTTTCCTGAGACAGAGTCTCCCTCTGTCACCCAAGCTGGAGTGCAGTGGCATGATCTCAGCTCACTGCAACCTCCACTTCCTAGGTTCAAGCAATTCTACTGCCTTAGCCTCCCTAGTAGCTGGGATTATAGGCATGAGCCACCTCACATGGTGGATTACCACCATGCCCAGCTAATTTGTGTATTTCAGTGGAGATGGTGTTTCACCATGTTGGCCAGGATGGTCTCAAACTCCTGACCTCAAGCATGCCACCCACCTCAGCCTCCCAAAATGCTGGGATTACAGGCATGAGCCACTGCGCCTGGCATCTACCCCTTAATTTGCATGTAATTAAAAGTGGGCATAAATATGACTGTAGAACTGCCCTGAGCTGCTCCTCTGGGCCCACTGCCTATGGGCACGCCACCTGTGCTACTACCATGCACTGCTGTATCAATAACACTTGCCGTCTACCACCACTGGCTCACCCTTGAATTCTCTCCTGGATGAAGCCAAGAACCCTCCCAGGCCAAGCCCCAATTGGTCCTGCATCCGTTATATTCCAATGACGTGATGTCTCTGAGACATCATAGATTCAAAAGAATCTAAATTGCTAACATTAATAATAGTCTCTAGAGTTTCAAGGCTTCTTTTTTTTTTTTTTTTTTTTTTTGAGACGGAGTCTCACTCTGTCGCCCAAGCTGGAGTGCAGTGGCCGGATCTCGGCTTGCTGCAAGCTCCGCCTCCCAGGTTTATGCCATTCTCCTGCCTCAGCCTCCCGAGTAGCTGGGACTACAGGTGCCCGCCACCTCGCCCGGCTAGTTTTTTTGTATTTTTTAGTAGAGACGGGGTTTCACCGTGTTAGCCAGGATGGTCTTGATCTCCTGACCTCGTAATCCGCCCATCTCGGCCTCCCAAAGTGCTGGGATTACAGGCTTGAGCCACTGCGCCCGGCCGAGTTTCAAGGTTTCTAGACACAAAAATCAATAAAAATCAGTAGTGTTTCTTTTTACCAGAAACAAAGAGGAAATATGTTTTCTGAAAGGTACCACTGATAACAGAACCCAAAACCTTTTTTTAATGGTGTATTTGTTTCCTAGGGATACCATAACAAACTGCCACACATTAAGTGGCTTAAAACAGAAATTTATTTTTTCATAGTTCTAGAGGCCGGGAATCTAAAATTAAGGTGTTGGCAGGGCCGTGTACTCTCTGAACCATCTGGGCAAGAATCTTTCCTCGCCTCTCCCTGACTTCTGGTAATTGTCAGCAATTCTTGGCATTCTTTGGCTTGTGACTGTGTCAGTCCGATCTGCCTCAATTATCACATGGCCTTCTTCCCTTTGTCTTCACATAAGGACGCCAGTCACTGCATTTAGAGCCCACTCGCATCCAGTCTAACCTCATCTTAACTAGGTCTGCAAAGAACCTATTTTCAATAAAGTCACATTCTAAGGTTCTGGGCGGAAAACTTTTGCAGGGACATTATTCAACCCAGTACAAATGGTAACTAGGAAAATATATATTAGTATATATGAAATTTTTAATATATGAAAAACCATTATGCATTAAAATGTTGAAATACCTTAAAGAACAACAAAATAGATTAAGAAAATTAGTATTGTAATTATTCTCCAAACTGCTCCCATGAATGAGGCAGTCCCAATAAAAATCTCTTCAGATGGGTCTGTTTTGATTGTTTGGGTTGAATTTACAAAAAAATAATTTGATGGCTGAGTACAGTGGCTCATGCCTGTAATCCCAGCATGTTGGGAGGCCAAGGCAGAAAGATCGCTTGAGGCCAAAAGTTCAAAGCCAGCCTGGGCTACATAGTGAGACCCCATCTCTACCAAAAAAAAAAAAATTAGTTGGGTGTGGTGGTGCATGCCTGTAGTTCCAGCTACTCAGGAGGCTGAAGCAGGAGGATTGCTTGAGCCTGGGAGTTCAAGGCTGGAGTGAGCTATGATTGCACTACTGCACTCCAGCCTGGGCAACAGAGCAAGGCCCTGCCTCTAAAACTAAAATAAAAATAAAAACCGTGAATTTGGCCGGGCATAATGGCTCACACTTGTAATCCCAGCACTTTGGGAGATGGAGGCAGGCAGATCACTTGAGCCCAGGAGTTCAAGATCAGCCTGGGCAACATGGCAAAACCCAGTCTCTACAAAAAATTTAAAAATTAGCTGGGTGTGGTGGCAAATACCTGTAGTTCCACCTACTCCAGCGGCTGAGGCAGGAGATCTCTTGAGCCTGGTGGGTGTGGGGAGGAGCGCAGAGAACTCACAATTTTGAAATTTAGATGGACAAGCAGAAAGCCAGGACATTCCTGTAGTAGAACTAGATGGGAGGACTTGCTATACTTTACCAAATATTAATATTTATTATAAAGCTAATTAAGTCAATGGAGTAATGGCCCAGAGATAGGTAAAGACCAACGGAACAGAGTATACAGCCCAGATACAGATATGAGCAAATATGGACATATGATACCTGACACACGTTACACAGCAACCCAGAAGGAATGGATAAAACAGTCACCATGGGCCCACCGCAGTAGCTCATGCCTGTAATCCCAGCACTTTGGGAGGCTGAGGTGGGCGGATCACAGGTCAGGAGATGATCAAGACCATCATGGCCAACATGGTGAAACTCCATCTCTACTAAAATACAAAAAATTAGCCGGGCATGGTGGCTGTAGTCCCAGTTACTCAGGAGGCTGAGGCAGGGGAATCGCTTGAACCAGGGAGGTGGAAATTGCAGTGAGCCAAGATCTCACCAGCCTGGTGACACAGCAAGACTCAAAACAAAAAAAAACAAACAAACAAACAAACAAAAAAAAAAACACCACCACCACCAAAAACAGTCAGCATGTGGGGCTAGGACAAATGGCTATACATGTGGGGGAAACTGCAATTAGATCCCTGCCTCAAACATCACAAAAAAATTATTTTCAGATGGAGTAACCCACAGATATAAAAAACTAATTACTTAACTAAATATTTCAGAGAACATAAAGGAAAATTGGTATGGCTTCAGAGCATGAAAGGCTTTCTTAACAAGACGAAAAGCAAAAAGCAGAAAAGACTGATATTTTGTCTTCACCAAAACTAAAATCTTAACTTGTACATGAATGCTGACGGCAGCACATACTAGCCAAAAAGCAGAAACAACCCAAATGGCCACCAATGGAATCAACTGATGAATGAATAAACATTCATTCATAAACTGTGGAATAGCCATACAAAGAAATATTATTCAGCCATAAAAATAAACACAGTATGGCCAGGCGCTGTGGCTCACGCCTGGAATCCCAGCACTTTGGGAGGCTGAGGCGGTGGATCACCTGAGGTCAGGAGTTTGAGACCAGCCTGGCCAACATGGTGAAACCCCGTCTCTACTTAAAACACAAAAATTAGCTGGTGTGGTGGGGGCATGCCTGTAGTCCCAGCTACTCAGGAGGCTGAGGCACGAAAATCGCTTGAACTGGGAGGCAGAGGTGCAGTGAACCAAGATCACACCACTGCACTCCATCCTGGGTGACAGAGTGAGACTTTGTCTCAAAAAAAAAAAAAAAAAGAAGAAGAAGAAGAAGAAAAGGCCGTCTTCAAGCCAGGGAGAGAGGCCTCAGGAGAAGCCAACCCTGCTGGCACCATGATCTTGAACTTTCAGGCTCCAGAATCATAAGAAAGTAGATTTTTGTTGTTTTAAACACCCAGTCTGTGGTATTCTGTTATGGCAGCCCTGGCAGACTAACACATGTGACATATACCGACAGGTAAAAAGAGATGAGTGTTGGCCAGTGGGTGAGGGGAGGCAGGATGTGGAGTGATTATTATATGAGTACTGGGTTTTGTTTTGTTTTTTTGACACGGAGTCTTACTCTGTCGCCTACACTGGAGTGCAATGGTGCAATCTCGGCTCCCTGCAACCTCCGCCTCCCAGGTTCAAGCAATTCTCCTGTCTCAGCCTCCCAAGTAGCTGGGATTATAGGCGCCCGCCACCACACCTGACTGATTTTTGTATTTTTAGTAGAGACAGGGTTTCACCATGTTGGCCAGGCTGGTCCTGAACTCCTGACCTTGTGATCAGCCCACCTCAGCCTCCAAAAGTGCTGGGATTACAGGAGTGAATCACCGCACCTGGCCTTGAGTCTGGGCATTTTTATAGAATGATGAGAAAGTTTTGAAACTAGAGAGAGCTACTGGTTACACAACATTGTGAATCCACTAAATACCACTTAATTATACACTTTAAAGTGGGTAATTACATGTTACATAAATTTCACCTCAATTTTTAAAGAAGCCAGAACAGTCCAATTCATGGGACAGAAAATAGAATGGTGGATGCCAGGGGATGGGAGAGGGAGGATTGGGGAATTAATGTTTAACGGGGACAGAGTTTCAGTTTGGGAGGATGAAAAAGTTCTTGAGGCAGATGGTGGTGATGGTTGCACAATTCAAACGGACTTACTGCCACTGAACTGTACCTTCAATGGTTAAATGGTAAATCTACTATGCCTATTTTACTACAATAAATTTATTTTGCTTTTTTGCATCAATTTTTAAGCTAAAGTATGGTGCTAATCGAAGGAACCATCATCAAAGGGAAAAGTTGAGCTGCATTCTGTGCTATCTTCTCGATTTTTCTATAAACCTAAAACTGTTCTAAAAAATAAAGTCCATTTAAAAGAAAATAGTCAAGCTTCAATTGGGAGAAGATATTTGCAATGCACACTCTGGAGTAAAATATTAAGGAGAATCCAAAATGTATAAAAAGATAGGGTTAGAATCAGGGTTAGGGGAACCCAGAGGAGAATAAGGTGGGGGCAAGGCTTTGAGGGTCTTGATTCATTTGTACCCATCCTTAGACTATCTGCAGACTAAGCTTCAAGTGTTCAACTGCTGCTACAACAAGTCATCACAAATTAACAGCTCAAAATAACACACACCTATCACCATAGTCCTGAAGGTCAGAAGTCACGATTGGCTTAGAAAGTTTCTCTGCTCTAGGTCTCACAAGGCCAGAATCAAGGTGTTGGCTGGCTGGGCTCCTATCAGGAGGCTCCAGGGAGAAACTGCGTCTAAGTGCATTCAGGTTGCTGGCAGAACCCAGTTCCTTATGGTTGCAGGCTGGGCTTCAGCTGGGGGCCACCTTTAGCTCCTAGAGGCCTCTCTCCTGTCCTTGCATGTGGCTACCTGCGTCTCAGAACCAGCAGTGGTTTGTCAAATCCTCCTCATTGTCCAACCCCCTGCCCCGCCCCAGCCACAAAGCTGTGAAGCTAGGGTCCAAACCCCCTACATCTCAGAGTCAGCGCAGGCAGGACCTGTCATCTCCTGCTTGGAATAGCACAGACTTCTTCTGCCAAATCTCTCTTCTGCTTTCCCTTTCTATCTCTGACTCCAGCCCAGGAGCGTTTTTCACTTTAAGGACCCAGGATTAGGCTGGGCCTGCCTGGATAATCCAGGCTATTCATTCTCCTTAAGACCCCTAACTTTAATTACATGAGCAAAATCCATTTTGCCATATGCAATATGATATATTCATAATTACAAAACATGTCTTATCATTTATAACACAGTCACAGGTTCCAGGGATTAGGATGTGGACTTCTAGGGGGGCCACTCTGCCTACCACACCTCCCTAGAGGTGGTGGTACCCAACGCCACGGAGTTCAGGTGATGGCACAGGCCAAGAGAGCTACCCTCAGGCTGATAGGACCTGGGTCCCCCAGCCCGCAGGTTGTGAAGCCAGGGTGCAAATATTGGATGTAGTTCCCACAGTACTCTCAATGCACTGTGTAGTCTAATGACTGTCAATGACTGTCAGAGTAGCAATGCCACCTGCCTCTGTCTGGTGCTTTGGCAACTGTACAATGCACTGTCATGCCTTTTTTTCTCACTTCTCTAACAGTCACAGGGGCATACCAGCTCCATTTCACCCCTAGAGAACTGAGTTTCCAATCTGGGCCACTTGTGCAAGCAGGGTCTCCCCAATCTTTACCATTAGCCCGTTTGTGGGCCACAGACCAGGAATATGAACGTATTTTTTTTTTTTTTTTAGACAAAGTCTCAGTCTAGTCACCCAGGCTGGAGTGCAATAGCTTGATCTGGGCTCACTGCAACCTCTGCCTCCCAGGTTCAAGCGATTCTCCTGCCTCAGCCTCCCGAGTAGCAGGGACTACAGGCACGTGCCACCATGCCCAGCTAATTTTTGTATGTTTGGTGGAGACGCGGTTTCACCGTGTTGGCCAGGCTAGTCTCGAACTCCCGACTTCAGGTGATCCGCCCACCTCGGTGTCCCAAAGTGCTGGGATTACAGGCCTGAGCCACCACGCCTGGCCTTAGCATATCTTCGAACCCCCTCCAGACAGTATTCGTTAGGGTAAACAAAATGTACTGAGCCCCTGCTGGGCAGGCAACCCTGGCGGAGACGTGCGGACGGATTCTACCCTCAAAGAGCTATCCTGGGAAATGTCACTGTTTGGCAACAATTTTGTTTCCAAAAACCTCGCCCGGCCTGTGTCGGGCCGGCAGGGCCAACCCCGGCGGTTCCAACCTCTGCGGTTCCCTGGCGAGGCGGGGACAGTTTGAGGTGCAGTCGTGGGTTTCGTGGCCCTGGGTCACGGTATTCGGTGCAACCCTCCGTTTCTGGTGCAAAAATCACTTGCAACTGAGTGTTAAAACCCCAGCCCTGGAATCCCTTTCGGACTCCACCCCAGAACCCGGGCAGGCCAGGGCGCGGAGGGGAAGCGGGTCGAGAGCGCGCCATGGCGCCTGCACTATCCGCGACCCGCCCGAGACCCCTGTGGGCGCGTGGCCACCTGGGGCTGCCGCGAAAGGGGCTTCGAGGAGGCCCCGTGGCGGCTGGCAGCAGGGAGGCCATTTGGCTGTGGCTTTCGCTGTTTTAAGGCTGAAAGTTGCAGAGTAAAATTTTATTAAGACTAAAAAGAAGCTTCAGGAACTTGTCGCAGGTCACAGCGAGGCGTCCGCGCACGGCTGGTGGGTGCCCGGCTGGCCCGGGGCGGGAAGGGGCGGCGGCGGCGCCGTGGCCCTGTGTTACCAGGAGGAGGGCCTTGCGTGGGTTGTCCTGGTCCTTGGCCTTTTGAACAAAGCATTGAACAAAACGCACGAAGTAACAAAGGAATGAAACGCAGGAACAGAAGCAGGGAAAGCAGGAATTTGTTAAAGCGAGAAAGCACCCACAGGGTGGGAGTGGGCCCGAGAAGCAGCTCAAGGGCCAGTTAGAACGTTTTCTGGGCTTTAAGTCTTTCATTTGAGGTTCTTATCAGCTACCTTATCTGGATGAAGGTTTTGGTTTGTGGCTAAAGGCTGGGGTGAACTGGTGCCCCATGCGGATGAAGGGACGGTTCCTGCATGGCTCTTGGCCACTCCAAGACACTCTCCCTTTCCATCTGGGAGGAGGGGTGTAGGGAGAGTAGCCCTTGATACTTTACTACTCGCAATGGGGAGCGGGGGTTTTTCTTTTTGGTTTGGGAAGTTTGCGTTAATCGGCCTCAGATTCTCTGCCCCAGACCATGGTGTTTTCCCTTGATTCAGCTTTAGGAAGTCAGCAGGAATCGGCCTTAAGTTCCCTGCCTCCAGACCCTATTCTCCTGCCTCACATGGACGCGGACCAGGCGGGAGCCCCACAAGGACCCAGGTGGCCCCGTGCCCCGCGTGGGCGGCGAGGACCTGGCCTTCCTGGAGGGCGAGCTGGCGGGCCCGCAGGGAGCTGCTGGAGATCCAGAGCCTGTTCTATGCCATCAAGAGCAGGTGGAGGCGGAGGAGTGGAGCGCCCGGGCCCCTGCACCCAGCCGGCGCGCCAAGGCTGCGGAGCGGGTGACCAGGCTGTGCGCCCAGGCGGAGAGGAAGGCGGCGGTGGCAGCGCGGATGGGCAGGCGGATCGTGGAACTGCGCCAGCGGATCGCCGGCTGCCAGTGCTGCTGAGCCGACTGGGCCGCGCGGGGTGGAGTCCGGCGGGGCTGGAGTCCGGCGGGGAGTGTCCCGCGTGGAAGGCGCTGGGCAGGGAGGGAGGGGAGCGTAGAGCCGTGCCACACTCTGCGCCGAGATTTACTCTTTTTACGTAGGTAAAAGAAAATAATTTCATTTCTTAAAAAGAAAAAAAAAAAGGAGAAAAACAAACGCAAAGACCTTCAGCAGTAGAACAATAAAGGACATAGAACTGCCATGTCGCTAAGGGGATTAAACCATTTCTTCTATGCCATAAAGCTAAATATCAGGCGGGGATCAGAATTTAAAAGTGTGTGAGTTGGGCGCTGTGTTTCATGCCTGTAATCCCAGCACTTTAGGAGGCTGAGGCAGGAGGATCACTTGAGCTCAGGAGTTCCACACCAGCCTTGACGACATAGTGAGACCTCTCTCTACAAAAAATAAAAACCAATTAGCCAGATGTGGTGGCATACACCTGTGGTCCCAGCTCCTCAGGAGGCTGAGGCAGGAGAATTGCTGGAGTCCCCGAAGTCAAGGTTTCAGTGAGCTGTGTTCAGGTCACTACACTCCAGCCTAGGCGACAGATTGAGTCACCGTCTGTAATTAAAACAAAATGCAGGCCGGGCAGGGTGGCTTATGCCTGTAATCCCAGCACTTTGGAAGGCTGAAGCTGGTGGATCACCTGAGGTGAGGAGTTCGAGACCAGCTTGGCCAACATGGTGAAACCCCATCTCTACCAAAAGAATATAAAAATTAGCTGGGTGTGGTGGCAGGTGCCTGTAATCCCAACTACTTAGGAGGCTGAGGCAGGAGAATCGCTTGAACCCCGGAGACGGAGGTTGCAGTGAGCTGAGACTGTGCCTGTGCACTCCAGCCTGGGTGACAGAGTGAGACTCCATCTAAAAAAAATGTGTGAATTGGTGAAACATAAGGCCATTATTGAACATTTCTAAATTTTGCTAGGAATTTGGAGTGTTCTGCTTGCCCTCTGGCAGTCTGCTGGAAGAATTGCAGTGTTCATCCCAGGGCAGTGAATTCTGACTCACAGTGTCAGATAAGGAAAGCCAGGACACTAGTCAAAATGGTAAGGACAGATTTCATTGACTTACAACAGGGAAGAGTCCAGCGTGAACTAAACTCAGCTTTGCCAAAGCGAAAGGCAGGAGACATTTTCAAGGTTAGAGTGTGCTAGGGGAAAAGCACTGACGGGTGAAAAAACAGGTTTGGTCCACCTGTCTAGGCCACCTGGGTTTGCTAGTTAGTGCTTATCCAGAGGAGAAACAAAGTTCTCCTTTCTTTATGACAGGAGAAGTGGTGAGTTGGAGCAAAGCTTCCACTGAAGATAGGTCCTCAACCTCCCACTGGGACTGGGAGGAAGAAGGAGGTTATCTCCTTACATGTTTGAGTTTCAAGGAGCAAAGGAAGAAAAGAAAGAGGAGGAGGAGGAGAAAGAAGAAGAAAAAGTAGAAGAAGAAAGAGGAGGAGGAGGAGGAGGAGAAGAAGAAGAAGAAGAAGAAGAGAAGAAGAAGGAGGAGGAGGGGAAGGAGAAGGAGAAGGAGAAGAGGAGGAGGAAGAAGGGAAGGAGGAGGAGGAGAAGGAGGAAGAGAAATAATTTTTCTTTTTTTTGAGATGGAGTCTTGCTATGTCGCCAGGCTGGAGTGCAGTGATGCAATCTCGGCTCATTGCAACCTCCTCCTCCTGGGTTCAAGCAATTCTCCTGCCTCAGTCTCCTGAGTAGCTGGGACCACAGGCATGCACCGCCACGTGGGCCCAGCTAATTTTTGCCTTTTTAGTAGAGACGGGTTTTCATCATGTTAGCCAGGATGGTCTTGATCTCTTGACCTTGTGATCCACCCACCTTGGCCTCCCAAAGTGCTGGGATTAGAGGCATGAGCCACCGCGCCCAGCCGAAAAAGAATAAATTTTAATCACAATTGTCCATTGATGAGATGGTTGGTCATATTTTTTGTTTTGAGAATTTCTCAATAGTTTTAACTTTTCCTGCTTCTGTGCATTTTGTTATGTCACATGGGACCTAATCACGGCTGGAGACTTTGGGACAAGCAGGAAACTTGTGTCAGTCCTCAAACCACACAGTTGTTGAAGGAGCTCCACCTGTTCCATTGGAAGATGCCCCTAGGAAATGAGGTGGAAGACAGTTTTGTACGCAGTTTAGAACTTTCTCTGTGAGAACAGACGAGATTTTTCCTCTGAAATTAAATCATGTCATTTGGTGCATATTGTGTGACTTCGCGGGTCAGTTTGGACAACCTAAGTACATCTAATTTGACTTGAAACCTACATGTGATGGAGTGCTTTCTTGTGTTTTGTTTGTGGTTTGATTTAGGGGTCAGCTTCATTGACAGATCTCCCTAGTGAATTTCAGGCCCTGTGGGGCATAGAAGAAGAGAAGTCTGAAAAGGGCCTTGAAGATCTCTGGGAAGGAATCGTGGTGCTGGCGCTTTGGCCTTCCTTCACAGGGTCATAACTTACCTGGTTAGACCCATTTGAATAGACCCCAGAGGGATCTGAGGTTAAAACACCATATGTGGCTGGGTGTGGTGGCTCATGCCTGTAATCCCAGCACTTTGGGAGACCAAGGTGGGAGGATTCCTTGAGGCTAGGAGTTTGAGACCAGCCAGGGAAATATGGTGAGACCCCCCCTCTCTACAAAAAACAAAAAAATTAGCCAGGCATGGTGGCACTCACCTGTGTGCCAGCTACTCAGGAGGCTGAGGCAGGAGGATCGCTTCAGCCTGGGAGGTTGAGGCTGCAATGAGCTGAGCTCATGTCACTGCACTCCAGCCTCTGGGTGACACAGCAAGACCTTGTCTCAGAAAACAAAACAACAAAACAAAAACACCACACCCATGTGTAATAATGGTTGTTGCTTGTAAAAATGTAAAACCTAAAAACCTATTTATTATATATATTTGTCCAAATGAACCAAAGCCCTTAAAGTTCAGGAAAAAGAGAATAAAACATGTTTCTGAAGATCACAGTGTCTGCCGCACTGTCATCAAATGCAGTAAACTGCGGGTTATAATGCATTCGGTAAAGCTGCAATTGGAAGGACAGGTGATCCCCAGGCACAGAAATGAGGTTGAAGCAAGAGAGAAACAGGCACACTTCAGGCCCTAGGTACCTGTGTTCAAAAGCACTGGCTACACGGTGTGCCCCAGACCCTGGGCACATTCAAATCCAAAGACAGTGTGCCAGGTGTCACACATGCAGGCAGTAACTCTATTGAGGGGCATCGTACATGCCAGTTATTGTTCTGAAATAGAACAGTGTTACCGCCCTGATGAAGCTTACATTTTAGAGCAGGGAACCTTCAGAAAACATATAAATGTGTCCTGTGGTGATGTGTTTGGTGGGTAACAAAAGGCACTGTGCTGCTGGTAGACACGTAAGACGTAGGATGAAGCTGGAGTGAGGATGAGGTGACCCAGACTGTGGCTGAATCTCCGGTCCACTGCTGACTGACTGACTTTATAATGTTTCACAAGTCTCTTCACCTCACTTTACCCATCTATAAAATGGGTATACTCAAGAGTAGTTACCTCATAGGGATATCACGAAAATTAAATGAGTTGATACTATGTCAGATGGGCTGAATTTGGCCCATGGGGTGGGCCACAGTTGGCTGATCCCTGGGTAGATTCCTGTTGCAGCAAAGAATTCTCTGGGGCCGGGCGCGGTGGCTCACGCCTGTAATCCCAGCACTTTGGGAGGCCGAGGCGGGCGGATCACAAGGTCAGGAGATCGAGACCACGGTGAAACCCCGTCTCTACTAAAAATACAAAAAATTAGCCGGGCGCGGTGGCGGGCGCCTGTAGTCCCAGCTACTCAGGAGGCTGAGGCAGGAGAATGGCGTAAACCCAGGAGGCGGAGCTTGCAGTGAGCCGAGATAGCGCCACTGCACTCCAGCCTGGGTGACAGAGCGAGACTCCGTCTCAAAAAACAAAACAAAACAAAACAAAAAAAGAATTCTCTGAAATGTCATTTAGTTAGGAGGGTTATTAGTGAGTGCTCTTGGGATCCACCCCTGTGGGAGGGAAGGAAAAGAACCAGGATGGGGCAAAGGAGAAGTCAAGCTGTGGTGAAGGCTCAGCAGATGCCTCAGCCCACTCTCTAGGGAGTTCTGAAGACAGCGTGACAGGCAGCCTCTAAGATGGGCCAGAGCAATCCCTGCCACCTGGCATTCAAGCCTTTATAGAATCTCTGTTTTGAGCGTGGGCCAGAGTTATTGACTTGCTTCTAGTGGATAGAATTCTGCAGAAGCGGTGGGATGTCGTGGCTTCCACTGTGTGCGCCCTCTCTCCCTCTCAGCATTGCTCAGCCCGGGGTTAGCAGACACTGTGTTGTGGAGCAACCCAGTGTAAAGGCTGTGTGGTTTAGGACCGAGGACTGGCAACAATCACAAGCTTGATTTTGGAAGAGATCGCCCCTCACCATCCCAGTTGAGCTTTCAAACTACAGTAGCCCAGCCAACATCTTGACTGCAACCTCAAGAGACCTTGAGCCAGAGGCACCCAGCTAAGCCCTGCACAGCTCCCTGACCCATGGAAACTGTAAGATAATAAATGTTTGTTTTAAGCTTTTAAGTTTTGCGAAAATGTGTTATGCAGCAATGGGCAACTAGGACAGTTTGATGGCTCTTCGGAGCCCTCCCCACGTTGGGGTGAGGGGACTGGGCTTTCTATCTCTGCAGGGATCAATCATCAGATGCAGCTGCTCCAGGAAGGACGCGGTGACAATCTCTGAAGATGGCTGCTGGCTTGGGGCTGTCTCAGCAGCTGGAATAAGACTTCACTCCTGAAGGGCAATCTGAGCCATGTATCCTCCCCAGCTGCCAACGTTCTGAGGCTCTAGACTGTCCCCTGCTCAAGTTCACCAAGGTTTGTAGACGCGGTTAGAGCCAAGGCTGGTGCGAACGCTCCCGTGCTTGGATCACCTGCTTATTCTTTTTCATGTTTGGCCTCTAGGGAGTCCATATTTTTTTCTTCCAGCTCAAGTCCTGGACAGCAGCCGCGCATGGGACGGTCGCCCTGGCCGCTGGCCACCGGGCCCCACGGCCTCGTCCGTCCGCGGCCCCGCGCCTCCCTGAGCCTGCGGCCCGGGCCCCCTCCTGGTGGACCCTGGGCCTGGCGCGAGGGGGCGCGGACATACTGAAGGGGAGGCGGGCACGGGGCCGCGAGGCGGGTGCGCCCGGGACACTGGGTTCCGGGTCCTGCGTGCGGCGCTCGCCCAGAGCCAGGAATGCTCGCCTCCTGGTGGGGCCCTGAAGCCATAGCGGGGATCACCCCCCTGTCGCCTCCTGAGGGCGCGCGCCTCGTGACAGGGGTCCTGACCTGGTAATGTCAGAGCTCGGGGAGCTCTACCGCCTCCTGGCACCCAGGTCTCCCGGTCAAGCCTCCGCGGGCCTCCTCCCTGCCCTTCTCCCGGGCTGATCCTACTTTCTTTAAAATTCTGGCCTGGCACGGTGGCTCACGCCTGTAATCCCAGCACTTTGGGAGGCGGAGGCAGGTGATCACGAGATCAGGAGATCGAGACCATCCTAGCTAACACGGTGAAACCCCGTCTCCACTAAAAACACAAAAAAATTAGCTGGGCGTGGTGGCAGGCGCCTGTAGTCCCAGCTACTCGGGAGACCAAGGCAGGAGAATGACGTGAACTGGGAGACGGAGGTTGCAGTGAGCAGAGATCGCGCCACTGCACTCCAGCCTGGGTGACAAAGCGAGACTCCTCTCAAAAAAAAAAAAAAAAAAAAAAAAAAAATTATTTGTGGGTGATGCAGGTTTAGGAACCGCTGCACACCGACGGCTTCCCGCGCGGCCTAGAGGTGATGGGAACAGATCTGAGGAAGGTGGCTCCGCCTTGACCTGCCGTGCCTTCCAGGCCTCCCGCTCTCTGCTCACAGCGGGTCTGGCCCGGCCACGCACGCTCACACAAGCATTCACGCACACTCATCATGCCCCACACACACTCATGCTCTCACACACACACTCATGCTCGCACGTGCACATTTACACACTCATGCTCACACACATGTTCACACATGCTCACATACACACATCCGCTCACATTCATGTTTACATGTACACTCATATGTGCTCACACGCTCACACTCATACATGCTCACATACACATTCATCCTCACACTCTCATACTCACACGCTCACTCATGCTCACACACATACAATTGCTCACACTCATGCTCACACGTGTATGCACTCTCTCATGTGTGCTCACACACTCACACTCCTCACACACTCACACTCATACATGCTCACACATACACATACTTACACATGGTCACTCACACACACACATATTCACACTCACACTCATGCTCAAGCATGTATGCACTCATGCACACTCACATGCTCACATTCATCCACGCCACACGCTCACACCCGTTCTTACTCATGTTCACAAACACACACCCGCTTACACTTATGCTCACACCCGTACACACTCATATGTCCACTCAAGTTCACACTCACAAGGCTCACACATACACTCATGCTCACACACTCGTGCTCACTCCCACACATACATATGCTCACAGTCACACATGCTCACACACACTCACATGCGCATTCACACTCATACATAGACATCTCACACCACTCACACCTGCTCACACTCACACACGCACTCATGCTCACTCACATACATGCATATGCATCCACACGCTTGGTCACACACCACTCATGCTCACACACATGCACACTCACACTCACTGACTGATAGTGCAGTCTCCTCCCAGGCCTCCTTCCCGCTCTCCGCGGCGCTTTTATCACAGTTCCCAAGCCTCAGCCAGTTGACTGCAACTCAATCCCACAATCCCAGGCTGTTCGCCCTGCCCTGCGGGGAGCAGCTGCTGGCGCCCCGGAGGGTGTGCCCTGAGGGTTCAGCGTGGGTGGATAGACCATTCCCAGAGGGCAGCCTCACCCTGTACGACCTTCACAGGCCAGAGATGCTGCAAATCTGGTCTTCTGAGTCCACCCCAGAGGGCATTCTGAGCCCCTCTCTCTGTTGCCCACCCCGGTTTGTCTCCATGCTGGCTCCTTGCCTCCTCTGCACCTCCGCTCTTCCTTTAGGTTCCGGCCCCACTCGTCACCTCAGGCCCCAAACCTTTGGAAGCCTTAGTTCCCCCACAAGGTCTTAACAAACTCGCCCTCCTCCACCAAAGGGGAAAACGGGATGGATGAGGGGACAAGAAAATCCTGTCTCGTAGCAAGAACTTTTAAATATACTGAACGTGAAGAGGAAGCAGTCAGCCTGTGTGAAGACAGGGATTTGTGGTCATGCCTTTGGTTTCATTTTCAAACCATGTTCTCCTGATAGCACCCTAGGCTTATCTCTGTCCAGAAACCATTTCTTAACGTTAGCATTCCTTGCCATCCTGAGAGGCTGGGAGGGAGAAACAGTGGTGATTACAAACCCGCAAGCCCCAGATCCTTCAGAGTTAAGAGTTTTGCTTGCATTTTACTCTAAGCAGCCAGAGGTCAGGCAACTCTTCAGCAGTGCCTGGAATCTGGTTCATAGGTACATGCTCTCTCTTCCACGTTTCTGCAGAGTTCAGGTATTGCTGAACTCTGATTCTATGTAACAGAAACCCCTTTCCTCCTGTTACTGACTGTGCCCCCTCAAAATCCATGTTGAAATCCTACCCGCAATGTGATGGGGTTAGGAGGAAGCTTTTGGGGGTGGTAAGGTCATGAGGGTGGAGCCCTTATTAGTGCCCTTATCAAAGGGACCCCAGAGAGCTCCCTCGCCCCTCCTGCCGTGTGAAAACACAGCGAAAGGGCCCTCCCTCCCCAAACACTGAATCTGCCAGTGCTTTTATCTTGGACTTTCAGCCTCCAGCACTGTAAGGAACCTTTGTTTCTAAGCCTCCCCAGGCTATGACATTCTGTTACAGCAGCCTAGTGGGCTGCAGCACCTCCAGATGCCTCGCTGTTCTTTAGGTCTCCACTGAGAGCCTTCTCAAGTCCAACAGGCTTCCTTAGTCTCTTCAGCAACCTTTGGCAGCACCCCATTTCCAGATATGGATATCTCAGTTATCTTTCTTTTTTTTTTTTTTTTTTTTTTGAGATGGAGTCTCGCTCTGTCGCCCAGGCTGGAGTGCAGTGGCGCAATCTCGGCTCACTGCAAGCTCCACCTCCCGGGTTCATGCCATTCTCCTGCCTCAGCCTCCCGAGTAGCTGGGACTACAGGCACCCGCCACCGTGCCCGGCTAATTTTTTGTATTTTTTTTTAGTAGAGACGGGGTTTCACCTTGTCAGCCAGGATGGTCTCCATCTCCTGACCTTGTGATCTGCCCGCCTCGGCCTCCCAAAGTGCTGGGATTACAGGCGTGAGCCACCACTCCCGGCGTCAGTTATCTTTCTTTTTTTTGAGACGGAGTTTGGCTCTTGTTACCCAGGCTGGAGTACAATGGCGCAATCTCAGCTCACTGCAACCTCTGTCTCCCAGGTTCAAGCGATTCTCCTGCCTCAGCCTCCCGAGTAGCTGGGATTACAGGCGCTCCACACCACGCCCGGCTACTTTTTGTATTTTTAATAGAGATGGGGTTTCACCACATTGGCCAGGCTGGCCTTGAACTCCTGACCTCAGGTGATCCACCTGCCTCAGCCCCCAAAAGTGCTGGGGCGCCCGGCCAGGGATCTTTTTACATAGTCTCCACAGCATGGCAATTTCAGGGGAGCCGGACTTTGTATATGGTGACTTTGGCATCCAAATGTACAATACCCAGGAGAGTAAGAATCAGAAGTCACCATAGCATCTCTTTGCCATATCACCTTCACAACGTCCCACCAGGCTCAAAGGGAGGAGACAGACTCCACCTCTTGATGGGGATGGCAAGGTTCTGGAAGAGCAGGTGCAACTGTTGGTAATTGCATTGTGGCTGTTTCTTGAAAATACAAGGTGCAAGACACCACGTTTTGCTGCCCCACCTGGCTAGCAGTGAACATGGAGGCAGCTTCGTCGTTGTGCTGTGATGCGTCCCACACTCCAGTGGTTCGCATTTCCTGTACCAGACACTCCATTATGGTTGCTGCCTTTGGTGGAAGAATTTAGCCTGGCTCAGAATTCTGTCGAGCCCAGAATCTTACCAAACCCAGAATCAACATTTTTTTCAGATAAATAAATAGTAAATTCTTTTATTATTCCTAGACTATTCGTGTAATGTGGGCTAAGTAACACACAATGTGGTCTGACCAGTTATTATGTGTAATGAGTGTTAAATGGAGTGTGGAACTTACCCAGATTTTCTGAATTAACTCTGATAGATAGAAATAAATTCCACTTTCTACGTCTTTGTGCTGTTGTTTGTGTAAAAGAGACCATCCTGTGCCATAATTAAGCACTTGAGGGAAGCGCATTCTCCTAAATGGGCTGAAAGTTTACAGATGTGAAACACACATGATTGGTATGAACTAAATGGCATCGGAAGAGGTGAAATTAAGGACTTTTTTTCCTTTTGCCCTGGTTACCTCTGTCCGCATCCCCTCTTCTCAGAGTCCGATGTGGCCTACAGCTGGCAATAGCTTTGTAATCTTGATTGTAAAATGTACAAGCTGGCCGGGCACAGTGGCTCACACCTGTAATCCCAGCACTTTGGGAGGCCGAGGCAGGCAGATTGCTTGAGTTCAGTTCAAGACCAGCCTGGCAAACATGGTGAAACCACACCTCTACAAAAACTACAAAAAAAATCAGCCACGTATGGTGGTATTTGCCTGTAGTCCCAGCTATTCGGGAGGCTGAGTTGTGAGGATCACCTGAGCCAGGGAGGTCGAGGCTGCAGTGAGTTGTGATCGCACCACTGCATTCCAGCCTGGGCAGCAGAGCAAAACTCTGTCTCAAAAAAAGAAAAATAGGACACAGAAGAAACTTGGGTTTGGGTTGCAAAAGGGGTGAGAAGAGGTTTTGGAGATACAAAAGGAGTAAATATTGTTTCCTGAAGAGGGTTCTTCCAGCCACAATTTCTAAAGAGAAAATCCAGAACCTCTGGGCCTCTGAGCAAGATCCCTTCACCTGAGACTGAGCAGATGAAGACATGGGGGAAAGAAGAGATTGGCGTTTTCATGTATCTGGGATTATAATCCCACCTACGGGCATCGTTTGGCTTTTGCTGCATGAGCCACCCTAAATCTCGGTGACAACAATAAACATTCCTCATGGTCTGCAGTTTGGTTGAGAGTTGGATGATCCAGGCTGGGCTCAGTAATGGTCTGTGGGCCACCTGGTCTAGGCTAGGCCTGTCCAGGGCAGCTTGGTTCTCTATTTCTCTCACCATCTTCCCAAGAACAGTGAGGTGACCCAGCCTGTTCTTCTCATAGCGAAGGCAGAGACGCAGAGGAAAGCGAGCCTAACTGTGAAAGCCTCTTTCAGACCTGTGCTTGTGTCCTCTCTGTGAACCTCTCATTGGCCAAAGCAAGACACGAGGCAAAGAACACGGATGCAGGAAGGGGTGGGGAATTGGGGTCACTTATACTACCTACCACAATCTGTGCCCACTGCCCCCATTATTCATGTAAAATTTGCCACCCCCATGTAAGGACCCCCCTCCTAGTTTCTTCCAATCACAGCCTCAAGCAAGATGTTTAGGATCTTGTGAGCCACATCAGGTCCTAATATGGCTTTTACTGGTCTAGAAGCTTATGAACTTTTTGAAAAGACAAGTTATTGTCCACTTAGACCCAATATACAGTGACAAAACAGGGACAGGATAAGGTCCCTTGGTAAGGGAAGAATGAAGGGGTGAAATAGTAGTCACATAGCCATTTTGAAACTCGTGGAGTCAACATTGCCAGGTCCTCTACTTTAAAGCTAGGGAATGTAAGGCTTTCGTTCTGCAACCTAGAAGTGGCATAGCAGCACAGGAGTTGGCAAACATTTTCTGTAAAGATCTAAACAGTAAATAGGCTTTGTGGGCCACATACAGTCTCTATCACATATTCCTCTTTCTCCTTTTCTTTTTTAAATATATGAAAGTCTTTCTTAGTTTAGGAGCTGCAGTTTGCCATTGGGCCCCACACACTGGCCTGCACTGACACATCCTTCTTTCTCTGTCACACTTCTGAAAAGGGCATTTTAAAATGCACCAATTTGGGCTACTGAGCCTGCTTTCTGCTGGTGGAAAGATTGGGAGTCTAGAAGTCCTTTCACACTTTGAACAGTTGCAGTCTCTTTCCATTCAAGCTAGAGCATTTTTGCTAATCTGTTCACCTCGAAACTTTTGTGAGTTTCCGTGTATTTTATTCCATTCCACTCATACCAAGAGACAATTCTTTTTGAGGTGTGTTTAGCTCTCTAGACTTAATTACTGCTGTGTTTGTCACATTGGCTGCAGTGAGATCGTGACATTAGGATTCCTGGGAGCCTGTGGTGGGCGGAATTTAAGACGGCTCCTCCATGATCTTCACTCTCTGGGTGAAAACTGTCGGTCAGCCCACACCCAGGATTGTTGATCAGTGCTGAAGGTCGTGAGGCTGTTTTTAGCAGAGTCTAAAACTTATGCAAAGCAGTAATTATAATTGAGCAAGCAAAATTGTCCTTTAACATGGAATCAATGCTGTTACACAATCACATAAGCCCTATCTTAGTCCGTTCAGGCTGCTCTAACAGAATACCAGAAATTGGGTGTCTTCTAAATAACAGAAATGTATTTTCTGAGTTCTGAAGGCTGAGCAGTACAAGATCATGGTGCCAGCAGGTTTGGTGTCTGGTGAGGGCCCACTTCTGGTTCACAGAAGTCCATATTTTTGCTGTAACCTCCCATGGCAGAAGGGGTAAGGTGGCCCTCTGGAGTTGTTTTATGAGGGTGCTAATCCCATTCATGAAAGCTGAGCCTTCATGACCACATCACCCCAAAGACCCCACCCCCAATATCATTACATTGGGGATTCCTTTGCAACATATGAACTTTGGGGGGACTCACATATTTGGACCATGGTGAGCCCCTTAAAAGCAGAGTTTTCTCCAGCTGGGAGCAGAAGGCGATGACAAAGAGCCTGGAAGGATAAGAAGGATCCGACATGCTCTTACTGGCTTTGAAGATGGAGAGGGCCACCTGTAAGGACCAGAGAGTGACCTGCAGGAGCTGAGAGTGACCCCTGGCCATCAAGCTTGGAGGGTCCCCTTAATTTTCTGCTAGAGGTACACAGTCAATGAACCTAGACACAATGACATGCTTAATAAAGATCTCTTGGGAAATGAGCAGTAAAGCAACATTGATTGGGCTCCTGCTGTATGCCAAGCCCATTTCGAGCTGTGAGGAAACAGAGCAGAGGCGCTTACACAGTCCAGTGAAGAAAGAAATCTTCCAGAATGATTCATAAGGACATATTCAGAGCCCGGCAGGGCTGAGGAAACAGCAGTGAATCAGACTCACTTTGGCCTTGGGGTGCCCACGGTGGGTAAAGCCAGACTCCGACTCACACCCAAAGTCACAGGCAGAGTGAAGCTTATACCTTTCGGAAAAAAGTAGGGGGAGGCTGGGTCACAGCCCTCAGCATCAGCACCTAGGCCGCAGCTCTGTGTTCCAGGAGCACTGCTGGAGGCAAGAGGGAGCGGAGGCCCTGGCTGGGGGCAAATCCCAACGCTGTGAGGACCTGGCTTCGCGGAGCCTGGAATATTCTAACGGGACCACTGAATTCGGTTATTATTTTTATTTATTTTGAGATAGGGTCTCGCTCTGTCACTGGGCTGGGGTGCAGTAGCACGATCAGGCGTTCAGAGCTCACTGCAGTCTCGACCTCCTGGGCTTAAGCAATCCTTCCGGCTCAGCCTCTCAAGTGGCTGGGACTACAGGTGCGCACCACCACGCCCAGCTAATTTCTTCTGTTCTTTTGTAGGATTTTTCCCCTTGTTGCCCAGGCCGGTGTGGAACTCCTGAGCTCAAGGAATCCTCTCACTTCAGCCTCCCTAAATGCTGGGATTATAGGCGTAAGCCACGCGCCCCGACTGGGTGTTTATGATTTAGAATGTTGGGAACTTAGAGCAGTGCTTGGGACACGGTTATCAGCGTCAGCTGTTTCCTTAAACTAACGTGAAGTCGACTTCAACCTTCCAGCAGTGTGGCCCTAGAATCAATACCCAGGGAGCAGCGGCCCTAGTGCGGGCGGGGACGCGGGGTGCGCATGCGTGCGGGGGTATGCGGGTGCGCCAGTGCGCGTGCGCACGCAGGGCCGCCGAGGCGGGATCCCCGAATGCGGTTCTCGCTCGCTGCGTGGCGGTAAAGGACCCCGGGTGTCGTAAAAGGGCCGCAGTGGCAGCGCCCCGGCCGACGGCTGTTATCCCATTTTGGACGCCGTCCTCGCTGCGAAAAGTTGGGGCAACCTGTTGCTAGTCTGTTCGTTGGTGACAGCTAGGCTTCCGCGCTCGCTGCTGGTGGGCAGCCCCGCCGTGGCCCGCGGGCTGGAAGAGGCGGCGGCGTGATGCGGCCTGTGGACGCGGACGAGGCGCGGGAGCCCCGCGAGGACCCGGGCAGCCCGCTGAGCCCGGTGCCCCGCGCCGGCCGCGAGGACCTGGCCTCCCTGGAGCGCGAGCGCGCCCGGGCGCACTGGCGGGCCCGCAGGAAGCTGCTGGAGATCCAGAGCCTGCTCGACGCCATCAAGAGCGAGGTGGAGGCGGAGGAGCGGGGCGCCCGGGCCCCTGCACCCAGCCCGCGCGCGGAGGCGGAGGAGCGGGTGGCTCGGCTGTGTGCCGAGGCGGAGAGGAAGGCCGCGGAGGCGGCGCGGATGGGCAGAAGGATCGTGGAGCTGCACCAGCGGATCGCTGGCTGCTAGTGCTGCTGAGCCGGCGGGGTCGCGCGGGGAGGAGCCGAATTCGGCGGGGAGTGTCCCGCGTGGAAGGCGCTGGGCAGGCAGGGAGGGGAGCGCAGAGCCGTGCCACTCTCTCCGCCGAGTTGGTTTCATTCTTTTTTCATAGGTAATTAGAGAAAATAATTTGATAGGTTGTTGTAAAGAGTCATGACCACTTAAAGTATTTGCAGGACGTAGACCTGCTCTGTCAGTAGGTGGGGGGAGAGAGGTGTGAAGCGGAGGTACGTGCTGGAAACCTGTGAATGTTATGAGATTGGAGCGTTTGCGATGACCTTCCTGCAGGTGGTAGCATTGTGCACAGGTAGTTGGGTTTGTTTGACTCCTGGATATGAGAATATCAAGCTCAAAATTTATGTTGTGATGAATTTCTCCCACTTGTACTTTAGGTGGCCGACTGACGAACTGTGTTCACCTGATAAGGATTCCTGGCCGTTTGGACAGGCTCATACCAAGAGAGCCTTTCGTTTTGTCTCCCCTGTTTTTCTGCCTGCGTTTTCTCCACGTTAGCCACTCAATTTCCAGTAGCATCCTGGCGGATGACTTCAGCATTAGATGGTCAGGTGTATTTTTTGATTAATAGGTGCATTCAGTTTGGAAAAGACAGCTTTTCATTAACGTCCCACGTAAAGGAATATGGCCTATACGGTACGTACGCTGCTGCGTGGTCATATTTGTTCCTGTGATCTTACTGTATTTTCAAAGTTTGGAAATATACATACCGTGTGCTTTGCAATTGTTTTATGCTTCCTGGAATTTGGGGATTCACGAGAGACTTGAGGTTAGAGTTCTGCAAGAGAGAAGACACTACATGATTGCAGCTGCTACATCAAGAACCCAAGCCCCAGTCAAGGTTGTGAATACGACTTTGGATGAGATTGAGAAGGCCCAGTGGACGGTTGGTCTTGAAGAGTGGCAGTGTATGGACTTGAGGACCTCTGCAGACCATCAGATCAAAGGAAGAGAGCTGTTTTGCGTGGGGTTTTTTTGTTGTTGTTTTTATAGCATTTTGCTTTTTCCTGGAATGTAATTTTCCTATGACATGTTAACCGGTGCACATCGTGTAACCTGTCTGGTGAGCAACCTACAATTGGGATGAGTTCTAGGTACATGTGTTTGCTGACTTTGGGGTAAACTTTGTTAAAATACAGTCTCTGCCACAAATGCATGTGAACTGTTCAGGGGCCCAGAGTGGCGGAGGAAGGAAAGCTTCAAGCTGGCCATGGGGGTCCCAAACAGTCATTCCAGGCTTTGATGATGACTAGCCTAGGTCATTAGAGCCCAGACTCCACAGAGACTAAAATCAGAGCTCTGCCTTGTTGTGATAAAGTTCCTTTGCTTGGAAAAACAAATGCTGAAAGCCAGTTTTTAAACTCTTTGTGCAGATGACCAAAGCAATTGACTTGGCCAGGAAAAGGTAAGATAAATAAACATTTTTCAAAATGAGTTTCTCCTTGATAGTGGTCACTGTCAAATGGAGGTGAATTGCTTCTGACTTAGGAGTTGTTCAAAGCCTGTAGCCCAGAATGGCGTTTGAGCTGCAGAAGGGGAAGAAAGCAGACCTAGGGTAGGAAGCGGGTGCCTCATGAGGCCATGTGGTCTGGCCCCAGCCTTAGGAGAGCTGAAGTCCATTCAGGCAACTGGTATTCCCGGTGACCACAGAGCTCCACACTATGCCAGGCACTAGGACTTTCTTGGAGAGACTATCTAGCGGGTTGAGACAGATCTGAAGACATTATTACAGTACAGTGTTCGCAGTGCTGGTCTTTGATTCAACACATAAATTGAGCACCTACAGAGGCTGAGCCTACCTGACTGAACAGAGTGCTTGTAAAATTGCATCCGAGGGCCAGGCACGGTGGTTTGTGCCTTTAATCCCAATTCTTTGGGAGGCCTGAGCAGGAGGATTGCTTGAGGCCAGGAGTTTGAGATCAGCCTGGGCAACATGGTGAGACCCTGTCTCTAATAGAAAAAAAAAGTTGTATCTGTTATTCATAAGATGCTTAGTATTGTGTCTGGCCATAGTAAGTGCTGCCTAAGTATTTGTTAGATAACCCCTAAATGAGGAAAGCAGGAAAAAAATGATATGTACCCATATTAGATAGTGTAAGTTCTGTGGGGGAAAAAATGGCATTGGGGGATCGGGTGTGGGGTTTCTAGTTGATTTGCATGGTCAGGTGACATCTCTGATACGACATTTGAGTGAAGGCTGATGTGTGGAATATACATGGGTGTCTAGGGAAAGAGTCTTCTAGACACAGGAATCAAGCAGGGTAAAAAGGAGAGGAACAGCATGAAGCCCCAGTGGGAAGGGAGGAAGCGGTGGGCACTGAGGTCAGAGGGAGAAGTGGCTGGATGCGAAGCTGGTGGGGGGTTGCCAGCCGAGGAGCGATGGGAGCTGACCATCTGTGAAGAGGTGGCTGCCGTGCTCAGGCCTGATAGTGGGAGACAAGGACAAGAGGGGGCAGCGCGGGGAGTTGGGGGCGGCGCGGGGAGTGGGGGGCGGCGCGGGGAGTGGGGGTTGGCGCGGGGAGTGGAGCACGAACTCTGTGGGTGGTGGCGGTTGTGGACTGCATTGGGAAGGTGCCGAGGGCCTGCCTGTGGACACGAGAGGATTCAGCAACCGTTCTGAGGCTCGGGACCTGAGCGCCTATTTAGTACCATTTGTCAAACAAACTGGGCCACTTTTGAAAGTGAAGGGTGGCTCTATTAATAGAAATTCATTTGGGACTGCAGATGTAAACAAGGACTTTCACAGGCAAAGAGGTGCTTACTCTGTTTGGTGGGAGGACTTAGGGAGGAGTCCCCTCAGACCCACTGACTCTTGCTCTGAGCAGGAAGCATGGGCGCAGCTACACAAACAGCACCCCAAGCACGGGGAACACGAAACAGGCCAGGGGCCTAGCGCGGCCTGCAGAGGCCACCAGTGGGTGGAAACAGGGCGGTGGGGAATGGGGGGATCCTTCTGGAGACCTGTCTTTGAGTCTTGTGTCTCAGGTAAGGCAGTTGTGCTTACAGGTAAATACCTTTCCTTTTTTAAAAAAATTATCCCTGGGATTGTTAAATTTGCTTTAGTAAACTCATAAAGAGGAACATCATTCTATAGGATGTCAGTGGGATGGAAGGAGTAGAAGTCTAAGTAATGGTAGAAGTCAAAGACCACACAAAGGGGCCAGAAGGGAAATATTTTGCACTGGCCTATTGCCTCTGTTACCTCCCAGCCCAATTCCCTAAGCTCCCGCCAGTGTCAGGACACTGAGGATGTGCAAATGAGAAAACAAAAACCTGTATGACAAGAATCCACTTAGGATTAGGCACTTAACATACCTTATCTAATTTTCACAAATATCAGAGGTCATTTTATTATCCCCATTGTTCAGGTGAGGAAACTTCAGCCGAAAACAAAAGAGAAAACGAGCCTCAGAACCTTGCCTGGAAGAATTCAACTGGTGCCAAAGCTCTGTCACAACATCAGTAGCTCCTGGTGCGCCGTCTGCTTCCTCGACCCCCAGCAGGCACATCAGTCATGATGGTTTTCGAACCAATGGTTCAGAATGCTGAGTACTCGAGGGAGGGCTGCAGCAACAAGCGTGGGACTGAGTTTCTGGCCTCACAGAATGTTCCATGACAGACCCTCTTTGACTGACAAGGTGTGAGGTGTCGCTCAGGCTGAGTGAGATTCGGGGGCCTGAATGCAGGCATCCACCCTCTGCTCAGGTCCCATGTTCCAGATGTCTTCTGGACACCAACCAGTGGATGTCATAGGATGGATTCACCTCTTTGTTGATGTATTCATCTAGTGTGTTTTGCTGGCGATATACTAGGTCCTTGGGACACCAAGGAGCAGTTGGCTCCTTGGCACTGGAGTCATTGATTCATTTGTTCAAGTATTCTTTGAATAGGTACTGAAGACCTAGCATGCGCCAGGCCTGGAGTAGACATGACAGCCATCCTCTTGCACAGCTGCTGCCTTCAGAGGGTTTGCACCCTAGTGGGTGAGATGGCCACTTAGCAGCCCCTGCCTGTGGGTGAGAAGTGCTGAGCGTGAGCAAAGCCTAGGGTGGGTGGTATCTGCCCAGCCAGGCAATAGACAAGGCTCCTTCCCTGAGGGGTCACAGATCATGTGTTACATGGTTTAAGCCATGTGGGGATGTGGGCAGGGGAAGGGAAGGTATGTAGAAGGTTCCAATCTGGCTGGGTGCAGTGGCTCACGCCTGTAATCCCAGCACTTTGGGAGGCCGACGTGGGCAGATCACGAGGTCAGGAGATCGAGACCATGATGGCTAACACAGTGAAACTCCATCTATACTAAAAATACAAAAAATTAGCCAGGCATGGTGGCAGGTGCCTGTAGTCCCAGCTACTCGGGAGGCTGAGGCAGGAGAATGGCGTGAACCCAGGAGGTGGAGCTTGCAGTGAGCCGAGATCGTGCCACTGCACTCCAGCTTGGGCGACAGAGCGCGACTCCATCTCAAAAAATAAAAAAATAAAAAGGTTCCAATCTAACTGACCCCATCCTGTCAGCAGAGAACAGCTGAGGCCCAGCCCTCTACATTTGCATGTTTCCTTATCCTGCCTGACTCCTTTGATGAAGGCGGTTTGGATCTTGGGTGCCATGATGGTAAGAGCTGAGTTCGTGAACTTTGCATCTTAGGAGTCAAGGGCAATATCCTGTGTATGAGCCTAGAGGAAGGGAACACACTTGGGGAGGAAGAGCCCCGACCCCGCTGTACACCAGACTGCAGACAGCACACAAGGTGTGGACCGGGGTCCGGAAGGCAGTTCCATTCCTGGCTGTGCTGATTACTCACCCTGTGGCCATCTCTTTGGGGGCCACCATAAAATGATAGATTTGCACTGTGTTTTCTCTGAGTTTCCTTGTAACCTTGACATTTCATTTGACTCAGATTCATGTAAAGTAACCAGCCACCTCTTGGGCAGTTTTAGCCTTGCTCCTTGAGGTAGCACCTTGAAGACTGGTATCTGAGGCCCTCTCAGAGACTTGGAATTTCATTGTATGGTCTAGCCACACTAGCACTTCCAAGTAGGTCCTATATTGGGACTAAGAGTCTCATTAGCAGAAGATTCCTGGGTTCCAGAGATGCCCTGAGACTACAACTGGATAAAGATTGCTGAACAGATGAAATTGATATTTGATCTTTCTCCCCATTGATTATGTCATATTACAACATAATTCTTGGGTATTCAAAGGCATCCTGGACTTGGGTCAGGGTGTGCCCATCAGTCTTATTATTTGTTCCATGTCCTGTAAGTCAGACACATTTTTCTGTGTTTCTTAATTCCCACAGTCATGGTTGCATATATACTCTGAGACATGGAAGAATGAAGAGTTCCTTAATATGGTCCCTTGAGTCATTGCACTCTGACAAACCAGTCCTCTTATCTTCCTCAGGTTTGTTTCCTCTCTTTCTTGAAAGAATTTTGCTGGGTATATAATTTTAGGTTGGCGAGTAGTTTCTCTTGGTGTCATTAACATATTATTTCACTAACTTTGGCTTCTATGGTTGAGAATTCAGCTGTCACTCCAGTGTTTGGCCCTTAGAATGGAATTGAAGTCTGGGCCCCAGACCACAAAGTGCAGAGTGGGCAGGCTTCTGCGGCCCCCCAGTCCAGTTTCTCGGTGCTCCTTCACTCCTGGCCACCTGGCTGCTTTGCTGTTTCCTGGCCGTGGCAAGCATGTGGTGTGGCCCCAGGGCCTCTGCCCATGTCTAATCCCCTGACTGGGACACTACTGCAGCTGAACCATGGTAAAAGTGGACAGAGAAAACATGAAGCATTCTTTGGAGAAGTTCTGCTGTGACGTGGCAGAGGAATAGGGTCACTGCAGAGGTAGCTGAAGGGAAGGTGTCTTTCTGTGTGTGACCATGTGTGATGTGGACAGCTGCACTGACTGACGGGACTGACCTGGTGCTGCAGGACAGACGGGATGCAGGTAGCACAGCTGCAGGCAGCAGACAGGGTGGCCCCTGCAGCTCCACCTGCAGGTCCCTGCCTCCCTCTGCACCTTGCAGAGTCCCTTCTCTGGCATCAGCCAGTTCCCATAACCCCATCCCCAACCTAATTCAATGAAGCCAGCAGCCAGAAGTGCGCCCACATTGACACTTCATTTCTAGAACATTTCCTTTGGGAACATTCCAACCACGACCCAAATGCCGCCCCCCCAAACCCCCAGCCCTCTCCCTGCTTTCTCCCAGAGTCGTGAACTTCAAGTTCTAGGGCACCCCAAGCAGCTTAGGCTCCCCTTATACAGCTTTCCCCACACTTTAGTCTGCCAAGCCTTCTGTGGCCTCTCGGGGCCCTCTCCCTCCTGGGGTAGTCCAGTTTGTTCTGAAGTTACATGTTGGATGATGATGGTTTATGAGCCCTGACCCAGGAGCCTTTGCCCCAGGGCCTCCAGGGGAGCTGGCCTGAAAAGCTTCCACAAAAAGGAGGCCAAGTTCTGTCCTCCCCGAGTGGCGTCAGTGCCCTGGGCGCAAGGGCTCCCCCTGCCAGCTGCCCCCAGCCCCTGTGCAGCCCTCTGCTGACGGTGGAGAGCCCTCGCCGCCATTCAGCAGGCTGCCCCGAGTGCATTCAGCAGGTGCGCCTGCAGCTTGGAGGTGTGCAGGCAGGTGCAGTTCATGACCAAACGATGGTCGTGCTGTTTCTTAGTCAAGCTCACAGAAGCCCAGGCTCACTGTGGATCGTTTCTCACCCCACTCGGATCACAGGCAGCAGTCCTCTCAAGGCTCTGCCTGAGCACAGATGATAACAGATGGGGACTTCAGAACCCTTATCCGTGTGCAGTCTAGGGGACACGTGGTGGACAGCCTTTTGCGGGGGGATGTTTGATGTGCTACTTAGACTCCACAAAGGTCCCTTTGGAGAACTCATCCTGCAGGTCCGCTGTACTGGAGAAGGCACCAGTCTCGTCAGTGGCCAATCCAAGGAGCGTCATTTCCCAACTTTTTCATTATTCTCAGGATGCTACCAGCCCAGCCCTCCTGAGAGGTCCAACAACTGTGGCTGGAAGAGGGGAGCCCTTGTTAAAAGAAGACATTCCCAGCTGCCATCCAGAGCTCATAAAACCAAGTGTTCGGGGGCTGTGGGGCGGCTGGGCAGTGTTCTTTGCATTGCTTTGCTCTGGCCCTGGTGCAGGTGGAGGGAGGTGAGCAGAAGATACGTTCCCATTGTGTCTTCTGCATCTGTGAGCTGTACAGCTGTGGGGAGGGCACCAGGCCTTTCTGAATATCTCTCCCCACCCGTAAGATGGGCATGGTACCCCCTGCCTGTATCCCTGCCAGAACTGCTAGGATGACTGATTGGAGAAAACTTTGCCCTAGATTAGGGATTAAATTTTTCGCTAAGGAGCCAGATAGTAAATGCCATAAGAAGACCGGGCGTGGTGGCTCATGCCTGTAATGCCAGCACTTCAGGAGGCCGGGGTGGGTGGATCACTTGAGGTCAGGAGTTCAAGACCAGCCTGGTCACCATGGTGAGACCCCCGTCTCTACTACAAAAAAAAAAAAAAAAAAAAAAAAAAAAAAAAAAATTAAGGCCAGGCACGGTGGCTCAAGCCTGTAATCCCAGCACTTTGGGAGGCCGAGGCGGGCGGATCACAAGGTCAGGAGATCGAGACCACAGTGAAACCCCGTCTCTACTAAAAATACAAAAAATTAGCCGGGCGAGGTGGCGGGCGCCTGTAGTCCCAGCTACTCAGGAGGCTGAGGCAGGAGAATGGCGGGAACCCGGGAGGCGGAGCTTGCAGTGAGCCGAGATCGCGCCACTGCACTCCAGCCTGGGCAACAGTGTGAGACTCCGTCTCAAAAAAAAAAAAAAAAAAAAAATTAGCTGGGTGTGGTGGCATGCACCTGTAACCCCAGCTACTCAGGAGGCTGAGGCAGGAGAATTGCTTGAACCTGGGAGGTGGAGGTGGCAGTGAGCCAAGGTGGTGCCACTGCACTCCAGCCTGGGAGACAGAGTGAGAGTCTGTCTCAAAACAAAACAAAACAGAAAAAGTAAATGCTATAAGGTCTCTGTCACGGCTGCTGAACCTGAATAAGTCCAGTAAGATAATGCACCCCGGCCGGGCGCAGTGGCTCAAGCCTGTAATCCCAGCACTTTGGGAGGCCGAGACGGGCAGATCACGAGGTCAGGAGATCGAGACCATCCTGGCTAACACGGTGAAACCCCGTCTCTACTAAAAAAATACAAAAACTAGCCGGGCGAGGTGGCGGGCGCCTGTAGTCCCAGCTACTCTGGAGGCTGAGGCAGGAGAACGGCGTAAACCCGGGAGGCGGAGCTTGCAGTGAGCTGAGATCCGGCCACTGCACTCCAGCCTGGGCGACAGAGCGAGACTCTGTCTCAAAAAAAAAAAAAAAGATAATGCACCCCACTGGCAGGTTAGTGGAGAAAGGAAAACACATGAAGGTCTCATTAGACACAGAAAAGGCATTTCACGCAATCTAGTACGAGAACACTCATTTCAAAACTTCTCACCCACTAGTACTAGGTGGATAAAGTTGTACACTTACAACCTGCGGGAAACATTCTCCTTATGCCGGGGGACAATGGAGCCATGCCATGTAACATGATGGCAGCAGGGTGCTTGCGGCTGGAGCAGGAGGGCTGGGGCAGGGAGCAGTGGGGCAGAGATTTGGTTGGCAGTTTGGTTGGTTTTAAATAAACCTTTACCACCCATGCACCTGGGAAACAATCATGACTCACACCAGCCAGCTCTCCTCACCTAGTTGCAGAGAGCAGCCCAGGTCTGTTGTGGGCAGCAGAGTTTGGCAGGACGCTGACCCTCACCTTGACCCTGACCCCTCCAGTCCTCCACCCTCTGTCTCTCCTCTCCCAGCCCTGCCCACATACCACCCACAGCTCCAGGAAAGGGGCCCCTGTCCTGGGCTGGGCTCCAGGCATTCAGAGGTGGGTTGGACTCACCCTTGGCCTTTGCAGAGCTCCCAGGCCGCGGGCAGGGCCGGCGCTGGTAGAGAGGGAGGCCCTCACCAAAGGGAACAGAACGAGAAGGACGAGACCGCCTTGCTGGACTGCAGTGGAAAGCGTGCGGGGAGGGCTCGGGTGGAAAGGCGAGCTGTGCCAGAGCAGGACAGTGGCCCTGGTGCCCCTGAGCCTAGGAAGGAAGATGCGCGCCTTCTCGCTGCTGCACACGCCAGTGCTGACTCCTACAAGCCGGGGCGTGTGGCAGCGTTCTTCTGGAAGAAACCACAGCCACTGTTAGGAGTTGCCCCAGACCGAGGGCTGGGCCTGGATCGGGTGAGGGTTTCCGTTTCATCAGGTGCTCTTCTAATCTCACTTAAATTTTCTAAACCTGCTTGACAGCCTCTTTATTTAGTTGCTAATATCAACAAAATGTATCTGAGTAGCAAGATTAGACTCCATTTTTTGTTTAGTTATTTATACTTCGTAGTGTTTAAAAAACTAATAAAAGTAATACTAGGCCAGGTGTGGTGGTTCAGGCCTGTAATCCCAGTGCTTTGTGAGGCTTGCTTGAGCCAAGGAGTTCAAGACCAGCCTGGGTAACATAGCAAGGCCCCGTCTCTACAAAAAGAATTTTTAAAAAATTAGTCCCCACTACTCAGGAGGCTGAAGCAGGAGGATGATTTGAGCCCAGGAGTTTGAGGCTGCAGTGAGCTGTGATCACACCACTGCACTCCAGCCTGGGCAGCAGAGTGAGACTCTGTCTCTAAAAAATTTAAAAAGTAATATTATACTTTTTTTTTTTTTTTTTTTGAGACAGAGTCTCACTCTGTCACCCAGGCTGGAATGCAGTGGCTCAATCTTTGCTCACTGCAACCTCCAACTCCTGGGCTCGAGCGATTCTCCTGCCTCAGCCTCCCGAGTAGCTGGGATTACAGGCACCTACCACCACGCCTGGCTAATATTTGTATTTTTAGTAGAGATGGGGTTTCACCATGTTCGAGAAAGTCACCTCGAACCCCTGACCTCAGGTGATCCACCCACCTCGGCCTCCCAAAGTGCTAGGATTACAGGCATGAGCCACCGCGCCTGGCCACTCATTTTTAGAAATAAAGGTTAAAGGTAAAACATGTAAGCATTCAGATGCTTCAACTTTAGTCTCATTTCCGGGAGTCCATCTAAAGCAAGAGGGGCTGGGCGGGGTTGCTCAGCAGCAGTCCCCGTCTGCACACCTCCAGGAACAGGCGCCACGGTGTCGCAATCACAGGCGCTGGCTGAGGGAAAACGTCTCGTGCACTTTATTCCGGGTCTTCACAGCCCCCCATGAGGCAGATGCCAGCGTGGCTCTGCGCAGCTCCCCTTCAGACTCCCGGTTCCAGAACAAACCGCTGCTCCACTCACAAGGACGAGAGACTCCCCTGCTCTGCCGCCACTTCAGGAGACAGCGGGCACCTGCTGAGGCTGAGATCTGGGGAAACAGCTCCTCTTTCCCGAGCTGGCAGGGCTGGGAGTGGCTGCACCTCATAGACCAATTCCAGGGAGCAGGACCCGTGAGCCCCCTTCTGGTCCCAGACCCAAGCCAGCTTCTCCAACCCAGCTTTCCTGTGAACAGGATGGCCAGGCTGTGGCTCTGGGGTCTTCCCAAGGGAAGGAGGAGGCAGGGGGCTTGCACACCCGCAGGCTTCGCCCTACTCCTCCCTGCCCCACCTCTCTTGCCTGCACCGTGGGCTGGCGGGTTGGTCCCCACCTGGATGCCACAGCACCTCCTCCAGGGCAGGGGCCACACTCTCCCCAGTATCCCCAGCACCTAGCGGGAGTGTTTCCAACCAAGTGTTTGATAAACTGAACCCGGAGCCAGACGGGAGCTTGGAAAAACTCACATGCCTGGGGTAGCCCAACCTCAGGTGAGGGGAGCAGGGGGCTTGGCTGTTCCGCCCTGGCAGGAACAGCTGCCCAGTGTGGTCACATCATCTGATTTCCATGTTAGGAATCCTATTTTTTTTTTTTTTTGTGTGTGTGTGTGTGTGTGTGTGTGTGTAACCTTATTTTTGAACATTGTAACTTATTTTAACACATTGATTGATTGATTGACTGACTGACTGATTGATTAACTGATTGATTTTTAAGCGATTGGCTCATGTGATTGTGAGGACTGACAAGTCCAGACTCTCAGGGCAGGCTGGCAGGCCTGAGACTCGGGGAATAGCTGATATCACAGGCTTGAGTTTACATGGTGCAGGCTGGAAACTGAGTCAGGCTTTCTGTATTGTGTTCTGGAGGCAGAATTCCTTCTGGAAACCTCAGTTTCAATGGATTGAATGAGGCCCACCCACACTATGGAGGGTCATCTGTTTTATTCAAAGTCCACTAATTAAATACTAATGACACCCAAAAATATCTTCACAGCAGCATCTGGATAAGAGTTTGAACAAACAACAGGGCCAATAGCCTCACCGAGTGAACAGATAATAAAATTCATTGTTGCAGCTGCCAATGGGCAACCGCCGGATGGGCACTGCCCAGCCTCACAACCCTCGGGGTAGGAGCATGTGCACCCCATCCATTTTACAGATGAGAAAACTGAGCTCAGAGGGGTCCCCAGCCAGCACATGGCAGAGCCAGACTCGGACCCCGTCCTCTGCTCCAGGCCTGAGCCCTGCACCCCCACCCCAGGGTGTTGACCTTGGCAGCACTGGGAGACTCACTGCGAGGGCAGAGGCAGTGAATGTGGAGCGTGCTGACTGCAGACTTCAGAGGACCTCCACAGGCCGCAGGGCCCAGCCTCTCTCCCTCCTGCTGTCAGCTCCTCCTCCTCCAGGTTCTCCAACAGGCCTTCCCTTTGTGGGGACCCAAGACTCAGCCAGGGGAGCTGACTATGGAGACTGCCTCACCCGGGTCAGGACCCCCAGTGCGCATGGCCACTTGGAGATGGGAAGGACTGTCTCTCCAGGAACTGGCTGGATGGGTCTGGGAGATGGAGATGCTGTGTTTTCACAGGGCTCCTGGTGTCCCCGAGCTCTGCTCCGGTGTACTGAGGTGAACGGCATCCCCCAAAATGTCCTTCCCAGGACCTCAGAATCCAGCCTTCTTTGCAAATCAGATCATTGTGAATGTACTTAGTTAAAACGGGGTCACGCTGGGGTAGGGAGGGTCCTTAATTCAATATGACTTGTGTCCTTCTGAGACACAGAGACACATGGGGGGCCAAGTGACAACAGAGGCAGAGATTGGAGTGCTGCCAGTCACCAGAGCTGGGGACGGGCGGGGAACAGAGTCCTGCTCTGAGGCCCCAGAAGGAACCAATCCTGATGACGCCTTGGTCAGCAAGCCCAGGCCCCTCCACTAGGAAGGAACCAACCCTGATTTCTGCCTTCTCAGCTCCAGAAGGGAGAGGGAGCCGTTGCTGGTGTTTTCGGCCCCCCAGTTTGTGGTGATCTGTCCCACAGCCCCTAAAAAAACAAATACAACCCGTTGGGAATACTCAGTCACCAGCAACAAGAATCCCGACAGCGTCTCCACGCGGCTGCACGTAGCGGAGGGAGATCACGCCCAGGATTCGTGCAGGAAGAAAGCAGAGGGCTGAGGGCCTCCTCCTGTATAGGGCAAGGCCAGGCTCCGTAGCCCTCAGGGAAACATTTGACCAGAACTGTGGTGTGTGGGCCCTACTGGCTGCTAGAGAGCCTGAGAGATGAGTCATTGGTTTCTAGCCTGGAGAAGGAGGCCTGTGAGATGAGACTGTCAGGGTCTCTGTGGCCCTCCCCAGGAGCTGTGTCCCTCAGGTGAGACGCCGCCCCTGCCCTCACAGCTACCCGGTGCATGACCCCTGTGTCCAGCCTGTCCCTGAGAAACTAATTTCCTCCCCTCTCTCAGCCTCCTCCCTCTTCAAATATTTGTCTGAGGCATTATCAAGGATAAAACCGGTTTGATCCAGTGCAGTGCAGGAAACGCGGGCAGGGTGGAGGGGCCTGGGCTTGCTGAGCAAGCTCCTCGCTCTGAGCCTCGGTTTCCCCTACTGCAAAGCATGGAGATCGCATCAGGTGATGAGTGAGGCCCCTCCTCCTCCTTCAGTTTACTGCTCCTGCTAAGGCCTCCACCAGCTCCCAGTGTCCTCGGGCAGGCGCTGCAGGGACCCTGAACTGCATATGGCTGGGGGCTCCTCACCCTGCAGACCCTCACTGCCTTCTCTCCGTGCACTGCCTTCTCACCGTGCACGTCCGCCTCTCACACCAGTGGCCATGTGGGCCTCAAAAGGGCAAACATGACGGTGCCTCTTGCCCCTGAAAACCCTCCAGACCATTGACCTGGCACAACAGGATCACCTGGAAGGCGCTGGGCCAGTCTGGCCACTGAAAGGGGCAGCTCTGCCTGGATGCGGCCTGGCAACAGCTAGTTCTTAAAATCACCCGGGAGCTCAGACGTGTGGCTGGCGCTGCAAGGCCCAGAACTACAGCATCAAGCCTCTGTGGGGCCAGCCTGGGGGGCCTTCCCTGGTTGGTGGCCTCCTCCCCCTCCAGCCCATCTCCACCCTGGACCCCTGCTGCCCATCCCAACTTCTTGATTCCCCAGAACACTGGTTCTTTGTGCCTTGTTCCTCACTGTCCCACATCCCAAAGGCATCGACCCCTCCAAGCCCGCCTCCCACTCCACTCCCACTTCACTCTCCCCGTGCCCTTCCCAGGCATGGGTCCCTCCACCCCCCCAGCGCAGGCCCCGCCCTCCTCCTGGCCTCCCTGCTTTTCCCTCCCCAGTCACCTCTCCTTCACCACATCCTCCGGGCACATGGCGCCCTCTGTGGCTGATGACTCCCTGATACCAGGATCCCAGCCTGGCTCATCGTGCATCCCCCAGCCCAGGGCAGGGACTGGAGAGCTCGGATCAACTTATGGCCCCCACCTGCTTGGCCTGGTGCTGGACCTGGGGCCACACTCGAGTGGCTGTCGCATCTGCTGAGCGCAGACATCCGGAGAAGGCCCCATCTGGTCCAGATTCCAGAGGACAGAGGAGTCACTTCCAGAGCTGTTCCCATGACACTCAGGACAGGCTGGACAGGCCGAGCCTCACCTGCCCCACTGCATAACTTGTGTCTTCCTGAAACCTCCTGATCCCCACGTGGGCCCGACTGACTGGGGATGTCTCCTGCCTGCCCATCTCTGTGGCGATAGGGCAGCCTTGCCAAAACAGGGCCACATTCTAGCCTTCCCGGGGGCTGACTGCGGGGCCCCTTCCCATCAACGGTTGCTCTTTACCCTGGTTAACATGTGGAAACTTGTGGTTCAAGCTCTTCATCTGGCCTTTTTTTTTTTTTTTTTTTTTTTTGCGACAGAGTCTCACTGTAGCCCAGGATGGAGTGCAGTGGTGCGATCTCAGCTCACTGCAGCCTCCACTTCCCAGGCTCAAGCAATTCTCCTGCCTAAGCCTCCCAAGTAGCTGGGATTACAGGTGCGCGCCACCATGCCTGGCTAATTTTTGTAGTTTTAGTAGAGACGGGGTTTCGCATGTTGGCCAGGCTGGTCTTGAACTCCTGTCAAGTTATCCACCTGCCTTGGCCTCCCATATTGCTGGGATTACAGGCGTGAGCCACTCCCAGCTGCCTCAAGGGCAACTCCCCCACATGGCAATAATCAGGACTCCTACAGCAACATTCCTGAATAAAGTCAGAATAATTTTCTCTTTAGTCCTCTGACTCAGAGGTCTGAGTTGAACCCTTTCTTGGAAAATGCCGCCTCCCTCCTGAGAAGAGTCTCCAAGGGGGCTTGTCCCCAGAGTTACCCAGGTGAGTTACTCCAGCAGGAGCAGCCCTGGTGGTTTGGTGACACTCCAGTGGCCTGAGCAGGTCGGGGGGTGCAGCAGTTTCCACCTGATGGATGTCCTGATCCTTCCTCCCACAGCGGTGAAAGATTAAAGTGAGTGGTTGGGCGTGGTGGAGCGCCCCTGTAGTCCCAGCTACTGGAGAGGCTGAGTTGGGAGGATCACTTAAGCCCAGGAGTTGGAGGCTACGGTGAGCCGTGATTGTGCCACTGCACTCCAACCTGGGTGAGAAAGCAAGACATTGTCTCTAAAAATAAATAAACGGGGCCGGGCACGGTGGCTTATGCCTGTAATTCCAGCACTTTGGGAGGCCGAGGTGGGCAGATCATTTGAGGTTAGGAGTTCAAGACCAGCCTGGCCAACATGGTGAAACCCCATCTTTACTAAAAATACAAAAATTAGCTGGGTGAGGTTGTGCATGCCTATAATCCCAGCTACTCAGGAGGCTGAAGCAGGAGAATCACTTGAACCGGGAGGCAGGGGTTGCAGTGTCAGGCCTCAGAGCCCAAGCCAAGCCATCGCATCCCCTGTGACTTGCACGTATATGCCCAGATGGCCTGAAGTAATTGAAGAATCACAAAAGAAGTGCAAATTCCCTGCCCCGCCTTAACTGATGACATTCCACCACAAAAGACGTGAAAATGGCCGGTCCTTGCCTTAAGCAATGACATTATCTTGTCCCTGGCTCATCCTGGCTCAAAAAGCTCCCCCACTGAGCACCTTGTGACTCCCACTCCTGCCCGCCAGAGAACAAGCCCCCTTTGACTGGAATTTTCCTTTACCTACCCAAATCCTATAAAACAGCCCCACACTTATCTCCCTTCACTGACTCTTTTCGGACTCAGTCCCCCTGCACCCAGGTGAAATAAACAGCCATGTTGCTCACACAAAGCCTGTTTGGTGGTCTCTTCACATGGACTCTTCACATGGACGCGCATGACATTTAGTGAGCCAAGATGGCGCCACTGCACTCCAGCCTGGGTGATAGAGCGAGACTCCGTCTCAAAAAAAATAAATAAATAAATAAATAGATAAAAATTTTAAAACAAAGTGATGACCAGACTGGCCAACATGGTGAAACCCCGTCTCTACTAAAAATACAAAAAAATTAGCCTGGTGTGGTACACGCCTGTAGTCCCAGCTACTCAGGAGGCTGAGGCTGGAGAATCACTTGAACCCGGAAGGTGAAACTTGCAGTGAGCTGAGATCACACCACTGCACTCCAGCCTGGGCAACAGAGCGAGACTCTGTCTCAAAAAAATATATATATATACACACACACACACACACACGTATATATATATACACACACACGTATATATATACACACACATGTATATACATATATACACGTATATACATGTATATACATATATATGTGTATGTGAACGCGCTTCCTGCGGAGCTCTGCCTCTGGGCCAGGGAGTCTCCTCTCTCCCGCTCCTCTGGCTGAGGTGGTAGGATGGTGGCCTGTGCTGTGTGACCTTATCCCAAGAGGGAACTTCCCAGCTCAGGAGTGAGCAGAATGGACCTGTGCCTGCTCCCCAAGGGGTCACCAGTGGGGCCACTCTGAGCCTCCCCTGCAGGACACCTGGGCAGGGGCAGTGTGTTCTGAGAAAGCCGGCTCTTGTGAGACCTGCTGCTCCCGTGTGCACCAAGGGTTTTCTGTGTGGAGCCACAGCCCCGCGGGCACAGTCCTGGCCCATGTGCTGGTGGGGGCTGTGTTGGGAGAGGTTAGGGAACTTGCTGGAGGCTGACCCTCTGGAAGATCTCTACCGAGAGAGAGGCCTTTGAGTGTGGGCCTACTTTGACTGGGGCAGGATGTGAACACAGGCCCCTACCTCCATGCTCCTTACCTCCGCGCTCTCCAGGACTCTCTCAGCCTCCCATGCACAGGCCCTCTGAGTGCCTCCACTATAGAGATGGGGAGGGGTGCTACCGTGCCTGAGACCAGAGTCCCTGACCCTGCCCCAAGGTCCCAGGAGCCTTCGTGCTGTCTAAGCCCTGTGACTGCTCTGGGTTTGGTAAGTGCCAGGGCTCAAAAAATAACACCCCAACGTGTAAACCTCAGAAGCAAAAGTTTCTCTGTCCTGCTCCCACCCTCCTGTCTCCAACCCCTCCTTCTCCTCTGAGAGGCTTCCCCAAACCCTGCCGTAAAACCCAGAAATATGACTCCAGTTCTCCACTCCCTCCCCTTTCTGTGTAGAAACCAGCCTAAAGAAACCCCCTGGCCTGCTTTATTTGACTGGAGGTCATAAGAGCTCCATTCCAGAGAGGGGCCTACCCCACACCTAGAAGGAAGGAGAGCTGCTCAGAAAGGCCGCAGGGAATCTGACCCGACAGGCCCTGCCGGGTTCTCCTCCTGGTCTACGAGAGTCCGGCCGGGTTTTCCTCTTGGTTTATGAGCGTCCGGCCTTACTTTTGTGTCCAATCATATTTCCATACTTTGCTGAACTGTGTTTATGTTTGTAAACATGGACAGTTTCCCCCAGATCCTTGGGTCTTCATCTTGAAGGCTGCTGTGCCACATAAGCAACCATCAAATACATCTGTTATGCTCTTCTCCTATTCATCTGCCTTTTGCCCGCTGATTTTCAGCGAACTCCCAGAGGACGAAGGGGAGTTTTCCATTTGGCCCCACAGGGGAGGAGCCAGCGTGATTGAGGTGGAAGCTGGGCCTCTGAAGGACACAGGGTGTTCTAAGAAAGGGGTGACGGGGCAGATCCGTGTTCACACACACGCCCAGTGTGAATTCACTCTCAGACGTCTCCTCGTGTCAGCACGCTGGTGCCAGAACACTCTGATGTTGACACAAAGGGCCACGGAGTCACCACTCACTCCTCACACACTCACCCCGTGGCCGCTTACCCAGGGAGGGCCAGGGATGAGGACACCACGGTGGCTCAGTGATGGCCCCGAGACACAGGTGAACATTGTAAAATGCGGACGCCTGGAGGCAGCCCACACCATGGGCCTTGGCTGGGAGAAAGTTTCCAGAAAGGTCATCACAACGATGCATTTCATCAGAACTGAGCACATGAATGGGGAGGGGCAGGACTTCCTGAATGTCCCAACCCCACTGTCCCACCCTCTGTGTCAATATGAGGTTGCCTTATAAAGCACAAGAGGATGCCAGTGCGACATTTTCTCGGCCCTTCCAGCCCCCAGGAGGAAGGTTTGTCTGAATCCAGCACCATGACGGAACTGGAGACAGCCATGGGCATGATCATAGACGTCTTTTCCCGATATTCAGGCAGCGAGGGCAGCACGCAGACCCTGACCAAGGGGGAGCTCAAGGTGCTGATGGAGAAGGAGCTACCCGGCTTCCTGCAGGTGAGCCCAGGCCAGCAGTGCTGGACTCAGCAGGGCCTGGGGAAGAAGGGGAAGGCGTGGCAGGCAGAGGGCCGAGAGCTGCGGTGGGGTGGGGTCGGGTCGGCAGTCAAGGGGCTCAGAGGCAAGAGGGACAGATCCTGAAATGCCCTAGAAGCCCAGCCAAGGAACGGACCCACCTTGGCATCAAGGCAGGGGACGCTGGAGCATCTGAGCAGGGAGAGGGTATGGTCAGCTTGATCCTTGAAACATGGAGTTGACCCCAGTGTATTTGTGACAGGCCTGGTGGGAGAGTGGGGCTCAAACCTGTGCAGTGGGGGCAGGGGCGGAATGCAATCCAGGGCCGCCGTTTGCAAGTTTGCCAAGCCCTCGAACCTTCGGGGCTGTCCTCCAAGGCTGCCGGCCATAAACGCCCCAGCTCCACCTCCCACTTGTCCGCCTTCCCTGCTCCCATCCCCAGGCCCCTTGTTGCCTGGTATTAGTGGGGCTGGCAGGAAGGACAGGAGGAGGCTCCATCCTGGCACCTGTCTGCGCAGAGCTGCGGACCTCCCTTGGGCTCCCTGCCAGGGAGAAGCCACTGGCCTGAGCCTCACAGAAGGCCCCTTGGGGCGGCCAGGACCAGCTTCCTTCCACCTGGGGCAGCCTCCGTCTGGGCTGAACAGAAGCCTTCCCCTCTCCGTTTCCCCTTCTCTTTGACCGCTGTCCTCTCCTTCTTTCTCACTCCCCCACTTCCTTCCTTCCTTCCCCTCCCCTTCGGGCCCCACCAGATTCTGCCAACCTACCATCTAAGGGGCTGACCCACATGGCTGCTGATAATCGAAAATGAAAGCCTGACATTTTCAGCCCTAGAATCACTTCAAAGACATGAAACACTTCGGAAGATTGCTGCTTTTCTTTTCTTTTCTTTCTTTCTTTCTTTTTTTTTGACAAGCTGTCACTCTGTCGCCCAGGCTGGAGTGCAGTGGCAGGATCACGGCTCACCACAGCCTCTGCCTCCCTGGGCTCAGGTGATCCTCCCACCTCAGCCTCCCAAGTAGCTGGGACTACAGGTGCATGTCACCACAGCCGGCTAATTTTTGTATTTTTTTTTTAGAGACAAGGTCTCACCATGTTGCCCAGGCTGGTCTGAAACTCCTGGGCTTAGGCAACGCATCCACCTCGGCATCTCAAAGTGCTGTGATTACAGGCGTGAGCCCCAACACCTGGCCTCATTCTATTTTCTAAATGTAAATTCTGTAAAGATATCTTTTAAAAATAAAGTTCTGTTTTGGTAGAAAATGTAAAAACAGATAAATATGGAGGGAAGAAATCCCCCCTGGAATACAGACTCTTCCTCTCCCTTCCAGTCTTTTCCCCATGTGAACGTTGCTGTGAGTGGGATTTATATGCAGTTTAATTTCTTTGTGAGCTTAACATTACAGCATAAAATCTCAAACTCTGATGTTCATTAAACACCCCAGCCCCATCCTGGGAACTTGGGCTTGGGGCTCGGGGTGTTCTGATAATCATCAAAGGATGAGAATTGAACCCATGAGGACTTTGATCCAAGACACCGGGGTGTGGGGAAGCGCAGGTGTCCTGGGAACACACTCTGAGAAGCAATGGCTAAGCTGGGGGTCCTCAAACTTGTGTTACATTAGAATCACCTCAGGGATCCCAGGCGCGGTGGCTCACACCTGTAATCCCAGCACTTTGGGAGGCCGAGACAGGCGGATCACGAGGTCAGGAGATCGAGACCATCCTGGCTAACACGGTGAAACCCCGTCTCTACTAAAAATACAAAAAATTAGCCGGGCATTGAGCTTGCAGTGAGCCGAGATCGCGCCACTGCACTCCAGCCTGGGCGACAGAGCGAGACTCCATCTCAAAAAAAAAAAAAAAAAAAAAAAAAGAATCACCTCAGGGAGGCCCCGGGTGTCCTTCTCAGCCCTGCCTCCAGATGCTGCTGAAGCCTAGCAAAGCTGGAGTCGGAGTCAGAGAACAATGTCTGCCTGAGGGCAGGGCTGGGCTGGCCTTGTGGCCTTATCTCCTCCATGCCCAGCCCAGGCCCCACAGTTGGAGCTTTGTAAATACGAGGTGACTGGCTACAAACTTCGTAAACATCACTTGAAATGGCCGCAGGGTATTGTGACGTGGCCAAACCACTATTTGTTTGCTATTGAATTTATACTTCCCTGCCTTACTTTTGCTATTAAAAAACCATGCTGTCACTAAGGTTTTCATGCACACAGTTGTGTCTTGGTCAGACGATCTGTGTCTACCAATTTTAATTGTTTTTTTCCACCTGGACACACGGCTCTCTGGCCCAGGGCTGGGTCATCAGCACCCCCTGCTGCTGCTGTTCAGATCTGCATCCTGGTCCCTCTTGGTCCCATAGTGAGAATGCTTTGCCATCACATGGGCAGGCTCTGAGAGCCCTGCCGGCCTGGCCTTCTCAAAGAAGACCTGAGAGCTTGGGACCCCAAGCCAGGGTACCCAAGCAGAGAGGAATAACAGGGCTCAGGGTGGTCCGTGCTCGCTCCACACCTGGGACTCAACCCTGGCTTTCCCTGGCTCCCTGTGTGACCTCAGGGCAGGCCCCTTGGGCCCTCTGGGCCTTATCGTCTTCATCTGTAACAGGGCGATGCCTCTGCCATGCCTGGTGGTGTTGAGGAGTTCATGTTTGTGTAAGCAGCTAGTTCAGTGCTAGCACGAGATGGGATGCCCATGACGTTAGCAGTGCACAAAAATATAAGAGCAAGGACTGGACGCATTTCCTGAGAACAGCCATCACTGTAAAGCACATTACAAATCCAAAGACAACCCCCTGCAAAAACTAAAACTGAAACTCCTTCTCGCAGAGCACAACACAGTTCCCATTTGCTCTAATAACATTCAGAATTAGTTCATGTCATGCCAGATAGCTGAAGGCAGCTCACAAGATAAGGCCAGGAACGCCATGTGTCTGCTATGCACAGCTGGCCCTGGCCCTGAGCCTGAATGATAGCAAAGGTGATGCAGATGTGGGTGCCCTGCTCCTGCCCACAGTGGTGCTTGGTGGAGGCTGAGGCCTGCACAGGGCCTCGCTGCTGACCTTGGTCCTCTCTCTCCTCTAGAGTGGAAAGGACAAGGATGCCGTGGATAAACTGCTCAAGGACCTGGACGCTAATGGAGACGCCCAGGTGGACTTCAGCGAGTTCATTGTGTTCGTGGCTGCAATCACGTCTGCCTGTCACAAGTACTTTGAGAAGGCAGGACTCAAATGATGCCCTGGAGAGGCAGATTCCTGGCAGAGCCATGGCCCCAGGCTTCCCAAAAGTGTTTGTTGGCAATTATTCCCCTAGACTGAGCCTGCTCATCTACCTCAGATGAATAAATGCTCATGAAATGATCCTGGTCTCACGGAAACTGGCTATTCCTTAAAACCTCAGTGTCCTCTCCCCACAAAACAGAATCCACTAATTAAATCTGTCATTTCATTACTCATTGCCTGCCTACAGTGGTGAGACAGATGAAGAAGATGGGGCAGTCGATAAGAATCCATTTGTTGGCCATCTTCTGAGTGCCCACTGAGACGCAGTCCCATCTTCTGCCGTGTGAATGCCACCATGTCCTGAACCCGAGGGAGGCTCGGGTACACACATCCATGTATTCATCTACTTAGCAATTCATTTAGTCGGTCACGTAGCCACCCATTGAACCTGGGCCCCTCCATCTCTCCAAGCAGCGTGTTTCTTTCAAGTAACATACTTTTATTATTTATTTATTTTTGAGATGGAATCTCACTGTTGTCCCTCAGGCTGGAATGCAATGGCGTGATCTCAGCTCACTGCAACCTCTGCCTCCTGGGCTCAAGCGATTCTTCTGCCTCAGCCTCCTGAGTAGCTGGGATTACAGGTGCCCGCCACCACACCTAGCTAGTTTTTGTATTTTTAGTAGAGACGAGGTTTCACCATGTTGGCCAGGCTGGTCTCGAACTCCTGATTTCAGGTGATCTGCCCACCTCAACCTCCCAAAGTGCTGGGATTACAGGTGTGAGCCACTGCACCTGGCAAAGTAACGTACTTTTAATGATGCAATACTATTTTTGCCACAAAGACCAGGAAACACCGCAACAGAGAAACAATGCATTCCAAGAGAGTATTAGAATCATCAGTGAACAACTGCTCACATCACCCGTGTTTAGTTTCATGACACTAATGTTGGGAGCACCCAAAACGACTCAAGTGAGGTCTCGGATGATGGACAGGTAACTGGATCTGGTTTTAGGGCTCCTATCATTTTTTGGATACCCAACATTTAAAGCCTTTTCCTATGTTTGAAGACATTTTCACTAGAGAAGGTCTATCACCAAAAGATCCTAAACTTGGAGGTGGAATAACAATATGAGGCTTTGGTGGATCCCTCTTTGGGGAAGGGACTGCAGATTGCAAATGCTTTTGCTAGAGAGAGAGTTGTGTTAGGTTAGATGGGAGCAGATACACACATTTAAATGAAGTAAAAACTAATAATGGGGGAGAAGTAAAGTTAATAATGGGGAAAACAAAAGGGTGGACTGCCAGAATGGAAACCTTTCTTTTTTTCTTTGAGAGACAGGGTCATGCCCTGTCACCCAGTCTGGAATGCAGTGGTGCTATTGTGGCTCACTGCAATCTTTTTTTTTTTTTTTTTTTGAGACAGAGTCTCGCTCCGTTGCCCAGGCTGGAGTGCAGTGGCGCGATCTCAGCTCACTGCAAGCTCTGCCTCCCAGGTTCACGCCATTCTCCTGCCTCAGCTTCCCGAGTAGCTGGGACTACAGGCGCCCACCACCATGCCTGGCTAATTTTTTGTATTTTTTAGTAGAGACGGGGTTTCACCATGTTAGCCAGGATGGTCTCGAGGCTCACTGCAATCCTAAACTCCTGGGCTGAAGCGATCTTCCTGCCTCAGCCTCCCAAGTAGCTGGGACCATGAGTACGCACCACCACGGCTGGCTAATTTTTTGTAGAGACGGGGTTTTGCCATATTGCCCAGGATGGTCTCGAACTCCTGGGCTCAAATGATCCTCCCACCTCAGCCTCCCAAAGTGTAGACGTTACAGGCATGAGACACACGCCCAGCCTGTTTTTCTTTTTTCTTGCTGTTTAACAAATTAGCTGCCGTCCTGTAAATGACAAACCACCCAGCTTATCAGTTTTGCGGGGAGGCAGAGCTCTCACTTCCCAGCCTGTCTCATAGCTGGGGTGCAGGCACCTGACCGGGGCTCTCCGAGACTCTGTTCTCACCCCAGGCTTGGAATTGGACAACTGACACAAACAGGCAGGGACCTGAAAAACCTCTTATGGGTTTTACAGCAGTGCCATATGGGAGGTTTCTGGCTATGTAGCTATGAACATCATCCTCCAGGACTCTTAAAAGAAAGAAGTCTTTTGTAAATCAATCACCTAGGCTAGATTTCTGTGCTTTGTGACTAAGAACCAGACTACTGGAGCAGGAAAACAATAGCGTGCCACTTCCTCCAGTGTCCTTCCTGGGTAATCTCTGACGGGTCTTGGTAATTCCTGACCTTTCCTTATGGAGACAACAGGGTCCATCCCTCCTCAATCTTTCTTTCATCTCTCCTCAATCTTTCTTTCATTTCATCCTAGCTTCTTGCTCTGCACCAAATGGGAGATTACGTCTGGTTTGGAATTCAATTCCCTGCCCCAAGACGGCAGCCTCCCATGGTGCTCCGTCATTGATTTCTGTTCAGGGTCTTCTGAGCAGGATGCAGATGCCTCGTTCCTGGAGGTAAAGTCCACAGTCACTTCTCTGGAGTTTATACCAGTTCTGCATGAAGCAAAAGCCAGGCCCAAACAGTAGGGATTTTTTTGGTTGCTGTTGTCATTTTGTTGTTTTGTTTCCTTTTGTTTTGAGACAGGGTCTCACACTGTTGCCCAGGCTGGAGTGCAGTGGCGCGATCACAGCTTACTACAGCCTTGATCTCCTGGGCTCAAGTGACCCTCCCACCTCAGCCTCCTGAGTAGCTGGGACTACACCCATGCGCCACCACACCCAGCTAATTGTTTTGTTGTTGTTTTTTTTGCAGAGACAGGGATCTCACTCTGGTGCCCAGGCTGATCTGGTATTCTTGAGCTCAAGTGATCTTCTCACCTCAGCTTCCCAAAATGCTGGGATTACTGGTTTGAACCAATGCAGCCAGCCCCTAAACAGTAGGTTTTAATGGCTGCAAGGAATTTATTGGAATGAGGGCACCATCGTCTGCTCATTGTTAAAGGTACTGTTCTTCATATTTTTGGGAATGTATGTTCCTATTTTTTTGTTTGTTTTTGTTTTTTTGTTTTTTGTTTTTTTTTTTTTTGAGACGGAGTCTGGCTCTGTTGCCCAGGCTGGAGTGCAGTGCCGGATCTCAGCTCACTGCAAGCCCCGCCTCCCGGGTTCACACCATTCTCCTGCCTCAGCCTCCCGAGTAGCTGGGAGTACAGGCGCCCGCCACCTCGCCCGGCTAATTTTTTTTTGTATTTTAGTAGAGACGGGGTTTCACCGTGTTACCCAGGATGGTCTCAATCTCCTGACCTCGTGATCCGCCCATCTTGGCCTCCCAAAGTGCTGGGATTACAGGCTTGAGCCACCGCGCCCGGCCTCCTATTTTTGTTTTTAGAAAGTATGCTACAATTAACGTTTTCATGTATAAAACTTTCTTTTGGGTTTTTATTTGTTGTTGTTTTTTGTAAGATGGGGTCTTGCTATATTGCCCAGGCTGGTCTCAAACCCCTGGCCTCAAGTAACACTCTTGCCTTAGCCTCAAAAGTGTTGGGATTACAGGCATGAGCCACTGTGCCTGGCCAAAGCTTTGTCTCAAGCTCAAATGATTTCTCAAAATCAAATTCCACTTTTTACCTAGGATTACTGGATCAAAGGATAATTTTTTTTTTTTTTTTTTTTTTTTTTTTTTTTTTTTTTTTGAGACGGAGTCTGGCTCTGTCGCCCGGGCTAGAGTGCAGTGGCCGGATCTCAGCTCACTGCAAGCTCCGCCCCCCGGGTTTACGCCATTCTCCTGCCTCAGCCTCCCGAGTAGCTAGGACTACAGGCGCCCGCCGCCTCGCCCGGCTAGTTTTTTGTATTTTTTAGTAGAGATGGGGTTTCATCGTGTTCGCCAGGATGGTCTCGATCTCCTGACCTCGTGATCCGCCCGTCTCGGCCTCCCAAAGTGCTGGGATTACAGGCTTGAGCCACCGCGCCCGGCCGCCAAAGGATAATTTTTTATTGTGGCATCAACATAAAATTTACCATCCTAACCATTTCCAAGTGTACAGTTCAGCAGTGTTAAGTGTACTCACATTGCTGTGCAGTCAGTCTCCAGAACTCTTTCCATCTTGTAAAACCAAAACTCTATCCCCACTAAACACTCACTCTCCATCTCCTCCTCTGGCCACTGGCCCTGACAATTCCACTTTCTGTTTCTATGAATTTGACTCTAGGAACGTCATATGACTGAAATCACACAGGATTTGTCCTTTTGTGATAGCCTTATTTCACTCAGCATCATGTCCTCAACGTTCATCCGTGTTGTAACATGTGTTAGAATTTCTTCCTTTGTAAGGCTGAGTAATAGTCTACTATGTGTATGCACCAAACTTGCTAATTGCTAACTCATCTTGCTAATTTCATCTGTTGATGGACAGTTGGGTTGCTGCCAGAATTTTCATTTTATTATTATTACTATTATTATTATTTTGAGAAGGAGTCTCGCTCCGTCACCCAGGCTGCAGTGCAATGGCACGATCTCAGCTCACTGCAACCTCTGCCTCCTGGGTTCAAGTGATTCTCCTGCCTCAGCCTCCCGAGTAGCTGGGATTACAGGCTCCCACCACCACACTCGGCTAATTTTAGTATTTGTAGTAGAGATGGGATTTCACCATATTGGCCAGGCTTGTCTCAAACTCCTGACCTCAGCTGATCCGCCTGTCTCAGCCTCCCAAAGTGCTGGGATTACTGGCGTGAGCCACCACGCCCGGCCTATAATTCTTTTTTAAACAAAATATTTAACCAAGTGTTTCTCCACTGCCCCGCTTGGAAACCAATGGGGCAGCCAGTCTCCTTTGTGATGCTTTCCTGTAGAGCGGCAGCCACCTGAGGCTCTCCTGGCTCTTGAGAGCTCGCCAGCGCCACCTGCAGCTGCTTTGCAGAATTGCTGCTCGGGCTAAGCTCCCTCCTTTACTTAGCCAGCACATTTCCACCCTCCAGAATGTCAGATGTTTGGGTGCTGGGATTGCCATGGCCTACCTAACTGCTCAACAAGCACAATTCTTTTTTTTTTTTTTTTTTTTTGAGACCAAGTCTCACTCTGTAGCCTAAGCTGGTGTGCAGTGGCACAATCTCGGCTCACTGAAACCTCTGCCTCCAGGTTCAAACGATTCTCCTGCCTCAGCCTCCGGAGTAGCTGGGCTACAGGCACGTGCCACCATACCCCGCTAATTTTTTGTATTTTAGTAGAGATGGGTTTCACCATGTTGCCCAGGGTGGTCTCGAACTCAACTCCTGAGCTCAGGCAATCCACCCGCCTCAGCCTTCCAAAGCGCTGGGATTACAGGTGTGGGCCACCGCGCCTGGCCAACAATTCTGAATTAAAATTTGAAACTTACAGAAATAACAAACTTATGGAAAAGTTAGAAGTACAGTACAAATATCTTTCTGAATGATTTAAGAATAAGCTGATGCACCACCCCTCAATGCATTAGTGTGTACATCCTACACACAGGAAGATTCTCCTAATCACCACAATGCCACCATCAAAGTGAGAAAATCAACACTGACACATCACTACCACTGAATCTTAAGCCAAATTGGAATGCATTGGCGTGATCTCAGCTCACTGAAACCTCCTGAGTGGCTGGGACTACAGGCACGTGCCACCACACCCAGCTAATTTTTTTTTATTTTTGGTAGAGATGGGGTTTCACCATGTTGGCCAGGATGGTCTCGATCTCTTGACTTCATGATCCACCCGCCTCGGGCTCCCAAAGTGCTGTGATTACAGGCATGAGCCACCACGCCCGGCCATAATGTCTTTTATAAAACAAAAAGGTCACTTTTGTAGCAAAAAAGCATCATTTCTGCATTTAGTTGACAAATCTCCTTGGTCGTCTTTAATCAGGTACAATTCCTTAGTTTTTCTCAGACTTTTATGACCTTGACACTTTTGAAAATCACAGGCTTCCCCCATATGTAGAATTTCCTTCAGTTTAAATTTGGCTGATGTTTCCTCATGATTCGGCCCAGCGTATGCGTCTTCGGCAAGAACGTCTTGGAAGCGATGCGGTGTTCTACTCATTGCATCATATCAAATGGCACAAAATTTCAAGTTGTCCCATTGCTGATCACATTTACTTTGTTCACTTAAGATGGTGCTTGAAGAAATAGCCGTATTATCCCAGAACTGGGACATGGAAAGCACAAGATATACCTAGAACATCTATCTGGCTGTGACACAAAGCAAGGGTGTGTTCAAAGAATAACTGGGATATGTCAAAAAGACACACCAGCCAGCTTGAATGGGCTCCCACTGGTCAAATCAAAGGCTTTTCCACTACAGAGGTTTTTTTTTTTCTCTTTTTAAGAATACTTTTTTTGGGGGGGGGGGGACGTAGTCTCACTGTCTCTCAGGCTGGAGTGCAATGGCGTGATCTCAGCTCACTGCAACCTCCACCTCCCAAGTTCAAGCGATTCTCCTGCCTCAGCCTCCTGAGTAGCTGGGATTACAGGCATCCACCACCATGCCTGGCTAATTTTTGTATTTTTAGTAGAGATGAGGTTTCACTATGTTGGCCAGGATGGTCTCCAACTCCTGACCTCAAGTGATCTGTCCACCTCAGTCTCCCAAAGTGCTAGGATTACAGGTGCAAGTCACCATGCCTGGCCACTTTTTAATAAGTATTTTTAGAGAGGAATTTTGAAGCTATGTATAAATTCTGTTCCTCATCAAGCATTTATTTATGTATTCATATTTGTGAACTCCTGGTTTCCCATATTATTCAGTGGGTTGTAACCTGTTACTAGCATTATTTGTTCTGATGCTCAAATTGTCCCTGATCTGATCACTGGGAACCCATTTCAGCTGGCTTCTATTAGGCTCTGACATGTTCCCAACATTCTCTGAACACATCCTTGCCTTCTGTCATCACAAGATGTTCTGGACACATCTTGTACTCTGCTCGCCCTACCTCTGGAACTGGCCATTTCTCCAAGCAGCCCTAGTTTCTCGTAGTGGAAAATGCTATTTAGAAGTCAACATCTGGGAGCTAGGTGTGCTCATTGTTCAACTGAAGTGTCACTGCTCCCAGCCTCTCTAAGTGGAAATAAGTAGGGAATATTTGTAAGTATATACATAACTTTAGATGGCTACACATACCTATAGCTCTATATATCTTTTTTTTTTTTTTTTTTGAGACGGAGTCTCGCTCTGTCGCCCAGGCTGGAGTGCAGTGGCCGGATCTCAGCTCACTGCAAGCTCCGCCTCCTGGGTTTACGTCATTCTCCTGTCTCAGCCTCCCGAGTAGCTGGGACTACAGGCGCCCGCCACCTCGCCCGGCTAGTTTTTTGTATTTTTTAGTAGAGACGGGGTTTCACCGTGTTAGCCAGGATGGTCTCGATCTCCTGACCTCGTGATCCGCCCGTCTCGGCCTCCCAAAGTGCTGGGATTACAGGCTTGAGCCACTGCGCCCGGCCAGCTCTATATATCTTGTAGATATCTAAAGAGTGTGTGTGTGAGTGTGTGTGTGTGTGAGAGTGTGTGTGTGAGTGTGTGTGTGTGTGTGTGAGTGTGTGTGTGTGAGAGAGTGTGTGTGAGTGTGTGTGTGAGTGTGTGTGTGCGTGTGTGTATGTGTGTGTGCGTGTGAGTGTGTGTGCGCGTGTGTGTGTGTGCGTGTGTGTGCGTGTGTGTGAGTGTGTGTGTGCGCGTGTGTGTGTGTGCGCGTGTGTGTGTGTCTGTGTGTGTATGTGTGTGTATGTGAGTGTGTGTGTGTGAGTGTATGTGCGTGTGTGTGTGTGTGCGTGTGTGTGTGTGTGAGTGTGTGTGAGAGTGTGTGTGTGTGAGTGTGTATGTGTGTGCGTGTGTGTGTGCGTGTGTGTGAGTGTGTGTGCGTGTGTGTGAGTGTGTGTGAGTGTATGTGTGTGTGTGAGTGTGTGTGTGTGAGAGTGTGTGTGAGAGTGTGTGTGTGAGTGTGTGTGTGAGTGTGTGTGTGTGAGTGTGTGTGTGTGAGTGTGTGTGTGTGTGTGTGTGAGTGTGTGTGTGTGTGTGTGTGTGTAACCGCAAGTTCACACAGAGACTTCCATTTTCAACACAATACCACAAGATCCATTCCAGTTTTCTTTTTATATTTCTCCCCCTCTGCTGGTACCTGGTCTCCTGCAGAAACGTTCTCCCTGCACAGGTTCTGAACCCCATACCAGTCTGCCCCCTGCACAGACACCCTCCTTGCCTCTCAGGCTGAGTCAGGTGAAGGACTGACCTCTGTGGGTGCCCATCTCTCCCTGCTCAAACCGCACCAACTGTCCCCATGCGTGCATGCTCTCTGCATCCCACTGGGCTCACTCCCTAGAACACCCCCATGGGAACTCCCTCCTCACCCTGCCTGGGCTCTGACTTCCCAGGCTAGATTTCCCTTCCCCCAAACCCACCCCCACATGGATGTCCTGCTCACACTGCTCAAATCTGGTCTGTCCACACTGGAGACCATCCACTGCCAAAAAAAAAAAAAAAGAGCAAAACCATACACACACAGACACCCTCTTACCCTGCTCAGAGGACTCTGACCCCCACACCAGGCTCTGAACTCCTCTCCTTCCTGCCATGGGGATGCCTTCTCTACCATTCTTGAGCTCTGAGCCCTGCTCTGGGCACCATGGCTTCCCACTCCCAGCCAGGACACCTACATCATTATGTGTGTGTGTATCCTGTCAATCTTCATTATTCATTATTTTGTATTTGCAAATTCATCCACTTTCTAAAATCTATATGTAACCCCAAAATCAATACTCTTGGCACTTTCCTACATTTGCAGGGCAGCAAAAAATTTGAGTCATCTGACATGCACATTCCCAGTTGGGGGTCAAACAAGGTGACTCTGCCTTCTTGTTTCAGCTCTCATGCTGTAACAAGTGTCCTTTTCACAGTCTACTCAGTGCCACATTTTCCTCATTTGGGTGCTTTTTGTTGGTTATTTTGCTGTTTAAAATGACCCTTAAGTCTCATGCTGAAGCAGTCTAGTGTGCCTAAGCATAAGGCGGCTGTGATGTGCCATACAGAGAAAATATGTGTTAGACAAGCTTTACTGAGGCATGAGTTACAGTGCTGCTGGCTTTGAGTTCAAAATTAATGAATCAATAATATATGTTAATTACAATGCCTTTAAACAGAAACACAAGGTTAAACATGGTTACGTATGGATCAGTTGAAAAATGCAGCCAGGGGCTAGTGGGAACCTAATCCTCTATTTCCTTAGGGGCAGTGAAGTATTATAGTGTTTGCTAATTCAGTATTTATGGTGACTTTATATAACTACTGCAAATAATGAGAACTGACTGTATACAAACATACACACAGGCACATTTTAAAGAAATTGCAACTGCCTAACGAATTGCAGCCCTGAACGCACCTCAGTATCCACATTCTCCGTGGCTTCACCCAGAAAGCTGACAGTGTTTGGGGGAGTTGCACATGGAAGCTGTGGAGGTTGGGGTTCAGAGACAGCCAGACCTCGGTTGAGGTAGGTATTAGAGGAAGTCTGCAAAGAAGTGGAGGACAAGTCAGGAGGCAGGAAAGCTGGAACATTCTGAAGATGAAAATTTGGGAGAGGACCAGGGAGAGCGTTTAAATTTAGGGTTACTGAGGAAAACTAGGATAAGACAGCTCTGGAGATGGCAGAAATTCTTGAATATATTCTACTATATATGTTGAATACATCCATAGCCTTAGCACTTATTTACTTTGCTTATTGTGTTTCTCCACCACTAGAATGAATCCCCAGAGGGTAGAACTTTTGGACTATCTGCTCAGTGCTGTATCCCTCAGTGCTTAGAAACAGTGCCTGGTATATAGTAGGAGCTAAGTTAATGCTGATGAATAAAAACATCTGTGGCAAAAAAAAAAAATAATAATAATAATTTAAGAGTTTCAAGCAGGGAATTGCCATAACTTAATTCACTCTAGCTACTTTGTGAGGGAGAATTGGAATAAAACTGAAAGCTGCAAGGCCAGTTAGGAGACTGTCACACTAGTGGCTTGGAGTAGGAAGGAAGGTAGATGAATCCAAGGTGTATTCTAGGCAGAACCAACATGCTATAGTGCTAGAAGGGATGGAAAGGGGATTGCTGAGGAGGGGCATTAAGAATGACACTAAAGTTTCTGGCTCAGAAAATTCACCTGAGTTAATTGCATTGGTAGCAGACAAAATTAAGTTAATCTACATACTTAATTGGCACTTATTCATTCAATGATTATTAGGTACCAACCAGGTGCCAGGCACTGCTCTAAGTGCTAGGAATTCAGCAGTGAATAAAGTCTCTGCCCTCAAGGGACTGACATTCTACAGAGAGAAGTCAGAAAATGCACAATCACACATTAAGTAATGAAAAGAAAAATAAAGGCCGGGCGCGGTGGCTCAAGCCTGTAATCCCAGCACTTTGGGAGGCCGAGACGGGCGGATCACGAGGTCAGGAGATCGAGACCATCCTGGCTAATATGGTGAAACCCCGTCTCTACTAAAAATACAAAAAACTAGCCGGGCGAGGTGGTGGGCGCCTGTAGTCCCAGCTACTCGGGAGGCTGAGGCAGGAGAATGGCGTAAACCCGGGAGGCGGAGCTTGCAGTGAGCTGAGATCCGGCCACTGCACTCCAGCCTGGGCGACAAAGCGAGACTCCGTCTCAAAAAAAAAAAAAAAAAAAAAAGAAAAATAAAATAAGACAGAGAGTAATAGGGGATGGCAGTGCTATTTTAAAAAGAGTGGCATGGGAAGACCTCTCTGGTATTGTAACATCTGAGCAGACTAGAAAAGTGGCACAGTGAGCCATACGGATATTGCACATTAAAAATATTTTCAGAAAACACAAAACTCTGGGATGAAGCAGTCAAACAAAACATTATTGAAGACTCAGCCATCACTAGCCAGCCGATGAAAGTGAAGGTTAAAGAATTTGCCCAGTCTTTTGGAAGAAAGCACAGAATTTCAGATTTTAGAGCAAGGGGAGGTTGGGCATGAATGACTCACACATGACAGACCAATGACTTTCAGAGCTACTAACAGAAGCCAATCCAAATTTTCTAGATGACTTTGAAGTTGTTAAAATTCCACTGATAACATCATTCAATGAAAGGAAAATGTGTAAGTTAAATAGGAAATCGAGACAAAACTCTCAACGTCTCTAAATTATTTTTTCATCACAGCATGGGTTAAGACAATTAGCCTGTCACTACAGTGCTCTGCCTAAGAGTCAAGGCTCAAAAATGATTCAGAACACTCTTTAGGCTCTAAATTTGAAGGAGACTTAGGAAAGAAAGAAAAAAAAAACCCCCTAGGATACTGAAGAGATGAAATGCAATCCTACGTATGAATATAATCTATGGTCAGTTAATCGAGGGGAAAAACATACATATACATAGTATATATGCACACATGTATATGCATATAGCACATATACAGTATGTGTGTGTGTGTGTCTATGAGTGTGTATGTATAGGACTCAGTTTTTTCACCCCCAAAGCATTTAAATCTGTCAGGTAACTTGTAAATAACAGCTTTCGCAATCAAGATCCACAATATCCCAAAGAGCAGCTGCTCCTTCAGCCAGCTCCTGGAAGTAAGAGAATATGGAACAACTCACCTACAATGTATTAATAGATCAATATGAATAACAAAAAAAAATCCTCGGGTGTTGCAAGCCACTAAGGCTTTGGGGTAAACTGTTACAGCAGTTTAGTCTAGTTGACTGATACAGAAAGACACCAAGTCTTGGCTCCAGAAAAGCCTAGCTGGTCCTTCCCACTCATTCTGCCCCAGTTCAGGCCCTCACTTCCCATCTCTACTTCTGCACCTGCCGCTACCTTATAGCCCACACTCACATTAATCCATACCCAGTCTTGAGTAATCTTTCTAAACTACAGATGTGACAGCCATTTCCCTGATTATCAGAAATTATGGCTCCCCAGCTGTACTTCTCGTTTTTACTGAAAACAGACAGGCAGGCACATGAGCAAGGATCTTAGATATCACGACAAAGCCGGAAACAGCTTCTGTGATTTTTCTGTGCTCAGGTACTTGATTTTTAAAATGCCTATTTTACACATTAATCCAAAACGTGTATCTGAGCTTATTACGATCATATTTTTACGAAATTAGATGTAGTAATTCTGGAAACTGTACCATGCCTACGCTATGGCTCTGAGCATCCACTAGCACTCTGTGAGAAAACATGCCAGGGTGAAGAAACCTCACTCAAGTACAGGTTTATGAAGATCAACTAATTCCTTAACGAAGATCTCTTGGCCCCGCCTGCCAGTTTCACTCTGTCTCCCACAACCCCCTCCAGGCTCCTTAACATCCAGCTCACTGGCCGTCTCCCCAGTGCTGGAACTCAAAAGGCTTTTGCTCACTTTGATCCTTATGCCTTATATGTCTTCATTCATTTCTACTTTTCAGGCCCAGGTAAGTCACCTGCTCTGAATTCACACACTTCCCTACTAAGAGTTGACTCCCTCCTCAGGGCTCCCACATGATATCCACACACTCTATATCGCAATTCCTTGTTTCCATTTCTGTCCCACACCTTCGTCCCATCCATGTCTCACCTTTATGTTCCTAGTGCCTTGGATAAGATATGAAGCACGTTACATTCCCACTGGTTGACTAAACACACTTCTGCTGCTGAAAAGCAGGGGCTTGGCCCAGAGGATAGCCGAAAAGTTTTTCTCTTCAGAACTGAGTGTTCCGTCAGCTCATCTCCACAGCACCTTCCAGAAATAATTCTCCCTCAGTTAAAGGCTTACCAAGAGCCTTTAACTACAAGCAGTTCAACCCCATTTGATGACACTCAGTGAAGAACATCCATTTCAAAAAGATTGATTTATGATTCTTTTATTAACACACACAGGAGGGGCTTTGGTCATGTGAACAAAAAATTTATTTTTTAAAAAAGGCTTTTTAGGTCTTTGTTTTTCAAGGCAAATTAATACTTACTATACGTTTGACTTTGACCTCCAATCTGACAGGTCTACTACCCTGATGAACTGGAAGAGACTTTCCAGGCCCTGATAATGTCTTTTCCTTTCTCTGGCCTCTTAAAGCTCTTTGTAGACTGTCTCTTCGATGCCATTCTCTGATGCCCCTGTAATGTGTGAGGGTATTACGACAGTTCCTAATCAAACTGCCTTGTCATAAAAGGTCAGCTATGTGGTCTAAATCAACTCACCTGACAGGTTACACAATATATATCAGACAATGTGCCACAAAACATAGCTCTCCTCTTTCATCTCACAGAGGAACTAAAGTTCCAAAATATATACAAAACCACCTTCCATCTCCAACTGTCTTCTCGTTCTTCCCAGCTTTATGCAAAGCAGTCTCATTAATACATTCTTCACCAGGCTCAACCAGGCAGCGTAGTATCTTCCACTGCACCTCTAAAGTTGGAAGATTCTGATCCCAAGTCTTGACGTGTTCCAAAAAACGATCAGGTCACAAAGGTAACAGCAAAATACAAGGCCATGCCCAACATTTCAAAAACACAGCGAAGTAACAAGAATAAACGTGACCACGAAAACAACTTAATTAAGCCCCATTTCTCTTGTGAAAGTATTTCTTCGACAAAAGTTGTATTTCCAGAACCAAACACATTTGATGATCTAAATCCATATCGAGGTCATCAATCACTGACCATAAGGGAGACTGTTACATGGGGGTAAAAAACATACAAAAACAAAACAGAGAAAATGACAAGCTGTTTCAGTTTCCTCAAGGTGTCAGTTCATCCTTACCAGTTGACTACAGTCCTCAGCTGTGAACCTAAAGCACAATTGGGAGAAATTTACCATGAAGACATTGACTCTCAAAGTTCCATATCTTGATGTTAAAAATAAATGTGAACCACCCAGAAGAATGCCACTTCTTTGAGACACGGTCCTCTGACATACCTGTCTCATAGAACAGTCTGGAAATTTCAGGTAATGGCCTCTGGCTTTACTCTTTTATTTCTTTCCCTGCGTTCTCAGCCTGCGTTCCATTGTGCTCCACAGCCTAGGTCTTCTGTGGCTTTCCCCAAACTCCCTTAGTGCCGAGACAGGTCTACTTCCTGGCGACTGCCCTATTAGAACTGACTTACGTTTCACAAAAACAAACCCGAAGTTACTTTTATTTTTCTCTAATTACCAGTGTGGGAGGGCGAGGCCACAAAAAAACGGTATACTAACACCTAACAAAACCAGCACGCATTCTTTCCTCTTGACCCCAACTTTGTTCCCAATGCTCAATTTTTGATGCGATAAAATGGGGGATGCAGGCCTAGAACATAACTTTTTACAGGGCGCGGTTTAACCATGCTTAGGGGGACTACTGAGTTCCATCCAAGCTCCCGCGAGTTTCCGACCTTACCGCCGATCTCCTCCTTCAAGAAGACTCGCTTCTCTCTATTCGCCAGACGAGCTCGACCAGCATCTCTGCCATCTTCGCAATCTCCTTGGCCTTCTCCTCAGCCTTCTCGCACAACTCCGACACTCTCTCGTCGGCTTCGCCACTCGGGTGCTGCACGTGATTGAGGGCGCTCTCCTCCGAGGCCTCTACCTGCGTTTTGATCTGGATGAGCATATTGTCCATCTCCCACAGCTTGCTCCTGGTTCGCAGGTACGCCCGCCCGTGCTCGCGTATAAGAGACGCGATGTCCTCGCGCATCTCGTTGATGACCGGGAGCAGGAACTGCTCGAAGTCCTCCTCCGGCTCCAGCACCTCCACTTCCTCAGGCGCTTCCACCTCGTCTATGTCCAGGGGCCGCATCTCCTCCTGCCGCTTCTTCAGTACCGGAGGGGCGTTCTTCTTACCGGAACCCCCCAGGGACTGGAGATCAGCAGTGATTGCTGGAGGCTGAGCCCACACGCTTTGTCAATAGTACTCCCGAATTATCTTTACTTTTTTTCTTCCTTTTAATTGTAAGCCTTTAGCTTTAGAACTCCGTGGGAAGAATCGCCGTGGATACACACAGCAAAGCGACCTGCGAAATGGAGTCGCAGCCGTCAACTCGCCCTCGGCCTTTTTGCGGCCCTTTCACGACAGAGCCGGGCTCCTTTACGGTCACGCCTTCGGCGAGACCCAGTAGCGGGCGCGCGCACGTAAAGGGGTCTCGGGCGCGCGCATGGCTATCCCCGTCAGCTTCCCGGCGCCCCGCCTCGCCCTCTTCTCTAATTTAGATTGGTGGCGGCAGGTTTGTTCGCGTCTTCCCCTAAAGCTTCCCTTCAGAGGGGTTTTACTTTTATTATTATTTTTTTAAAGTAAAAATGACCCTCCCTTCCCCATATTTGAATAAGACTGGCTGGCGTTCACAGCGCTTACTATCTAAGCATGCAGAAGCTTGGATTAATTTATATGAATTCACTTAGCCCTCACAACGAACCTATAAGAGAAGTAAAAACCGGGCTAAAAGTCGTGATTTGAGCTCAAAGCAATGTGGGTCCACAGTCCCTGCTCAGTGTTCTAGAATGGAACTCGTCCCTCTGTCCTCCCCACCCCTGGCTCATACTTTTGTTCTGGGGGGAATTTCGCTCGCTGCCTTGGGTGGTTCTGGCCCGTGATTTTTGGTCTCTCTTCAGAGTCTGTAAGGTCCTCAAGGTAAAGGGCAACTTCTGTTTCAGTTCTGTCCTCCGCCCTTTCCGTCAGCCTGGCGTCAAGCAGGGCCTTAGAGAATGCTTTAGAGAGAGGAATTGCCTAGTACCTAAGTGCCTCTACCAGACTGGAGGCTGTTTGGGGACAGGTTCTGGTCTTGGTCACCTTTATGTCCCTCCACACACAAGACCTGAAAATGAGCAGGGACCTAGTAAATGTGGCTTTGATCGTCAATACGTTTTGATCACCAACCTAATGCCATTGTGGAATGGAAGAAGTCTATTGCTAGGCTTAGTCACCCAGTGCCACACTAGTAGTAATATGAGTGTGTGTAGAGGGGGGATCCTTCTTACACAAGTGCCACAGATCAGAACTTCAGTTTTCCAGTCTGATAAAGACCAATGGCCCCAGCCTGAATATCTGTCAGTGGGAAGAGGGATTTGTAAGATGACGTGTGCGAAACAGTTTTGCAAACACCAACATTCCAGCAGATGTTCATCAAAAGAACATTAAGAGGGAAAGAGCAAGGCACCGTGAAAAAAGATATTTGACTCATGCAGAATATATTGAGAACTCCTATAGATCAAGAAGGAAAAGACAAAATTTTAAAACAGGCAAAAGACATAGGCTGGCACTTCACAAAAGAGAATATCCGAATGGCCAATAAGTATATGAAGAGGTTTTCAACTTCATGATTCAACAGGGAAATGCAGATTAGAAAGCACAACGAGGAAGCACTGTACATCCACTAGAATTACTAAAATTGAAAATACTGACAATACCAAGTATTGGGGAAGATGTGGAACAACTGGAACTCTTATACATTCTTGATGGATGTCTTAGTCTAGTCTGAACACCATAACAAAATACTATAGACTGGGTGGCTTAAACACAGACATTTATCTTCTCACAGTTCTAGAGGCCAGAAGTCCATGATTAACGTGCCAGCAAATCTGGTTTCTGGAGGTGAGGGCTCTCTTCCTGAATTGCAGATGGCCGCCTTCCTGCTGCAGTCCTCACATGATCTCTTCTTTGTGCATGCAGTGTTGTGGGGTACAGGAAGGAGTGCTCTCTTGTGTCTCTTCTTATAAGAACATGAAGCTATAGGATCATGCCCCCACTTGTATGACCTTACTTACTGCTTTACTCCAAGTATAGCCACACTGGGGGTTAGGGCTTCAACATAAAAATATTGGGGGACACATATATTCAGCCCATAAAAATGGGAATGTAAGTTGTTACAATAATTTTGGAAAACTATTTGGCAGTATCTACCGAGATTAAACATATACCAATCCTATGTTCTAGCAAATTGACACCTTGTTATACACTTAAGAGAGTTTGAATGCAATTGTTTATAAAAATACATATACAAGAATATTCACAGCAGCTTTATTATAATAGCCCCAAAGTTAAAACAAACCAAATGTTCATCAACAGGAGAATAAATAAATAAAATGAATAAATGGTAGCATATTCCTTCAATAGTTTATTACTGCATAACCAGTTACCCCAACATTTAGCAGCTGTAAAATATTTATTATCTGTCATAGTGCATTTAGGCTGCTCTAACAAAATACCATAAGGTGGCCAGCTTCTCACAGTTCTGGTGAATGGGAAGTCCAAGATCAAAGTGCTAGTAGATTCTGTCTGGTGAGAACTAGTATTTTGGTTCATAAATGGTTCCTTCTTGCTGTGACCTCAGAGGATGGAAGGAGCAAGGGGTCTCTCTTATACGTCTTTTGTTTTGTTTTGTTTTGGAGATGGAGTTTCACTCTTGTCGCCCAGGCTGGAGTGCAATGATGCAGTCTCTGCTCACTGAAACCTCTGCCTCCAGGGTTCAAGCGATTCTCCTGCCTCAGCCTCCTAAGTAGCTGGGATTACAGGTGCCTGCCACCATGCCTGGCTAATTTTTGTATTATTAGTAGAGATGGGGTTTCACCATGTTGGCCAAGCTTGTCTCAAACTCCTGACCTCAGGTGATCCACCTGCCCCAGCCTTCCAAAGTGCTGGGATTACAGGCGTGAGCTGCCGCACCCAGCCCTCTTATACTACTTATAGACAGAGTCTTGCTCTTTTTGCACAGGCTAAAGTGCAGTGGAATGAGCATAGCTCACTGCCTCAAACTCCTGAGCTCAAGTGATCCTCTAGCCTCCACCTCCTGAGTAGCTGGGACTACAGGCACATGGCACCACACCCAGCTTAAACAAAAATTTTTTTTGTAGAGACGGGGGTCTTGTTATGTTGTCCAGGCTAGTCTCAAACTCCTAGCCTCAAACAATTCTCCTGCCTCTTCCTCCCAAAGTGTTGAGATTACAAGCATGAGCCACTGCAGCTGGCCTTATATCCTTTATAAGGGTACTAGTCACATTCATGAGGACTCTGACCCCATGACCAGATCACTTCCCAAAGGCCCAATTTCCTAATACCAGCACTGTGTTGAGCTGTTCTCACATTGCTATAAAGGAATATCTGAGACTGGGTAATTTATGAAGAACAAAGGCTTAATTGGCTAAGGGTTCTGCAGGCTGTACAGGAAGCATGGTGCTGGCATCTGCTTGGCTTCTGGGGAGGCTTCAGGAAACTTATAATCATGGCAGAAGGCAAAGGGAGAGCAGGCATGTCACATGACCAAAGCAGGAGCAAGAGGTGGGAGGAGGTGCCACACACGTTAAATGACTAGATCTCATGAGAACTCACTAATCACAGGAGCAGTACAAAGGGGATGGTGCTAAACCATTCATGAGAAATCTGTCCCCATGATCCAGTCAACTACCAGCAGGCTCCAGCTCCAACACTGGGGATTACATTTCAACATGAGATTTGGGTGGGACATCCAAACCATATCAATCACCTTGTGGGGTAGAATTTAAACATATGAATTGGGATATGAGGACACAAACATTCAGACCATAGCATTATCGTATGTAGTTTCAGTTTAGTATCTTACATGAGGTTGCAGTGAACCTATCAGCTGGGGCTGCAGTCATATCTGAGTTTGAATGAGGCTGGAGCATCCACTTCCAAGATGGCTTACTCATGTGGTTGTTGGAAAGAGGCTGTTTTTCTCTAGCTGTTGGTCTCAGCTCTTTGCTATATGGGCTTCTCCATGGAGCTGCCCACAACAAGGCAGCTGGTTTCCCCAGAGCAAGTGGTTTGTGAACCCCTAATATCTGAGACATGTCTCAGTTAATTTAAAAAGTTTATTTTGCCAAGGTTGAGGATGTGTGCCCGTGACACAGCCTCAGGAGGTCCTGATGATATGTGTCCAAGGTGGTCAGAGCACAGCTTGGTTTTATACATATTAGGGAGACATGAGACGTCAATCAACATATGTAAGAGGAACGATGGATTGGTCCAGAAAGGTGAGACATCTCAAAGCAAAGGAGGGACAACTCAAAGTGGGGAGGGGGCTTCCAGGTCTTGGGTAGATAAGAGAAAAATGGTTGCATTCTTTTGAGTTTCTTTCTTTCTTTTTTTTTGAGATGGAGTCTCACCCTGTCGCCCAGGCTGGAGTGTAGTGGCATGATCTCGGCTCACTGCAACCTCCTCCTCCCAGATTCAAGCAATTCTCCTGCTTCAGCCTCCCGAGTAGCTGGGATTACAGGTGTGTACCACCACGACTGGCTAAATTTTTGTATTTTTTTTAGAGACAGGGTTTCACCATGTTGGCCAGGCTGGTCTCGAACTCCTGATCTCAAATGATCCACCCACCTCAGCCTCACAAAGTGTTGGGGTTACAGGCGTAAGCCACCGTGCCCGGTCATTTTGAGTTTCTGATTCGCCCTCCAAAGGAGGCAATCAGATATGCATTTATCTCAGTGAGCAGAGGAGTGGCCATGAATAGAATGTGAGGCAGGTTTGCCCTGAGCAGTTTCCAACTTGACTTTTCTTTTAGCTTAGTGATTGTAAGATTTATTTTCCTTTCTCAGGTTGGAGGGAAAGAGATGCCACACTACCTTTTATGAACTAATGTCCAAATCATACAACATCGCTTCTGTCTTCTTCAGTTTATTATGAGCAAGTGAAGCCACTAAGTCCAGTACATACTCAACAAGAGGGAATACACAAGAGTGAGAATACCAGGAGGAAGAAACCACTGGGAGTCATCTTGAAGGCTGGCTAGCAATCACAGTTTGTCCTCTGACTACCAATTCTTCATGCCATTTTAACATGCTAACCACTCCATCCAAGGTCCCCAAAAGTTACATTTTTAAAAATATCATGTAGTTTTAAGTATTACTATCCTATTGTCACATCAGCTTTAAGTCCAGAATTTTGTCTTCTAAATTAGATCAGATGTAGATGAGGCTTTCTGAGCGTAGTTCCTTAAATTCAGCTCTTAGAGTACAATTCTTCTTGATCTGTAGACTTTTGAAGCTAAGGAGACAAGTTCTCCGCCCCCATGCCTCGAATACACAATTGTGGGGCCAGCACAGGATAATCACTACAGACCTGTTCCGCTACCACTACCACTAGATAGCCACTACCACTCCTGTTCAAAAAGGGGGAAATTGGAAGTACAAACAAGTTACCAGTCCGTGGTAACTCTGCCATCCAGTCTCAAGGTCTAGGACTCCATGACTCCCAGTTCTACCATCTGGGCTCCTGGTTATACTTCCTTTTTCATGAAATGTACCATGTGTTTGCTAATGAGTCTTTTTCTCAGTCTGATTCCTGCTTGTAGAAGTTTGGGGAGAGGGGCTCCAAAGGCCTTTCCCTTCCAGTCCAATCTGCAATGTTTGTGTCAATATAATTATCTTTAAAAAACTTAATAGGTCTCCTGTGAATCTCATCAGGGTTCACTCCGTTAGACAAAAGTGCAACCTACAAATCCCTTTGAGATAAGTCCATCTCTATCTATTTTGGGGTTCTGCTAATACTGAGGAACAAGCCTTAAGCCTTCTGGAGGCCCTGTGGTTTGATTGATGGACTCAAACCAAAGTCCATCAATTTTGTTTGATTGAGCCACACCATTAATCTCTTTAAGGAGCTGTTAGTCTAAGTGAATGGTATCCTGAGGCACAATCTTTGCTTTTTATGAGATTTTAAAGGATTTTACCGTCAAATCTCAACTTCATCTTTGTTTTCTTCTGGCAGTACCCTGGATTTGATATTTGCTTGGAAAGTATTACTATTTCTTAGTTTTACACCATTTGCAATCAGACGAAGCTGAGGACTTTAAAAATCATCCAAAGTAGTCAAGGTGCGTCCCTTTTGTGTTTCGTCTTGTTTATCTCATTTATTTTACTATAAACAGAAAAAGGAAATGAAAGAAGGGAGACTTTCATGGGTGTTGGACATGTCCTAACAGTTGGTCTGGATAGAATATGCATGGTTGTATGGATGTGTACAAAGTCATCAATGTGCACATTTAAAATATATGCACTGTGTTGTATTCCTGCTACACCTTCGCTAAAAAAAAAAAAAAAAAAAAAGGTTGAATGTGAGCGCGGGCGTGAGAAAACCGCAGCGCGCATGCGTGAGCGTGAACGCGCTGGGAGGCCGGAAACAAAGGTGGGTGCGCGTGCACAGACGCGCTCTCAGGCCGCCGGAAGCAAAGGCGTGAGCGCGCGTGCGTGCGTGTGCGTGAGCGTGAGCGCGCGGAGGTCGGAAGCGGGCGCTGCATAGCAAGGTGGTCGCTATGGAGGGTAGCTCCTCAGATAGCGGAGCGCCGCCCGAGGGGCTGGCGGAAGAGGCCGAGCCTCAGGGCGCCGCCTGGAGCGGGGACAGTGGCACTGTGTCCCAGAGCCACAGCAGCGCCTCGGGGCCGTGGGAGGATGAGGGCGCGGAGGACGGTGCGCCGGGCCGCGACCTGCCGCTGCTTCACCGCGCCGCTGCGGGCTACGCCGCCTGCCTGCTGCCTGGGGCAGGGGCGCGGCCCGAGGTCGAGGCCCTGGACGCGAGCCTGGAGGACCTGCTCACCAGAGTGGACGAGTTCGTGGGCATGCTGGACATGCTTCGCGGCGACTCTTCCCAAGTCGTCAGCGAGGGCGTGCCGCGCATCCACGCGAAGGCCGCCGAGATGCGGCACATCTACAGCAGGATCGACCGGCTGGAGGCCTTCGTGAGGATGGTGGGCGGCCGCGTAGCCAGGATGGAGGAGCAGGTCACCAAGGCCGAGGCCGAGCTGGGCACCTTCCCCAGGGCGTTCAAGAAGCTCCTGCACACGATGAACGTGCCCTCGCTCTTTAGCAAGTCTGCTCCCTCGAGGCCACAGCAAGCCGGCTACGAAGCCCCCGTCCTGTTTCGGACCGAAGACTACTTCCCTTGTAGTGAAAGGCCTCAGCTCTGACGGCCTGACCACTGCGGCAAGAGGACCCCAGCTGAGGTGCTTACCTCCAGTATGAAGTGAATTGCAAATCCTGCTCATGGACATACATGATGTTGGAGTGTGGGATTTCAGGGTTTACTTTCTGCACACACTCCGTAGTGTATTCATGATTCAGTGTAGAATGTATAGACTTTATGCCTCCCAATTTTAAAAAAAGAGACGGGGTCTTGCTATGTTGCCCACACTGGCCGGAAACTCCTGGACTCAAGTGATCCTTCCACCTCAGCCTCCCCAGTAGCTGGGACTACAGGGTCGCCTCCGCGCCCAGCCTGTGTCTTCCAGCTCTAATCAGAAAGCTGCTTGGCGAGGGCATGGGGAATCAAACTGAATGAACTTGCTCTGCACTGTGGCAAAACTGTTATTTTTATGGATTTTACTACACGGCGTTACCTTTTCAAGATTTGTATGTTTGTATAATCGTAAGAAAATTGAGCCATTAAAGCCTTGTTATTGTTCAATCCTAGTAGTCATTCAGTTTTCTGCACCCTACTCTTAGGGTAAATGGTACATTATTTAAGATTAAACCTCCTGTAGCGTGGATTGTAAACCAAAGGAAATGGTACAATTTCTGAGAAAATATGTTGATTTTTTTGTGACTAATTCCAAAGTTGTATTTGAACGTATGACCTCACAGTCTTGATTTGTCCATAGCAAATATATATATATGTGTGTGTGTGGGTTGCCAATTTTGGTTTATAATTTAAATATTAATAGAAATTTTAAGTTTTACTGGACATGATTTCCTTCTGAAAAGAATTTCACATATTGGCTTGTGTTTGTTCGAAATAGGCGTATTGCTCATATGCTTTGGGTAGTGAGATAAAGAAGAGGGGCTTGAGTATACCTCCTTTAGAGAACTAATGCGAAAAGCTATAGCTTCTGTTTCAGAGCATGGTATATTTCTTTCCCCTTGAAATGGAGAGTTAAATCATTTGTGTGAGTGAATGGTATTAGGATTTTCTTGCAGATACAGTAGTCTTTTTTTGAGATTCAAATCTATTTCATAAGGTGGCCCTCCTAAATAGTAGACGCTAAAAAAGCATACAGCTTAGGTTGCTTTTGTGTCATTTTCAGTGTCATCACAGGTCTTCGAGATTCATAGAGTAGCTGTATTTTCATTTAGCTGTGTGTTGTGAAGAATCTGATCATGTAATTATGCACCTAGCTCTCGTGGACCTTCACTGTCACATACTTAACATTTTTTATTCAGGTGGTTCATTGACTACAAATTAAGGAACTCTGAATGTAGAAGCTGAAAGAACAAGTAACCTACATTTAATATTCAGCAACTGCTGGTACCCCTATAAGTAATTCATATATTTTGATGACATAGTCACTGAATATGAAAATAGCCTCCTTACATAACAATACATTGCTAAAAGATTTTTCACTTAATGTTCAAAAGCAGTAATTAGGGGCTGGGCACAGTAGCTCACACCTGTAATCCCAGCACTTTGGGAGGCCGAGGCAGGTGGATCACCTGAGGCCAGGAATTCAAGACCCGCCTGGCCAACGTGGTGAAACCCCATCTGTACTAAAAATCCAAAAAACTAGCCAGGCATGGTGGCTCATGCCTGTAATCCCAGCTACTTGAGAGGCTGAGGCAGGAGAATCGCTTGAACCTGGGAGGTGGAGGTTTCGGTGAGCCGAGATTGCTCCACTGCACTCCAGCCTGGGCAACAAGAGTGAAACTCCGTCTCAAAAAAAAAAAAAAAGCAGTAATTAGGACAAATTATGAAAAATTATAATAACTTTAAGATTTAATATCTGCATAATAGAAACCTTAAATTCCAGAAAGCATAAGTTAATAAGTGTGCTGTAAAGTAAAACTTTATTAGTTACAGGTGTATAATGCTTAGATATTTAATTTCCCTTCAAAAAAAATAAATTGGGTTGAGAAAATTAAAAAGTATAATAACCAGTAAGAAAATGATATTCAGCTTAAGTTTTTAATGCTAATCATAAAATATTCTAGCAATCCATCTAAAAGTAAAAAGTCCTGGTTCAGATGATAGCATGATTATATGTGCAGCTTATCTCTAAGGGGCCCTGGCTTCTGAAATTCTTGTAGTTAATTAGTGTTATTCCTGAGCTTTTCAAATAGGGATTTGTGCAGGGCCTTCTTGTTTGGGGAATTGAAGCTGGTTTGCACAGTGCAAGACATACTAACTGAAGGTGTGTCTGCCTTAAGAATGGGGATGGGGAGGCCAGACACACCCCCACTCTCCTTGGTACTGCCACATTTAGACCACCTGGCTCCTGCCTCTTCATCCTAACTCTGACCAGCTGGAGAACCAAGAGCGCCCTTTGCATCTTGGGAAATGGGTCCTTCTACCTCTTCTTAAGTCCGTAACAAGTTGGGAGGAGGGCTCGTACCCCTGGAGCTATAGGAGGAGGCCCAGATGTCATCCTGGATGACTCCTGCAGACCATCTCTGTTGCTGGGGTCTGGCATTCCCCCACATTCCGGAAGTATAAACAGGGATAGGAATAGGGTCTAATAAAGCTTTAGGGAGGCACCATCACACTGGCGTCAGTTAATTTGTTCTTAGCTCCCACATGCATTAGCACAAAAATTGCCAAGAGTCTCAGGAGTCCATAGGATATCCCCTTAGTCCAAGGGCAGCTTCTGGTATGCAGGAGTCGGTGTATGTACCAAATATAACTGGGTACAAATGAGCTAGTGAGCACCTGTGGCTTTTCCCTGAAGCCACATCTTTGAGGAATGGGAGGAGTCTTGTAGATGCTGGAGTCAGGCAGCCCAGTGTGAACCTGCTAACTGATCACAGGCAGGGGCCAGCAAAGTCCCAAAAGGGCCAGACGATAATTGTTTTAGAATTGCAGGCCTTATTTTTGTATTTTTAGTAGAGCCTGGGTCTCACTATGTTGCCCAGGCTGGCCTCGAACTTCTGGCCTCCAGTGATCCTCTGGCCTAGGCCTCCCAAAGCCCTGGGAATACAGGCATGAGCCACTGCGCCTGAATCTGGACAATGTTTTTTAACTTCTCAGCACATAAAAGGAGTCTTCTTAGAAGGATAGTTCTGCAAGTTCTGTAGCAACATCCCAGGGCACGATTAAGAACAAAGCCCCATTGGAGCCCACGGAAATGTCTGTGTGGTGTTTGACTGAACCTTGGGTCAGACTCAATTGGATTGGGCGTCTGACTTTGTCACGCACTGGCCTGCCCATCTCTTGGGAAAGAACCACATCTTGTTTTTCTTTGTGTCCTAGTCCTCTCATGGTGCTTGATTTCTGAGCAAGCCCTTAGTCTGACTGAATTCTATCTGCCTTTCTATCTTGCATTCCTTATGGGGTGCCTAGATTTTGTGAAGTGGTTCATTCACTCAGTCATTCTGATAATCGCTTATTCCACAGATATGTGAGCGTACCAGGGATGTGCTACTTGCTTGCTGAGTATGCAGCTAAGTGGGCAGAGCTAACATCCACTTGTTATTCCTGGAGGTGGATAAGGTAGACAGCCATCAGATAATGACACAGACACATATCACAAACTGTAGCAAGCACTATGAAGGGGACACTTCATATGTCCCCTTCACATGTCCTCATATGAAGGGAAAGATGCTATGGGGCATCTTTCAGGGTCAACGGAAGGCTGCAGGGGAGTAAGTAAGGGGGCAGGAGCCAGCTCGAGCCAGAGAACAGAAATTGGGCTTTATTCCAATGTGAAGAGAAGCTAAAGAGAGCTTTAGGCAAAGCCCAATCTGTCTGATGTATGTTGTTTAAAGGCCTCTTTGGCTGCTGCATTCCATGCAGGAGTGGCTTGGAGTGGGGAAAGGGAAGCAGGAGACCACTTAAGAGGCTGTTGAGTGGCGCAGGAGAGACGCCGGTGGCTTGGATGGGTTGGGTAGCAGTGGGGATGGACAGAGCACTGGGAATGCACTGTGGGAGTGCCGAGGTGGATATTAGTTCTTATTAACCACAGAGTATTGTAAGCCAGACCCTTAGAAGATACGGCTACAAGAGCCCATGAGAAATTTCTGATACAGAAAGTGGGGTGACAAGGCACATATGATGAGCTGGGCCCCACTTGCTTGTGACTTGTTGGTCTCATTGTCAGGGAGGGCTGGTGACCTGAACTCCCTGTCTAACATCCTAGGCCCATTTTTTTCCTTATTCACTTTCAGCAGCAAGAAAAATTCCTTAGGAACTCACTTTCCATCTTCTCATGAGGCCTCCGACATCTGTTTAGCCAAGCTAGTTTAACACTGTAAATTCCAGAGCATTATTCAGCTTTTTCCTGTCAGTATGTCTCATGTTTCAAGAAATATCTGTTTTTGTGAATAAAGTTTTATTGGCACACAGCCATGCCCATTTGTTTACATATTATCTATGGCTGCTTTTATGCTCCAAGGGCAGAGTGAGTAGTTGTAAGACCATTCCCAAGAGCTGGGCAGGCCAGTGCGTGAGAAAGTCAGACACCCAATCCAATGGAGTCTGACCCAAGGTTCAGTCAAACACCACACAGACATTCCTGTGGGCTCCAACGGGGCTTTGTTCTTAATTGTGCCCTGGGATGTTGCTACAGAACTTGCAAAACTATCCTTCTAAGAAGACTCCTTTTATGTGCTGAGAAGTTAAAAAACATTGTCCAGATTCAGGCGCAGTGGCTCATGCCTGTATTCCCAGGGCTTTGGGAGGCCTAGGCCAGAGGATCACTGGAGGCCAGAAGTTCGAGGCCAGCCTGGGCAACATAGTGAGACCCCGGCTCTACTAAAAATACAAAAATTAGTCAGGCATGATGGCTTGGGCCTTGTAGTCCCAGCTACTCGGGAGGCTGAGGCAGGAGGATCACTTGAGCTCAGGAGTTCAAGGCTGCAGTGAGCTGTGATCACGCCACTCACTGTCCTCCAACCTGGGTAACAGAGCAAAACCCTGTCTCAAAAAATAATAATAAATAAATAAATAATTTAATTTAAAAAACACACAAACCACCATTTCCCAAAGTGACTGAAACCGTTTGACCCACTAATGGAGAATGAGAGCTTCTCCTCTATACTGTTCATCATCCAAGGGAAGCAAGGGTTCCAGTGGCGGGCTGGGAGGCGGCGGGAGGGAACTTGGTTATGGAGAAACATGCGAGGACCCTCTGGCTGTGGGGTGTGGGGTCCGCGGTGGCTGCAGAGACTGCTCCTGTCACACCAGGGGGCGCTGCAGGAGCAGGAAAGGCCTGAAAACAGCTGGTCCAGCTCCTGCCTTCAGGAAACTAAAGCCCTATATCCTCCCACGGTCAAGGCACTAGAAATTCAGAGCCCCAAGATCATGTCCATCCTTGAGGGGCTCCCAGTGTGCAGACAGAGAGGGGACGGCAGCTGCAGCCCAAGGCACAGTGGCTATTCTTGCATGGGGTGGGGGTAGGAAATTAGGAGAGGGAGGCAGAGAGGGTGCTAATTTGGAAGTGCCCTGTCTGGTGGGGGCAGGAGACAAGGCCTGTTTGTATCCACCTGGCTCTTATCTCTACCCAAAAGGAGCACAATCATTTATTTATGTACAGTTTGTCTCCCCAACGAGGAGGAAGATTGTGGCATTTTTCCATTTTGTCTACTCTGAATCCGTGGCACCTGGCACTAGGGACCTAGCACCGTGGCACTATGGCACTTAGCACAGAGAAGGCACTGAAAACGTGCCCACTGAGGGAATGACAGGGACATTGAGGATGAGCAGGTGCTGGCAAGGAGAGTAGGAAGGGTTCCAGGGCCCACAGGCTGCTCCCCGGTCAGCCCAGCTCCCGCCTCCCTTGGCCAGGGCCTGTAGATGCGTCTTCCTCCAACCTTTCCCCTTCATCTCTGCTCCATCCTTACGCTCTAGATGCAGTTCATAAACAAGATATCATCGGACTTGATTCTCCTCGTCTGGCCTGAGAAGCATTTGTTTCATGGTAGGCTCACTCAGTCCGCTGAACCTTAATGAATCAACTCTGGCATCTGAGTGCTGTCCCCGAGTCACACCTGCCCTGTGCTCCTTTTCTTTCCAGTTCACCCTGCCTGCTGGGATCCAAGGCCTCTGGGGTCCCAAGCAAAGGGAGACATTTACCACTGCACACCCCACACCAACTCCACCAAAAACATTGCCTAGGGTCCCAGTGTCCTCCCGAATCACCAAATGTCTCTGAGGTGGAAACAGTCCCAAACATCAGGCCACCCCCAGGTCTCTGTCCTTCCTGAGACCCTGGTCCAGGAGCTCTTCAGATACTGGCAGCCTGCCAGTGCCTTCAAGCAGCTCTCTCTCTCTCTCTCTCTCACACACACACACACACACCTAAAGAAGACAACCTATTACTTTAGTTGTAATAGGTTGCAGAATACTTTAGTCGCAGAATAATTTTACTCTTTTTTTGTCTCAATCTGAGACTTGTACTGGCAAACTCAGAAAACCCATTTCAGTGTTCTCTCATGTTAAAAAAAAAAAAAACACCAGAGTCGGCCGGGCTCGGTGGCTCACGCCTGTAATCCCAGCACTTTGGGAGGCCGAGGCGGGTGGATCATCTGAGGTCAGGAGCTCAAGACCAGCCTGGTCAACATGATGAAACCCTGTCTCTACTAAAAATACAAAAATTACCTGGGTGTGGTGGTGCACACCTGTAGTCTCAGCTACTTGAGAGGATGAGGCAGGAGAATTGCTCGAACCTGGGAGGTGGAGGTTGCAATGAGCAGAGATTGCGCCACTGCACTCCAGCCTGGGCGATAAGAGCGAAACTTCATCTCAAACACACACACACACACACACACACACACACACACACACACACACACACACACCAGACTCCTTAAATATCTGTCACAATTCCTAGACTTGAAAACACTTTCTGGTAGACTTTCTTAATAGAAGATTGTTTCACCGGGCGCGGTGGCTCAAGCCTGTAATCCCAGCACTTTGGGAGGCCGAGACGGGCGGATCACGAGGTCAGGAGATCGAGACCATCCTGGCTAACACGGTGAAACCCCGTCTCTACTAAAAATACAAAAAACTAGGCGGGCGAGGTGGCGGGCGCCTGTAGTCCCAGCTACTCGGGAGGCTGAGGCAGGAGAATGGCATAAACCCGGGAGGCGGAGCTTGCAGTGAGCTGAGATCCGGCCACTGTACTCCAGCCTGGGCGGCAGAGCGAGACTCCGTCTCAAAAAAAAAAAAAAAAAAAAAAGAAAAGAAATTGTTTCCTGTTACACTATTAATTGAAATAAGAGCCAGCAAGATGGAAGGTGCGAGAGTGTGTGTGTGAGTGTGTGTGTCTGTGTGTGTATGTGTGTTTGCTAGTGATGTGAGAATTAGGAGTGGTTTGGAACATGCTGATTTTCAATTTTCAACTGCCAGCACTACTGCTTTACAAAATTGTTCAGACATTCGATCCAAAATTCAAGAAAGGTGGTAAATGCCAATGAGAGGGAGGGAGAAAACAAACTTGCTATGTTGTGTGTACTGCGGGATTGAGGAATGGAGTGGCACACACAAGAATGCTCTAGAACGGAAGACAAACTATGCAGCGTCGTGGTCAGACATGGCCCAAAGTCTTGTCTTGCCACTGCCCATCTGTATAACATTCATCTCCAAGCCTCAGATGTCTCACCTGCAGAATGAGAAATAATAAATAGTATCTACCTCAAAAAATAAAATAGTTCAGAAAGACATTTAAGTTGGAAATGTAATTGTTTTTATTTTCTTACTGACTTTTTTCAGTTTAGCCAGTTTTTATCTTTTTCTTAAAATTGTAAAATACACATAACATAAATTTACCATTTTATCCATTTTGAGAGTACAATTTACTTGCATTAAGTACATACATATTAATGCACAACAACCATCACCACCCATCCATCTTCAGAACATTTTCATCTTCCCCAACTGAGGCTCTGTCCCCATTACACACTAGCTTTCTATTCCCCACGCCCCAGCCCCTGGCACCCCCATTCTACTTTGTGTCTCTATGAATTTGACAACTCTAGGGACCTCACAGAAGTGGAATCCTGCAGTATTCATCCTTTTGTGATTGGCTTCGACCACTGAGCATAGTGTCCTCAGGGTTCATCCACATTGTAGCCTGTATCAGAATCTCCTTCCTTTTTAGGGCTGAGTACTACTCCATGCTGTGCATACCCCCCTTGGCTTAGCCACTCTGTCCGTGGACCTGGGCTGCTTCACCCTCTTGGCCGTTGTGAGCAGTGAGTATGGGTGGACCCTCCAGCCCCTTCCCAGTGCAGTGCTCTGGCAGAGCCATGAGCCCCGGCCAGGGGTCGGATGAGCGGCTGATGCCAGTGGGGTCCTGGCCAGAGGTCCGATGAGTGCCTGAAGCTGATGTTCCACCTGCCCAAGTCTCCCTTCCCCTCCAGCCAAGCTTGCTGGCCTGTGACCAAACTTGACCCCCATGACTTTCTCTTCCACTGTAACAAGCTACTTCCCAGTGGGCTCCTGGCCTCACACAAGGAGCCCCTGATGGGCAGCTCAGCAGGCCGTCCAGAGGTAGCCATGCTTGTCTACATCCCGGTCAAAGCCTCCATCCTAACACTTCTCCCCCTCTCCTGTTTTTCCCAGGCCACGAGGAGGGAGTGAGAGGCGCTGCTTTGTAGACAGGGACCAGCTCAGGCCGAGCAAGGCAAGAGCCCTGGAGGGCGCCTGGGGCCCAAGACCAGCCGCAAAGGAGCTGGGCACGGCAGCCAGGCTGCTGGCCTCGACCCCCGCAGCCTGCAGAGAGCGTGGGCACCCTGTTCTCCTGATGTTGACTTCAGGGTATGGGAACCTCTGAGGCTTTGACAACTTGAGGCTGGCAAGGAGGACAGGGAGCAGGCAGAATCTTCAAAGACTCCCACCTTTAAAGACTGTGGCCTTTATCCTGGGGACTGCAGGAGCCACTGGGCACTTCCCTGGGAGTAACTGAATGGAGTAACTCAGGGTGGAGTTACACTCAGTGGCCGCCCGTTCATCCTGAGGCCTGCCCGCAGGCAACAGGTCCAGTCTGCACCGCAGTCTGTACCACACTGCCACAGATCCCTCAGGCTGTCCCTGACTGAAGTTGGGGGGGACGAGGGAGTCACCAGGTGACAGAGCATGACTGTAAGGACACACACGCATCACAAATGTGCATTGACCCCGCTCTGTGCTTGGAACCTGCCAAGGTTCAAGCATTTGTCCACATACCCCAGGAGGGGCCTGGCCAGCTCTGCCTGCTGTCAACACTGACACCCAGGCCTCGAGCCCCTGGACTTCCCGTCTCTGGGCACTGGGGGCCAGTGTGGTGCAGCTGGGAGGGTCCCCAGAGCTGAGGGCCTTGAGTGAATGATTGCAATTCTTTGGGCCTCGGTTTCCTCATCTGGAGTCTGTGATGGGGACTACATGAGCTCAAAAGACCACCACAAGTCTCCCAAGTACCTGCTGGGGCCAGCCTGGCATCAGGCTCTGGGGACAGGCAGGTCACGTGCTCTTCAGTGACAAATCCCTATGCCCTCTGCACAGCGTGACTTGGACACTCGGCCCACCCCGTGGGTCTCCTGCGCATCTTCCTCTATCCTTTGGGACACTCATTCTGAAAGATGCCAGGCACCACGCTGCGAGGAAGCCCAGGCCAGCCCACATGACCGGACTGTACAGAGAGGCCACGTGGGAGGACCCGAGGCCCCCCGGACAGCCAGCATAGCAGCGACCCAGCCTCCATGTTCCAGCCCTAGCCTCTGAGTCATCCAGTGGAGGCCCCAAACGTCATGACACAGAGACAAGCCATTCCCTCTGTGTCCTGGCCAAATTCCTGACCCACAGACTCTGTGCGCTGAATGAATGTGCTCAGCCAAAGTAACGGGAACACCCACCGTGGCCACTCTGCCCTAGCAGGGAGCAGCTTGAGGGTAGGCCAGCTGAGTTAGCACAGGCCACTGAGCCAGCGCCGGCAGGGCCAGAGGGACACATGTGGGGCTGGACTGCTCAGAGGATGCAGCACCGGCAGCAATCAGGAGTCAGCCTGGGAGTGAGGGAAGGCGGCCTCGGGCCTCGGCCTTGGCAGAGCCCTGGCAGAGCGGGCAAAGGAAGCTGCCAGGTGGATCAGGCAAGGGAGGGAGCCCCAGGAAAGGAAAGCTTACACAGGCAGGGAGGTGGGGACCTGCCCAGGTGACTGGGGGCACTGTCAGAGCGCCAGGTACCAAGGAACACATGGGAGCGAGGCAGCAGTGAGAGGCCGGTCCTGGGGCCTTGGCTTGCAGTGTGTCACCAGGAAGGTCTTCAGTTAGGGGAGGACACAGGGGACGACAGGCTGGGGCAGTGGATGGGCCATCGCAGCTCTGCCATCACTGGGTCCCTCTTTGAGGGGCTGGGAAGACCCACTATGGGGCCCAGCTCCACATCCTGCTCACCGGCCTGCCAGGGACTGACCCAACTCCAGGAGGGCCCCACAAGTGAAGGAAACAGCGGCCCGAAGAGCAAGCACCCAGCTCCAGGCTCTGGCAGGTGGGACCCTGTGGCCTGCTTCCCCACCAGTTGCTGCGAGTGAGCGTGGTGGCCTACCCCGGCTGGCCTGGCCAGGTTGAGATTTTGGATGTGCCTTGGAACAACCAGGCAGCATGTGCACACACATGCACACACATCACACACAATCATACCACACACATCACACACAATCATACCACACACATCACACACAATCATACACACATGCACACACATCACACATAATCATACCACACATGCATGCACACACATCACACATAATCATACCACACACATCACACACAATCATACCACATACACATGCACACATATCACACACAATCATACCACATACACATGCACACACATCACACACAATCATACCACACACATCACACACAATCATACCACACACATCACACACAATCATACTCACACACATGCACACACAATCATACACACATGCACACACATCACACATAATCATACCACACATGCATGCACACACATCACACATAATCATACCACACACATCACACACAATCATACCACACACATCACACACAATCATACACACATGCACACACAATCATACTCACACACATGCACACACATCACACATAATCATACCACACATGCATGCACACACATCACACATAATCATACCACACACATCACACACAATCATACCACATACACATGCACACACATCACACACAATCATACCACACACATCACACACAATCATACCACATACACATGCACACACATCACACACAATCATACCACATACACATGCACACACATCACACATAATCATACCACACATGCATGCACATACATCACACACAATCATACCACACACATCACACACAATCATACCACATACACATGCACACATATCACACACAATCATACTCACACACACAATCGTACCACATACACATGCACACATATCACACACAATCATACCACACACACATGCACACACATCACACACAATCATACCCACACACATGCACACACATCACACACAATACCACACATGCATGCACACACATCACACACAATCATACCACACACACATGCACACACATCACATACAATCGTACACACATGCACACACATCACACACAATCATACTCACACACATGCACACACATCACACACAATCATACCCACACACATGCACACACAGCACACACAATACCACACATGCATGCACACACATCACACACAATCATACCCACACACATGCACACACATCACACACAATACCACACATGCATACACACACATCACACACAATCATACCACACACACATGCACACACATCACACACAATCATACACACACGCATGCACACACACACAATCGTACACACACATGCACACACATCACACACAATCATACCACACACACACATGCACACACATCACATACAATCATACCACACACGCATGCACACACATCACACACAATCATACCACACACTCATGCACACACATCACAGACAATTGTACACACATATGCACACACATCACACACAATCATACCACACACACATGCACACACATCACACACAATCATACCCACACACATGCACACACATCACACACAATACCACACATGCATGCACACACATCACACACAATCATACCACACACACATGCACACACATCACATACAATCATACACACATGCACACACATCACACACAATCATACTCACACACATGCACACACATCACACACAATCATACCCACACACATGCACACACAGCACACACAATACCACACATGCATACACACACATCACACACAATCATACCACACACACATGCACACACATCACACACAATCATACACACACGCATGCACACACACACAATCGTACACACACATGCACACACATCACACACAATCATACCACACACACACATGCACACACATCACATACAATCATACCACACACGCATGCACACACATCACACACAATCATACCACACACTCATGCACACACATCACAATTGTACACACATATGCACACACATCACACACAATCATACCACACACACATGCACACACATCACACACAATCATACCCACATGCACACACATCACACACAATACCACACATGCATGCACACACATCACACACATACCACACACACATGCACACACATCACATACAATCATACCACACACACATGCACACACATCACACACAATCATACCACACACATGCACACACATCACACACAATCACACACATGCACACACATCACACACAATCATACCACACACACATGCACACACATCACACACAATCACACACATGCACACACATCACACACAATCACATCACACACACGCACACACATCACACAATCATAACACACACACATGCGCACATCACACACAATCGTATACACACGCATGCACACACATCACACACAATCATAGCACACACATGCACACACATCACACACAATCACACCACACACACATGCACACACAGCACACACACATGCATGTACGTGTATCAGACATTACACCACATACCACACACGCCACACATCACACATGCACACACAACACACATCATTTACACACATGCCACATACCACACACACAAACATTGTGCACACATGCATCCCACAGATGCCTCACGCACACAATGTACCACACACACATACTGTGGTGATAAAATACATGGGCATGGCATTCAGGCAGAGATTGGTTCCATCCCTGTTCCTTTTTTTTTTTTTTGGAGACGGAGTCTCCCACTGTTACCCCTCTTGGAGCGCAGTGGCGTGATCTCAGCTCACTGCAACCTCTGCCTCCCAGGTTCGTGGAATTCTCCTGCCTCAGCCTCCCAAGTAGCTGGGATTACCGGTGCCCCCCACCACACCCAGCTAATTTTTTGTATTTTTAGTAGAGATGGGGTTTCACTATGTTGGCCAGGCTGGTCTTGACCTCCTGACCTTGTGCCCACCTCGGCATCCCAAAGTGCTGGGATTACAGGCGTGAGCCACTGCATCCGGCCTCCTGTACCATTATTTTACTAGCTGTGAATTTGGCCAAGTTGCTGGTGCTTTCTGGCCCTCAGTCTTTTTATCTGCAGAATGGCACCTGCTTTCTAAAATTGTTGGAGAGTCCTTCAGCTCAGGGGGCGAGGAGGACACAGCTTTGTGAGGCACTATTCACCTTTCGGTGGAAACTTTTTTTTTTTTTTTTTGAGACGGAGTCTCGCTCTGTCACCCAGGGTGGAGTGCAGTGGCCGGATCTCAGCTCACTGCAAGCTCCGCCTCCCGGGTTCACGCCATTCTCCTGCCTCAGCTTCCCGAGTAGCTGGGACTATAGGCGCCCGCCACCTCGCCCGGCTAGTTTTTTGTATTTTTTAGTAGAGACGGGGTTTCACCGTGTTAGCCAGGATGGTCTCGATCTCCTGACCTCGTGATCCGCCCATCTCGGCCTCCCAAAGTGCTGGGATTACAGGCGTGAGCCACCGCGCCCGGCCGGTGGAAACATTTTTAATTTTGTTTCTGTCCTGGGGGAGGAGGAGAGAAGGAAGACTGGAGGTGAGTTCTCCCACGTAAAACAGCTTCCTATGGATGATGAATCGAGACTCGCTGCATCTGCGCATGCTCATGCGGCCTCCCAGGGCCCGGGTGGCAGATGGGTGGCCTGGCGTGCGCATTCTTCGTTTCAGGCTGTACCGGGCCTCCCCTTCATAAAGACCTGTTTCTTCCCGGCTGCACTCTTGGCCCAGCCGCCGAAGCTCAATGAGCTATTCTGAGCTCCCGGCCTGCCCGCCGTGGACACACTCGGGCCTTCTGTTTGCCCACGGCCGCCCTGTAGGGCTTTCATAAAGCAGCCCTGTTCTCTCTCCCACCGCGCAGCCGCCTGCTCCTTGGGGCCTCCTTAGGGAGGAGGCCGTGCCAGCCCGGGAGCTGGGGGCGGGGGAGGCTGCGCTTTGCTGGCTTCCAGGAAGACGCACACGCTGTGTGTGGCCAGAGACCCGGGCACCTCTTTGTTGGCGGCCCCATTGAGTTAGGGGCGATTTGTTAGGGGCAAGACACGTGTTCCACAAGCAGGCTGCTGCTCACTCCCTTGAGAAAGGGCAGGCCTCCCTCTGAGATGCAAGCTCACCAGGCGCCGGGCCTTTGCACGAGCTATTCCTCTGATCTTCCTGGGGTGGTCTCTTCCTTCTTCCCCCTCCTCCCCTCCTCCCTCTCCCCTCCCTCTCCTCCCCCTCCCCTGTCCCTCCTCCCCTGCTCTCCCCTTCCTTCCCCCTCCCCTTCCCCTCCTCCACTCCTCTCCTCTCCCTCCTGCCCTCCTCCTCTTCCCCCCTCCCTCCCCCACCCCCTCCCCTCCTCCCCCACCCCTCCCCCTCCTCCCCCACCCCCTCCCCCTCCTCCTCCCCTCTCCTCCTTGCCTAAGCTTAAGTTTTCTTGTTTCCTGTCTCTACAGTCTCATGGGTCTTGTTTGAGTTCCTCCGTGCATTCGTCCTTGTCTTGCCCCTCTAGAGGGCATGTTTCCCAGGATCAAGGAGGAATCCGTCTTGTTCACGTGCATTCCCCAGACCCTACACAGTGCCTGACTCTGAGGAAGCCACCATCAAGATTTGTTAGATGAATGAATGAACTAACTAACCATGCAGTTAAGAAGTGAATCTATGAATCCATGAAGCAATGATTCAGCAGATCAATTACTTAATGAGACCAGGAGACATAGGCAGGAGAGAGACTGAGTTTCCCTTTAGCAGGAATCCTTGCCATACACATATGTATATTTCATCATCTAATCTTCCCCATTCACCTTTAAGCCCTTCCACAGCAGTGATGGGGCAGGCTCCTCTCCAGGGTACCCAAAACGCACCACCAGCCCCAGGCCTGGCACACACCGCTGCTCAAAGAACCTTGATTTAATGAATATGCCAAGGCCAGTCCCATGGCCTCTGATCAATTTTGGGGTCACCCTGGCTTTGTCCCACCTCAAGACCTTCACACCTGCTGTTCCCTGGACCTGGAATCCTGCCCCTGGCTTTTTCACATAAAGATCGCCCTGCACTAGAACACCCACTTCCCTGGGCAGCTGCCCCCACTGCATTCGGAACTGCTTCCCTGGAATTCTCTGTCCAGCAGCTGCATAGCCCCTTCCTAGACCTCACTGATGGAGTTAGTGCTTGTTTACCTATTTCTATCAGACTTGGAGCACCCTAGGGCCAGGACCTTCTTGCCCTGCTTGCCCTGTGTCCTCAGTTCCCGGGACAGTGTGGGCTCACGGGACCTGTTGAGTGAGCACTTCTCGTTAAGTAAACAAACGAGTGGACCAACAAGTGCAGAAAGCTGATGTGTGTCCATTTTACAGTGGAGGGCAGTGGCCCCCATCCAACACAGGGAATGCTGCAGTCGCAGAAGTTGTCAGAGATGCAGACACCAGAATCCCGTCCTCCACTCATTCACGCAACAGGTTTTCATCCAGTGCCTGTTGCCTGCAGAGACGGCCCTGTGGCGGGGTGCAGCCCAGGGAGCGGGGCAGGCCATGAAAAGGGCTTCCATGGAGGCAGGGACAGAGGCCAGGTACAGAGGGCCAGGACTCCCTGGAGAGGGGTGGTCAGGGAAGGTTCCCTGGGGGAGGCGAGGCAGTCCTGGAGTAGACTTCCGGAGAACTGCCTGGAATGGCAGGTCCCAAGAATGGAACTGCCATTCAGCAGTGGGTGAGAGCCAGGCAAGCAGTGTGCACAAAGGGAGGACCTCGAGGGGCTGTGGAGCGGACCTCCAGCCCAGCAGAGCGGATGCCGGGGGTGAGGCCTGGATCTGCTCTACACAGGCTCAAGAACCGGGGCCACTAGTAGAAGCCCGGGAGGATCTATTTTATGTCAAGATAAAGGAACATTTCCCAGGGGCAGAGCCATGCAGGTAGAATGAACTTTCTGAGGAAGGAGTGAGCTCTCCACCCCTGGGGGTATGTAAGCTGTGATGCTGGAGAGGGATGACGGGTTCGCCTAGATAGAAAACCTGGAAAATCCCTTCTGATCTAAAAAATCTATATGGAAAAGTGTCTAATGCAGGCAGAGGAGGTATTTATCAGATAATATCCACATAATTTTCATACAGATATGCATCAAGGTGATCATTACAGAGATTTTTTTATGGAAGGCAAAAAACCCATCTCATAAATCCCACTTGTAGAGAGTTATTCTCATGCAATCAACACATGAGTATTCAGACACTTGGCTAAAATCACTGCAATGGTGTTTGTAACAGGAAAATTGGAAACAATCAAAATGTTAACTTATATGTTTATTTTCTGTCTCCCCTCTAAGCTGTGAGCGCCAAGACGGTGGACCTTGTCCATCTCATCGGCAGCTCTGTCCTTCAGATGCAGTAGAAGAGATAGAATGTGCTGTTTGTTTGTTCGTTTCATCTTTTTAAATTTTGTTTTCTCACTGCCTATTCTGTGAACCTATGTACTCTTTTTTTAAAAGTATAATTTGGCCGGGCGTGATGGCTCATGGCTGTAATCCTAGCACAGTGGGAGGCTGAGGTGGGCGGATTGCTTGAGGCCAGGAGTTTGAGACCACCCTGGCCAACGTGCTGAAACCCCGTCTCTACTAAAAATACAAAAATTAGCCAGGCGTGGTGGCACACACCTGTAGTCCCAGCTACTCGGGAGGGTGAGGCATGAGAATCACTTGAACCTGGGAGACGGAGGTTGCAATGAGCCTAGATTACACCACTCCACTCCAGCCTGGGCAAAAGAGTGAGACTCTGTCTCAAAATCAATCAATCAATCAATCAATAAAGTGATAAAAGTATAACTCTACTGATGAGACAGAGAGTTCATCAAAATGTTATTATAACAGCAGTTGTTTCTGGGTGATGGATCGAAGATTATTTTTATTTTGTTCTTTATGTTGCACTGAGTTTTTCATGCTATCTACAATAGACACATATGATGTTTGTAAAGTGAAAAATTTTTGAGAAAAAACAGAATGACGTCAGAGTTTAAAAAAAAAAAAGCAAGAAAGAAAAACGGCTTCGTTTGCTGAGCTCTGAGATTGGATTTTTTAAAGCCAAACAAAATCATGTAAGACTTTCTCTGAATGCCCCTAGTGGTATCTTCTTGCCATCAGGCTAGGATCACATAAGAACAACCCAACTCGTTTGGGGATGAAAATTGTTTTCAGTGCGGCAGTAGCCACCTCTAAACTCGCCTCCTCCACCCAGCCTACCATGGGCGTGGACTTGACATTTATCTGGGCTCACAAGCCGGCAGTGCTGTCTGGATGTCCCAAAGCCACTTCTGCTCAAGGCAGATAACTGCCAAGGGAATATCTCCGCCAACGAAGAATCTGCCTTTGAATCTGTCTTCCCAAACAAGCAAGCTCTCTCAGTGTTCAGAAGAAAACAGCTCGCTCTGAGGTGTTCACATTTGTGGAGCTCTCCAGTTCTTAGGGCCCAAAGGGGTTCAGCCTCCTGGCAGGGTTGGGATCACAGCTACCTACCAGAAGGCACTGCTCACCATCTGTCACCCTGGGGAAGTAGAGCGGTCCCCAACCACTGGACATGTGCAAGTCGGCTGGGCCGCCCTTTGTCAGAGAGCTTGTAGAGGAAGTTCGATCATCAGATGCGGGCGGGGGCGGGTCTTATTGTCTCCAATAGCCAGGTGACAGGGCCTGTGCTCAGAGGGTGAAATTCACCAGGGTCTGCTAGTCTACCCAGTAAATCTGGGTCCCCACTGCACTTACTGGTAGCATTCTGTACAAGATGTTAGGGTTGCCTAGAGGAGGAAGGGGACCTTTGGGAGAGACAAGGGGCTCTCACCCTCTGGTTCCACAATGACAGCACAGGATTTGCCAGTTCAGGGTCCCTGCTCCGGGAGCTCATGCCTGTAGCTGCCCCGTCTCACAGATAGAAGCACACACAGGCACCTCTCCTCACGTGCAGCTGGCTCTGAGGTTCATGGAACAAGAAGAGCCAATTCCTAGGAGGAGGCCGGTTCAAACTCTGCCTTTTTCTGACTGTGTACCCTTGGAGAAGTTATACACCTCTCTGAAAAATTGTTGAAAGTAAACTTACTGCACAGGACGCATTCTATGCTCAGTTATGTCTGCCGAGTTCAGCTGGGGTGCAGGCACTACCAAGGGCCCCAAGAAAAGAAAAGGGTGCAGAGCAGGGGCTGCTTTCAAGGACCTGCCATGCTAGTGAAGGTGGAACAGTAAAGAGGGTCCCGGGTGTACGGGCGCGGGCAGTGACGGGAGCACAGACCGGGTGAGGCGTGGGAGGGTGAGGGAGGCCTTCTGCAGAGAGGATGCCCCGTGGACAGCGTCAGGGAGACCTCAAGAGACAGGGATGGCTGGGTGGGCACAGGGCTCACTGGCCAGGCAACATCGCCATTATTTCTGTTATTATTACTTCTCCTGCTGAGGCACAGAAAGGGTAAGACACCTGCCCAGGGCCACACTCTTAGAAAGTGGCAGGGCCAGGACTTGGCCACAAGCCTGTCTAGGGGCCCCCATGCACACGGTGCGCTGGTCTTCAATGGTTCAACGGGTGCACAGGTAGGATCTCTTTTCTTTTCTTTCTTTCTTTTTTCTTGTTTTTTTTGAGATGGAGTCTCACTCTGTCACCCAGACTTGAGTGCAATGGCGTGATCTTGGCTCACTGCAACCTCCATCTCCTGGGTCCAAGCGATTCTCTCACCTCAGCCTCCAGAATAGCTGGGATTACAGGCATGTGCCATCATGCTGGATGAATTTTTGTATTTTTAGTAAAGGTGGGGTTTCACCATGTTGGTCAGGCTGGTCTTGAACTCCTGACCTCAAATGATCCACCCGCCTCGGCCTCCCAAAGTGCTGGGATCACAGGCGTGAGCCACTGCGCCAGGCTCGTGGGTGGGATCTCTGATCCTCGCGGTTCATGGATCTCCTGATTATGCTCCAAATCCACCTTCTGCTTTCTTGACATCAAACCTAAGAAACAAGGGCCCACGACATTTTCTGCTTAAGCCCAAAATTCTGGTAACCAGAAGGGACCCCTGAGAGGACCCCCAGGTCTGTCTCCATCCTGAGGGGCTGCCGCTCTGGTTTCTCCCCAACGTTGGGGACGGAGGGCCCTGTCTGACCTCATGAAGGTGCCGTTCCAGAGAGTCAAGCACCGAATTGGGCCAGCCCAGGTGGTCACTCAGCTCTGCTGAGGCCGCTTGGATCTCAGGGTGACTGGCCCTGTCAGGGTGACTCAGCTGTTCCTGCAGCTGGGCGTGGGCTGATGGCTGGGAGCTCTCCAGGCAGCCCGCAGTGGCCAGGCCGCAGCAAGGCAGGCGGAAGCAGCCCCAGAGGACTCACCGAGTTCTTATTTTGCTTTTAAAGCCTCCAGCTCCTGGCCCAGGGAGCCAGGTACGCTCAGCCTGTTGGAAAAGCGCCTCCTGCTCAGGGAAGCCTCCGTCATGGGGAAAAGCTGGGATGCTCAGAACCAAACAGGAACTGAAAGTCAGCCCAGCCAAGTCCTTCATTTCACAACTGAGGAAACTGAGGCCCAGAGAGGCTGACCTGCTTGGGGTCATGCACACGTAGGGTGGTGCAGGCCTGTGATCTTTGCACTGGGCCCCCAGACCTCTCTGGGGAGACCCCACACTGCTCGGAACCAGCAAGCTGCTGAGTGATGCCGCAGGACTCCCTGAAAAACTGGCCCATTGAAGACCAGCGCAGGGTAGGCAGGAGGGCCCCCAGGCGGACCTGGGACCCAGTCCTGGCCCTGCCAGTTTCTAACTGGTTGGCCCTGGACAGGTGGCCTCAGTCTCCCTTCTGGCCACCTTCTGGGATCTCCAGGAGAGTTCAGTGAGTGGCAGTGTGCGGTCAGCCCGGTGCACACAGGGCTCCCTCTGTGTTCACCAAACCTCAGAGGAGGTGGCCCTGGAGCCTTGAAGAACAGGGTGCCTCCTGCCTGCCACTTGTGGAAAAGCCCACCTGGCCCTCCCACGCACATAAACACATGGACACGAGACCTTGAGAGCACCTGGAGAATTTGCTTCTCCTGAGAGCAGGCTGGAGTTCAGGGGTCAGAGCAGGTGAACCTGGGCTTTCCCTCTGCAAAACTCACCTGTGAATTTGTGCAACAAATATTTACCGAGTGCTTGCTGTGTACAAGGTCCTGCCCCAGGGCTGGAGACAGAGCCATGACCAAAGCAAACAGAATCCTGCCCCATCGTCCTTACTTCCAGAGGGCGAGATCATCAACAAGAGTCACAAATGATCAAACGCATGTGGGGAGTAACCTAGTGACTGTGGAGCAGGGATTGGAGAGGGATCGGTGCCACCGAGAAAAGAGCGAGCAGAGCAAGGGACTAGGAAGCGACAGGGGTGGGAATTGTAGAGGGGGACCCGGAAAGGGCCAGCCCGGGCAGGTGACCTCTGAACAGAGGGTGGAATGAGGTGAAGGCACAAGCCATGAAGCTTTCTGCAGGAAGAACTTTCCAGGTGGGGGAACAGCCCCTGCAAAGGCCCTGAGGCAGGAGCCCCATGTAACAGCAGCCGCAGGAAACAAAGGAGGGAAGGAGGGGATGAGGGGAGGACGTGGAGGATGCCATGCGCAGGTGTGGATTGGGAGAGGGGACCCGTCTGCCTCATCTGTGGCGTCGGCTTGTTCTGTTTCAGGGCGATAGAATTGCTCAGCCTCCACGAGGTACAAAATCCCAGACGACAAGGAGATCCATGAAGGGGGAAATGAGAATCCCACCAGTTTGAAACATGCCATGTTGGCAACGCTCCTTCCTCGAGGCTTCTTTGTCCCCCTCCCCAACCTCATTTCACACTCTGGTCCTCACACAGTACAGTCTCAGAAGGCCATGGCCACAAAGGGTCGGGGCACCAGCCTTAGGACAAAGACCCAAATCGTCAACCAGATGTCACAGCTGCTGACCCTGGCCTCACCCAGCCACCCTCTACCTTGCCCCCTGTCCCCACCCAAGCCTTGACAGAAGCTCTTCCCTCCATTAGGAACGTGCTGCCTTCACTGTCCGCCCATGGCGGTGCGCATCTTTCGGGTCTCACACGTGGTGATAACTCAGACAACTCAGTCAACTACTCATTGACTGAATGAATACATTCACAGTTATGTCTCCAGGGTCCTCAACTGATTCCTTACATTAGCTGAGTACCTGCCGCGTACCATACCTCTTTCTCAGATTTCCAGTCAGGGATCAGGAGACCTGGGTTTTAGCTGCATGACTTGGAGCAAGTCACGTGTCCTCTCTGGCCCTCAATTACAATCAGATCTTTCAGAGCTGGAAGGGATCGTCGAGTTCTCCAGTGTAAGCCCTTGCCCGATGCATGGGACAGCTCTGCGGCGTCCACGCTCAGTCACGACCCAGTCTCTCTTTGAGACGGAGTTCACTCCCAAACTCCTAAGAAAGTTCACTCCTGGGTATCTTCCAGATTAAATGAAGATCCCTCAGACTGGAAAAGGCTTAGGTGTTAGCAGACCTGGTTCAGATTACACTTCTAGCTCTATGACCTTGGGCATGTCACTTAACCTTTGTGAGCCCAAGGTTTACCATCCATAAAATGGGGGTTATCATTGTTTTCTGTTAGAGTTGTCTCCAGGATCCAGCAAGATGGCCAGGAAGTGCCTGGCACACTGTAGACTCTGAGACATTTAAGAGATGTAAAATACACACCAAGGAGCTCCAGTCCTGATTGCTACAGCAGTTCCCAGGACCTAGACTCCGCGTGGTTCCGGATGAGGAGCTGGGAGGGGAGGGCTGGCAGAAGGTGGTCGTCTGCAGGTCCTGGTAAAGTAGCACGTCCTAGGAGGGGGCCATAATGAAGACAAGGTCAGAATGGTGTAGGAAGGAAACTAGATACATAAATGACAGATAAGTAAATATTTTGTTATTGTGGTCAGATACACAAGCCTTAAAAATTTACCATTTTAACCATTTTTAAGTGTACCGTTCTAGGGACTTTAAGTACATTCACAGCTGGGCACAGTGGCTTGTGCTTGTAATCCCAGCTGAGGTGGGAGGACCACTTAAGGCCAGGAGTTCAAGGCCAGCTTGGGCAACATAGTGAGACCTTGTACAAAACAACAAAAATTAGCTGGACCTGGTGGCACACGCCTTTGACTCCAGCTACTCCGGAAGCTGAGGTGGGAGGATCACTTGAACCTAGGAGCTCGAGGCTGCAATGAGCTATTATCACACCACTGCACTCCAGCTGGGGCAATAGAGCAAGACCCTCTCTCTGAAAAAAAATTGTTTTTAAGTATATTCATAGTCTGGGTACAGTGGCTCACGCCTGTAATCCCAGCGCTTCGGGAGGCCAAGGCGGGCAGATCACCTGAGGTCAGGAGTTTGAGACTAGCCTGGCCAACATGGCAAAACCTCGTCTCTACTAAAAATACAAAAATTAGCCAGGCATGGTGGCGCACGCCTGTAATCCCAGCTACTCGGGAGGCTGACGCATGAGAACTGCTTGAGCCCAGGAGGTGGAGGTTGCAGTGAGCCGTGATTATGCCACTGCACTCCAGCCTGGGCGACACAAAAAAATAAAAAATAGGCCAGGCGAGGTGGCTCACGCCTGTAATCCCAGCACTTTGGGAGGCCGAGGTGGGCGGATCACAGGCTCAGGAGATGGAGACCATCCTGGCTAACACGGTGAAACCCCGTCTCTACTAAAAATACAAAAAGTTAGCCGGGTGTGGTGGTGGGCGCCTGTAGTCCCAGCTACTTGGGAGGCTGAGGCAGGAGAATGGTGTGAACCTGGGAGGCAGAGCTGGCAGTGAGCCAAGATCACGCCACTGCACTCCAGTCTGGGCGACAGAGCGAGACTCCATCTCAAAATAAATAAATAAATAAACAAATAAAATAAAATAAAATAAAAAGTACATTTACAGTGTTGCGCAGTCATCACCTCCTCACCCATCTCCCGAACTTGTTCAATTTCCCTTACTGAAACGGTGTCCCCACTAACCACCAACACTCATTCCTCTCCCCCCAGGCCCTGGCACCCACCATTCTACTTTTTATCTTTATGAATTTGTCAACTCCAGGAAACTCATATAAGTGGAATCCTACAGTATTTGCCCTTTTGTGACTGGCTTGTCTCACTTAGCTTAATGTCTTCAAAGTTCATTCATGTTGTAGCATGGGTCAGAATTTCCCCCTTTTTTTTAGTTTGAGACGGTTTCTCACTCTGTCACCCAGGCTAGCGCGCTCTCAGCTAACTGCAGCCTCGACCTTCTGGGCTCAAGCAATACTCCCAACTCAGCCTCTGGAGTAACTGGGACTACAGGCACTTACTACCACAACTGGCCAACTTTTGTTTTTTTGCAGAGACTGGGTTTCCCCATGTTGCCCTGGCTGGTCTCGCACTCCTCGGCTCAAGCCATCCTCCCTCCTTGGCCTCCCAAGGTGCTGGGATTACAGGTGTGAGCCACAATGCTGGGAGCGATTTTCCTCCTTTTTAAGGCTGAATAACATTCTGTTGTATGAATGTGCTACATTCTGTTTATCCATTCATCTGTCAATGGACATTTGGGTGTTTCCACATTTTGGTTACTGTGAATGATGCTCCTGTGAGCAGGGATATACAAGTATCTGTTTGGGTCCCTGCTTTCAGTTCTTTTGGGTATATGCCCAAAAGCAGAATTGCTGGATCATATGGTAATTCTGTGTTTAATTTTTAAAATATTTTAATTTTTTTCTTTTTTTCTTTTGTTATTGTTTTTATTTTCTTGTTGTTGTTGTTTTTGAGAGGGAGTCTTGCTCTGTCGCCCAGGCTGGAGTGCAGTGGTGCAATCTCAGTTCACTGTAACCTCTGCCTCCCCGGTTCAAGCAATTCTCCTGCCTCAGCCTCCCAAGTAGCTGGGATTACAGGTGCCCGCCACTACGCCCAGCTAACTTTTCTATTATTAGTAGAGACAGGGTTTCATCATGTTGGTCAGGCTGGTCTCGAACTCCTGACTTCAAGTGATCCACCCACCTCGGCCTCCCAAAGTTCTGGGAGGGGTTACAGGCATGAGCCAATGCTCCTGGCCCATTTCTTAATTGGGTTGTTTGTTTTTTGTTGTTGAGTTGTAGTTCTTTATATATTCTGGATATTAATCTCTTATCTGATATGTGATTTGTAATCATTTTCTCCCAGTCCATGGGTTGCCTTTTCAGTGTGTCAATAATGTCTTTTGATGCACAAAAGCTTTTAATTTTGATGAAGTTCAGTTTATCTATTTTTTCTTTTGTGGCCTGTGCTTTGGTGTCATAGCCAAGAAATCATTGCCGGATTCAATGTCATGAATCCTTTCCTCTATGTTTTCTTCTAAGAGTTTTATAGTTTCAGCTCATATATTTAGATCTGTGATCCACTTTTAATAATTTTTGAATAGGGTATAAGCTCAGGGACCAGTTTTGCTCTTTTGCATGTGAATATCCAGTTTTCCCAACACCATTTGTTATAAAGACTACCCTTTTCCCGTTGAATGGTCTTGACACTTTAGCTAACATTCACTGAAAAAAGTCATTGAAAAAAATCTTAATATATAATAATATATAATTATATATTTATAGTAATTATATTATAATATATTATTATGTTTAAATATATAATAATTATATATATTATAGTATATGTTATATAATATATTATAATATATAATTGTATATTATAATTATATATATTATTATCTACATATATAAAAAATACTGGGATCTTTATTCTAACGCATTGATTTATATGTCTGTCTTCATGCCAGTATCACACTGTTTTGATAACTGTAGCTTTGTAGTAAGTTTTGATCAGGAAGGGTATTTTGAACTTTGTTCTTTTGCAAGATTATTTCACTATTTGAGATCCTTTGAGATTCCATATAAATTTTAGGAAGGATTTTCCTATTTCTACAAAAAAAAAGTCCTTAGTATTTTGACTGGAATTGCATTGAACCTGTAGATCATTTTGAGTAGTATTGACATCTTACCAATATTAAAGATAAATTTTTCTTTTTTTTTGAAACAGAGTCTCACTCTGTCATCCGGGCTGGAGTGCAGGGGCACGATCTCAGCTCACTGCAACCTCCACCTCCTAGGTTCAAACAATTATTCTGTCTCAGCCTCCTGAGTAGCTGGGACTACAGGCACATGCCACCATACCTGGCTAATTTTTGTATTTTTTGTAGAGATGGGGTTTCACCATATTGGTCAGGCTGGTCTGGAACTCCTAACCTCAGGTGATCCACCCAGCTTGGCCTCCTGAAGTGCTGGGATTACAGGCATGAGCCACCATGCCCAACTAGGATAAATTTTTCAAAATGACATTTAGTCATGAAATTGCTAAGGAAAATAGTCTGGCAGTTTCTCAGAAAGTTAAGCATAGAATTACCATATGATCCAGAAGTTCCATTCCTAGATATATAGCCAAAATAACTGAAACCAGGGACTCAAACAGATACTTGTATACCAGTGTTCAGCATTATTCACAAAAAACAAAAGATGAAAGCAACCTGAGTGTGCAGCAACAGATGAATGGATAAGCAAAATGTAGTGTATACATACAGTGAAATATTATTTGTCTGTAAAAAGGAATGAACTTCTGATACATGCTATAACATGGATGCACAAAGACATTATAGTTAGTGACACAAGCCAGACACGAAAAGAAAAATATTGTATTAATCCACTTACATAAGGTTCCTAGAATAGACAAATTTATAGAGACAGGAAATAGAATAAAGATTACCAATGGGGAGGAAGAAATAGGGAGTTATTGTTCAATGGGTATAGAGTTTCTGTTTGGGATGATGAAAAAAAGTTCTGGAAATAGATAATGCTGATGGTTATACAGTGTTGTGAATATACTTAATGCCACTGAACTGGACACTTAGAATGGTTAAAATGGTAAATTTTATGTTACATGATGTAAATGTGATATGGTTAGGCTTTGTGTCCCCACCCACATCTCATCTCGAATTGTAGTTCCCAGGTATTGAGGGAGGGACTTGGTGGGAGGTGATTGGATCATGGAGGTGGTTTCCCCCGAGCTGTTCTCGTGATAGTGAGTGAGTTATCATGAGACCTGTTAGTCTTGCAAGGCAGTTTTCCCTGCTCTTACATGCTCTCTCTTGCCTGCCACCATGTAAGATGTGCCTGCTTTGCCTTCTGCCATGATTGTAAGTTTCCTGAGGACTTCCCAGCCATGTGAATCAATTAAACCTCTTTCTTTTATAAATTACCCAGTCTGAGGCAGTTCTTTATCGCAGTGTGAAATCAGACTAATATTAATACAAAACATATATTTTACCATAATAGAAAATGTTTTGAAAGGAGACATTTATTCCCTGATTACCAGTGTCATGCATTTTCATAGATGACAATGTGGAAATACAGAGAACACACAGAAGGAATGCAGGGAAAGGATGAAAAATGCAAATAGCTGTCAGATTTGGGGCAGCAGTCCAGTTTTTCGGTGATTGACCCAGGACATGGACGAAGTGGCTTCCCTGTGAGTTCGCCAGCCATGCGCTGACTCTGCTGTCTGGTGGTGAGCACCCTCCATGTGCAGGTGAGCACATGCCTCCGAGGAGACGTCGTTGCCCTTCAGTTGGCTTGGACACACATTTCCCTTGGCTGTTCCTACTTGGGTTTCTCTCTGCTCCCAGAAAGCTTAGTGAGGATGACTGGGATTCCAAGATTCCAAGATTATATCTTGCAAGAGTGAAACACTAGGGTTTTTTCTGCTGCTTTATTTATTTATTTATTTATTTATTTATTTATTTCTAAGAATGTTGCACTGGACTTTCTAGTTTTATGTCAAAAGAATTTTATTGTTTTTGTTATTGTTGTTTTGAGACAAGAGTTTCGCTCTTATCGCTCAGGGTGGAGTACAATGGCTCTATCTCACTCACTGCAGCCTCTGCCTCCCGGGTTCAAGTGATTCTCCTGCCTCAGCCTCCCAAGTAGCTGGGATTATAGGTGCAGACCATCATGCCCAGCTAATTTTTTGTATTTTCGTTAGAGACGGGGTTTCGCTGTGTTGGCCAGGGTGGTCTCGAACTCCTGACCTCAGGTGATCCACCTGCCTCAGCCTCCCAAAGTGCTGGGATTACAGGTGTGAGCCACCGCACCTGGCCAATGTCAAAAGAATGTTGATTGCTGGTCATTTTCACACCTACAAAATTATGACGGCAAATTCTGCAAAATGACTCTTAAACAGAACCTCAACATTACTCATACTCTTTCCTGATAAACCCATGTATAGGAACCTATCCAGAGGAAATATTTGAATTATAAAAGGGTGTTTTGCAGCATCATTTACAACAGCAAAGACCTGTCCATCAAGAGGATTATGACCATCCACTCATGGATGCCTTTGCATATGTCACTTGCAAGGAGGGCTGTGTTAAAACTGCATGATATTGCAAGAAGGGTAGAATAAGTGAAACAAGCAGGATACAAAAGTTTCATGCAGTATATGCTTAAACTCTATTAGAGAGGCACAGCAATAAAATCTTTTCAAATACCTTTAACAGCATGAAACAGTTCAGTCCATGGTTTTTAGTGAAAAAGACCATGAAACTGTGGATGAAAATTGCTACAATGTCATGTATGAAAAATATAGGCTGCTGGGTACAGTAGCTCACACCTATAATCCTGGCACTTTGGGAGACCGAGGCAGGCAGACCACCTGAGATCAGGAGTTCGAGAACAGCCTGGCCAACATGGCAAAACCCTGTCTCTACAAATACAAAAATTAGCAGGCGTGGTGGGGCATGCCTGTAATCCCAGCCACTCGAGAGGCTGAGGCAAGAGAATTGCTTGAATCCAAGAGGTGGAGGTTGCAGTGAACTGAGATCATGCCACTGTACTCCAGCTCAGGTGACAGAGCAAGATTCTATCTCAAAAGAAAAAAAGAAAAGAAAAGAAAAAAATATAGGCTGGGCATAGTGGCTCAGGCCAGGCAAGGTGGTGCATGCCTGTAATCCCAGCACTTTGGGAGGCCAAGGCAGGAGGATCACCTTAAGGACCCAGGAGTTTGAAACCAGCTTGGGGAACAAAGTGAGATCCCATCTTGACAAAAAAAAAAAAAAAAGCAAAACAACCCAAAAAAAAAACCCGACAATTAGTTGGGTGTGGTGCCACATGCCTGTAGTCTCTGCTACTTGGGAGACTGGGGTGGGAGGATTGCTTGAGCCCAGGAGTTTGAAGCTGCAGTGAACTATTATTGCACCACTGTACTCCAGTCTCCAGGTGATAGAGGGTATCTCTAGAAAAGCAAAAAGGAAGGAATGGAAAGAAGGAAGGAAGGGAGGCAGGCAGGCAGGAAGGAAGGACCTTAATAACAAAGATTGGACGGAAATATACCAACATGTTAATAATGATTGGCTTTAACTTGTGGTATAATGAGTCACTTTTCTTTTCTTTTTTTTTTTTTTTTTGAGATGGAGTCTTGCTCTGTCGCCCAGGCTGGAGTGCAGTGGTGCAATCTCGGCTCACTGCAAGCTCCGCCTCCCAGGTTCACGCCATTCTCCTGCCTCAGCCTCCCGAGTAGCACCCGCCACCACGCCCAGCTAATTTTTGTATTTTCAGTAGAGACGGGGTTTCACCTTGTTAGCCAGGATGGTCTGGATCTCCTGAACTTGTGATCCACTCCCCTCGGTCTCCCAAAGTGCCGGGATTACAGGCGTGAGCCACCATGCCGGCTCTTTTTTCTTTTTCACCTCTTTTTTTTTTTTTTTTTTTTTTTTTTTTAACGTTTTCACTATCATAAAGCCATCCAACTGTTAAAATCAGGAAAGAAAGTAGGTTATTTTTATGCTTAGGCAAATTGAAACTTCATCAAAATGTAAGTCCTTGTGTTAAGGTGAGAATAGAGGTGTTTTTTCTATTTTCTAAATTTTTATTTGCTTTATTGTATTGCCGTTATAATAAATTCTATGTGTCATTTTTAACCCATTGAATTTAGCCATTTCCCTTGTCACCTTCCCACCGTCCCAACGCCAACCCCACTTCCCAATGACTAGAGCCCAAACTTAGCTGGGAGCGACAGTGTGTAGTTGGCAATGATCCTTCCTTGTTATTTGGAGTCAACAGCAGGAACCAGACACACAGGTGAGACCAGCGAGAACCTCTGGGAAGCTGGCCTGACCTCCCCACCCCTTCATGACTCTGTGAACTTAGTTCCCCAGGCTCAGGCCCTCTGGCCCGTGCCTCTTCCCATATGTTCCCCTCCACGGAGCCACCCCAGGGTGGGCAGGTGCAGAGGCAGAAACCTGCTGAGGATGCCCAATATGACTTATTGTCCATTCCCCACAGCCTGGGGGCGCCTTCTCCACCCAGATCGGGTGCCTGAAAACACGTTGGCCGTGGAAACCCCTATTAACGTGAAGGCGTCTCGCTTCAGCTGTCAACACTGTCACCACCAAACAAGATTGCCAGGGTTCCCAGAGCAGGAGAGAGGAAAAGGGTTGTGTGGACAATTTAGAGTTGCCAGCTCTGTTTTTCCCTTCCAAAGACATTTTGTTAAAATTTTTCTTGCTAGAATTCTTCTTCTTCCCCTTCCCCTCTTTCTCCTTCTCCTCCTCCTCCTCCTCCTCCTTCTTCTTCTTCTTCTTCCTCCTCCTCCTCCTCTTTCTTCTTCTTCTTTGTCCTTTTCCTCTTTCTCTTCCCCCTCTCTTTCTCCTTCTCCTTCTTCTTCCAGGGTTTGGCTCTGTCACCCAGCCTGGAATGCAGTGGTGTGACCTCAGCTCACTGCAACCTCCACCTCCCAGGTTCAAGCAATCCTCCCACCCCAGCCTCGCAAATAGCTGGGACTACAGGTATGTGCCTCCATGTCCAGCTAATTTTTTTTTTGTATTTTTAGTAGAGAAAGGGTTTCACCATGTTGCCCAGGCTGGTCTCAAACACCTAGGCTCAGGCAGTCTGCCCATCTCAGCCTCTCAAAGTGCTAGGATTACAGAAGTGAGCCATTGCACCTGGCCCACCATTCCTTTTTGTAGTTTTTTTTTTTTTTTTTAGAGACAGGATCTCACTATGTTGCCCAGGCTGGACTCAAACTCCTGGGACCAAGTGATCCTCCTGCCTCAGCCTCACCAGTAGATGGAACAATAGACATGAATACCACACGTGGCTACTACCATTTCTTAAAAGAAAAAATACTTAAATGTAGGAGGAACTTAATCTCAGAATATGGAAAATAGCAAGAGAGAACAGTTGTCAACTGCATACTGATATTTCCAAAACTCTTTTGTAGAGAACATGTGTTAAAAGTTCATTTCAAACAGCGCAAATGTCTATCAACTGATGAATGGGTAAGTGAAAGGTGGTCTGTCCACACGGTGAAATATTATTCAGTCATGAGAAGGAATGAAGTGACTAGACGCGGTGGCTCACGCCTGTAATCCCAGCACTTTGGGAAGCTGAGGCAGGTGGATCATCTGAGGTTGGGAGTTCAAGACCAGCCTGGACAGCATGGTGAAACCCCATCTCTGCTAAAATACAAAAATTAGCCCAGCATCATGGTGGGTGCCTGTAATCCCAGCTGCTCAGGAGGCTGAGGCAGGAGAATTACTTGAACCCGGGAAGCAGACGTTGCAGTGAGCTGAGATCGCGCCATTGCACTCCGGCCTAGGTGACAGAGCAAGACTCCATCTCAAAAAACAAAAAACAAAATGAAACAAAACAAAAAAACAGAAAAGGAATGAAACGCTGATACACCTCAAAAACATGGCGCTAACTGAGAGAAGCCAGGCACAAAAGGCCACACATCGTATGATTCCATTCACATAATGTTCAAAATAGGCGAACTGATTGAAAAAAGAAGTGGATTGCTGGTTGCCAGGGACTGAGAGGAGGGAGAAATGGTGAGTGACTGCTAATGGGTGTGAGGTTTCTTTTTTTTTTTTGAGACGGAGTCTCGCTCTGTCGCCCAGGCTGGAGTGCAGTGGCCGGATCTCAGCTCACTGCAAGCTCCGCCTCCCGGGTTTACGCCATTCTCCTGCCTCAGCCTCCCAAGTAGCTGGGACTACAGGCGCCCACCACCTCGCCCGGCTAGTTTTTTGCATTTTTTTAGTAGAGACGGGGTTTCACTGTGTTAGCCAGGATGGTCTCGATCTCCTGACCTCGTGATCCGCCCGTCTCGGCCTCCCAAAGTGCTGGGATTACAGGCTTGAGCCACCGCGCCCGGCCGTGAGGTTTCTTTTGAGGGTGATGAAAATGTTCTAGAACTAAGTAGTAGTGATAGTTGTACAACATCGTAAACATACTAAAAACTACTGAGTTGTATACGTAAAATAATAAATTGTATGTTACGTGAATTATATGGCAATAAAACATACATTAAAAACTAAATGTAGGTTAGGCACAGTGGCTCAGGTTTGTAATCCCAGGACTTTGGGCGTCCAAGGCGGGCGGATCTCTTGAGGTCAGGAGTTCAAGACCAGTCTGGCCAACATGGCGAAACCCCCGTCTCTACTAAAAACACAAAAAATTAGCCGGGCCAGGTGGCCCACGCCTGTAATCCCAGCTACCTGGGAGAAGGACACATGAGAATCGCTTGAACCCAGGAGGCGGAGGTTGCAGTGAGCCGAGATCCCGTCACTGCACTCCAGCCTGGGCGACATAGTGAGGCTCTGTCTTAAACAAGAAACAAAAAATAAAACAACAACAACAAAAAACCCAAAAAGGAAAAACAAAAGCTAAATGTAAGGCAAGGTCTGAGAATGTACACAAATGACAACACTGAGCTTTATTTTGTATCCTTCTGGCGTGGGTTGTTGTCATCTTCCCTTGGATTTTGCAACTGTTGCAAATCCATTTTCAGAGTGGGGTGGGCCGGGGTGGAAGTCAAAGAGCTCACACTTCCACTCAAGGCACAATATTCTGTCTGAGCTGTCACTGGTCAAGGCTGCTGGGTGGTGTCAACCCCTGGCCTTTCCATCCTGCCCTGAATTGGGCAGAGAGGCTTCCAGGAAGCCCGCAGGCACAAAGATGCAGACGCTGCCTCTGGCAGAGGGGCTGATGTCCCAGGAGAGGCCCTGAGGGCAGTGGCTGCCTATTCCAATGGCTGTCCACCTCCGAAGGACGCCTTTGGTGCAGGTGATGGGTGCCTCTCCCTTTGGAGTTGCCGGTGCTGCTGCCCTGGGAAGCCCCCTCCTACCTTTGCCCCTCCCCCATTGCTTAGCTCCTGCTCTGTTCCTGATGATGGCTGGGAGTGGAACTGTGATGTACACCATGAATTGGAAGCTGACTGTCACACCATGGCAGCAGGGACCAGCACAGAGGCAGTGCTGCCCACAGACATAGAGAGCCCTGAGTGAGGAGAGAGCTGGGAAGGTCTCGGCTGTCCACTGGCAAAGGACAATGGATCTCCAAGGGGTGCAGCCGGCTGATGGGTGATGGCATGGATGGAGGGTGGGTACATCAATGCTGGATCATCAGCTCTGTGTGCCCCCGCAGGGAGAATCGCCCCTGCCAAAGCCCCGGCTGCTCCAGATCCACACCAGCCGCTTTAGGGGTGTCTGTGGACCCAGGACCCACACAGCCTCCAGAGCCAAGAGTCCCGAGTGTGTGCACCTGTCAGCCTGGGTCTGGACTTGCAGCCCCAGCCAAGGGGGCCCAGGTCATGCACACAGCTGAGCATGAACGCGGGCGCTCCTGCACTTGCGTGATGCTGGCAGTCTTGTGTCCCTCCCAGCTGAGCTGTGGGAGGGTGAGGGCAGGCGTGAGAATGTGGGAGTGTGCCAGGGTGTTGCATTCCTGCGCAGCGACGGCGCGTGTGCATGAAGGTTTGTTGGTGGGCGGGCACCTGTGTGCTTGCCTGGGAGTGAGAGGGAGTTGTTGGGGTGGCTACTGCTGGGAGCAGGGAGGAGGGGACTACAGAGGACCGCCGGGGACCTTCCCTGGCTGGCTGCCTGCCCAGGCTTCCGTGTGTTTTGGTAGGGCTGCCCAGGCCCAAGGGCCCTCAGTGTCCAGGTAGAACTGCTCTGTCCAGACACTGCCCCTCCGCACCCTCTCTCCTCCCCACACTCCCAGTCTCTTGCTTTGTCTCTGTCTGTGGGTCTGTGGCCCTTTCCGTTTCCATCTTTCCCCCTCCATCTCTGTTTCTCTGTCTCCCATTCACCCCCGGCTAAGGATCCTCCTTAGAGGCCCCAGGCCCTGCCAGGCCTTCCCGGCAAGCACAGCAGGCAGCCTTCCCTCCCAGGCACGGTGTGAGTCGGGGAGGCCTCCAGGAAGTCCTCCCTCTTCATCTCTGACATGGCTCATTGTGACTTCGTTTTATGGGGCCTTAATGAGTCCATTCAGACAGATGGAGCTGCACCAAGGCGTGGGGACAGACGTGATCATTAAAGAGGTTGCCAGTAGCCAGCATGGCTGGCACCAGGGTGTTCAGAAGTGTGACTCAAAAAGGAGCCACCCTACGAACCGGGCAGTGGGTAGGGCCTTCAGAGAGCCAGAGCCCAGGGTAACAGCCCTGAGTGTGCAACAGCCTAGCTCTCTGCTAAGTCTTCCCACCCCCATGCTTCCTGGGCACAGATCTGGGCAGACTGTCCTCTCACAGATGGAAAAACCGAGGCCAAGCTCCGGAGGGTCAGTGGATGGTCTGAGGCCACACAGCACAGCAAGGGTTTGCATGGAGACCGCCCTGCCCCTGGGCTATCCAGACTGGAGAGAGCCCCACCCGGCTCCTGGCAGAGAAAAAGGCCTAGGAAGGGGACCTGAGCCAAGAAGCACAGGAGGCGAGGGGGACTGTCCGCCACTCAGACAGCAAACGCTTCCTGACGCCTCCATCACCACCCAAGCAGCTCAACTAGGTGATTTCCCAAGGTCGAGTTCTCTCCCTGCAAAGAATTCTGGGGCCTGCTATAAGGATAATTAAATGTTCTCCACTTCACTTCGTTCCTGCACTCCTTCACTCATTCCATGCACTCACTGGACTCCTAGGGCTCCAAGGCACCTGTTAGAAGCTGGGGAGCCAGCAATGAATCTGGACCCGAGAAGCAGCACAAAGGGCAGGTGCTGAGGCCACGGGGCCCCTCCTCGGGAAAGCCTGGCCCAACACCCTCCCTACCCTGAGCTCCATCTTATGGCGCGGCTGTCCATCTGTCTCCACTGGCCTACCACTTCTGTGGGCCCAGTGCAGGAGCCACCCACAGCTGTAGCTGAACAGCGTTGTTTGTCAAAGGGGGTGACAGCACCATTTGGGTGAAAAGCTTTATAAACAGCATGGGTTCACGCACAGGCGAAGGGTCATGAGAGTGTGCACTTAGGCTGGCTGGGTCCGGGGGGCAGGAGAGGGGTCAGCCCAGGGCAGCGGTGGTGTCAGGAGGCCAGAGTGGTGACTTGGCCTTGGTCCAAGAGGATGCTGTCCCTGGCTTGGGAGAAGACCCTGCTGCCGGTCCCACCCTCCCAGGCTGACCTTGGCCAACACGGAGCCCAAGCGCTCGCCCCTCTGATATATTTATAGATCGGGAAATTGAGTTGGAGAAGTGATTTCCCAGATCCACAGCTACTCAGAAAGGGGACTAGAATTCAAGTTCTGATATCTCTGGTTTCTCCCACTGAATCCAGCAGCCCCCCATGTATCAGTCTTATTTATTTATTTATTTATTTTTGAGACAGAGTCCCGCTCTGTCACCCAGGCTGGAGTGCAGTGGTGTGATCTCGGCTCACTGCAAGCTCCGCCTCCCGGGTTCACGCCATTCTCCTGCCTCAGTTTCCTGAGTAGCTGGGACTACAGGTGTCCGCCATCATGCCCGGCTAATTTTTTGTATTTTTAGTAGAGACAGGGTTTCACCGAGTTAGCCAGGATGGTCTCGATCTCCTGACCTTGTCATCCGCCCGCCCCAGCCTCTCAAAGTGCTGGGATTACAGGCGTAAGCCACCACACCCAGCCCCATGTGTCAGTCTTAATAATAACATAGTAATAACAATAGCAACAGCAGCAGCAACCCTTTGCAGATGAGCCTCAGTGTTAAAATGCACTTTCTCTAATTCTCTAATATTATCTCATTGGATGCTCTTGAGAGCTCTGGGAGGTAGAAGTTCCCATCTGCCTCGACAGCTGGGGAAAAGGAGGCACACCCCAGCCAGGCACCTCCTCACACTACAGGGCACATCCAGCCCATGCAAAGCTGGGCCTGGTTCCTGGGTGGGGCTGTGTCGGGACAGCTGGGCGCAGACAGGGCTTTCACCCACGCTGGGGCTCCTGCTCAGCCAGGCTGCCTGGTGGGGCGGTGACTGAATGACAAACTTGCTGTGTGGGCTGGACGTCAGGGCGGGAGTAACAGCTCCAGGAAGGCCAGAGTTCAGCCCAGTCAGCCCACTTGGCCCCACTGCTAGGGCTGCCCGAGGAGCATGTGTCATCCTGCCAGGGTCCATCCCACTGCGACCTGCCTTCCTGGCAGCTGCTGTTCAGGAGTGCTGCACCCCGCCCTGGGTGTGCTGCCAAAGCCGAGGTGGCCGTGCGGTCAGAGGCAGCATCCTCTGCCCTCCCAGCCTCCCTGCCTGTGTGTGCCTCTCCTTCCACGGCCGGGAGCCTTTCTCCTCTCCCTTCTCGTCTCGTCAGACTCCCACCCGTCTGTCACAACCTGCCAAAGAGGCGCTGCTCCAGGCAGCTCCTGGACTCGTCCAGATGCAGCCAGACCCTCTGCTGCGCTCACTGCATCGTCGTGGATGTAGCTGTCTCTGCCTTTCCGGACATCCTGACTATGGCAGAGGTCCCCAGCCCATGCGGGATGGGGATGGGCAGGGTGGGGGTCCGTGTCCCCTTTTCTTAGGTGAGGGCAGTCACTTGAAGCCAGGGCAGGTGTGGGGATGGGGGCCCCAGACTTCAGCACGTGCCAGGCCGAGGGAAAGGGAGCTCCAGAGAGGTCGAGTCAGGGTAGGGGGCTTGATGGCCACACCCAAGCCAGAGACGAAGCCAGGAGGGGCCAGCCCAGAACCCAGCAGCCTCTGCTATGATGAACCAGGGCGCCCCACTCTACCCAGCAGCTCAGCCGACCCCCTCAGACACTCAATTTTATTTAACCAGCACATATCCTGTGCACTCTGGACCAGGAGTGGTTCACTTACTCCTCACGAGCAGGCTGCCAGCAGCAGGGACATGTGCACAGAGGGGCTAGGGAACTTGCCCAAGGTCACACTGCTGGTCGGTGGCAGAACTGAGATCGGAGCACTGACCGTTTGGAACCACAGTCCAAGCGCTGCTGCCCAGCCCTTTCCCAGGGAGCCACTCCAGGCGGAAACTGGACCCCAAAGAGCAGGGGGCTGGACTGGGGTTGAGACTGCTGGCATGAACCTGATGGATCGCCATGGCCCAACCTCTTCCTGGCTGTGTGGCTTTAGACGAGTTGCTTCGCCTCTCTCGGCCTCAGATGTCTCCATTCTAGAGTAGGGAGAGTAGCAATAACTATCCACTCAGAATTTGTTAAGCGCCTTCTGTGTGCCAGGTCCTATTCTGGAATCCAGGACCACAGCTGTGGTGAGGACAGGCGAGACCTGCCTCACGGTGGGGCTGGGATGGTGAGGACCACCTGAGACAGGGTGTGGACAAACACCTTCGTCTACTTGTGGCTGGCTCTCCTTAATGCTCCACTGGGCCCTGCAAATTGAGCCTGATGGCGAAGATTTGGGAACCGCACGCCCGGGGGTGAAGGAGATTCCAGGGCGAGGCAGTGCAGGAGCCAGGGCCAGGGGGCTGGGCTGGGTGGGGCAGTGCTGGGACAGCATTTGGGTGGGGCCTGGGGATGAGATGTCCCTGCTCTAGAGGCTGTGCTGGAGGTCCCGAGGTTGGAATGTCCTCTCTGTGTCCTGGGGTGGGGATGGGTGACAAACGGTAGCGTCAGGTCAGCAATCCCTGGGCACGTCTTGAGGTGCAGGAACATCCTGTCCGGCGGCTTCCGCATGAGTTCCCTGCCCTGTGAGCAGTCCAGGCTCACCTGCCCAGCTGGGCCCAAAGCACGAACACCCACGGGCGTGGGCTGGGAACAGCTTTTTTTTTTTCCCTGAGAATCCCTTTCTTTCTGAATTCAAAAGTGACATTTGATCATCATAAAAATAAGATTGGCAAAGCTAGGAAGATACCAACATTATATGAAAAAAAAATCACAAAATCACCCCATCCGGCCCCCCCAGAGATGAGCGCTAGTAATATGTTGGTGAACAGTCCTCTGGCTGTTTTCCTGTGCAACTTTCAACCTGGCTGGGACCAAGCTCTGCATAGACTTTGTGTCGGGTTCTTTTTGTTTAACATGTAATATGCCATCACCTAGAATTATGTTTACGGTTTCTTTCTGATTACAAAATGAGTATGTGCTCATTGTGAAAACAAAGCAAAACCATTATGGAAATGTGGAACAGTGAGAGGCCATGGTGAAAAAGAAAGTGAAAGTCCCCCTTAGTCCCCAGCCCAGAGACATCGCCGTGTAAACTGTAAACAGGTAAACGCTGCTTTGTAAACTCCCTGAGGAGTGCAGAGCAGCAGAGGTGTTTAGAGCACAGGCCCAGGATCACGCTGGCCTGGGAACCAATCCTGCCTCCGCAGGCAAAGCCTTAGCTGACCTCTCTGAGCCTTGGTTTTCTGCAAGCGAAATTGATGAGAGCAGGGCCTACCTCACAACGTTGCTGGAGGAATTAAGGAATATACCAAAAGCATGGCCATCAGTGAGTTACAACAGGTAAAGTGCTCTGAGTAGGACACAGGAAGTGCTGGAAGCACGTGAGGTTGTACAGTAAACACCTGACAGAAACCACAAAGGGGAACGCAGAACTCACCATGTGCCAGGTAAGGGCTTTGCATCTGTCTCATTTGATCCTCCCCCAAGCTCTGTGAGGTAGGTACTTGGATTATCCCCATTTTACAGATGTGAGAACCGAGGCTGAGAGAGGTTGACTGTCATAGAAGCACTATTCACAATAGCCCAAAGGCAAAAGCAGCCCGAATGTCCATCAACAAATGAATAAATCAATCATGATATACCCAATATACATAAAAAGGAATGAAAGGCCAGGCATGATGGCTCACACCTGTAATCCCAGCATTTTGGGAGGCTGAGGCAGGAGGAGACCAAGGTAGGAGGAGGCCAGGAGTTCAAGACCAGCCTGGGCAACATGGCAAAACCCTGCCTCTACAAAAAATACACCAATTAGCCAGGCATAGTGGCATGTCCCTGTAGTCCCAGCTGAGGCAGAAGGATCGTTTGAGCCTGGGAGGCAGAGGTTGCAATGAGCCAAGATTTCGCCAGTACACTCCAGCCTGGCGACAGAGCAAGACCCTGTCTCAAAAAACTTAAAAAGGAATGGAATACTGACATATGCTACAAAACGGATGAGCCTTGAAAACATTATGCTAAGTGAAAAAAGCCAATCAGAAAAGACCACATGTTGTATGCTTCCTTTTCGATGAAATGTCCAGAATAGGGAAGTCCACAGAAACAGAAATAGATTAGTGGTTGCCAGGGAATGGGGGAAGGAGAGTGTGGGGAGACACTGCTTAACAGGTAATGGGGTCTCCCTTGGAACTAGATAGAGATGGTGGGCACACAGCACTGTGAATGTACTAAATGCTACTGAATTGCTCACTTTAAAATGGTTAATCTTACATTATGTGAGTTTAACCTCAATTAAAATTTAAAAAATGAAAAAGGAAGAAAGGGCGAGTGACTTGCCCAAGCTCGGGCCACACGGCCAGTGATGGTTCTCCTGCTGGGCAGACCGGAGACCACATGGCAGAGCCCTTTGTCTGTGGTGTTTCTGCCCATCACCATGACCCCAATTTCCAGAGTGGAGTCACCAGGTCAGAGGTGGCAACCTGTACATGGAGGACACGCTGGGGGACTGGGCCTCGCCCTGCAGGGGACCCGGGTGGGTGGGAACGCCAGCCAGCTGCCCGGCCAGAATCCCACGAGACTGGTCAGTGCAGTTATCCCCAGAGCCCAGCGGGGTGGAGGGCGGGGCTGCCCTTTGGCCTGCACTTTTTGGTTAAGCCTGTGCTTTCAACACCTACCTCCTGCCTGCCTGGGTTATATTTAATCCTGCTCGCTTCCGGAAACCAGGACTCCGAGGACAGCGTGGCCTTCTTCTGGCTTCAGAGCCCCGTGGGGTCCGTCACGGCACGGACCTGCCTTTGGTCACCGCGCAGCCTCAGAACCCTGCTGTGCTTTCTGAGCCCCAGTTTCCCCATCTGAAAACAGATGCGACAATGGCCCAACCACAGGGAGGTTTCGATAGGAGGATGGACCTGCAGGGCCGGCTCCGAGCTAGGCCTATTCAGAGGAAGGCACCAGGAAAGGAACTGTTTGTTCAGTTGGCCCTAAGATGTTCCGGGTTTCTCTTGCAGTACCTTGGAAAGTTGACAGTGGACCTAGAAATATGTCCAAAGTCTCTCATTACATGGAAAAGCAAGCGCAATGGGTGAGGGGTCCCCTAGCAAACACTCAAGTGGGAGCTATTGTTATTTATTTGGGCTTTTGATGTTTGTTCCACATATGTTTCCATACACACACACAGAACATTTCTTTTTTTTTTTTTTTTTGGAGACGGAGTCTCGCTCAGTCACCCAGGGTGGAGTACAGTGGCCCGATCTCGGCTCACTGCAAGCTCCGCCTCCCTGGTTCACGTCATTCTCCTGCCTCAGCCTCCTGAGTAGCTGGGACTACAGGCGCCCGCCACCTCGCCCAGCTAATTTTTTGTATTTTTAGTAGAGACGGGGTTTCACCGTGTTAGCCAGGATGGTCTGCGATCTCCTGACCTCGTGATCCGCCCGCCTCGGCCTCCCAAAGAGCTGGAATTACAGGCGTGAGCCACGGCACCCGGCCACACACAGAACATTTCTAGAAGACTTCATGAGAAACTGTGAACAGCGGGCCGGGCGCGGTGGCTCAAGCCTGTAATCCCAGCACTTTGGGAGGCCGAGACGGGTGGATCATGAGGTCAGGAGATCAAGACCATCCTGGCTAACACGGTGAAACCCCGTCTCTACTAAAAAATACAAAAAACTAGCCGGGCGAGGTGGCGGGCGCCTGTAGTCCCAGCTACTCGGGAGGCAGGAGAATGGTGTGAACCCGGGAGGCGGAGCTTGCAGTGAGCCGAGATCCGGCCACTGCACTCCAGCCTGGGTGACAGAGCGAGACTCCGTCTCAAAAAAAAAAAAAAAAAAGAAACTGTGAACAGCAATTAGTTCCTTCTAGGGATGGACAGGAAATGAGATTTTTTACTTAATACATTTCTGTTCTCTTGAAAGTGTTCACCATGAGCATGTGTTACTTTTGTAATAACAGTTTAAAATAACATTAAACTCTGAAATAAAAAATGTTAGTTATTATGACCCTTTCAATTAACGGAAGAGGAAAATGGCACCCAGCCTCACCTCCTCCAAGAAGTCCTCCTGATAGCCCAGGCACCCGGCTTCTCCCAGGCAGAAGGAGTCACCCTGTCCATCACTCGGTTTCCTTGTCTGCCTCTCCTATGAAAGTAGCAGACTGGGAGGGATGGGCCTGTTTGACTCATCCCTGAGTCCCTAGCACCCAGCGCTGACGAGTGGCACTCATGGGCACAGATAAGTGAAGGAATGAGGCTCTAGAGGCTAAGCCAGCTGACTGGGATCACAAAGTAAGTGGTTTTGCAGGGCGAAACCCTGGTCTCTGGGCTCCAACTCAGCCATACTCTGACTTCTCTAGGCCAGCTCCCATCCACTCACCATAAATATCTAATAGGGGCAGCCTGAGAATTGTCCAGATGGCCTCAGGCCTCCTGCAGGTGCTATGGCATTTGGGGCTTGGGAGAAAAAGTTGTTTAGGCTCCAAGTGGGAGCTGGGGATGCCCAGCATGTGGAAAATGCCAGAGGATGGTCCAAACAGAGCCAATCAGAAAGGCCACCAAAGAAGAGTGGTTTGTTCTCCCCATTTCCTTATCTGACACTTTAAAATTAAGATTTCAGCTTCCTAAATCAGGTACAAAGTTTTCCGATGACGGCAAAGTCCCTCCCAGGTGAAGAGCAGCTGACACTGCCTGGAAGGCTTTAGAACCCAAAGGTTTGGTAAGGCATCTCTTATGAACCCATTTTGCAGATGGGAAAACTGAGGATCAGAGAGATGTAATGCCTTGAAGAGCAAGGTCTTGCACTGACCCTTCAGAGGCTGGAATGTCTGTGTTGACACCAGTGTCCCACACATGACATGGCTTTGAGTCAGGCTGCCTGGGTTTCTAATCATGCCTAATTCATAAGTCTGTGGAGGATTAAATAACATAGTGCAGTATACAGAAGGCACTTAAGGCTAGTGCCTGGCACAGGGTAAGCACACAATAATAACAGGGTAAGCACACAACTACCATTAGTGGCTGTTGGTGACACTGCCGAGGCAGATTTTTGGCGTGTGTATGGCCTTTATTGGTGACACTCCCAACATGTGCCCATCTACCCCTTAGAAGCATCAATGTCTCACCACCCTGTCCACCAACCTTCCATTGCAGGGAAAGGCTCCACCCCTGTCTTAGAAGAGCTGGAGCCTCTGTGAGCTCCACCCACCCTGGGGGCAGCACCTGGCCTGGCTCTAGCCCTTTGGCCTGCTGCCTGCCCGAAGGCCAGAGGCCAGCACATGGTCAGTGCTAGCCAGAGAGCCTGGCCTGGCCAGAGAGGGCTGACCTTGACCTCTGAACTGGACTTAGGGGATGTCTTCTTGGCAGACCCTCAACCAACAGCAAACATTTCCATGTGCCTTAAAACAAACAAATGCAGCTAGTTTTTTGTATTTTTTTGGTAGAGACGGGGTTTCACCGTGTTAGCCAGGCTGGTCTCGGCCACTGCACTCCAGCCTGGGCGACAGAGCGAGACTCCGACTCAAAAAAAAAAAAAAAAAAAAAACACAAACAAGTGCAAATTACACTCCTAAATGACAGAGACAGGGAAAATGGGAAAATTACCTCCTCCTGCTCTGGGTTGCTTTTGAAGAGGTATCCTTGGAATCATGATCTTCAAACTTTCTGGACTCATATAAGCCTTAAACATTTTCGGTGGCTAGGCATGGTGGATTGCTTGAGGCCAGGAGTTCGAGATCAGCCAGGGCAACATAGCGAGATCTTATCTCTATAAAAATTTTAAAATTAGCCAGGCATGGTGGCACACGCCTGTAGTCCCAGCTACTTAGGAGGCTGAGGTGTGAGGATTGGTAGAGTTGAGGAGTTCAGTGCTGCAGTGAGCTACAATCATACCACTGCACTCCAGCCTCACTCCAGCAAGAACCTAAAAAAATTAAAAAATAATAAAAAATTAAAAACTGGGAGGAGGGGTCCCATTATGTACTCCCTTGTATATTTATACGTTGACTCTCCACATTTTTTCCCTATATTTACACAGCTGCAGATAATGCAATTTCAAATTTCTTTTTTTTTTTTTTTTAAGACATGGACTTGCTGTGTCACCCAGGCTGGAGTGCAATGCCACCATCATAGCTCGATACAACCTCAAACTCCTGGGCTCAAGCAAATTCTCCCACCTTAGCCTCCTGAGTAGCTGGGACTACAGGTGCATACCACTGCACACGGCTAATTAAGAATATATATACTTTTCTAGAGATGGGGTCTCACTTTGTTGCCCAGGCTGGTCTTGAACTCCCGGCCTCCAGCAATCCTCCCTCCTCAGTCTCCCAAAGTGCTGGGATTACAAGCGTGAGCAACCATGCCCAGCTCTAATGTATTGCGAATGCTGACATTTTAAAACAAAATTGTGGCCAAGTGTGGTGGCTCATGCCTGTAATCCCAGCACTTTGGGAGACTGAGGCGGGTGGATTGCCTGAACTCAGCAGTTCGAGACCACCTTGGCAACATAGTGAAACTCCATTGTTTCTACTAAAATACAAAAAATTAGCCGGGTCTGGTGGCTCAAGCCTGTAATCCTAGCACTTTG